>NC_133331.1:140365971-140965971 GCF_042186555.1 Aquarana catesbeiana
AGAGGGGTCGCGCTAACGAGAGAGAGAGAGGGGTCGCGCTAACGAGAGAGAGAGAGGGGTCGCGCTAACGAGAGAGAGAGGGGTCGCGCTAACGAGAGAGAGAGGGGTCGCGCTAACGAGAGAGAGAGGGGTCGCGCTAACGAGAGAGAGAGGGGTCGCGCTAACGAGAGAGAGAGGGGTCGCGCTAACGAGAGAGAGAGGGGTCGCGCTAACGAGAGAGAGAGGGGTCGCGCTAACGAGAGAGAGAGGGGTCGCGCTAACGAGAGAGAGAGGGGTCGCGCTAACGAGAGAGAGAGGGGTCGCGCTAACGAGAGAGAGAGAGAGAGAGAGGGGTCGCGCTAACGAGAGAGAGAGGGGTCGCGCTAACGAGAGAGAGAGAGAGAGAGAGGGGGCGAGCTAACGAGAGAGAGCGGTCGAGCTAACGAGAGAGAGCGGTCGAGCTAACGAGAGAGCGGTCGAGCTAACGAGAGAGCGGTCGAGCTAACGAGAGAGCGGTCGAGCTAACGAGAGAGCGGATGAGCTAACGAGAGAGAGAGAGAGAGAGAGGTCGAGCTAACGAGAGAGAGAGAGAGAGAGAGAGAGAGCTAACGAGAGAGAGAGAGAGAGAGAGAGCTAACGAGAGAGAGAGAGAGAGAGAGAGCTAACGAGAGAGAGAGAGAGAGGGGTCGAGCTAACGAGAGAGAGAGAGAGAGGGGTCGAGCTAACGAGAGAGAGAGAGAGAGGGGTCGAGCTAACGAGAGAGAGAGAGAGAGGGGTCGAGCTAACGAGAGAGAGAGAGAGAGGGGTCGAGCTAACGAGAGAGAGAGAGAGGGGTCGAGCTAACGAGAGAGAGAGAGAGAGGGCGAGCTAACGAGAGAGAGAGAGAGAGGGCGAGCTAACGAGAGAGAGAGAGAGAGGGCGAGCTAACGAGAGAGAGAGAGAGAGGGCGAGCTAACGAGAGAGAGAGAGAGAGGGCGAGCTAACGAGAGAGAGAGAGAGAGGGCGAGCTAACGAGAGAGAGAGAGAGGGCGAGCTAACGAGAGAGAGAGAGAGGGAGAGAGGGCGAGCTAACGAGAGAGAGAGAGAGAGAGAGAGAGGGCGAGCTAACGAGAGAGAGAGAGAGGGCGAGCTAACGAGAGAGAGAGAGAGGGCGAGCTAACGAGAGAGAGAGAGAGGGCGAGCTAACGAGAGAGAGAGAGAGGGCGAGCTAACGAGAGAGAGAGAGAGGGCGAGCTAACGAGAGAGAGAGAGAGAGGGCGAGCTAACGAGAGAGAGAGAGAGAGGGCAAGCTAACGAGAGAGAGAGAGAGAGGGCGAGCTAACGAGAGAGAGAGAGGGAGAGAGGGCGAGCTAACGAGAGAGAGGGCGAGCTAACGAGAGAGAGAGAGGGCGAGCTAACGAGAGAGAGAGAGGGCGAGCTAACGAGAGAGAGAGAGGGCGAGCTAACGAGAGAGAGAGAGAGCGAGCTAACGAGAGAGAGAGAGGGCGAGCTAACGAGAGAGAGAGAGGGCGAGCTAACGAGAGAGAGAGAGGGCGAGCTAACGAGAGAGAGAGAGGGCGAGCTAACGAGAGAGAGAGAGGGCGAGCTAACGAGAGAGAGAGAGGGCGAGCTAACGAGAGAGAGAGGGCGAGCTAACGAGAGAGAGAGGGCGAGCTAACGAGAGAGAGAGAGGGCGAGCTAACGAGAGAGAGAGAGGGCGAGCTAACGAGAGAGAGAGAGGGCGAGCTAACGAGAGAGAGAGCGAGAGAAAATGAAACCACAACTATTTTTGGCTTTTATTTTATTTATTTTTTTGTGTGTTTTTTTATCCCACTTTTTTCACTTTTATAAAAACTGTAAACTGAATGTTGAAGATTAGGGGGTCTCAAAATGTGATGCCATCACATCTTTCAAGACCCTGTGTTAGTGTGCCCTAGGACTGTGTAGTGCTGTACCCTACGCTAATACTCCATTAGTGTGTGGTAGACCAGGTTAGTCAGGACAGGAAGGACAATAAAAGTGGGTGTCACGCCTAAATACGCATTTTCTGCAGACACGACATCTTCTTGGGGGGGGGGGTTCTTTCGGTATGGGTACCAGAGAGGACATACGGAAAATGCCTCTCATGCAGCCGGCTCACTGCATTTGGATTGGGAAGTTGGGCCATAGCACCGTCTGGAAACAGAAGGGCTGTGATGATCTCTTCCTGGAATTTGAGGAAGGATCCAGTCTGTCCTGAAGCTTTGTATAGCACAAAAGCATTCAGCAAAGCCAATTCAAATAAGTATACAGATACTTTTATGTACCAACGTCGGGCCTTAGGGGCAATTAGGTACGGCGCCAACAACTGGTCGTTGAGGTCCACCCCTCCCATATTAAAGGTTGTATTCGTGGACACGGAGGGGTTACACGTGCAGGGGAAGGATCTAATTCGCCAGGAGTGATCACCGGGTACAGGCCAGATACCATTGGCCTGGGCCTGGGGATTGATTGGTTCTGGATCCAATCTGATCATCGGGGCCAGCGAGGGGGGCGAGCGCCCCCTAGGCGGCCGCACGTGCAACGTATAGCTACGACGCTTAGCACAGCCAGGCCAACCTGCCGCAATATAACTGTGGCGGCTGGTCCGGAACTGGTTAAAATATACTTATGACAACAATTATAGACCCTTCATTTCTTTGTGAGTAAACTTATAAAATCTGCAGGGGATAGAATCATTTTTTTCACCGCTATATATGACAATATTGACTTTCACAAGATTCATCCCATCCCTCCCACCTTCCTACTGGCAATGACCAAAGAAAAGGGGGCAGAGCCAGGCTCAACATTTCCAGGAAAAGTTACAATTTCATTTGATTAAGGTCTCTGGATGGATCGATCTATATTTCTGCATTTCAACATGCATTTTCCATCACAGCATGAGTACTGAGTTTAGCTGAATGGCCCAGATATTCAATTACAGAATTTCATACATGTAAAACTATGCTCTCAGAAAGGTGAAGTTGGGTAAATAAGCCAAAGGGTTTCGAGTTGCATTAATGTTTTAACGTTGAAGAATCCAGTCATTTAGGTTTGGTCCTCCTGCCCATCTGGACACAGGTACATGGTTAATGAAATTGTAAAATAACAGGCAAGTAAGCTTACCAGAAAAGTCTTTACATCAATAATCTGTTTAACACTTACCAGATGTATAACGGACAGATAAAATTTCTTCCACCTGTTCAGCAAACCCCATTTCTAACATCATATCCACCTCGTCTAGCACCACATGTTTCAGTGCAGTGAGGTTCAATTTATAATTCTGGACAAGGTCCCGTATACGACCAGGTGTCCCAACAAGTATGTCAAGTCCAGTTCTTATAGCAAATACTGATGACAGACAAAGAAGAGAAGTACATTAGTAATATACAAACCAGTACTTACTATAATGTTCTATATAGTGTGGCTATTTAATAAAAAAAAAAAAAAAAAAAAAAAAACAACACTATTGTCATAAAATAGTGTGTTACTTTATTATACATTGTTATAATGATCATGCTGACAGCTGCTTAAAGTGAACCTATAATAAAAGGTTGGCAAGTTGTATTAACTGCCAGTGGACCTTTTACAGTATATAAAGACTTAATCAGACCCAGTCTCCAGCTCAAGAAAATGCAGCTAAGGCCCAATAACAACTAGTGATTTAAAGCATTTTTTTTTTTTTTGCGCATTTTCTGTGTGACACGCAATGGGCAACCCATTTCAATGAGCTGCCCTATGCTCGAGAAAGTATCTTATTGCAGCTTTTTGCCGTGTTTGTCACACGTGGCATAACACTCATCTACTTCACACATCTGGGGTGCCTCTAACAATTAAAGGCATTGCAAGCACAATGCACTTATTTTGCACATTGCCAGACACGATGATGTGAACGGAGCCTTACAGAGGAAAAAAAAAAAAAAGAAAGAATTCAAATGTTTTTTTCCTTTCCGTAAAAGTTTTTTCATTGACTTGCAAACGTTAGTTCCCTAAATACAGTTTGCGCTGGCCCAGCTCCTAGCTTCATAACCATTTACATAGTTGTCTGGGAAGCAGTGAAAAAGAGATGCTATAAAGTGTCACTTGAGTGACAGCTCTGTGTCTGCTGACATTACATCCAAGATGTCGGTAGCCAGTGGCGGGTATTTGGAAGTCTACACAAGATTTTCCAGGTGTAAAATGAGCCTAAAGCATGCTCAAACATTTTGAGGGAAGAATGTTTTTGAAAAGAATGGTCTGCTCATGTTATCTACATAAAACCATTTGCAAGGAATTAATTCAATAAGCGGGTGGGAACGGATGGATATGATAAGCACAGCTACAGTCACTGGTGGCACTCTCACATTTCAGGGCTAGGCATGTTGAAATGTCAAATAAAGTACTCACCTTGCTGCTGATAGGGACTTCCACCATAGAAGCAACAGGTCTTTAGCTTTTTAGATATGCTGCGAATTTCATTCATAATCTGAATTGCCAGCTCTCTAGTAGGAGTTAGGATCAGCACCTAAGGATGTGAAAAAACATTTCAGTGTACATACCAACACAAATACAGTGAGGGAAAAAAGTATTTGATCCCCTGCTGAATTTGTATGTTTGCCCGCTGACAAAGAAATCAGTCTAAATTTAATGGTAGGTTTACTTTTACAGAGAGAGACAGAACAAAAAAAAAAAAAACAGAAAAATGCAATGAGTTAATGAGTGAAATAAGTATTTCATTCCCTATCAGCAATATTTCTGTCTCCCAGGTGTGTTCTATATAGGTAATGAGCTGAGATTAGAAGCACTCTCTTAAAGGGAGTGCTCCTAACCTCAGCTTTTTACCTGTATAAAAGACACTTGTCCACAGAAGCAATCAGATTCCAATCTCTCCACCATGGCCAAGACCAAAGAGCTGTCCAAGGATGTCAGAGACAAGATTGTAGACCTACACAAGGCTGGAATGGGTTACTGTCAACCTCCCTCAGTCTGGGGTTCCATGCAAGATCTCACCTCATGGAGTTTTAATGATCAAGAGAACGGTGAGGAATCAGCCCAGAACTAAACAGGAGAATCTTGTCACTGATCTCAAGGCAGCTGGGACCATAATCTCCAATAAAACAATTGGCAACACACTACGCTGTGAAGGACTGAAATTTTGCAGTTCCTGCAAGGTCTCCCTATTCAAGAAAGAACATGTACAAGCCCGTCTGAAGTTTGCTAATGAACATCTGAATGATTCAGAGGAGAACTGGGTGAAAGTGTTGAGGTTGAGGACACAATAGTAGCCAAGCGGAATACATTTTCCTACAATATGCCCCAATTAGACTATATCCAAGTAATATCTTTTTAGTGCAATTCTCTAAACAGGTCCAAAATAGTGAGAATATATAAAAACTTCCCATCAAAACCCCAATAATGAGGATTTGTCCTTTTAATAACATGGTAACAGGGCAAACATTTCTCACTCTATTACTATGAAAATAAATAATTTCATACCCTTGGTGGGCGTCCTTGTGCCAGTGGCGCTTTATCTTGGATTAGCTTCTCAATTAAAGGAATGGCAAATGAGAAGGTTTTTCCAGTGCCAGTACGAGCCTGAACAACAACATCTTTCCCACTGTAGGCAGTGTGGAAGGTTTTCGTTTGTATGGGGAACAGGTAAGCGACTCCTTTGGCTAGAAACAAAAAAAAAAAAACAAAACATATTAAAATTAAGAAACTTACTAAATCACCCCAAACATCAGGATTTTTACTTTTATTATAGGAAGATTGAGCCCAATAACAAAGTAAGAATGTTGGCCCTGAGATAACAAAACATCAAGGCTGTGATAGTTGTTCCTCTGGCCATCTGGAGGATTAAAGGGTTAGCAAAAGGCTCAATCTTTTTTTCTCTTTAAAATAACATACATGTCATACTTACCAGCTCTGTGCAATAGTTTTTCTTAGAGCAGACCCAAGAAGAGGAGCGGGTATGCTTTATTTTTTTCAATTTTTATTAAAATATTGGGCTAACTTTACCTTTTTTTTTATTGATTCAGTAAAGTGTATTTTTTTCCCCAAAAATTGCATTTGAAAGCCTGCTGCGCAAATACAGTGCGACATAAAATATTGCAGCAACTGCCATTTTGTTCTCTAGGGTCTCTGCTAAAAAAAAAAAAAAAAAAAAAAAAAAAAAAAATAGAAATATATACTATATGTACATTTCTAGCAAAAAAATACTGAATTTAACTTGTAAGCATCAAGTGGCAGAAAAGGGTTTTTGTCTTGAAGTGGTTAAACTGACCTAATTTACAGACCGAAGTTTAAGAAAGTGTTAGGCTTCATTCCCACAAGGCAGATCCGCTGCCACGGAGTCCGCCTCTGTCTGCCAGCTCAGCGGGAAATCTCTCCGTTGATCTCCGCCGAGCCGGTGGATGACAGGTCCCTCTCTGCTCACTGAGCGGGGAGGGGCATGTCGAGCACCGCTGGTTGCTATGGAGAGATCGGATGAAAACAGACAGCATGTCCGTTTTCATCAGATCTCACCTGATCCGACCCGCCAGGGACGAATGCGAACGTAGGGCCATCCGTCTGATTTTAGCGGATCGGACTGGGTCAGATGTCAGCGGACATGTCACCGCTGACATGTGTCGCTCCATAGGCTAACATGGAGCGCTCATTCAGGTCCGCCAACAAAACTGACAGGCGGACCTGAACGGTCTGACAGTGTGAAAGGGGCCTTAAAGAGAAACATTGCATCTCCACCTACAGCCCTACACCATGTTGCGATAAACTTGGCAGACTGCCTGTTTTTTTTTTTTGGACAGCTGTCAGCAGAGATCTCTCTACACTGAAATCGGGAAAATGCTGTTTTAAGATCGCAGGGGGTGGGGTGGGCGGAGGGCTGTAGAATTTCAATCTCGATTCTTTAACGATTAATCGTACAGCTCTAGGTCATGAGCTAAAATAACACTGATTAAATGGATCAGCTCACAGTGTTATCAAACAGACTGAACTCAAGTCAGAAAGCCACAGAGAAAAGAAGGTGGGGGGAGGGGTTGGAGTACTGGGCAGACAGGCGTATCCTCTTTGCTGGGCTTGGCTGTCATCCTGCAGGGGATATGAACATTAAATTGGTATTTCTATAGAGAAAAAATTAGGAGATCCATAAAAAGGTTTCTAAAAGTCTCACAATATTGGTAGTTGAGCACATAAAAAGCGGCAATTTTCATTTAAAAGAAAACCGCTATGGAGAGAAACATTAGTTTAACATTGCTGATCACTCAAAAAAATTTAAAAAAAGGGGGCTAGTTGCCAGGTTGTCTTTGACCCTTAAGATTCGGTACTTCTGAATCCCTGCCCTAAGAAAAAGTGCAGATATAGGGAGCTGTACTTTTACTTTACTGTTCTGCGCAATGTTCTGGGCAGTGACTCAAAGAGGCCAAGTCTCCAAAAGGTGTTGAATACCTTCACATGATAAAATTGTCATGTTAAAAAGTCATGTCATTGTCAAGTCAGATAAAATGAAAATGTCATCTAAAAAGCAAATTCCTGTTTACCTTATTACACTTGCACATGTTTGGATAACTGGATTGAATATTTACACAAGTGTGTGAAGATTCTCAAGTCCTTTAGTAAATCAGCTCAAATGTATTAAAGAATGTGGATCAAGATAAAACTTAGGCAAACAATATTTTCATGAGAATGGACAATAGCAGCCTCTTTATTATTCACATTACAAGTTACCAGCCAAAGGTGAGCTCCAGAGATGATATATTTTGCATACTTACATTGAGCCAGTATGTCAGCATATGCAAACGTGATACCCAATCATCTTCTGTGGAAGCTGTAAAGCAATGTAGTAGCCTGAACTACTACAGTGATGATGCGGTCTTCCAGGTGCTATGCTGAGCAGCTGAATTCTGCATAGGGGGTCACTTGCTCAGCACTGCTGCCTTTCAGAGACAGGGCTGCAATTTTCTCAAGGAATGCAAAATGTTCTGACTGAGGTGGGGAGGAATAGCGGTGAGGTTACAATCTCAACAGAAAGCGCAAAATGTAAAAATGCAAAAGGTGTGAATCCTAATTCTTGAGCCAGAATGGCTTGGATGAAAATATATTCTTGTTGGTCACAGAACTTAGATGGTGGCTGGACATCAGGATAGACTATATGCACTGCACTGTCATGTCAGAAGAGTGAATGGGTGTTTAGAAGTCGAAATCACAAATTAAACATTTTACCTTGTAAGTTTGCAATAGTTTCTTGGGAAATTGGAAATTTAGAAAAGTCACCCTCAATTTTCTCCAAGTTAATTTCCTGCAAGATAAAAAAAAACAAAAAACACAAGCTTGCATTAATTTTTAGTTCTACTACATGGTATAAACTATACTCTTCAATGTTTTGTGAAATATTTCACATACCTCTTCCTCTGTTTGAGGTTCCTCATTCAGCCCATTTATTTCAGGCTCAATCTTTCTTTTCTTAGCTACAGGAACGCCACTGTCTTCACTGTCAACATTTTCCTTTACTTTCTTTGAACTTTTCTTTTTTTTTGTTTTTTTGCCACTCTAATACAGAAAAAAAAAAAAAGCACTGAATTATACAAAATTATACTCTTCTCAGTGACAAACCTGCAAACAATCCCTAGCTAAGGCGGCAGACATTAGATGACATTTACGCAAACTGGTGCAGCAGTGCATAGTAACCAATCGGCTTGCAGGTTTTAGGCCTCATGCACACTAGTTGTTATAAAAACACCAGTAGCGTTAGCTGTAGAATGAGTTTTGCAGCAGTGTTTTTCAGCATTTTTATTTAGCAAAACTATACTCCCAGAAAAGCTTATTGCTCAAAAACACCAATTAACGCAGAAAAGCCACGTTTTTCAGCTTTTATCCGAGTTAGAGCGTTTTTACAGCTGAAAAACTCCTCTTAAGACCCACTAGTTCTGTCTTTCTTTTCCAGACAGAAAACGCTGATAAAAGCCTGTGTGTGCATGGACACATAGGATAACATGCTGGGGAGTTTACAGACCGCAGAAAAAAAAAAAAAAAACAACTGAAGCCAAAAACAGCCGATGTAAAAACATCCAGTGTGCATGAGGCCTTATTATCAAAGTTTAACTGAACAAGCTGAAGTTAGAAGCCGACTGATTACTATGCACAGCTGCACCAGATTCTGTGTTTAACAGTTTTAGTAAATCTCCCCACATTGTGTGTTTTTCTGTTTTTATATGTTCATTATGTTAGGAAAACAAAGCTAAAACACAAATAACCACTAATGTTATTCCTTAGTAACCAGAGTGTATAAGGCATTTGTAGCCTCAGAAAATCTAGTGAGAAGGTTTTATTTAAGATTTACGGTACAACAGTTTGCCTGTTCATCATCAGGAAAAAAGCCCATTTCCAGGTTTGCCTATGTAGCAAACGTTACACTCTTCACTAATATCTGGAAACGGGTAAAGGAGGGCAACAGTCTTAGTCTGACAGGTACAGGAACTTCCATGAACATGTACACACTTAAACTATTTAAAACTCCACGCATACTACTTGCTATGTCACATAACTGAATTGCATGTAAAATGCTTCCTCCCTTATGTGGTATGTGATAAGCAATATTTATAAAGTATAAAAATGCACTTCATTCAAACTGGAATAATGCATCAAGATACAAAAAAAACAAAAAAAAAACCTGTGTGTGGCAGCCCCCCTAATGCTTACCTGAGCCCCCTTTGTGTCCAGTGATGTACACGAGTGCCTCAGGCGTCCGGGACTCTCCGTCCTGATTGGCTGGGACACAGCAGTGGTGCCATGGGCTCCCGCTGCTGTCGATCAAAGTCAGTTAGCCAAGAGAGAGAGAGAGGGGACAAGGCCGGGCCGCAGCTCCATGTCTGAATGGTCATGCAACTCGGCTTGGGTGCCCCCATAGCAAGCTGCTTGCAGTGGGGGTACTTGGCAGGAGGGAGGGGCCAGGACCACTGAAGAGGGACCCGAGAAGCAGAGGATCCAGGCTGCTCTGTGCAAAATCATTTCACAGAGCAGGTAAGTAGAACATTTTTTTATATAAAAATATACACAACACTTTAGTATCACTTTAAAAGGGACACTAAAAGAAAAAAAAAAAAAACATGTTATACTTATCTGCTCTGTACAATGGTTTTGCACAGAGCAGCCCCGATTAGCTTCTTGTCTGGTCCCCAATCAGAGCTCCTGGCTCTTCCCCTCTGCTGAATGCCCCTTGTCCATATCTATATATCCTATAGTTATTTTACCTGTCAAAAGATTTGTATTCTATCAAGTTGAGATATTTGCAGAGCCCTGAGAGACAGCACAGACAGGCTGAGAATCTGACTTTGCTGTACTTAAAAGAGAGGATAAGGGCATTTTCAAACATTGAACTTATCCTTATAGAAGCACAGCTAGCATCTACTTGCCCCCAACTGTTACTGGACAGTGAAGGAGAAGCAGAAGAATGATAATCTCATTTATTTGCTCTCTCCACCTGTTATGCTCTTGGTCAGCACAAGTACACTCCAGCATGCCCAACTGGTTCTCTTTCCTCTCCATGTCTGAGCTCTGCTGTACGGAGGTGTAAAACGTGAAACCAAGTCAAATTTAGCTACTGAAAAATGTTTGCATGTAACACATTAAAGGTTTAAGAATGGCATTATTTGATGTTTTCCTTACATATGCCTGGAGTTCAGCATTAAATTGGAAATGTCACTCTCAGAGAGGACACACAGCTCAGAACATCTGGTATTATGCTGTAGATGCTATCAGACAAGAAAACATACTAATGGATGCATAGAAGAAGCATTTATTACTTGTTCTCCATTGGTCTCAGGTTCAGCTGCTTCTTGCTGTGTTTCAGGCTCTTCCAGATCCTTTTTTTGTTTTTTCTTTTTTACTTTCTTTGGTGTTGGAGCGTCCGAGTTGTCCAGCTCCTCACTACACTGCTCAGCTGCTTCAAAAGAACTCTCATTTTCCGCAAGCTTCTTCTTTTTCTTCTTCAGTTTCGGTGTCTTCTGTCATGTGGAGAAATGTACGAAATTTAGCTGAAGGCTTACAATATTTACAATACCTGAGATACATAGGATTAAACAAGTACCTGATCATTGTTATTTAAATCTTCGTTCACCAAGCCGTTCAGTTCGGTTGCTTGCTCAAAATCAAGTTCTTCTGTGTCCCCATTTTGGATTTTCCTCTTGATCTTCTTGGGTGTGGGAGTTTTAGAGCATTTCTGGAAATTAATAGAAGACTGGGTCAAGGAAACAACACTGAGCTGAACGGTTATCTGAGAGGTTTTATGGTAGAAACATTACAAAAAGCAATGTGGGATAGAGAAAGGAATATAACGAAGAACAAATCCGAAAAGTACATTTAGGGATTTAACCCACTTGCCATCCGGGCCATTTCTGAAACTTTGCTCCTACCGTACATGTAAAAAATCTACTTTTTTTTGCTACAAAAATTACTTAGAACCCCCAAACATTATATATTTTAATTTAGCAAAGACCCTATAGAAAAAAATGGTGGGTTTGTAATTTATGTTGCACAGAATTTGCGCAGCGTTTTTTCAAACGCAATTGGTTTTGGGGAAAAAAAAAAAACAACAAACACTTTCATGAATATAAAAAAAAAAAAAAAAAAAACACTGTATAATGTGAAAGATAATGTTACGCCGAGTAAATAGATATCCAACATGTCACGCTTTAACCACTTAAGGACCAGCCTCATTTTGGATTTTAGGTGTTTACATGTTTAAAACAGGTTTTTTTGCTAGAAAATTACTTAGAACCCCCGAACATTATATATGGTTTTTCTTCTAACACCCTAGAGAATAAAATGGCGGTCGTTAAAATACTTTTTTTTGCACCGTATTTGCGCAGTGGTCTTAAAATCGCACTTTTTTTTTGAAAAAATTCACTTTTTTGAATAAAAAAAATAAAACAGTAAAGTTAGCTCAAATTTTTTTTATATTGTGAAATATAATGTTACGCCAAGTAAATTGATACCAAACATGTCACGCTTTAAAATTGCGTCCGCTCGTGGAATGGCGTCAAACTCTTACCCTCAAAAATCTCCATTGGCGAAATTTAAAAAATTCTACAGGTTGCATATTTTGCGGTACAGAGGAGGTCTAGGGCTAGAATTATTGCTCTCGCTCTACTGGTCGCGGCAATACCTCACGTGTTGTTTGACCACCGTTTTCATATGCGGGCGCTACTCGCGTATGCGTTCGCTTCTGCGCACGAGCTCGTCGGGAGGGGGGGGGGGGGAGAGTGTTTAAAACATTTTTTTTTTTTAATTTTTATTATTTATTTTACAATATTTTATTTATTTTTACACTGTTTAAAAAAAAAAAAAATGGTGTCACTTTTATTTCTATTACAAGGGATGTAAACATCCCTTGTAATAGAAAAAAGCATGACAGGACCTCTTACATATGAGATCTGGGGTCAAAAAGACCTCAGATCTCATATTTACACTAAAATGCAATTAAAAAAAAAAAAAAAAGTCATTTAAAAAAATGACATTTGTAAAAATGTGCCTTTAAGAGGCGTGGGCGGAAGTGACGTTTTGACGTCGCTTCCGCCCAGCAGTGTTGTGGAGACGAGTGGGCGCCATCTTAGCCTCACTCGTGTCCAGACACAGGACGGAGACAGATGCGATCGCCTCCGCCGCTACCGACGGCTCCAGTAAGCGGCGGGAGGGACCCCTCCCGCCACAGATAAAAGTGATCTCGCGGCGAATCCGCTGCAAGGACCACTTTTATCTGAAAGCCGGCCGCCGCATGAAAACGGGGATAACAGGGTTATGGCAGCTACCTGCTGCCATAACAACGATATCCCCGTTCAAAGTTTGGACGTACATCGTCGTGCGGCGGTCGGTAAGTGGTTAAATTTGCGTATGCCTGTGGAATGGCAAACTACGGTGCTTAAAATTCTACATAGGCGACGCTTTAATTACAGGTTACCAGTTTAGAGTTGCACAGGAGGTCTGATGATAGAATTATTGCTTTCGCTCTGACAATTCGCGACAATACCTCACATGTGTGGTTCGATCGCCGTTTACATATGCATGTGGGTGCACTTGCACTTAAGCATGGTGGGACGGGGGCACTTTACATTTTTTTTTTTTACAAAGATATATATGTTTTTGTACTAACTTAATTGCCACCACAAGGGATGAACAACATCCCTTGTGATAGCATGGGCCGTGACAGGCAGGGTGGATGTAAATCAATGATTTTTCTAATAAAAAAAAAAAAAAAAAACCGATTCTTTTGATTTTTATTAAATTTATTTTAATAAAATGCTTTAGAAAGTAAGAATCCATCTAAAAGATAGTTTTCTATTTAAGATACATTAGCAATTTAGTTTATTCAGCATGAAATGGAGCTTAGTTATGTAGCATGAGGTTGTATATTCAGCAATATTTATATTTTTGGTAAACTCATTCAATGAATTCAAGCTCTGCAAGCTGACATAACATGCACTTTATCCTATTGTTTTGCAAATCTATGTACACTACAAACTGTATGATTGAATCAGTTCTGATATCGCCGTTTTACTAACCTGACAGCTTATTATTCTAAATAGGAAACCTTCATTTTATTTGCAAATATTAAAGATTCTAACTACCAGCAAGACTAAGTTCTTACATTTAAAGAGCACCTCGGCGTGGCTTAGCGATGGCCGAGTAGAGACGTGTTCTGAAGGAGCTCCCGGTTTGACCCGACCTTTACCAGCCACCTTTCCATTTATGTGAGCACGGCATGAACACCCCTACACGTTACGGGACACGTTCAACGGCCAGACACCAAACTTCCCAGCCCACCATCCGCCGTTTTTTGAGAGACTCTCAGCGGCCTACAACAGGCGCCATTGTGACCGCACCGCATGACCCCCAGACGGCACGGACCCCTGCTGCGGCACAGCTGCCAGATCCTTTTGCGGGAACACCGGACATTTTCCGTGAGAACATGGAGGATTCCACCCACACTCAAAGCCGGCTAGATGCGGACCTAAGGGCCATGCTTCAGGCCCTACCCACGAGAGCAGATATTGAAACGCTGATCCAGCGCATTGAAGAAGCTCACAACAGGGACATACAGGAGATACGCACGGATCTTCACACAGTGACTGACCGGGTGGCCTCCGGTGAGACGGCGGTTGCAGCACTGGAGTCTCGTATACAGGCACTCGAACGAGCGAATGACACCCACACCAGGGAGACACAAGAGATGCAGTTGCACCTGGAGGAAATGGAGGATCGCAGCCGCTGCAATAATTTGCGGCTGCGAGGCATCCCAGAAGTCACAGGGCTGGAGGACTTACAAGTGACAGTGACGGCTATCTTCCATAGGATTTTGGAGACACCACCACCATCACTGGAAATTGATCGAGTGCACCGTACATTAGGCCCCAAACCTACCGACCCCTCCAGGCCGCGTGATGTATTATGTAGACTGCATCGCTATGCGCAGAAAGAAGTTATACTGCGCAAGGCCTGGGACATGGGAGAGCTTGACTTTGACGGGGCACAGATACAGATCCTGACAAATTATGAAAAAATCTTGCGAGCCACAGATGGATTAATGCCTCTGGAATGTATACCAATTATAGACAAGCTGCAAACACTAATCACGTTTCATTTCGTGTGTATGCCAAAAATATATATAAATAATTGTGTCTGCGCTAAAAACTAAAAATAAAAAATATATAAAAAATGTGCTGAATAAAGAACAACAATATTGTAAAACCTAAAAATGCCAGTGCAAAACAAATACGTATAGTAAACAATGTTGAATGCAATCCTTTTGTGAAAATATGCTCAAAAGTGCAACATGCAAAAAGGAAAACAATATATACATATAACTATGAATACCAAGTGCTGGTTGTGTAACGATCAAGTGTCCACATCAAAATAAAAATCAACTCATAGATGGCTAAACTTAAAGTGCAAATATATAGTGTCCATAAAAGTTAGTGTCCAACATGCTCCCTCCTGAATAGTGTCCACAATAAAGCATGCTTCAGTGCTCTCCTGTGACCCCCCAATCGTGCTTGCGCTCACCTCTAGGCGTGTGACACGGTAATTAAACAGTGTCTAAACATGCATTGGAGCCACTCCTGGGCTCATTCAGGGTATGCTGATGTAAACTCCAACCCTCTCAGATGACATCAATAGTTCCACATACAAGAAAGAAAAATCTCCATAGTGTGATATAGCCAAGAATTTATTAAAACTAAATTTAAAATTCCCATCAGGAGGGTACTCACAATATACAGGTGCGTGAGTGCACCAACCTATCCAGAGTGTAGTATACAAACAACTGCTCCTATGGCGTGCGGTGTGGTGTGCTTCCTCTACTCCTCCGTGCTGACAGCTCCGTCCTACCCCTCCCCTACGCGTATTCGGCACAGGGATCACGTGCCTTCACAGATACAGATCCTCCCAAACCTATCTAGAGCAACACTGCAGAGACGAGCTTCGCTGAAACCCATCCTGGAAATCGCGAGGAGACAGGGGTACACGTACCGCTGGGGATACCCCTGGCGGTCACTTTTCGCTCAACAGTCTTCCTTTACCCTCTGGAAGCCAGCTGACTTACCTGATTCTCTTCATATTCCTGGGTACAGAACCTATCTCAGTACCTAACTGGCTTCTGAGGATCCAACCAGCCGGAGGTCGCCAGGGCTCAACTGCTACCAGGTCTGACAGACCCATCCGCTCTCAACGAAACAGGAGTCGTCTCCGGGCGCCACCAACCGCCGGATCACCTGAGTCCCAAAGGTCCAACGCCGCTACAGATTCCATTTAAAGTGCTGACTTTATTATTCTGTTGTTGAACCCCCCCCCCCCCCCGACCCGGGTACCCCTGTGACCTCCACCCCCCCCGAGGCATTCCTCGGCTCGCCAGTGTACCCCCCCCACCGGTTCTTGGAGGTTGAGGGAATACGGAGGAACAAACTGTCTCATTTGTTTGCTGGTCATCTGACTATATCACTAGCCAAGACGTGAGTGTTGACCTCATGCTTATCATAAAACTCTGGCACCCTGCGAACTCCGCTTGAACCCTAGAAGAGGGGAGGGGCCATGTTGTTTACAGTTGCCCGGACTTCTCCCTGAGGGGGTTACTTGAAGAGAAGATGGGAGTGAGGATCGCCCGCTTGACCCACCTGAACGCGGGGCCCTATGATGCTGGGAGCTGAGACGCTCCGTTCCCCCCCCGCCCCCCTTTGCTCTTGCGTCCTGGCCTGTGAACCCGGGGTCCTGCTCGTCTGCACACGGGGACGAGCCCGACAATGAAGCTGAGGTGCAAAACCCTTTGAGACAAGACATATAAGAGCCCTCCCTCCATTTAACGCAGATCTGTTTAGCAGAGGCTGGTCCGGTCGCAGTCCCTGGAGAGGCGGAGGAAACGCTGCCTTGCACCGACCGGACAGGTGAGGTTCAGTGGTAGAGGTCTGGTTTGTGGGAATGGACGGACGAGAGTCTGGTTAAGGACACGAATATCCAACATCACGCTGAACGAATAAATAACTGGAACACTTAGCGGGGTTTGGGGGGTGGGGGGGAGCCGGGGCTGATGGTAGACTGCATATCCTCTCTTTTTTGTGCCATCTAATGGGAATGTTTAGTGATGCCAGAGGAAGACGCATTGGCAGGGTCCCCCGCATTTGGGTGGTTGCTCTCTATGGGGTGCCCCCATGGGAGCCACATGGGGGAGGCCTGGGGGGATGTTTAATTACGACTTATGGAGGGGAGCTGGGGAGGGGGGTATACTCTGTTTATTGAGTCAGCTTGGGTCTGTTAAATGTTTACATTTTGCTTTACTAAAGTGTTATTTTTGTTGATTGAAATTTCATACACACATTATTACGTTGGTATAGAAATATGCAACGACTTTCTATTTACTGCCTTAATTAATACGCTAGTTCCATCACTGTTAGCTTACAGATACATACAAATAATAGGCCGGGGAGGCTAGGTGGGACCGGGATCCTCCTGCAGGCCTTTGCTAAACACACCCTCACTTAGGTTAGCGCTCGTTACCCAGGTGACATTAGGGAGCGCAGTAGCAAGTATTTTGCTGTCACTCTAGACACTCAGATACTCTAGTTAGCGTCCGCTGCGGTTTTATCCCCTCAGTGGCCGCAACATACACCCCTGTAGAAGTGGTCACCTCCAGGGGGACACTCAACTCGCACTCTTTTCTCTTCCCCCACTCTTCTACTGATTCTACAACTCTCTACCCCTATCTTCTCTCTCACCTTTTCTATATACTACCCTTTGTGTCCATATGAGCATGGACAAGATTAACATTGTCACACTTAATGCAAAGGGACTTAACGTCCCTGAAAAAAGACGGATGCTGCTTAATGATATGAGACGCACCCGTGCAGACATTGTCTTACTGCAAGAGACGCACTTCAGGGAAAATAAGTTTTCAATCCTCAAAAATAGATTTTACCCGACAGTATACCACTCTACATATTCGGAAGCGAAGTCTAGAGGAGTCTCTATTCTAATATCGGTGAGCCTTCCATGGTCCCCATCAGGCAGATTTCTATTCCTGAAAGGTCAGATTGGAGGTGTAAGGGTGACTATTGCAAACCATTATGCCCCAAATTGCCAGCAAGACACTTTTATTAAAAGGCACTTAGCAGTCCTCGATAAGTTCGCTGAGGGCCAACTCATAGTTGGGGGAGACCTCAACATACCCCTTATCCCGTCGGAAGACACATCTACGAGTAGGTCATCCACTGCCCCAGGCACAAGAAAGGCCATACATCTAGCTATGCATACATCACAGCTATTCGACGTCTGGCGTCTTTTCCACCCTGGTGAACGAGACTACTCCTTTTATTCATGCCCCCACGATTCATACTCACGGATAGACTACTTCCTTATCCCCCACAACCAACTTCAAGCTATCAAACATACATCGATTGGGTCCATTACATGGTCAGACCATGCCCCCGTCTACCTGAGATATGCCCTGACTGACTTCTATAGAAACCAAAGGAAACCTTGGAGGTTAAATGAGAGCCTACTACAAGACCCTGAAGTACTAGCAGACATGACAAAGGAAATAACCCACTACTTCCACACCAATAGTAGCCCTGACAGTGACGCGGGTCCGGTTTGGGAGGCCCATAAGGCAGTCATACGCGGGGTACTCATAAAGCACGGAGCGAGACTTAAACAACAAAGAACTGCACAATTGACTCTACTTTTTGACAAGCTTCAGGCGCTAGAAATTAGACACAAACAAACCCCGACTAGTCCACTTAGAGATGAACTTGACACGGTGCGTATGCAAGTCACAGATCTGCTGAATTTCAAAGCCAAGGCGGCACTCCAAATTTCACATAAAAAAATCTATATATCGGGCAATAAAATGCGGTAGACTCCTGGCACAATCGTTACGTACTCAAAAACTAGCGTCTTACATACCATATATACATAAACCGACAGGTCAGAAAATTGCTGTACCCCAGCAGATATCACAGGAATTTAAGTCCTTTTATGAATCACTCTACAACTTAAATATAACATCACCACAGTTGGACCGCATGTCAGATTACTTAACCTCATCCCGCATGCCCACACTACCGACGGAAACACGCGACCTATTAGAGGACCCCATCACACTACCCGAGATACAACTTGCCATAGGGTGTACTAAACCTGGTAAAGCCCCCGGACCAGACGGTCTTACGATTCACTATTACAAAACACTTCTATCATCATTAGAAAGTCATCTTCTCAAATTATTGAATGGTCTTGCTGAAGGGGGATCACTACATACCGCTACAATGCAGGCTCAAATAACTGTCATCCCGAAAGAAGGTAAAGACCCGACATGATCTGGGAGCTACAGACCTATATCCTTACTTAATACAGACTTGAAAATATTCACTAAAATCCTAGCCACCAGACTACAAAACACATCTACCTCACCTGGTTCATCTTGACCAGGTGGGTTTTGTCCCCACGAGAGAGGCCCGGGATAATACCATTAAAGTCCTAAATTTACTTTATACTGCCACACACACCAAAACACCCAGTGTTTTTTTTGAGTACCGACGCTGAAAAAGCGTTTGACCGGGTCAATTGGTCATTTATGCTCGCCACATTAAGACACATAGGCCTGGGATGTAACATGCTAAGATGGATCTCAGCGACATATACAACACCGTCAGCCAGAGTCAGGGCGAATGGAGTGATCTCTGAATCTCTCTCGATCACTAATGGCACGAGACAAGGTTGCCCGTTGTCCCCTTTACTTTTCGCCCTAACATTAGAACCATTCCTGTGCCACGTGCGGAAGAACCCCAACATATCAGGCATAAAGATAAACCATACTCAACACAAAGTATCTGCCTACGCGGACGATCTTATGTTCACGCTTACTACAGCTTCTATCTCCCTACCAAACTTATTGCAGGAATTCGCAACATACGGAGCACTATCTAACTTAAAAATCAACTTTGCCAAATCAGAAGCGATGGGCATAGGGATACCGCAACCACGACTTGCACACTTACAAGCCAGCTTTAAACTAAAATGGACGACGACCGCATTAAAATACCTGGGCACATTTATCCCACATACATTCTCGCAACTATTTAACCTTAATTTCCCACCACTATTGAAAACGATTAGAACACTGCTAAACCAATGGAACACGGGATTACACTCCTGGATAGGACGTTGTAACATACTGAAAATGACAATTCTCCCAAAATTTCTATATCTCATGCAAGCGCTCCCGATCTATATCCCCCCATCCTATTTTAAAAAGGTACAAACCATGTTCACGGAATTCATACGGGCCAAAAAGAGGCCCAGACTTGCACACAAACTCTTGACTTTGCCCAAACAACACGGTGGTCTGGCAGTACCGGATATGCGGGCATATCACCACGCAGTCCACCTGGTGAGGTTAATAGACTGGTGCAGACACCAAAAAACCAAGCTTTGGACCCAAATAGAGCAAGACCAAGGTGTAGTCCCCCTCAAAAGGGCACCTTGGTGCTCCACGTCCTTACCGACAGAAACAAAAAACCAGCCACTGATAGGCAACACAGTAAAAATTTGTGCCCGACTGTTCGCTCAAACACTCACTTCTTCCCTCAACTTACCTCTATACCCCATACTGGGAAACCCGAAATTTACACCGGGATTGCAGGACGAGATCTTTCGAAGTGTGAGTGACGTGGGCCTACACCAGTCATCCCACTTTATTACGGGAGGACGATGGTACACAATCGCAGAACTTTCAGATTCGGATGGCCCGTTTCGCCTGGACTTCTTAAGGTCGCGTCAGTTGGGACATTTCCTTCACTCCCTGAACCCTCCAGCAACATACGACACGCCTCTCACAACATTAGAAGAATTATGTGACATGTCAGGAACCATTACACATACACTATCCTTAACCTACAAACTCCTAAACACACCGCAGGAAGATTTCTGTCCCCCGGGACTAACAAAATGGGAACGGGAATTAAATTGCCACTTCAATTCAGCTAAACGCCAACGTATCATCAGATTTACCCACAAGTCCTCCATATGCGCCAAAATTCAAGAGACAAACTACAAACTTTTATCCCGATGGTACAGAACTCCAGAACTACTCCACAGGTTTTTCCCGGGGACACCTGACCGCTGTTGGAGATGCCAGGCAGACAAGGGAACTCTGGTGCACTTTTTCTGGTCATGCCCCATCCTGAAACACTTCTGGAGTATAGTAAGGGAGGTCACTCAGAAATTTACAGAACACATTATACCAGACGACCCTGCATTCTTTCTATTGCTCGCATCTAACATCTTAGAAAAAGTATACAAAAAATCTGTAATCAGACACCTAATAGACGCAGCCAAAGCCTGCATCCCGATTCTCTGGAAAACCACATCGCCACCGGCAATTGCTACATGGCTTACAAAAATAGAAGACACAAAACATATGGAAGACCTCATCCTCACATCGCAAAATAGGCAGGAAATTTTCAATAAAACTTGGAGGTTATGGAACAGCCTTATATTCTCAGAGGAAGGTCAGGCATTGAGAAATCCCATCACAACTATATGAAAACACTCCCTGGGATAAAAACACGCTTCCCCCTGCTTTTAATTGCAATGGACTCATAATACCACGTAAAGATCCCAAGGACACTCCCCCTGAAATATCTAAGTACGGATATCTGAACTCCCCCCTTCCCCCATTCCCCCCCCCCGCTTTTTTTTTCTCTGACCAATTTTCCTCTCTTTTTCCCTGATTCCTATTCTGATATTCTCTCTTACTATCTCTACCCACTCCGGTGGGACACCCTTTTCTTAAATAAAAAGAAGAAAATGAAGGGACCAGGTGCATGGGCCCAGACACGCAAAGTTATAGCCAAAGTTGTTACATATACACGCTCACATACAAGAACACCAAAGCCACATATGACTCCTTCATATTAGATTGAAATAAGACATGCTTTATGAACAGGAGTATTGTCTGTCTAGACATGTTTATTATATATTATGTTAACTTTTGTACTGTGATGTATTCTGTCGGGTCATGTTGGCCTTGTCTCTGTAATAAATAATTATAAAAAAAAAAAAAAAAAGGAGCACCTGTCATTTCAGATCCATCATGGCAGCGCCTGTTAGCACCTTGTGGTGTCACTGCCGCATCACCAGCCGTCCCATTAAAGTGAATGCGACTGTCGGTGAGTCAACAGTGGGTAAGAGGAGGAGCTGCAGAACAGAAATGACAGTTGCTCTTTAAAAATTATGATTTAAATCAAATCCACCCTGGTGACAGGTCCTCTTTATGGAGCAATTTTGGGTCTATTAGACCCCAAATCTCTCCTCTGTCCTCCAATGTAGCCGATCAGACACAGATCGTTCTGATTGGCTACTTACCTGGCCGTTGCTGGCTAGATATTTAGCTTCAAGCTGTTGTTTTAAATAGACCCTTAATAAGCATGCTGTAAACATGTGTTAGAATTCCTTAAGGCTTCGTTCACATCTACTCGTCCCAGATCGCGGGCAGAATTTGGCTTCACCCCTTTCTGATTCACTTACCTGCAACCATTATAGAGTAAGGCTCCATTCACATCTAGGCATCATCGCCGCAATTCTGCACCGCGATCCAGAATCACAGCAAATCGCAGGACGCCCGTGCGATATCCGTCACTTCCAATAGCACCCCGATTGCAGGACACCTGTTGCCCACAAGAAGTACACTTCTTGTGGGCGACAGGCATCTTATGATTCTGTTTGTGATTTGTCTGGCGACAATCATGGCAAGATCGGGGTGCCATTGGAAGTGACGGGGATCTCACCGGCATCCCATAATTTGCCGTGATTCGGGAACGCGGGCAGAATTGCAGCAATTCTGCCCACAATCTAGGACGCCTACATGTAAATGGAGCCTAACTCTATAATGGTTGCAGGTAAGTGAATTAGAAAGGGGTGAAGCCAAATCCTCAGCATGTGATACTGAAATGTATAGTTATTCCTGCGCTACCATGTAAACGAAGGGCAATGAACGTTGAACTGCTGCAAGCACCGAATATAGGTCAAACTCAGCCCATACAGCAATAGAAATAAGGTATGTAAAAATTGGTGCTGCGCTGTTATATATATATATATATATATATATATATATAGCGGCTAGCTCATTTGCATATATCAGTCTTGGATGCCTATCCCGTCCTTACACGTGGCGTCATGGTCACGTGACTTCATCAGGGATGATGAAGTCACGTGAATGTGATGTCACGCATAGGGACGGGATAGGCATCCAAGACTGATATATGCAAACGAGCTCGCTGCTCGTAGGAGATAAGTTTTCTGTGTGTTTTTTTCTTGTAAGTGAAGTGAGTACCGTCACCATTGTTTTAATAAAAACCAGCCTCTGATTGAAATGCTACACTATTTGGCCCCTTCTTTCCTTTAATCCCCCTGCTGCTCCACTGAGAGACAAAGACACACTAACAGCTCCATCCATCCCAGGAATCTAAGTGAGAGGCAGTTAGGAGTACAAGGGAGAAGCAGCCATTACCAGGAACTTTATGCGGTTACCTCTTTACTGCAAGGTAAGAGGCCACTTCACACCACTGTGTGTCCTGTGCACGAAGAGGAGATCACCCTCATGCTCTCAGCACCTTACTGCACTTTTTTGCACATTTTCTGATTAGCCACAAAAAGAGGATTTAATCGCATTGGGACTACATTCCCAGTCCCATTATATATTTTGCACACATTTGCCTTTATTTGAATTTTCACAAGCTCTACAGTGGACTTATTTTGGTTATATGTTTATCATACACTTCATTTGCGATTCTTGCACATATTGACTGCACGTTGCACATTAAATTAATTGCTGTTTTTTGCACAATGTTTTTTGCCTACTTGCACGATCCATTGAGGTTTTTAATATTTTTAATATTTTCTGTATTAATGTCATACATGAGAATGATTGTATATTGATTTTAGTGTTTCCAGTAAGATACTTATCACATCTGGCCTTAAGTCTTTATTGAATGATTTTCTTGCACTTTGCGATTACCACCGATTATTGTGGAATATCACACTGCACCTATTTGGTATAGAAGTGCTCTATATTGATTGTACTTATTCTTATATTGTTTCTGTTGTTTTATATGTTTATATAATTTTACATGTTCATTTACCTTTGTACTACTACCTCTAGCAGCATAAGTTTTTTTTTTGTTTTTTTTTAAAGAACAGCGCAGCACCAATTTTTACATACCTTAAATCCCCAGCATGACAGCCAGTGAAACAACATTACCATGGAGGTCAGCAATGGCAATCTGCATAAACCTCATGACAGGCGTGCATTAAAAGGGAGCATGCCACCAACTTAAAAATTTGCTAGTAAAACCAAAAAAAAAAAAATTAAAGTGTTACCCACTTAGCTGCAGTGTTTTTATGTTCCATACATTAGGTTTTAATTACCTGAAATGTGCCTCCGCACGCGCTAAAGATTCAATCCCCTAGCACACACCCCCCTCGCTCCTCACACATTCAAGTCCTCTTTTCTCCTAGTAGTATGTAATTTCTGGAAAAATCCTGATGGTTGTTTATTACATTAAAATGAGAAAAAAAAAACACACTTACAATGTTGCAGTTTAAAAGAGCCTGAAGTACATTCGCTTACCCAGAGGACGGGTCGTCTGTTTGTGCTCCGGCAGGCACAGCAGACTTCAGGCTCTTTTAAACTGCAACATTGTAAGTGTGTTTTTTTCATTTTAATATAATAAACAACCATCAGGTTTTACACTATGGAGTGTTTATATCTTTTATGCACCACGGGATCCATGTGATGATCTGATCGTTTGGGAGGGGACCACCTGGCACCTGTAATTGTGTTTGATGTCCTTGGAGCCAAACAGTGTTTCCTTGTACGCATTCCCTGATCCTCTGTCATAGGGGATCATGGAACTCTGGTAAGAGTTCATTTCTGCTGATCTGGTGGTGGATTTAATACAGTCCTTTACTCAGTGTTTTTGAGGACGGCTTGCACGCAGTTTATGGACTTTTAATTTTTGCACTGGTTATTCATTTGTTCAATAGATTTGTTTTTTCACATTCACATTTTTATGGACTTATCTGTTTACATTGATGTATAATATCTCTTCAATTAATTACTCACTGACTTATTAATTTGTGGTTTCCCTGACCAAGGTGTTTATGCACATTTTAGTTCTTGGGGACTTTTTGATTTTCATTATTATTATTTTATGATCTTTTCACTATCATCAGGTATATTTATGAGATCAGTTTGATTTTTGGTCAATATTTTATGGATAGCGCGATTCTAATTTTCCAAACCTTCTTTTCTGTATTAATGTCATACATGAGAATTGCAGCTCCCGAGGGATCACAGTTTTAGAAATAACTTCTCTCATTTTTTATTTCAATTTTATTTATTTTATCCTAGCGCAAACCTTTTCCATAGTGGTTGAGAAACTAATGGGGAATACTTTACATCAGTGGTCATCAACCCTGTCCTCAGGGCTCACTAACAGGCCAGGTTTTATGTATTACCTTGAGGAGATGCAGACTAGAATACTGCAATCACTGAGCAGCAAATGATCTCACCTGTGATGTATTTCAGTTATCTTGTAAACCTGGCCTGTTAGTGGGCCCTGAGGACAGGAGTTGAGAACCACTGATTTACATTACATCCAAGATGGCAGCACCCAGCAGCGGTCTCTGGTCTTTTGAGAGGTTTTTACAGCTAAATAGTAAGCATAAAACACGCTAACAACAGATATAATCTTATGGGATAGTTGTTGTTGACATGGTCTGGTGACAGGGTATCTTTAAAGCAACTATCACAAGAAATTACAGAGGTTGCCATTGCTGAAGTATACATTTGTGAATGCTAGTTTATAGGCTGTCATGCTAATGCTAAGGCTTTATTGCTGACCCAGAACAGGGATAAAGATATTCCTGACACGTATTTACAGTGTGCTTATTTCAAATCTGTGACTGAAAAATACTTAAAATATAACTAAAGACAGTTTTGCATAAAGCAGAGAAGGATTAGGTGCCTGTCAGGTTTTTATTGCTGTCTGTATTCCATTAGGGAGATTCAACCCCTCCATTTGTCCGGTTTACTGTTATCATTGAAAGAGAAAGAAAATCTCAAATTCTGGGTTGTCACTAGAACAGGAATTGAGGGGAAAAAAATCTTAAAATAGAAGGACTAATTCTAGTGACAACCAGGTATTCCCTCACTTTGGAGGATTGTGACTCACTTCCTGTTTTGGCTATGGAACAGGAAGTGAAAGACAATTTCTGCAATGGGACACATAGTAAAAAAAAAAAAAAAAAAAAAAAAAAAAACTAAACTGGCTTATGCACTTGATTTTTATATAGGAGGGCATCTGTAATAATTGATATGTCTTTTCATGAAAAACAGGAGACTTATTTTATCAAGGCTTGTTTAATGTTTCCCCTTTTTTTTGTAAGCGTGATTTTGTAAAAAACTTGAAAAATGTAATAAACATAAGAAAAAAAATATGTAATGAACAACTGGCAGGGTTGTTACACCCTGTCGCGATCAAACATGGAGGAAAAAAAAAAAAAACTTGATTAACCACTTGACTACTGGCCACTTAAACCCCCCTCGTGACCAGACCAATTTTCAGCTTTCAGTGCTCTCACACTTTGAATGACAGTTACTCAGTCGTGTAATACTGTACCCAAATAAATTTTTTGTCCTTTTATTCATACAAATAGAGCTTTCTTTTGGTGGTATTTGATCACCTCTGGGTTTTTTATTTTTTGCGCTAAAAATGAAAAAAGAACGAACATTTTGAAAAAAAACAAATTTTTCTTAGTTTCTGTGATTAAAATTTAGCAAATTATTAATTTTTCTTCATAAATTTTGGCCACAATTTATACTGCTACATATCTTTGGTAAAAAATAAACCAAATTAGTGGATATTATTTGGTCTTTGTGAAAGTTAGAGAGTCTACAAGCTGTGGTGCAAATCATAAAAAATTGATCACACCTGATGTACTGGTGGCCTATCTCATTTCTCGTGACCCTAACAAGCCAGGAAAGTAATAATACCCCCCAAATGACCCCTTTTTTTGAAAGTAGACATTCCAAGGTATTTACTAAGATGCATGGTGAGGTTTTTGATGTTGTCATTTTTTCCCCACAATTCTTTGCAAAATGAAGATTTTTTTTTTTCCACAAAATATTCTCTCACATGGCATGTGTATACCACAAATGACACCCCAAAATACATTTTGCTACTCCTCCTGAGTATTACGATACCACATGTGTGGGACTTTTCACAGCCTAGCCACATAGAGAGGCTCAACATACAGGGAGCACCATCACATGTTCTAGGAGCATAAATTACACATCTAACTTGTTGACTACCTATTACACTTTTGAAAGCCCTGGAGCACCAGGACAATGACACATGGCACTGATGACAGATGGCACTGTATTTTCTATTTTTTTTTACACTGACGCTGCAGCCAGGCGCTCTCCCTCCTCACATGCTGTCTCTGTGTGAGGAGGGAGAGCCGGCAATGAGAGATGATCTCATATGTTTACATCGAGTGCTAAATGGCCGCTGTGATTGGCTGTGTCCAAGGGACACGGCCAACACAGAATTTCCCAGATGAGCGTGGTAGTAAACAGGAGGATGTCCAGGGACACCCTCCCGGCAATTGGAGTCCGCGCTGTAGCCGTCTCTCGGCTAGAGCGCGGATGCCTAATGGTTAAAGTGACAGTAAAGATTTTTTTTTTTTTTTTTTAAAACAAACGTATCATACTTCCACTGTGCAGCTCCTTTTGCACAGAGTGGCCCCAAACCTGCTCTTCTGGGGTCCCTCTGTGGCTCTCGCAGTTCCCCACCTGCATCAGATAACCCCGAGAGAAGCTCTCTCTCGGGGGGTTACCTTGAGGGCGCGCTCCCGAGTCCAGCGTCCATGGAGGCCGAATGGAGGACTTGGCCCCGACCCCGCATCATTGGATTTGACTGACAGCAGCAGGAGCCAATGGCTGCGCTATCAGTCTATCCAATCAACAGCCGAGAACCCCGGGCAGAGAGAAAGCGTTGAGGGTTCAGGTAAGTAAAACGGGGGGGGGGGCAGGTGTTTTTTCACCTTAATACATAGGATGCATTAAGGTGAAAAAACACAAAGGTTTACAACCCCTTTAACCACTAAGCCACCGCCCACCGTCATATGACGGCTGGACGAGGCTTCTGTTATTCTGGGAGGACGTCATATGACGTCCTCGCCTTCCCGAGCCACTAGGGGGCGCGCGCGCGCCGCCGGCGGGGCGCGCCCGCCGTGTCACTCGGGACCCGGTGCGCGTGCCCGGCGGCCGCGATGTCCGCCGGGCACCCGCGATTGCCGGGTAACACAGCAGGAGCCTGGATGTGTGCATGTAAACACAGATCCACGACCTGTCAGAGAGGAGACCGATGGCGTGTCCCTTGTACATAGGGACAGTGATCGGTCACCTCCCCCAGTCAGTCCCCTCCCCCCACAGTTAGAATCACCTCCTTAGGTAATACATTAACCCCTCGAGCGCCCCCTAGTGTTAACCCCTTCCCTGCCAGTCACATTTACACAGTAATCAATGCAATTTTATAGCATTGATCGCTGTATAAATGTGAATGGTCCCAAAAATGTGTCAAAAGTGTCCGATGTGTCCGCCGCAATATCGCAGTCACAATAAAAATTGCAGATCGCCGCCATTACTAGTAAAAAATAAATAAATAATAAAAATGCTATAAATCTATCCCGTATTTTGCAGACGCTATAACTTTTGCGCAAACCAATCAATATACGCTTATCGCAATTTTTTTTTACCAAAAATATGTAGAAGAATACGTATCGGCCTAAACTGAGGAAAAAATTTGTTAAAAAAAAAAAAAAAATTGGATATTTATTATAGCAAAAAGTAAAAAATATTGTGTTTTTTCAAAATTGTCCCTCTTCTTTTGTTTATAGCGCAAGAAATAAAAACCGCAGAGCTGATCAAATACCACCAAAAGAAAGCTCTATTTGTGGGAAAAAAATGATAAAAATTTAATTAAGGTGCAGTGTAACACGACCGCGCAATTGTCATTCAAAGTGCGACAGCGCTGAAAACTGAAAAATGGCTTGGGCAGGAAGGGGGTGTACGTGCCCTGTATTGAGGTGGTTAAGGAGGATGTAAATTATGGATGGCACTACAATTGGCTGGGGGGGGGGGGGGGGCAGGCGGTCACTGACAGGAGTTTTTTTCACCTTAACGCATAGGATGCATTAAGGTGAAAAAACACAAACCTTTACAACCCCTTTAAGGCCTGGTTCACACCTATGCATCCCTTAGTGCATTTTTAGTTTTGCAGAAACACACTACAGTCCATTTAACATGGTTTCCTATGGGTCACATTCACATCTGTCCATTTTATGGACCAGCAGGTTGTGTTTTTGGTTCCACAGACTACAATGGATCAAAAACTTGTATTACAAAAATGCAAATTGCACCTGGACGATGCATCAACTGCAACCTGCATAGGTGTGAACCAGGCCTAAATGGTCCCTCTGCGGTGTTATGCCATAATGTGCTATTATGCACTGCATACTAGCACATTGTGGCAGACACAGTACCTGTCAAATTTAGCCCTCCAACATGCTGTCTCCGCTGCAGGCCCGGCACTTCCATCTTTACGGATTTGCACTATCCAGGCCTCAATGACGTCACTGCTGGGCATGTGAACCGCAGTCACAATTGCGACGCGGTGCTCCTTGGATGCAAAGAGCTGTGCGCATGTGCAGTGACATCATCAGCGCCGTTCTCCCAAACGGTGCACGTTTATACGAGATATTCACTGTACCGACAGGTAAGCCTTATTTTAATATTAGATTTTATTTACTTTGGAAGTAAAATTCATAATCTGCAGGCAGAGTGGGGGGCATCACATAATCTCCTACTGCTTACCAAGAGCTGGTGGGCATGCTCACTGTGAGCACTGCGACTGGCTGTTCTATCTGCTCAGCTCTTTACTGCCATGGTGTAGCAGCTGATCACTCCCAGCAGGGATCGGACCCCCCATCTGTAGAACTACAAGTCCCAGTATTGCCCCTCCATGTATTGCTAGTGATTATAGGAGCCCCATCTACAGCCCAGCTGTGACTGCGGACAGCGATCACACGTGTCTACACAGCGCTGTTTACATGCTGCTCCCCTCCCCCACCCCTTCCAGGCCGTGCCCTGCTATAAGTCACACATGGCGCCCCCACACCTCGCCCGTCACCTCCCACCTTATTCTTGCCGACTCCGCTCTCCATTTCTTCGTTTAGAATTATCCCGGGCATGGATGGGCTGCTCTAAAAGTTCCGCACCCGACAGACTGGGGATCAACAGCTGGCCACGCTACGAGAGGCAGCGTGAAAAGGGAAGAGGAAGTGACGTCTATCCGCCTAGTTCCAACTCCGAATGATGGTCTATGGGTGCGATAGGCCGTTGTTTCGTCACATTCGGCGACCCGTCAGAATGTGTAACGGAAGTGACGTTCCGTCGCCGCCATCTTGCTACACCTTGCACTCCTCCATAGTAAGGAAACAGTGAGAAGTGGAAAGCGGACATCTTGTTACACCCACCGGAGTTTTGCATTTTACACTTATTTTCAACAGTACAGTGAGTTTATATAGTGAAATACAGTAGTTATAACTCCGTCTGAATGTTTAGATGTTGAATTTTAAAAGCAGGGGCAAGCCTGCTGATCTCATAGGTTTGCTAATCTACAGAAGTTCGCTGCTTCTGTCAGAGTTCTAAGTACTGTATTTCACTATATAAATTCACTTTACCGTTAAAAATAAGTGAATACGTGTAAAATTCAAAACTCCAGTGGGTGTAACAAGATGTCCGCTTTCCCCCTTCTAGTGTATCCTTATTGTAGAGGAGTGCAGGGTGTAGCAAGATGGCGGCGACTAAACGTCACTTTTGTTACACATTCTGACGGGTCGCCTAATCTGATGAAACACTGTGCTGAGAAGCCAGGCTGTGCCATTCCGTATGTGGCCTGTAGGTGTTGCTGGAGCACGTGTGTGCGTGGTACATTATAGCATCTCTATGGCCTTCTATAAACTGGCCCTGAAATCCATAAAGACTGGTGCAGACAAATTTTGCAAAGTGGAAAAGCATGCGCCAATGTATGTACCTGTCTAGAACTTGTCCTAGAATTTGGTGCCAGCTGCACCACTTTTAGAGCGCATGTGAGACAGTTTAGCAAAATCTGTCTGTCCATGGTTTCTCTCTGTATGCCAAAAAGGAGCTGGTCTAAGCCTGGGTTCACATAGCTCCCAAATGTCCCTGATTTGGAACAAAATCCCTCTTTCCTCCTCATTTGTCCCTCATTTTCCTGTGATCTATATACCGTAGTTGTATATAAAATGCACTATTTATCTATCAGGAAGTGTTTCCCAGTGCTAAACCTTTCATCCAATTTCTAAATTGCTGCATTTGTAAATTCCAAATGACAATATAAAGGAATAGTGTTAGTAAAAATAATACTTGTGGGTTTAAATAATATTTTTCTTGTACAATTCTTTTTTAAGGGGGTGCATCCTATGCCTACATACTTTTGCTAATAGATGTCCCTCATTCCCTTCTCAGAAAGTTGGGAAGAATGCACACTGGTGTTGTGCAGAGCACCACATGTGATTCACACAGGAATCGCACCGCATTCCTGTGCACTTCATATGCAATGTCTGTGTGGTGAAATTTGAGCCATACACATTTTGTATGGCTCAAATCACACCGCACCCACACAAAAAAGGTGCACTGGAATCGGCTCACATGGGTGTTTACACCTATGTGATCCGATTCTGCCAATTGCACTGCGTTTTTGTAAACCGTTTTTGTGGTGTCGTTAAGTTAACATTGACACCCTGATTAGTGCAGCGAGTGAGGGAAATAACTGAACCAATCTTTCAGTTGCTACAGTGAGAGCCACAAAATATTGGTTTCAGTTATTTCCCGCACCCGCTTTATCCACACACCATCCCCCTGGTGGGAATAACTGCAGGCGCAGGGGTCCCCCCCAGCACCAGTGGGATGGGGGTGTGAGACAGTTGGTGGGGGTGAGTCAGTTGTGGAGGGATTTATTTAAGTGGCAGTGTCTGTGGGGTGACGGGTAGGGATGTTGGGAAGGTAGAGAATGAAAAGTGACCATGGAATAATGTCACTCAGCTCAAAGTGATGTCTGTCAGCTGGATGTATGAAGAGGCCTCGAGGTTATGCAAGCTGGGGGGAGGCAGGGGCTGTTGCCAACCTACTAGATTGAAATTTACTGACACGACACCCAAAATATACTGGCCAAGTTTTTACTGGCAGTTCCAAAAGTTACAAAATTACAGTTTTAAGTGCAAATTACAGTATTTAGGCTACAAATAAGTAAAGTATGCAATTAGCATTGCATTTTACATATTAAGGAAAAAAGCATATTTTTTATTTTATTTTTAATATAGTAAGTAGCCTTAAGCCCCATACACACGATAGGACTTTGTACAAACTTTCCCTTGGATTTTTGTACAAAGGGCGTTGCCCAAAAGTTTGTCTTGCATACAGACGACAGGACTTTTCCAGCCAACTTTCACCATATCACGTGGTTTTTCAGCTCTTTACCACCACCCTTTGGTCAACTTCTGTATTGTTGTCTGATATTGTGTGAATCTCGCCAATAAAAGTGACACCTTGCGAGCCGGGTTCACACTGGTTCGGGGATCCGACTTGGATCCCCGCCAATGCCAGGCACTGTGTTTGGTATGAATCTTGAGGGGGAACTCCACGCCAAATTTTAAATAAAAAACCGGCATGGGTTCCCCTCCAGGGGCAAACCAGGCCTTTAGGTCTGGTATGGATATTAAGAGGAACCCCCTACACCGAAAAAACGGCGTGGGGGTCCCCCCAAATCCATACCAGACCCTTATCCAAGCACGCATCCCGGCCGGTCAGGAAAAGGGGTGGGGACGAGCGAGCGCCCCCCCCCCCCTCCTGAGCCGTACCAGGCCGCATGCCCTCAACATGGGGGGGTGGGTGCTTTGGGGGAGGGGGGCACCCTGTTGATGAGGACAAGGGCCTCTTCCCAACAACCCTGGCCGTTGGTTGTCGGGGTCTGCGGGCGGGGGGGCTTATCGGAATCAGGAAGCCCCCTTTAATAAGGGGGCCCCCAGATCCCGGCCCCCCACCCTATGTGAATGAGTATGGGGTACATCGTACCCCTACCCATTCACCTAGGGAAAAAAGAAAAAAATGTCAATAAAAAACACAGTACACAGATTTTTAAAGTAATTTATTAGGCAGCTCCGGGGTCTTCTTCCGACTTCGGGGGTCCTTTTCCGACTTCGGGGGTCTCTCCGGCGTCTTCTCCCGGTGTCCGCATCTTCGGCCGGCTCCACCGCTGACAACGGGAGAAGACACCGGAGAGACCCCCGAAGTCGGAAGAGGACCCCCGAAGTCGGAAGAAGACCCCGGAGCTACCTAATAAATTACTTTAAAAATCTGTGTACTGTGTTTTTTATTGACACTTTTTTCCCTAGGTGAATGGGTAGGGGTACGATGTACCCCATACTCATTTACATAGGGTGGGGGGCAGGATCTGGGGGCCCCCTTATTAAAGGGGGCTTCCGGATTCCAATAAGCCCCCCGCCCGCAGACCCCGACAACCAACAGCCAGGGTTGTCGGGAAGAGGCCCTTGTCCTCATCAACATGGGGACAAGGTGCTTTGGGGTGGAGGGGCCCGCAGGGCGCCCCCCTCCCCCAAAGCACCCACCCCCCCATGTTGAGGGCATGCGGACTGGTATGGCTCAGGAAGGGGGGGGGCGCTCGCTCGTCCCCACCCCCTTTCCTGACCGGCCGGGCTGCGTGCTCGGATAAGGGTCTGGTATGGATTTGAGGGGGACCCCCTACACCGTTTTTTTCGGCGTAGGGGCTTCTCCTTAAAATCCATACCAGACCGAAGGGCTTGGTATTCCCCAGAGGGGAATTCCCTCTCGCGCCCCCCGCAGTAGGAAAATGTGTTTTTCCTATTGCAGCTAGCGCGAGATGTACAGTACCCTGCCGCCGAGATCGCGCTGGAAACATTCTCGTGGCTGCGTACTGTAGTAAGTCCGATGGCTTTGTGTACACACGATCGGACTTTGCTCCATCGGACTTTTGTTGCAGGAAAGTTTGTCCGTTCGCACAGCCAACAAAAGTCCAATGGAAACTGAAAAAGTTTGTCCGATGGAGCGTACACACAGTCGGATGTTGCTCCAAAACAGCTAATTTGCATGTTTGTTGTCAAAAAGTCCGATCGTGTGTACGGCCCTTAAATCCCAATCTGCAAACCCATACACAAGGCTCTGGCCACTCCACTCGGCTCCCTTGCACCATGACTTCACACGACACACTCAGACACCGCCTCCACCTGACCCGCCTCCCGCCAGCACCGCCCGAACACACTGTAGCAGGCACTTGGAAAGTCTCGGTCGGCTCCAGGCCCGAGCTGCGCATGCGCAGTTCCAGGCCAAGCGTCACAGCCATATTTTATACTGGTAACCTTTTCCTCTTACTGCCATTTACTGGCAGGAGAAAAGTGCTAGTTTTTTACTGGCTGCCAGTAAAAATACTGACAGTTGGCAACACTGGTACTCAAATAAAGATGTCTATAATCAAAAAATGTCTGCACTCATCTACTGATGGGTAAAACAATAAATAACACAATGTTACTGCTTAAAGAGAACAACCTATTCTTATAATAATATACAACCCCCAATCACTCTGTGTATGTCTAGATAATGTGAAGTTGTTTTATGGCCATTCTTTTTAACCCTGTGTTAGCCAAACTCTGTACAACCAAAAGTTTAAACTTAACACATAAACTAAACACTCAATGGAGTTGATTTACTAAAGGGAAAGACTGTGCACTTTTCAAAGTGCAGTTGCTCTAGAGTTTAGTAAATGAGCAGAAGCTCTGCTGACTTCCATTGTCCAATCATGTGCAAGCAAAAATGCATTTTTTTTTATTCTTCTTGCACGTGATTGGGTATTCTTTGCAAAGTGAAGCCTTACCTTATTTACTAAACTCTGGAGCAACTGCACTTTGCAAAGTGCACAGTCTGTTTGCCTTTAGTAAATTAACATCTTTGGCTAAGTTCACATCTATGCTTTGGGGGAATGCATGAAAAAGTGTATGCTTTCCCAACATGCACAGAAATGAGCTGCCCTTTAGCAGATGCACAGCAGTTCTATTAATTGGTAATGGCACTCCCATGCATCTGCAAACGTGCATACCGAACTGGACTTTGTCATTACTTTTCCATGTTGCTTGTGTGTAGGGCAACCCATTGAAATTAATGGGCTGCCCTACACATGATCTGTGAAAAACATGCTCATGCTTGGTTGCACATGTACCCTAACTGTTAGCACATAAAAAAAAAAACAATCCTTCATAAACATAGATGGTTCTCTAATGATCAGTGTTTATACAGTTGTGGTACCATGCAGCTAGCCATGAACATTGTGCTATGATATGTTTATTGATTATTTTGTATATAGAGTGTATAGTTTATGTGGTGAGTGTACACTTTTCTTTGTACAGGGTGTGCATAACACTGGGTTAAATGGAAAGGTCATAAATGAACTTTCCATTATCTGGGACATACACAGAATGATGGGGGGATGTTTCTGTAGATAGTGATTAGTATAATGTGCGCCTGCTTAGGAGATGTCTGTCAGATGGGGGGCTGCAATCTCTGCAGTTGCCTGCTATTTCAACCCTCCTTGTCACCTTACTTAACCCTTCTCATGATCCCACACAAATTTCCTCCTGACATGAAACTTTGTATTCTGTACAGCTTACCTCCAGGACAACTTTACTTCCTTACTCGGCTCACCTCCCTCCCTGCATATAGCATGCAGTAGTCGGCAGTAGCTATGCCCCTCCTACGGGTTCTCCCATCACACGGCACTGAAGGGGGATCTGACTGAGGGGAACACAGACCAAGTGTGCAGGAGAACACTAAAGGGGAAGACAGAAAGAAGACTCTAAACTTCTAAATGCATACACCGCCGGGCAGTATATGTATTTAGAAGCGATGACACTGCTACTGACAAACCCCAGGATTGAGCTGTAACAGAACACCTTCTTAAAGAGTGTGACTGTCCCAGCTCATGGGGCCCCCTACTGATCCCGGACCCTCGGCCAGTGCCCGAGTGCTTTAATGGTCAGTCCGCCCCTGTGCTGCAGCTATATAGGTGAGTATCAGGCTAGGTTCACACTGCAGTATGGAGCAGCTCACAGCAGGGGTCCGGTGCGTCCCTGTTTACCGTTTCAGGTCCCAATTTTTGGCTGAATTCAGACTTGAAACGGACCAAAAGACCCACAGGACTCCTGTGCAAATCGCTCTGCAGCCACCCCGGAGATGTGTGAACCGGCTCCATTGAGAGCCGGTCACAATCTCCTGACATGCGAATTGGATGCGGGGAAACCCTTATCCAATTCACAATAGTTTGATCTCTGCCTAAAGGTTTGTTGTTTCACTTCCTGCCCCCCTCCTTTATTTAGCTCTACTTTCATAAAATACAAACTGTTGATATTTTATCTCTAATTTGGCCCAGGCATTGTGCCACAATGTAAAAGTGGCACATTTTAGAACTACTTGAATTTGGCGCAAGAGTTACTGTCAGAATCAAAAGTGTTGAAGATGCTTATTGAATTTGATGCAACATATTACCAAGAGGGGTAAACACCAGCAAAGTGGTGCAGCAGCTTTATAAAATTCTTCCCTGGGTGTATAGCCCTGGTGTATGGGGTTCTGGCATTGAGTTATGGGTGGAGGGCACAGGTGACTGTCCAGCCCTGCTCGCTGTTGGCAGTCTGTCAAACTGTATGAGAGTCTAATAGCTGCTGGGGCTGGATAGTGCACTCAGAGGTCCTTCATTTACTTCCATTTAGGGTAGTATGAACTTAAATTTATAGAGTTAGGACTGCATATAATACTGGGGTGCCATGAAGAGTCTCTCGCAGTTTACACATGTATTTACAAATGTGTGCAAACAAAATCCCTATTTTTAAAAGTGGTTTTTAACCCACTTTCACAAGTTCACATAATCCGCTCTGTCTCTTAATGTAGTGCCCCTGTCTCTGTGTTTTATTTAAAAAATACCTCCTTTACCATATTTCAGGGTGGCTCCCGGAACTTATTTGACTGGCCGGCTCTCTCCTCTGCCCCTCTGACAGATGCAGTGGGCAGGGCCAAGATCCCACCCCCCCCCCCACGCTGACATTAGCGGGACGCGAAGAGGAGAGGAGAGAGAGAGACGGCCAGTCATGTGAGCTCTGGAAGCCACCGTGAAATATGGTAAAATAGGCATTTCTTTAATAAAAACACAGAGACAGGGGGTACTGCATTAAGAGACAGAGCGGATAGTATACAGATGTATTTGTTATTCCAGTAGCAAGAGGGGGGAGGCGGGAACTTTCACTAGCTGACAGGCAGGGAGGGGGGAGGAGGACACAGGAGCAGAGAAGAGAGCAGGCTGCGGACGACGGAGGCACGTAACCTGACCACGGTGTCAGGGCTCAGCAGCCATGATATACCGTGGTCAGTTTACAGGGGGGGGGGGAGGAACTGGCAGGATCAACCAGGTATTTCAGGTGTTACAGGGGGCCAAATTACACAGCACAAGCACTGTGCTGTATAACATGCTTTGAAGGAATAGGACCAATATTTTGTTCTGGGTTAACAAAGCTTTATTGCATACTGTTAGACAGGATAATTCAGTTGGTTGCAGGCTGGCTGGCAAGTTGAGCTGGCAATTTTCTATGGTTTTGTTTGACATGCATTGCCCTTCCATGTGCTCCTTGCTGCGAAGGCCAGTTATAGGTGGGGGCAGTGGCCATTTGTTACTATGAACCCACAGATGAATGCCTGGAACACAGAGCAATTGCATTCTGGGCATTCATCCCTGGGTGCATACTGCAGTAATTGTACAGACCTTTAAGGTGCACCATCCAGCCGCAGCAGCTGACAGACTCTCAAAGACCTCCAAACTTGCCAAATGTCCCAGATTTGCTGGGACAGTCTCTCTTTTTACTCCGTTGTCCAATATTGTCAGAGTGCCAAGCTGTGTATCAGGAACAGAGTTAGTTCAAAGTTTCAGCAGTGCCTGGCACCCAAGGTCTGTGCCCCTCATCTTTGTCCCTCTGGTCCTGAGACTGAAAACTGCCTGCAAATTACTAGGATATGTGGTAGTTGTGTGCTGCCACCTAGTGGTGTGTGAATATAAAAGTATTGTACCAATAAACGCAGAAACCATGTGACATAAACCATGTGCAATAAATCCAGCTGTTGTTATCACCAGGATGTTCTCACAAAACAACAATGAATGACGATCTAAAAAATTTTATAGCGCTGCTGCAATCTGACAAAAATACATAATTCCAATAATATGCAATAAACACATGTAAATATACAATAAATAAATATACAATCCAATAGTAAATGTATAAAAAAGTTGATTGAAACAAAAAATCTTCTTTATAGATGTAGCACCCTGATGTTTAGGAAGAGTTGCTAGTAAATTTATTTGCCAAGTGATAGTTGCTTTGGTCAATTGATAGGAGGTCAATTGATTTTACCCTAATTCTGGAATTGCTGCACTTCTCTCTTCTGCCACTAGATGGCCGGGTATCTGCTGCCATTAGATAAAACAAGGGTATTGCAAGGACAGATTAGGAATGAATGGGGTGTTTCGGCCAATGGGCAGGGATTTTCTTAGGTCCCTTGGCCTGCTGGGAGAGCCTATTTATTTGGGTGAGGTTAGGTGATCGAAGGTTCTGTGCCACCTGGACGGCTGTCTGGGTGGACGTGTGTTGTGCTGCCCTGGGCTGCTAGGCCAGAGCCTAAGGCCTATCCCGGGGACATTTGGCTGCTAGGCTGTCTGAGGGACTATCCAGAAGCAAGAGAGCAGCGTAGGGTTGGGATTGCGGCTTGCAGTCCAACCAGAACTGATGGTTCTGTCGTGGTCGGAGGTTAAGGGGAAGCTGTCGCCACTAAGGGTCCATCCACCTTACTACCAGGGGCCACTGTGAGTAGCTGAAGCAAGTACCAGAGCAGCATTCTCACCAAGTGGGGATGGTGAAGAACTGGGAAACTTCAGCATATATCAAGCCAGGGACCCAGCCAGTGGAGGTGACGCTTGCAGAGCAATATTGTGTGCTAAGCCAGAGACCAAGCAGGCTAGTGGGGTGACGCTTGAGGAATATGAGCTGTACTTTATGCGCTGTACTTTAGACAGCCTGGGCAGCATTTTAGGGTCTCCATACTCGGGTAGGACCCATGCGTCTGGAGCACACTTAACCGGGTATCCTGCTACCACATCCGGTTTAGAATCAATCTTCTGTTGATTTGGTAGGGGTGACTCTAGGGACCCAACATCCCCAGCGGATCTCCTCAAAAGATTTAGTGACACACACACGGTTGATGCAGCGTTTGTGGACAGTTCAATCTTTACGCTTTCACTGGGCCCTGGAGGAACCTCATCCTCATTCTTCAAGTCACAAAACTGTTCCTCCTCACTCTCGCTCCACTTCCCAGTCCAAGACACGGGGGTTGATTTACTAAAGGCAAACCCACTTTGCACTACAAGTGCACTGCACTTGGAAGTGCACTTGGAGGTGCAGTCGCTGTAGATCTGAGGGGAAGATCTGAAATGAGAGGAAGCTCTGCTGATTTTATCATCCAATCATGTACAAGCAAAAATGCTGTTTTTTTTCCCCTTGCATGTTCCCCTCAGATCTACAGCAACTGCACTTCCAAGTGCACTTGTAGTGCAAAGTGGATTTGCCTTTAGTAAATGTAAACCCCAAAGTGTCCGAAAACAGTTAAGATAATCCATCAGAGGGGATGTCTGAACTGGTTATTCTGGAGCACTCTTCGGCCGGGAGATAGTTATGCTTGGCACTGGCTTTAACCGGCACAACCGTGTTGTCTCCCTTATTGACCACAGATATCACCTCCCCTACTGGAACACTGCTTTCACCCCTTGCAGGCTTACCCGACTCCGGTATCCTTTTCCTCTGTGACTCTGACATCAAAGTGAACAGGTGGGCCCGACCGCGGCCTTGAGGAGCGACCAGAGCGTGGGGTCCCGGGGCAGCCGCTGAGACAGGAGGAGCAGCTTACCGCACAACTTGGGTGATGGCAGGTGGACTCTTAATATCACTCCCCGCCGGGATAGCGACATTCTTGTCCCAATCTGCTTGCAGTATCTGCGGAGGTTGAGCTGGTGAGACTACCTCGAGTAGGGGTTCCCCGCAACGTCCGCAGACAATCCAAGGCCTCAGAAGCGTGGCCAGACCGGAACACTTCCCACAGATCAGTCCCAAAGCCTCCAGCCGTGTACAGGGCAAGACTACCCTTAGGTGTATACCACACTCCGGTGTCAGTCAGAATGCTTTTTGACTCACTCAGCCCAAAATCAACACCCGGACCATACATCTTTCAATCTGCAATTGCATGGAGCATACATCTTCTCCAACCCACAACAAGGCACACCTGCCAGCACTTCCTTATCGTCCTCTGCAGAGTGGGGGCTCCTCCTCCTGCCAACAGATTGGTGCAGATACTTTCTGGAAACTTTAGCGCCCGTCCTTTTGCTTCTGCAGCGCGCCAAATCTGTAATGGAGTCTAGCAGCACTGGCGGGAAATGTCAAAAGACCAGGCTGATACTCTCCCCTGAGCATTGAGACTTGTTGGTTCTTCCCCACGTTGTTAGGATGCATAATAACACAGTCTATAAGAAGTAGAGATGTTACGTGCCAGTATCCCACAGAGCCAGACGAAATCCCAATGGATCTGTATCCGGTTGCTATGAGCGACTGTTGCAAGGATAACGCCTTTGCCCCAGGTTGGGCGCCAAATGTAGCCAAGTCCCAGGTCTCTCCAGGCCCGATGGTGACCGCCAGAGTTAGGGACAGCTGACATCCTTCTGTGTAGAGTGGGTTACGAGGCATGGTGGGTGTAATGTAAGATAGAGTCATGGGCGCCAGACACATCTTGAATGCAAAGAGATTTATTGTCTCTTAAACAGAACTGTAGGAGAGAGGTTTAGGGCCAGGACACCCTTTAGTAGTTGCAATGTTAATTTCAGCAGACTCCGAGACTTCTATAGGTAGACAGCCATGCAGGGAAAGGCATCCGGCAAGACTCCACATCTGCATGAGTAGGACCGCTGTCTCCTATGGCAACAATCTTGAAACAGATTCTAACAAAGGTTGTAATGAACTTCTTCACTTCTTCTACAATCTCCTATTGTAGATCTTCACTCAACTGAGCTCCCAGTCTTTCACTAGACTTGCTGATCCACTGCCACTGGATCCCCTGAGCTCTTCCATTCAGTATCTTCCTCATGCGTCACCCCCGTGTCCCTTTTGGGTCCCTAGCTTGGCACTCATCAATACTCCTCAAGCGTCACCCCACTAGCCTGCTTGGTCCCTGGCTTGGCACACAATATTGCTCTGCAAGCATCACCTCCACTGGCTGGGTCCCTGGCTTGACATATGCTGAAGTTTCTTCACCGTTCCTGCTTGGTGAGAATACTGCTCTGGTACGTGCTTCTGCTACTCACAGTGGCCCCTGGTAGTAAGGTTGATGGTCCCTTAGTGGCGACAGCTTTCTCTCTACCTCCGACCACGATAGGTTCACCAGAAGCGTCACTTCTGGTTGGACTGCAAGCCGCAATCCCAATCCTACGCTGCTCTCTTGCTTCTGGATAGGTCCTCAGACAGCCTAGCAGGCAAATGTCCCCAGGATAGGACTCGGGCTCTGGCTTAGCAGCACGGGGCAGCGCAACACACGTCCACACAGACAGCCGTCCAGGTGGCACAGAACCCTGATCACCCAAATAAATAGACTCTCCCAGCAAGCTAAGGGACCTAAGAAAATCTCTGTCCATTGGCTGAGACACCCCATTCATTCCTAATCTGTCCTTGCAATGCCCTTGTCCTATCTAATGGCACCAGGCACTCGGCCATCTAGTGGCAGAAGAAAGAAGTGCAGCATTTCCAGAATTAGGGTGAAATCAATTGACCTCCTATCAATTGGCCAAGGCAACTATCACTTGGCAAATAAATTTACTAGCAACTCTGCCTAAACATCAGGGTGCTACATCCTCCCCCTGACTATGAAAACTACATCTCAGAGTTTGCAGAACAATAATTTGAGCTCTCAGGCCTGAGAGCGAATGTCCTGGCAAAAACTGTGATGGGTGGGGTAACAGGAAAGGAATAATTCCCACTCCCACAGTTCTGGAAGTGTCTGGCACCCATGAGCCTATCTTACATTACACACACCATGGGGTTGATTTACTAAAGGCAAATCCACTCTGCACTACAAATGCACTTTAAAGTGCACTCGGAAGTGCAGTCGCTGTAAATCTGAGGGGAAAATCTGAATTCAGGGGAATGTCTGCTGACTTTATCATCCAATCATGTACAAGCAAAAATGCTTCTTTTTTTTCCTTGCATGTCCCCCTTGGATCTACAGCGACTGCACTTCCACGTGCACTTGCAGGGCACCTGTAGTGCAAAGTGGATTTGCCTTTAGTAAATAATCCCCTCTGTGTCACTTACTACTGAACCTCTGTAATCTGCATCACTTACTACTGACCCCCGAACTCTGTGACACTTACTATTGATCCTTGCTCTCTGCGTCACTTACCACCCTGACCCCCATCCTTTTCTGTATATACTGTATTTTAAAATAGTAGAAAAGTTGTCTCTGGAAATTTATTTGAAATGTTGGCAACTATGGACCTCATGCACACTGGATGTTTAGCCCAGGTGCATGGGGGCTCAAAAGTTTAGCTGGAGGGCACAGGTGCACCATTCTGCCCCGCTGTCAATAGCCTGTCAAATACTAAGAGACTAAATACATACTAAATACTAAGAAAGACTGACAGCTACTGCGGATAGGCAGTGCACCTAGCAGTATGTACGTTTAAGGCAATATGCAATCTGCATTTTAGTTTTCTGCAACAGACGTACATTAATGGTATATTGGTACATAGAGAAGCTGGAATTTAGAAAAAAACAGCGAACTTAGCCTTTAATAAATGTAAGAGCCCTTTCACACGTCATTAAAACTGATGAAAAAAAAAAAAGGACGAAAACTGTATCTTTTCACATCAGTTTATACATCTGTCTTCATTTCAGTTCAGTTTACATAAGCTTACAATTTTTCTATTTTTATACGCCTGATGTGCACTGTGCTCCTAGCCCCTGTGCCTGAGATTCTGGCTTTGCGCGTGGGCAGAAGGCACAGACTGAAAAGTATGGTGGCTGGACAGTGTGCAGGGTGGTATTAACATCCAGGGCTGTATTCACCAATATTTTTTTTAAAACAGACATAAACAAAACAGATGTAAACAGACAGCAAAAGTTTACATCTGTTTATGTCTGCCAAAGTGAAAAACAATACAAATCTTTATTTTTTTTTACATTTTGCAGACCTAAACAGACTCAGATGTAAGCATGTGCACATGTCTGTTTACATCCACGTGACTCTACAAATGTATTGCCCTTCTGTCTGCATCCGTCAGCAAAATAGGCGAGATGGATCCAAACATAATGCTCATGTGAAATGGGCCTAATAGGCATGAAAGAAAGATAAAAGAAAAAGGCAGAAAAGGAAATGAGGGTGTGGTGGCCCCTTAATGGAAATAATAAAGACTTTTCCCCCAAAAAGTAGCAATAAAAACTTAAGAAGAAAACATTTTCTCTTTCTGTGCATGCCTTATAATTTGAAACAAGTCATGGAGCACACATATGACTACTGAAACAAACATCCATTAGTCACAGAACACACATGACCCTAAAGAATGTTTTGGCAGGAGCATAGTATTGCTGTCATTAGCTAATAAACAAGATCAATCACCTTGCAGCGATAGTTATCAGGATGCCTGAAGGCACTGTACTTCATGTGGTTTTCAACCACTTGACAGTTGACACCAAGCTTTCAGAAAAGTGAGCAGTAAAAGGATGGATCACATGTGCTTACACAAAACAAAAAGGAGTAAGAATAATATGGGAGTAATTCTTCATATGAGGCTCCTGGCTAAATTCCTAATGTGAAATAATGAAAGAATTCCATGAGAGTATTTTTACTAGATATTTTAGCAAGATTTGCAAGTATAGTTTTACCTCTGAAGCAACCCAGTTCATTCCTTTCAGCAACAGAAAAAAAAGTACAAAGTAAACAGACTGTAAAGTCATTGCAGATCAGTGCATTTAAAGAAAGTAGATCTGCACATTATGGCAATGAATATAGTTGCACCAAGCTAGCCAAAGTGGTATTAAACCCAAAATTAAACATTTAGTATGTAGCGCTACCCACGTAAGGGCCGCTGGTGAATGTGGTTGCCTCCCACCCTACACAGCCAGGCAGATGAATTTGCAGTCACTCAGAGACAAGAAGCAGTCCTTGCAGCTTTAGTTTTTTTTTTTATGAGAACAAGAGAAAAACCTCTAACGGTGCGACTATATAGGCACTGAACAGAGGTCAATTAGATAAAAAATATCATTTATTAATACAAAAGGAATAAAATCTTGTAGGACATGCAGAACATTGAGCAAAATAAATGTAGGTACAAATTGATCTTAAAAGTAATGACAACTAACGCGTTTCGATGAATCAGAAACACGATGATACAGATAATTGTTCTGTAAGGTAAGTGTAGATGTAATTACAGCAGTGATTGTGAGCTTTCCATTAGCCGCCGGTAACTGTGCAGGGAGCGTGCAGGGTGCATTCTCTCGGCAGAGCTGTATACCACCAATTCACACAAAGGCACCAAGGCCCACCCGCAGAGATGCCGCATGTTTGTATGTGGCCGGTGCCAAAGGGTTAAACTATTTTGCAATATGTATATATAGGAACAAGTGCAGCATGGGTCATTCTCTAGATAAAGGAGTTACTGTATTGTAGCAATTTAGAATAAGAATCTATATGGTTAGATTATTCTATATCTGATAATGTACAAATCTGTGTTACGCAATGGCATAGATGACAGTAACAGCAATGGTGAACAATACTGTGATAACTTTTCTGTGATCAGTAGGATATACTGCTTAGAGTGCACTCTGTATGAATGGCTACACTAAGACTCAGACCTTCATACAGAAATACCTTTACAGCAATTAAAGGAGTTGTAAATCCTCATGTTTTTTTACCTTAATGCATCCTATGCAGGTACATTGATGATATTCTTATCATTTGGGATGGGGCAGACCAGGACCTTAACAACTTTCTGGAATATTGTAAGGAGAACCCCTTCGATATTGAATTCACCCACGTTATTGACAAAGATCGTTTAGTTTTCTTGATCCTAGAACTTAGGAGTGATTCTGATGGGGATATCCTCTCTAGGACCCACTTTAAACCAAGTGGGGGTAACTCCTTTCTGCATGCTAGAAGTAATCATCGCCCCAGATGGATCATGAATGTCCCATATGGACAGTTTTGCCATCTAAGGCGTACATGCACCAGGAAGGAGGACTACCTAGAACAAAGTGAGCTTCTTAGGAAGAAGTTCCAGGAAAAAGGGTACAACGGCCCCCTTATAGAGACTGCTTTTAACAAGTATGCAGCTCTATACAATAAGCCACTAGAGGGGGCTCTACAACCGGCTTCTCCTATTAAATTTGATATCCACCAAGTCCGTTTTTCTACTCAATACACGAATAAGGCATTTGAGATACAAAATATATTGAAGAAAAATTGGAGTATTCTCAAACACGATCCCGTGTTGAGTCTGTCTTCCGGACAGACCTAACATTGTGTTCAGAAAGCCCCGCAATCTGAGGAGCCTGGTAGCCCCGAGAATGGTGAAAAAACCTTCTAGCAATTCTATAAGTATATGGTCATCAATGTTTGACCAAAAGGGGATCTACAAATGCAGTGTTAAAAACTGTGGCACATGCAGGCTCATGTGGCACAGGAAGAAGTCCGTAGAGGGCAAAGATGGAAGGATTTGCGGTTAAAGTAATTTATCAACTGTGGAACGGAGTATGTGGTGTATGGTATCATCTGCCCATGTGGTCGTCTATATGTAGGCCGGACAGCCCACCCTATGAGAGTAAGGATTCGGGGAACATAAATGTGATCTTATTAACCTAAGAGTTAAATACCCTTCTCCATTGCACTTTCAGGAAGTTCAACAGGGAGACCCATCAGGTATGAAGGTTTTCAGGATAGAGTCAATGGAGGTGACCTTGATAAAGGGAGGAGACACCAGAAACTATGTAAGCGTGAAGCTGGGCCGTCTTTAATATTGATTGGACCCTGGGCAAAATTTTTTTTGGGCCCCCGCCCATGCAATTTCACTCTCCACCTGCTTTGAGACATACAATAAATAGCATCTAGACTTAAAATCAGTTTACTGTATCAGATCAGGCAGCAATTGCGATTGGTTGCCAGCGATTACAACATATCATTACTGCTTATTGACTTATTGCTAGAGCTTACAGCACACATTACGGCTCACTGATTAGTTGCTAGAGGTTACAGCAAATTATTTCTGCTTATTAATTGGTTGCTAGAGATTACTGTACAGTATTACTGCTCACTGATTGGTTGCTAGAGGTTACAGCACATCATCTCCTTGCTGCAGGGGGGCATGATATACACATGACTGCTGCCTTTATTTACATATCAATGCTGCCGACCGCATCTATTTACTTATGAATGCCGCCGCTATTTACATATGAATGCCGGTTATTTACATGTAAACACACGGCCTGCAGGTGAGTCATCTTTACACAACAATATGGCAGACTGGGCACCATTAGTACCAGCACTTCACACTGAGATATTGGGACACAGCACAGGATTAAAACTTCAAAGGACAAGGGGATTTAAACTGGGATAGTTGGCAAGTATGAGAAAGCTGCTTTGGGCCCCACAACAATGACAGGGCCCAGGGCAGCTGCCCCTTTTGCCCTGCCTTAAAGACGGCCCTGGCGTGAAGCTTATTGGATCTTCACCCTTGGGAGTCTTACTCCTGGAGGGCTTAATGAAGATCCCGAAATACACAAAATTGCGTAATAATATGAGTAGGAATAAACGTTGAGGTGTATGATAAATTGGTGCAGATAAACCTATATATGTCCCGTTGGGGTTAGCATTCAGTCTGCCCGTCCTCTGGTAATAATTAGTACTATTACCATTTTTACTGTTTCTACTACTATCTTTATCATTATTGTTATTATTATACGTATCACCTATTGGTCAGGAACGATTTTCCTATTTTCTCCCTTGCACCCTAAATATTTTTGCCCCCCCCCCGTGGCACTTGTTATGGTTTAGTGTATGGGTGTATAATATGTCTTGATGTAAACATGCTTGTGTATGTATGCATGTATGTACCTATTCCTACATTAGTATTCCTTTAGCAATCATTTATTATTCATTATTAATTTCTCAACTAAGATATCGCTATTATGTTTAGATATCGATAAGAATTTCATAGATTTTTTGATTCATTTTTCATTTTAATAGATTTTTATACCATTTGATTTACCATATGTGATATTTTATCAATTTCTATAAGTTTTTTGTTTGCCTTTTTCTGCATGTTATTAGTATAGAATATTATCATATATTTTATATATATATATATATATATATATATATATATATATATATATATATATATATATATATGCACATATGTTCTGTGATTTTTAAAACTTACACTTAAACTTAAATAGTTTCGGTAGCCTGTGTATTAACATTGTGCAGAATTATGCTTGCTCCTTCAGCTTCAAGTTTGGGCATGTGTGCATAGTCTTGTGCATATGCGCATATATGTGGGTGTTCGTGTGTGCACCATTATTCATGTGTGCACCCTTATGCATGCCTCTATGCCCTCCTGGTTTTTATTGGTGAGTGTCTTTTTAATAAATTTAGTTGATGGCAGATGTGTCCCGGGGCGTTTATGAGACTGTCTCCCCTTTGGATTGTTAGATTTTCCACTGAGGGTAGTGTGTGCGATTTTTGTAAAGGGGTACTGTGTATCCCCCTTTTTCGGTGTGTGGTATTACTCCTAAATTGTCGGCCATGGCCCTCTATGGCATTGTGGATGCGCAGGAAATGACGCTCCAGTCCGCACTTCCAGTCGCATGGAATGCAAACAACATGGCGTGCGTTCCAGGCAGTGAAATGGGACACAAGGACGGCTGCAGAATGGTGCTATGGAGAAAAGGCCCCTCCTGAAGGTGTTGGTATGTGACAGGGATCAGCAAGTTATTGATAAGTTTTGTATGCAACATGAACCAAGCAATTATGGTGAGCATGTGGCTCCTTTCAATTTTAATTCTAATAAAAATAATATTATTACTACTATCCCTGTTACTATTTTTAGTAATAGTATCTTCCATACCAGCAGTTTCTTGTCCTAATGTGTTTTGTATTGTGTTTATGACTGTATTCCACATTTCGCTTGGTGCAGTCAAGATCAATGAGGACTAATCTATAGATACTTTGCCTATGAAATCAATCAGTGTATTATCAATGTTTTATCAATTAGTCATAATTAATTAATTGTACATGTACGAGGTTGTGGCACCATTATTACTATTCATTGGGGACACTGCCCTTCGATAGTGAGCCACCTACCAATATGAGCGGGGTCATTGGATCCCGGTGGGAGGTGCCTCTTTTGGGTGTATGTTGGTGCACATGTGTATATATAGGAGAAGCTGAAGGATGCAACACTGCAGGGCTCTGAGGAAGAAGGTCATCCTTTGAAACGCGTCAGCCGGCATTGACTCCTGTAATTTCCTCTATTACGATTGGGAGTCTGGTATCACCTTGAACAATTGCTGTCATCTGGAGACTACTTGTATCATGAGTTTTCGTTTATACGTTTATGAGTAGTTTTCCATTTTCACTTTTAAATACAATATTTACCTAAGGATAATGCACAAGGTTGGTGCGTCCTTGTTTTCTTTCTTTTTCCTTTGATTGTTAGGATATCCCTATCCTTTGAGGGCAGCAAGACCAGAGACATTGTCCATCATGAGACCTAGTCCATCTATTACTCACTTGTGCGCAGGAGTGTTTTGTTTCCAGCACAGATAATGGAGATGATAACCCTGCTGGGGGTGAAAATCACCAAGGCGCCTGAGGAGGGTGTCACAGAGCTCAGTGTGCCCCCAACCCCACCTACTGCCTCTGGCAAGAAGCTGACGAACCAAGAAGTATGCTTCAACTGTGGAGGAGTGGTACATTATCGACAGATGTGTCAAAGTTCATTGAAACCTGAAGCCCAGAGCCAGAAGCCGTTGGAAACTCCAAAGGGGCCCGGTGAAGGAGCCAACCGGGTGCCCATCTACAGTAGCTAGCTCCAAAAGCAACAATGCGAAAGGACAGCAGCGGAAGCCAAACCCTTGCACAGACGACTCCTGTTGTTGCCTCTGAGTGACCCAGTGTCCTGCTCCCTTTTGACACATACAGCCCGACATCAGAGAGTCAGTACACACCAGACTCCCAAAACTCAACCCGGATCAGACTTTCTGCAAGAAAGGAGCACGGGCACAGGCCACCGAACAGGCCAAGGCCACCACTTCCTCTCAGCTCCCTGCCAAGTTGGTGGAACCTTCTCCTGTTGTCTCCATCCAAGTAGAGGGAATCTACACCAAGGCCCTTCTGGATACTGGAGCTCAAGTGACCCTCCTCTACAGAGACTTCTATGACTGGCACCTCAAGCACCTGCCATTGCAGAAGTTGGACGAACTATATAGATATGTGGCATTGGGACTCAGAACTTCCCCTATGATAGCTATCTACCAGTTTAGCTGACCTTTGATCCCTCTGTGGCTGGGAAAGCAGAGACCTTTTACACTCTGGCAGTGGTTTGTCCGCGCCCCCCAGGAGCCAGCAAGATCCGTCTTCAAGATAAGCCATTCAAAGAAAGAGCCCGACAGATTCCTTTAGGGGACTTGGAAGACCTGCGTGAACAACTGGCAGAACTGAAGAGAGCAGGTATCATCTGAGAGTCTCGGAGTCCACACGCTCCCCCAATAGTGGTGGTACGGAAAAAGAATGGGTCACTGAGGTTGTGCGTCGACCATAGGACGCTAAACTGAAGGTCCATTCCTGACCAATATACTACACCAAGAATAAAAGATGCCTTACAGAGCCTGTCAGGGGCGAAATAATTTAGCATGCTGGATTTGAAGAGTGGGTACTACCAAATCCCCATGCACCCTGAGGATTGGGAAAAGACCGCTTTCATTACCCCGATGGGGTTCTTTGGATTTGACCGTATGCCCTGGCCATTTTCCAAAGGCTAATGGAGAAAACTGTGGCTGTTTTGAACCTGATTAAGGTGTTGGTTTACTTAGACAACATCATTGTGTTCGGCAGGACTCTGGAGGAAGGAGCATGAAGAGCATCTAGAGAAGTGCCTGAAGAGACTCAATGACGAGAGGTTGAAGCTGTCTCTGGAGAAGTGCCAGTTTTATTAACTTTCGGTCAACTACCTTGGCCACATCGTGTCTCCAGACGGAGTGGCCACTGACCCCCAGAAGCTGGAAGCTGTCACCTCCTGGCCGAGGCCTACTAACGTGACCAAGATTAGGTCATTTCTGGGATTCTGCTCATATTTTAGGAGATTTGTCGAGGGATTTGCTAAAATAGCTTGTCCACTCAATTAGCTTCTGAAAAGCAAAGAGGAAGATGATGACCCAGATCCGACAAAGCCTGTCAGATCAGCTGGAGGGCCCAGAAAGCCCAGAGAGTCCATTCAGGAACAGTGGACTGCCCAGTGTGATGAGGCTTTAGGCAGCTGAAGTGGGGCTCAAGTGGGGACAATCGGTGGGAGGTTCCTCTGTCAACTCTGGTTCATGATATGAGCTGTTTAAGTTTGGGCTCTTCTTATGAAAATACAAATTGTTGTCATGTGTGCATTAACCTGTTCCTCCCTACTGTATGACAAAAGCATGTAACATGTCAAGGACTGTTATTTCCTTTGGGGGACCAAAGGTTCTTTAGTGGGGAGAGGGGAGTAGCAAGAAGCTGGTTATCTTACCTGCAGTATCAGAAGACACTCTGCAACATTGCCGCACTGAGACTATTTCCCTCTAATGCCAGCTAAGACTCTGTGTCATCACATCCTGCTAGCAGAGTGATCACCACCAGGGAGCAAAGCATGCAAGGGAATTGTAGTCCCAGAGCTCAAGTTCCACATTCAGATTGAACTGTTTAGAACTACAACTACCAGACAGCTGGGAGAGAAGAGCAGACTGCTGGGAGAGCTGATAAAAGAGCTGTGCTAGGCCTAGATCGCTCTCTTGGGACCCAGGCCTAGATCTGTGGGCAAGGACTCTGTATCTGTGTGTGCTGCGGCCGAGTCGTGGCCTGTGCAAGAAAGAGTTATCAAGCGGGTATTCAGAGGGGCATCTGTGGACAGAATCTGTGGATGCTGTGGACAGCATCGCCTTACTGCCTGGCAGCAGCCTGGAGGCCGCTCCTGCTCCATCTACACCGCATTTACACAGCATCTACACCAGATCCGGGTGGGCCATGGCGCGTTGTGACTGAGGTCGAATGCCATCATTTGAGCCAGGACAAGAGGAAGATCCTGTGAAGCCATCATCATCAGCATCATCAATTACAGTATCGTGAGCAAGCACCTGCCCATCCAGTTTCACCTTGCTGGTATCTGTAGTACAGGATACAAGTCAATCCAGTTACATAGACACTGTGTACAGACACCATTTTCTTTATTCACCTTAATGGTACCTGTAGTACCAATAGATACAATACCACAATGATCACTTTGTATGCAAATAACATAGGAAAATTCTGCATTCTTTGTTGGCTAAGCTGGGCCAGTTGAATTGCTTTGCTCTGCCATTCAGGATTTCTCCTAGCACGATTTTCCTAAGTGCTAGCTGAAGACCAAGGGACTTCATCTCCTTAACAAGGAACTACACCTAACCTTTTCCCTCCCCTCTATCCATAAGGGATTTATTTTACCGCACTGTTAGAAACGGGACTTGCCTGAACACCATTCTTAAAGGAGCAGGTTGAATTCCACAAGTTATAACAATTTGCTAAATATTATGCTATTTCCTTTATTGTTTATGCCTGTGAGTTGAGGAACAGGAGGGAGTGATCTGACATAGGTAAAAGTCATTCCCCTGCCCTCCTTTTGCCTGTCCACATAGGCTAGATATGTGAAAACCAGAGTTTTGCTATTTTTTTGAAGGGTCTTCAGTAAATATACCTTTTTGTTAACCACAGTTTGTGCTTCTTTTCTATTTTTAGGTAGGGATGGGCCAAACACCCCCTGGTTCGGTTCGCACCAGAACATGCGAACAGACAAAAAATTTGTGCGAACATGCGAACCCTATTAAAGTCTATGGGACACGAATTATATGTAAGTTATTGCCATAAAAAGTGTATGAGGACCTGGGTACTGCCCCAGGGGACATGTATCAATGCAAAAAAAAAAAACAATTTAAAACGGCTGTTGTTTCAGGAGCAGTGATTTTAATAATGCTTAAAGTGAAAAAAAAATGAAATATTCCTTTAAATATCGTGCCTGGGGGTCCCCTTAGTCTGCCTATAAACAGGAGCATCTGTCTGGTGTGTTTTACAGTGCCGCAGCAAAATGACATTTCTAAAGGAAAGAATGTCATTTAAAATTGCTTGCGGCTGTAATGCATTGCCGGCTCCCAATATAGATAAAATTCAAGGAAAAAAATCGACGTGGGTTCCCCCCAGTCCATATCAGGCCCTTCAGGTCTGGTATGGATATTAAGGGGAACTTCATGCCAAATTATTTTTTAAAAATTTGCGTGGGGTCCCCCCCAAAATCCATACCAGACCCTTATCTGAGCAAGCAGCCTGGCAGGCCAGAAAAGGGGGGGGGTGAGCGAGCACCCCCCCTCCTGAACCATACCAGGCTGCTTGCCCTCAACATGGGGAGGGTGCTTTGTGGGCCCCCCCAAAGCACCTTGTCCCCATGTTGATGGGGACAAGGGCCTTGTCTCCACAACCCTTGCCGGTGGTTGTGGGGGTCTGCAACAAGGCGGCCCCCAGATCCCGCTCCCCCATGTCAATGGGTATGGGGTACATTGTACCCCAACCCATCCACCAAAAAAAGTGTCAAAAATTAAAAACCACAAAAGACAATTTTGACAATTCCTTTATTAAAAAAAAAAGTGTCCTGCGATGTACATCCATCATCAATCACGCCGCCCGACAGACCCGAAAAATAGAAAAAAAAACTAAAATACTCCGCCCTTCATAACACTATATACGGCCGCTGTGTAAGCAGCCTTATATAGTGTGGAGCGTGGACATAGCCCCCTGAGCCATGATTGGCTAAAGGCACCCTACATTTGGACAATCATGGCTCTCACAGCAGAGCAGGCTGTGATTGGTCAAAGTATGCAGGTCAGGTGCATGCTTTGGCCAATCATCAGACATTAATGAACTGCGATCTCGCAGTGCATTATGGGACGTTCCGCGGTGCTCGAATTTGCCTCGAATGCCCCATAATGTTCAGTATTCGCCAAACGTGCGAACACCCGATGTTCGAGTTGATGTTGACATCATTTAAGTCAATATACAATAATGGTAGCATATTGTGATAGGGGGGCTCTTTGAACTGAGTTTTTTTTTTTTGTTCTAAACAATAGAGTGTGGAACCAAACATACTTAAGCGGCTCCTCAGGGGTTAGCGCTACAGGAGTACAGTTCCAGTAAAGTCTGCATGTAGTGGAAAAGGCTGCTAGCTAGTTGTCTGGTGACTGGTCCATATGTGCTCAGTCTCTGCTGGATGCAACAAATCAATGGCAGCAATGCCCTCTCAACTGTCCAAGAGATGCAACTACTTTAGTTCCTCTGTCCAGGTTTTAGTCTGCTTCTGGATCTACCCAGTGCAACTCTGGTCCTCAGCACTGTTTACTCTCCACTCTCCCATTCGGGCCACAGGCTGGTGTCAGGTTGGCACACACCCAGATGAACAGATGTGCTCACTCCAGTCCCCCTCGCAGCAAGATGAAGTCGTCCCATTGGCAGCCTGGGAAAATACAGATCTTCCTGCTCCTCCGGACAGTCTCCTCTGGGAACTGTAGTTCAATAGCTCATCAACTCCTACAACATAGCTCATCTTTCAGACCATATCTTCCAGGTTTCATGCGGCAATATTCAAGTCTCTTGAGCTCCATTGTTTGTGTGGAGGTGCAGTAATATCAAGCCATTCAGGCTGATAATCCAAGGGGGGCAGAGAGCAGCTGTAGCACAGTGTCATAACTTCCTCTCTCTAGGCAAGCACCTGGTTAAATCCTTAAAAAAAAAATAAAAATAACAAACATGTTATACTTACTGAACAGAACAGCTCTTTTCTGGGGTCCACTTCTCCTCTTCATCTTGATATTGGGGCACTCATGCTGGTGCACTCCTGAGCTTGGCTGTGTAAATCCATAGACACACACAACACTTCTTGACCCCACCCCCTGCTCCCTTCTCACAGGACTTGACTGACAGAAGCAGGAGCCAATGGCTACCGCTGCTCTCAGTAAAGCCTGTAAATGCAGGAAGAGAGAATGGCGGGGCTGCCGGCAGGGACAGCGATAAATTTAGAGTGGTGTCAAGTAACTGTTTAGGGAGAGGGGGGAGGCACAGACAGTGGAAGTTTTTTTACCCTAATGCAGGGAATGCATTAGGCTGGGTTTACACTGAAGCAAATTGGACGTGAGATTCTCTGCATCCAATTCGCATGACAGGAGAGTGTGACTGGCTCTCAATGGAGCGGGTTCACACAGCTCCGGGGCGGCCGTTGTCTCCTTTGGAAAAGGGTCCTGTGTGTCTTTGGCTCAGTTTCAGGTGCAAATCAGATCCAAATTTTTGCCTGAAAAATGTGAAGCGGGACGCACCGGACCCCCTGCTGTGACAGGTGAAAAACCTTCTGCCTTTAGAACCACAATAAAGCCTAAGTTTATTAAAACATGAAAAAAAAAATAGGACACTACTTACAGTCATTTTGATGTGTCCTTTGTGCTGCTGGCTCTTCTATTAGTTGAAATCCTGCTCCATTGATCCCCCACTCATGCCACTGTAATGTTCTGGTGCGGTGGATGTTAATAGAGCCAACAGAGGTACGACAGGCACTTATCTAGAGTGCCGACTATGCTGTACTATTGCTTCTATAAATGAAACACTATTTATGAATAGAGAGGCAGACCTTTCAATCATCTGCCTGTCCTCCATTTATAGATCATGTTTCATCCATAGAAGTTATAATGTGGCTTCTATGACTAGAGGAGGTGGTTGGAAAAAGTGGGCACTCTTGGTGAATGCCTGTCACAATGCCTTTAACTTTATTAACCCCGCCGCACTGGAAATTACAGAGAGGTGGGGGTCTAAGGCCTCATGCACACACATTTACAGCGGCTGTTTTTGGCTTCAGACATTTTTTCTGCAGCCAATAAACTCCCCAGCATGTTAGCCTATGTATCCATGCACACATAGGCTGTTATCAGCAGTTTTTGGCAGGGGCGTTTTCTGGCTGCAAACAAAGCCCCAAAACTAGTGGGTTTTGAGAGGAGTTTTTCAGCTGTAAAAAGCTATAACTCTGAAAAAAGCTGAAGACAGCTTAAAAACCACAAAACACTGAAAAACTTGGTTATTCTACGTATATCAGTGTTTTTGACACCTAAGCTTTTGTGGGAATAAAATTTTGTTAAAAAAAGCTAAAAAAACCACAACAGCTAAAAAACACAGAAAAACGCTACTACAAAAACGCGGAAAAACTCATTCTACAGCTAGAGCTTTCTACAGCTAACGCTACTGGCTTTTTTATAACGTCCAGTGTGCAGAAGCCTAATGGTGGAAGATGTTAGCTAACAGAGGAGCCAGCTGAACAAGACACATCCTATTGACTTTAAAGTGACACTAAAAGTTCGATTTTTATTTTTTAAAAATAACAAACATGTCATACTTACCTCCTCTGTGCAGCTTGTTTTGCACAGAGTGGCCCCAAATGGTGTTTTCTGGGGTCCCCTGGTGGCTCTCCTAGCTTCTCCCCGTCTCAGATAACCCCCTGGGAGAAGCGCTCTCCTGGGGGGTTAACTTGCGGGCGCGCTCTCGAGTCCTGCATTTGGCGTCCATAGCCGCCGAGTGCAGGACTCGGCCCCGCCCCCCAGAAACGGCGTCATTGGATTTGATTGACAGCAGCGCGAGCCAATGGCTGCCATGCTATCAATCTATCCAATGAAGAGCCGAGAAGCCTGGGCAACGATCGAGCGCGGGACTTTCGAGGGCTCAGGTAAGTGAACTGGGGGGCTGGGGGGGCGGTAATCATCAGATGTTTTTTCACCTTAATGCATAGGATGCATTAAAGTGGAGTTCCACCCACTTTTACAACTCTTCAGCATCCCTCACTAAACTGTGCACTGTAAACGAATTGGATATTTTTTTATTTTTTTTCTCAGCACCTACTGTATATCTGCTGTATTCATTTTTCACTTCCTCCTCCCTGGCCATGGCCCATCGCATCATTTCCTGTTTGCAATGCCTTCTGGGAAGGGGTGGCAACTTCCTCTGACACTGCCGTTGCTATGGAAACCTGACCTGAACCCTATTACACTGCTTGTGCTGCACTGAGCATGTGCAAGATCTGCAAGGATGAGATCCAGGAAGAAGTACAGTCTGGCTTCAGATGCCCACACTTAAGATGGCCACAGCCTGCTGTAAGTTTATAAAATAACAAACTACTGCTATAAACTAACAAAACAGACCTTAGTTTACAGACTAACTTTACTAGAATACATTAAGCTTGTGTATTATAGGGGTATTTTTAATTAAAAACTATCATTTCGGCCGGAACACCACTTTAAGGTGAAAAAACATTAACCTTTACAACCCCTTTAAGTAATGTCCCTTGTGCTGATTTTTATTTTATTTTTTACATCTGTGACTAAACTTAGACTTTAATGGAGCACACATGAAACAAATTAGTTATTTATGCTCATATATGTAACAAATGTACATTTATAATTTAAATCACCCACTTTACCTGGTGCAGTAAAACAATGATGTTCACTTCCACTGCCTTATTTATGAAAATAACTGTTATTGAAACTTTTATTGCAGACTGACAAGGACAATTCAGTGACAATTGACAAAGCCATGAAAACATTGCCTCAGGGTCCTCATCTGCCCAAGTAAGTAAAGTCTTTTTACACACTTTGTGATTGAATGGTCACCAATATCACAATGGTTTAAAATAATGACTGTTCAAACAATAAAAGGCCATAGCTAGACACTAAACAGACCTGCTTTCTCGTACTCCAGTCAGAATAAAATAAACATAACACTTTCAAGCATTTAAAATTGACACTCCCTACTGATAAATTATTCTGTCCTTGGTTTTATCGGTCCCCATACAATCTAGTCTGGCTTTCCCATGTTGTTTATTTTTAATTTTTAAATTTTTTTATTTATATTCTGCACCTTAAAATACACCTGAAATGTGTCTGAATTTTGAAGTGATGTAATTAAAAACAGTATAATTTCATGGCTACAAAAGAGTCCCCTTTTCTCAGCTCTTAAATTAATAGGTTTGGTCCCCTGTGAATAAGTTATCCCTGCAGCCCTCTTCTGTACCTATATGCAGCAAGGTCCCAGGCCTCATTTGGTCTAATGAGAACCTCCAGGGCCAGATAGCTGACATCCTTCTGTATACAGTGGGTTGTAATTGGGCGCCAGACACTTCTTGAATGCAAAAGAGATTTTATATCTCTTAACAGAACTTTGGGAGAGAGGGTAAGGGCCAGGACACCCTTAGGTAGTTGCAAGTTAATTGGCAGACTCCGAGACTTCAGCAGGAGGACAGCCATGCAGGGAAAGGCATCCAACAAGACGCCACATCTGCATATGTAGGAATGCTGTCTCCTATGGCAACAATCTTTAACAGTTCCTAACACAAGTTGTAACAGTTTCTTCACTTCCACTACAATCACTTCTTGTAGTTTTTCAGCCTACTGAGCTCCCAGTCTCTCTCACTAGACTTGATGATTCACTGCCACGGAATCCCTTGAGCTCCTCCAATCTTCCTGGTAGTATCTTCCTCAAGTGTCACCCCCACCTCTCTGCTGGGTCCCTAGCTTGGCACTCAAGATACTTCTCAAGCTTCACCCAACTGGCCTGCTCTGTCCCTGGCTTGACACACAAGGCTGCTCTGCAAGCATCACCTCCGCTGGCTGGGTCCCTGACTTGAAACCCACTGAACTTTCACGATTCTTCACCGTTCCCGGTTGGTGAGAATACTGCTCCGGTACTTACTTCGGTTACTCACTGTGGTCCCTGGTAATAAGGTGGTTGGTCCCTTAGTGGCAACAGCTTCCCCTCCACCCCCGACCACGACAGGTTCTCCGGCCGGCAGAACCGTTACTTCTGGTTGGACTGCAAGCTGCAGTCCCAACCCTGCGCTGCTCTCTTGCTTCTGGATAGGCCCTCAGACAGCCTAGCAGCCAGATGTGCCCGGGATAGGTGTAATCTCTGGCCTAGCAGTACAACACACATCCACCCAGACGGTCGTCCAGGTGGCACAGAACACCGAACACCTGACTCCACCCAAATATATAGGTTCTCCCAGCAGGCCAAGGGATCCAAGAAAACCCCTGTCCATTAGGCTGAGATACCCCATATACCCATAATCTGACCTTGCATAGCCCTTCTCATATCTAATGCCACCAGCTACCCGGCCACCTAGCGGCAGAAGAGAAAAGTGCAGCAGTGCCAGACTTAGGGAGAAATCAAATGATCCCTAACAATTAACCAAGATAGCTATTCCTTGTATCTATAGGCTTCAGTAGATGCCTCAGGACGTCCTCTTCTGGGAAAACATCAATTAAATATTTCAGGTTGATCAGAATAATCTCCCACCCAAAGTACAATATGGCAGTCCCAATGTGTATGTTGTTGTGAATATCTGTGTTAAATCTTCTGGCAGTCAGATCGGTTGACCCCCCTCATGTGCCTGTAGTTAGTCTTTAGGGATTTCTGCACCAAAGCTAGAGGTGACACATCTGACAATGATCCATACTTGGGTAACCCCCATGTGACTATGACGTAATCCTGAGCCATATTAGAAGTGCAGGGGGGAAATATTGAGTGATGGTGCTGAGTGAAATATTGAGTGATGGTGCTCTACCTACATCCAGAAAGTGCAGAGTCCTCATGTTTACATGTGACAACAAACGAAGAAAGAGGAGCCTTTGAAGTGGAGTGAGTTTCTAAAGACCAGGTTCCCAGGCAGCTGGGCAAACGTCACACGCCCACTACCAACCTGAAAAGAAAACTGTACTGAGAAAATATATAGTTTGCAATTGCAGCCCTATGCTTTTGGAAATGCTAAGTGTTATGCTGATCTAAAGGTTTCATTACGCTTTGTCAAATAAAACCAAAGAAAATTCCCAGCTCAACTTACCGAATAGTCTGCAACCAACCGAATTATCCTGTCTAACAGTATGCTTTAAAAAAACAGGGGTTTAGTTTGCACACATTTGCAAATACAAGCGTAAGCTGCAGGGCCACTTCATTACTCTTTGACCTACTGATCTAGAATTTGAATGGAGATCAAAGTCTGACTTTTCTCTGACTTTACTAACTGTGTGCATGTTCCATGTCAGAGACTTCTAAAGTACTGAGGCCATCGACAGCCACATAGCCAGCATTTCAGAAATCAGTATAGGCAGTCTCTAAATGTCTGTCAGTACAGGTCTCCATTTATAAACAGAGTCAGGGCTCACTTTGTAAGCTTCTCAGGGACAAAGCTTGCCATTGTGGAATTTCAATTCAAATTAAAATGGAATAGGGTAGATGTTATATATTTTATTAAATTGATAAGTTGTTTAATTATTTTATATCTTATCTTAATACAACTTCTTTGTTCTGAAAAATCATTTCGAGAGGAACTTTAGTCCCCGCATTTACCCCCTTACCCTTTTTGCTGGGTTATCCCAAAAAACATACTCAAGTGACAAGCCATAGGTGTGCACAGGAGGTATGCCACTTTGTGCGGTGCCAATTTCCCCTACTGTCCAGGCTTCCCCCTGTGTTGCGCTCCCCTGCAGTGCTGCTGGCTTCCCTCCTCTCCTCTTCCCCTGGCTGCTGCAAGGATGTTTCAGGATGGAGGTCAGTGCAAGGGGCTAGTCAATATTTCATTTAATGGCCCCTTCCTTTTCCAAATGAACACAGTGAGCACACTCACTCACTGTGTTCATTCATAGCTGAAGCATAGTAAAGTGTTTCACTTACTAAGTAAGTGTTTACTATGCTTCAGTTGTGAATGAACAGGAAGTTGCTCAGCACAGAGCACTTCCCATTCATTCACCATCCAGTGCAGCTGAGGCTGCAGAGAAAGGCATGTGTGTTTGAGCTTTGGGGTGCACACTCTAATGCAATAGGCTGCACATACCTATGTAACCAGCAATTCAGTGATGTAATACAGCAATCCGACGCACACCAGGTCCTGCTCAACTAGCTTCATCTGTAATGCAATCAGGAGGCTGGCTGTCTCTTCTGAGCCTCCTGATGATGGCTGCAAGTGCTAGGAAAAGATACCTGGGTACCTAATGACGCCTCACATTTAATGCACAGCAACATACCCCGTGACTTCCTGGTATACATAATGTGGGTATCCCCAGAAGGCTGCGGGCAAGTGACACATCATTCTCACCCAAGCGGCAACCTAGGAAGTGTGCGTAAAAAAAAAAAAATCAAAACTAACAATTTTTGCTGAGATAGTAGAAAGTGGCTGGGGAGGTTGAAGATTTGCTTTATTATAGGGTGCATAACATTGGTGTCACACAGCATTATGTTTTTTCTTCTAGGGAGCATGATAGGGGATATGTTTGTTCAGGCTTTCTCTCTAACTGCAATGTTAAAGAGGAGCTCCAGTCAGTTATAAAAAAAAAAATCAGCAGCTATAGTATTTGTATAAAGACACTTACCAGCCTAGGGATCCAGCGCTGTCATCACCTGTGCCATTTCTTTGCTGATCTTTGGGTCCTCTGTGCCATGATCTTGCTTGTGGAAAGCAGGCTGTGACTTCCAGGTGCTTCAAAGCTGGCTTCCCACTGTGCATTCACAAGACAAACTGTGTTCTCTCAATGGTCTCACAGTCTCCTGGGACATGTGATGTATCCCAGGTGGCTGTGGGTTGGATGGAGGGGGGAGCAGAACTTCTGCTCTGTTTGCCTAAGCGAGCAGAGTGGAAGTGGGAGTGGGTACCTGTCAGAAAGAGGTATGCTTTCTCAGAAAAAAACAAAGTTCCCAATTATTGGAAGAGGGAAGAATGAAGATGAGTGGAATTTTCCCTTTTCAGATGAAGTTCCTCTTTAGGCAGGCTGTACAGTAGCAGATTTTTGAACAAACATTCGTATGAATATTCAACAAAAATTCTTTGTACATTGGATGACTGAACAAATGTTGTTCGAAAGTACTTCATAATTTAATTTGATTTTAAAGGAGAAGTATGGCCAAAGCTTTTTTGGTCATACTTCTCCTGCGAGTCACAGAAGTACAATCAGTTCTCCACTCCTGTGATCCTGATTCAGCTGACAGCGGGCTAAGTCCGCTGCCAGGTACTGTCACAGAGCCGGTCCAAGCTCTGCAGGGATCCCAACAATAATGTCAGGATCCACCCACATGCCTGACTGGCAGCTGGCTCAGCCTCTCAGTGTGCTTCTGGGAGACTGAGCCAGCTGCTCCCTCCCCCTCCACAGCCCGGCACTTCAGTGAGCACTGGAAAAGCAGAGCACAGAGCGGTGACTGACAGTGGACCCGAGAACTACTGCTCTATGCTCAGAGTGGACCCAAGAGCTAAAGCAATCAGCGGTCTTTGATTGCTCAGTTCTCGGTGTAGAGCTGGCAAGGGACAGATGCAGCATTGGATTGATGCTGCATCCACCTAGGTGAGTATATATGTTTTTCTTTTTGAAATCCCGCATTTCTCTTTTTTCTCCTGAATGAAAATCACACTGTTGGAAATTAGTTCATTCAAGAAAAAAAAAGGGGAAAGGAGAATGAGTCACTCCACTGAATTATACACGTGTATAAATGTTGGCTTGAGCTCTGAAATCAATTGGCTCCTTTTCTGTAAAGTAGGTAAGGATAGCCTGAAAGACATGAAAAAATGCCACTTGCGGACCAGGAATGAAAATACAAAAAATATTTGTTCACAATATTTCAGATTTATAAAAAGTAGATGATTGCTGCGCTTATATCCACAACAAGGGCGAGTTCAGAGGGTGGTGATAAATGGGGAGTACTCAGAATGGTCAGGGGTGGGAAGTGGGGTCCCCCAGGGTTCTGTGCTGGGACCAATCCTATTTAATTTGTTCATAAACCACCTGGAGGATGGGGATAAACAGTCCAATCTCTGTATTTGCAGATGATACTAAGCTAAGCAAGGCAATAACTTCTCCGCAGGATGTGGAAACCTTGCAAGATGATCTGAACTAATTAATGGGGTGGGCAACTACATGGCAAATGAGGTTTAATGTAGAAAAATGTAAAATAATGCATTAGGGTGGCAAAAATATGAATGCAATCTATACACTGGGGGAAGAACCTCTGGGGAAATCTAGTATGGAAAAGGACCTGGGTGTAAGGTAAACCGGACCTCCACCACTAAAAGCCCAGTGCGAATACTTGCTCATGCTCGTACACATTGCACTCGTGCTAATATTCATAAGCAAAGGTCCAACATAATTCCTGCAATGCCAGTTCATCGTGCACGGATATGTGCGCGTGCGCACATCTGTGCACACACCAATTAGCACTTGGCGCCCAGTGGCCTATTTAAACTGCTCTGTCACTGTAAACAGTGCTGGATAATCTTCAGCTTCTTCCTGACCTACCAAGACCTGATCTACTGCTCCTGTTTGTTCGTGTATGACCCAGCTCGCCTTTGGACTTCACCTCTGCTTGTTCCTTTACTCTGTTTAAAAACGTAGAAAGGGAAATAGCGCTGTACTTACTGGCAAAAACTATGTGTATGTAACTATTGATGGTGTATTCACCCCCAAATAAACATATATGTATAATCATATACATATAATCATATACATAAGGTGTACAAACTGTGTATCAATAGTAGAAACCAAGTACTCCCTAGCACGTGAAAAAGTGACCTGTGCTTAATTTATAATATGCAAAAGGTAAAAAATAAATAAAAAAGTGTAAAAATGTGTATAAAATGAAACAGTCAATGAATAAATAGCATCAGCTGATGTGAATAATACCTGTCAAACAACACTGGTATAAATTGCAAACATATGAGCTAAATAAGCTACTGTGAATGATATCCAATAAATTATATAATTAATATAAACTAAGCGTCCATTAACCAATAGTGCCCCAAAAAAATTATTAAAAAATTATTAAAATCAAAAATCAGTGTCCATATAAAGTGACAAAGTGCTTCCTTCAGTAAGTAAAAATGTTATAGAGATAAGCAAAGAACGTGCTGACAAAAGTGACTGTGCTCCACTCTTGTGCTTTCACTCACCAGAGCGCTTCACCCCTACAGGGGTACAAGCGTGCAGAAATAATGTGATCCCGATCTTAGAGTTGCGATATCCCCCTGGTTCCCGCCTCCAGGGCAGGAAGGTCATCCACGGATGGAGGGGAAGGAGACTCCAGTGTCACCCCTCTACAGCGTAACTCCCGGTCAGATAACCGCATGTGTATGTGATATTACTTTGTTACCTGGTATCCTGACTCTGGCTTGTTTACTGGACTTGATCTGCCTACTGATTTGGTACCACATTGCCCGGCTGCTCCCGACCTTGGCCTGCCTTCTGGACTTGCTTTGCCTGCTGATTCAGTACCTTGCTGCCTGATTGTTGCTGACTGCTGCTCTTTTCCAGGTTCCACACCTGCCCATGCTCTGGTGCCAAGCTGCTTCTACTTCCTGCTCCAAGGACCGTGATTCCCAGCTCTATCCACCTACAGAGGGGACATCACCAGCCAGCTACCCGGCACTCGTGCCACTCCTTGCCTTTACACTTTCTGTTCCCACCTTCAGGAGTGTAGGCGGGAGGAGCAAGGGAGGCCTCCATCACATTCCAGTCTCCACCAGGTACGTAATACTGGGGGTCCTAGTAGATGATAGAATCAGCAATGGCATGCAATGCCAAGCTGCTGCTAACAAAGCAAACAGAATATTGGCATGCATTAAAAAGGGGATTAACTACAGAGATAAAGCGATAATTCTCCCACTCTACAAAACTCTGGTCCGGCCTCACCTGGAGTATGCTGTCCAGTTCTGGGCACCAGTCCTTAGGAAGGATATACTGGAAATGGAGCGAGTACAAAGAAGGGCAACAAAGCTAATAAAGGGTCTGGAGGATATTAGTTATAAAGAAAGGTTTGTGAGCACTGAACTTATTCTCTCTGGAGAAGAGACGCTTGAGAGGGGATGTGATTTCAATTCACAAATAGCATACTGATGACCCCACAATAAGGATAAAACTTTTTTGTGGAAGGGAGTTTATTAAGACACATGGCCACTCATTAAAATTAGAAGAAAAGAGGTTTAACCTTAAACTGCGTAGAGGGTTCTTTACTGTAATGCCCTGTACACACGGTTGGATTTTCCGACGGAAAAAGTGCGATCGGATTGTGTTGTCGGAAATTACGATCGTGTGTAAGCTCCATCGGACTTTTTCAGTCGGAATTTCCGACACACAAAGTTTGAGAGCAGGATATAACATTTTCTGACACCAAAAACCGATCGGTTAAATTCCGATCGTGTGTACACAAATCCGACGCACAAAGTGGCACGCATGCTCAGAATAAATGAAGAGACGAAAGCTATTGGCTACTGCCCCGTTTATAGTCCCAACGTACGTGTTTTATGTCACCGCGTTCAGAACAATCTGATTTTCCGACAACTTTGTGCGACCGTGTGTATGCAAGACAAGTTTGAGCCAACATCCGTTGGAAAAAATCCATGGATTTTGTTGTCAGAATGTCCGATCAATGTCCGACCGTGTGTACAGGGCATTAGAGTGGCAAGGATGTGGAATTACCTTCCACAGGCGGTGTTTTCAGTGGGGGGCATCGATAATTTCAAAAAACTATTAGATAAGCACCTGAACCACCGCAACATACAGGGATATACAATGTAATACTGACATATAGTCACACACATAGGGTGGACTTGATGGACTTGTATCTTTTTTCAACCTCACCTACTATGTAACCATAATAATGTATAACTGAATAAAAAGCAGCTAGCACAGTATCGGTGAATAAGAATAAAAAGATTATAGAGATATGGTGCAGTGCCTACAAAATCAACGAGTACAAAACATATTACAGCGCACACATTCAAGAATGACATTTCCTGCAAGGCTAGTTAAAAACACCTGAACATATTCAAAAAATACGGGGCTTTGGTAACAGTATATGGTCATGTAGTGCTAAGCCCACTTACTGCAACAAAGTACCCCGAATTAGTGGGTCCTACCCTAGTAAAAGAATGGAAGGTCCTGCATCTCAACGATGGGAGCTGAACTCCTCTATGTGGGAGAACTGAAGGGGATTCCTCCTATGCACTGGTGGCCACTAAATAAGAGGTAATGAAGAGGGGGAGGGGTGCTCCAGCCCAAAAAACCCAAAGCTGACACTTGAACTCCGAAGGAGCTGATAGAGCCAGAACTAAATCCGACTGGAGGAAGCCTAGAATATCTAAAACTTCTGGATCACCACATGATCTGTCAGCAGCAGACATGTATTGAACAAGTTTGACCAGATTCTCCCGTCAACTTTGTCTGCGTTCATTCTTCTAGTATTCAAGAGAGCGGAAATGACCCTGGAAGAGCAGCAGGACTTCCAATCTCGAGAATCAGACCATCAGACGCAACCGTGCCAGACATGGATGTAGAATTGTACTCAGTGACAGAAGGCCTGGCCTGAGGAGAAGGTGAACTGGGTTCCAGAAGCTGAACTGTGCTAGCAAGGGGAACCATGACCTAATTGTCCAATAAGGCATCACTGCCACTAACACCACAACCCCTGTTCGGAGTCCTCATAGAAAACTCGAGGTTGACAAGGACTGGAAGAAATGCATAGTTCCTACTGCATTTCCAATGATCCAGCAGGGCATCTGCACCTAAAAACCTCCACATGTAGAGATCATTCATTGTGGACTCTGGAAAGAAAATCCATTAGAACATTTTGGACTCTAGGAACATACGCCGCTGAGCTGTAGGCTCGATTCTTCTGAGCCCAAGACATAATTGGCTCCGCTTCATGTAATAGAGAACAGGCTGTGAGTCCCCAGGCTGTCTTTTAACGTAGGAGACCGCTGTAGTGTTGACTAACCTAAGAGCACTGACGCTCCCTTTGTTATATTGTGAAAGGCCTGAAATCTGCTTCCTGGCTCCCACTGGTGCAGAAACCCCTTGCAGAAAGGTCGCCTTCTCCAGCTTCCACTTGATCCTCGGATCAGTAGACACCATAGTGCCAATCATTTTAGACACTGAAAGGCGCGCAGGTGGGAAGAAGACCGAGCCAGGAGGATTCAGATCCAAAACATCGGGATCCAGAGCCAAGGTAATGATTCAAGATTATATTAAACTGAGCACCAAGGCCCACAAGAGACTGAGTGGGCTCCAGGTGTCTCCTTGCCAGATTCACCAGCCAGCCGAATTTGAGGCGCATAGAAAAGACCTGAGCTCTGGGCTCAGTAGGACAAGGACACAGTAGGACAAGGACATCCACATAACTAGGCAGCCGTATGCTCCTTGTTTTGATAAAGACTATAACAATCAATAAGACCCTGAAAACACACAGGGTGATGCTGAAATTCTGAATGGCTGGAGATGGTCTTGACCAACAGTGAACTGAAGGAACTTGCGGAAGTCTTCTACAATGGGCACATGAATGTAAGCATCTTAAGTCTACTGAAAACAAGCCAGTCACCTGGCTGGAGCCCTATGAATCAGGGACAATATTTATACCTTGAACTTCTCCTTTGCTGAAAATTGTCTCAGGTGTGAAAGGTCTAAAACCAGACACCGCAAGCTGTTCCTCTTCATGACCATAAGAGGGGCAAGCACCTGTCTTGATATCTCTCGCATTCAGACTGGCACAGCAGCACTTTGCCACACCAGCGACTTACGTAAAGCATGAGTATATGCTTTCAGCATGAAGCAAAATCCATAGATATAAATTAGAGAAGATGGAGGACTTCTGATGGACCATGCATGTCCCAAATGTAACACTTTGACGTTGCAATAGTCTGAAGCCCAACTCAGTAGCTTCTTGGATTCAGAGTTCAAGCTTTTAGCATACTTCTGAGGGGATAATAGGGACCCTCACCAGCTCTTCCTAAAATCCTGACCTGGTCTGTAGAAATGTGCAACCCTCGCACGCTCTGACCTTTGTTCTCTAGACTGTCCTCTTCTGACCTAGCCAGTGCTGGTCCTGAGGTAGAATCTAAGCTTGCCAACTGTGGCCCAGGTTACGGTGCTATCCAGCTTGCCAAAAGATGAAGCTCCCTAAAAGGGAATGCTACACTACCCCTATTAGAGGCGGGAACAGCAAGCCCAGGCCCCAGCCATAGCACTCACTTTGCCGTAACTAATGAGAGCATAACCCGTGCCACTATGCGGCTGATGTCATTTGGAGCCTTATAATGGAAACCGACACCAGCTCCGACTCCTGAACTACAGAGTTTCTGAAAACGCTCCTGAATACTGCACCCACACTCTCCATCCACATTTCCATCCTTTTTGATATGGCCACAAGAGCCCAGGCCGAATTCCGGGCTAGTCACTGCATCTTCCAAGGAAGAGCGACATGCTTGCTCGCCTCATTAAGGCCTCAGCCCTATGAAGAGGTAGCCTTTAGATACTTCACATCCTTATCTCTGAATGGATAGAGTTTGGCCATCTTGCTCAGAGAGGGAGGGATGTCTCGCGACCTTGCTCCACTTATCCAAAATGATGTCCCCTAGTGCTGTTAAGAATGAGAATTTAGAACACTCTCTCTATGGCTATGTCTCCAAGTCGTGCGCTTCAGAATGCGACCCCGATTCGACTCAGAGTTCAGCCCTATACCAACTTTACAATCTCTGGATCAAAGTTGCATCAAAAGTCGCATCAAAGTAGCACAGGAACCCCTCAAAGTCGCTGCAACTCTAAGTTGCATAGATTGGAACGGGTGCCATTGAACTTAATGGGCTGTGACCCGCCAGACGACCCCATGTGTCTAAAGTCGCATGACAAGTCGTACTAGTGGAAATGGAGCCCAAAGGTGCCCACAGTACTTCCTCTTGCTTTGCAGGAGACTCTACCTTGGTTGGGACTGTTCCAGTTCTTCCTGGTCATCCTAGTGGGAGAACATGCCGCAATGGCTGTTGACTTTGTGTGTGGCTTGTATTCCACTCTTTAAGGGATTCTTGCACCATGTGCCTCACTAGGGATTCCATTTGCTGGAAAACACCACCGCCTGGGCTTAGCATGACTCACACAGAGACTTGCCCTCTGGGACCGGAGTGCTGCATCCCCAGCAGGCTCCCTCCTATGGTTGCCACCTCATCCCTTTAAACCCGAACACATATGAATTACACAGGTTCTGTGGCTGATTAAGGTGGTAATTAAACTCACTTGGTGCCTTATCTGCATTTAATTAGCCTCAGAACTTGTGTAATTCAAAGGTGTTCGGGTTTAAAGGGATGAGGTGGCAACTCTACTCCCTCCTTGGAGCGGCGGACATAGTGGTGAGTGCGTACAGGAGGATTCATAGCTTCTGCTATGGAGTCTGGAACTTGACAGTGACCTATGCCAAATACATTTGGAAGAGGAATGTTGTAACCTAATTATCAATCTGACCTAGAAGGACTCACAAAAGCAAAATAGCATAGAAAGGAAATGGTTAAAGTACCCAAAAACAGTACCCAGGTCAGCAAGGAAAGGAAAGGGTTAAACCCACCCTCTCATACCTGCTACACAGGGGCTGGCCACAGGGGGGGGGGGGGGGAGGGGCAGTGATACATCCACAGTGTGAACTGCACAGACAGACAGGCAACCTGCACAGGTGATCAAATCATAGCAGAAACACACAGAGGCAGCATACCAGGGTGTTAAAGAGGAAGTAAACCCTAATGATATTACTGACTACACTTGCCCTGGAATGTCCTATGTGCATTTTTGGAGACTTCAATGTCTGAGTCCATGACAATTGTCTCACAACATTAAAAATGGTTTCTAATTTTAATGGAAGACTTATGCCGCGTACACATGAGTGGACTTTTCGACGGACTAGGTCCGACAGTCTTTCCAACGGAATTTGCAACGTACGTCCACTGGACTTTCAAACGAACGGACTTGGACACACACGATCACACCAAAGTCCAAAGGATTTGTACGTGATGACGTATGACCAGTTCCAGGAAGTTGATAGCCAGTACCCAATAGCTGCCCTAGCGTCAGTTTTAGTCCGTCGGACTAGCATACAGACGAGCGGATTTTTCGACCGGACTCAAGTCTGTCGGAAAGATTTGAAACATGTTTTATTTCTAGGTCCGTCGGACTTTTGGGAAAAAATAGTCCGCTGGAGCCCACACATGATCGAATTGTCCGACAGAGTCCGGTCCGCCGGGCCAAGTCTGACGGAAAGTCCGCTCGTGTTTACGCGACATTAGATTTTACACACAATGTGAAATCTTCTGCTCACAGAGAAGGTCACACCTTGCATCTATTTACATTTACAGCTAGACATTAAAGTGTAAATAAACCCTAACAATGAACTTTTCTTATTTGCATCCTTTTGGTCTGTTAAATATACCACTGACATCATTCACTTTTTGACTGCCTGTTAGCCCAACAAACTTAACCAAAAACATAACCAGAGACCATCCATTAAGAGGGCTAACACCTTAGCCTACAGCCAATTGTAGTGTCATCTATAATTTACATTCTCTTAAAGGGGTTGTAAACTTTTGTGTTTTTTCACCTTAATGCATCCTATGCATTAAGGTGAAAAAACACCTGTCAGTGACTGGCCCCCCATTTTACTTACCATATATACTCGAGTATAAGTCGATCCGAGTATAAGTTGAGGCCCCTAATTTACCACAAAAAACTGGGAAAAACTTATTGACCCAAGTATAAGATGAGGATGAGAAATGCAGAGGGTCAACAATGCCCATCTGCAGCTGCATGCCTCCCTGTGTCCTGTGCAGCCTACCTGTATCCTGTGCATGTGTCCTGTGTCCTGTATATGTGCATGTGTCCTGTACATGTGTATGTGTCTGTGTCCTGTACATATGTATGTGTCCTGTACATGTGTCCTGTACATGTGCATGTGTCCTGTACATGTGTATGTGTATGTGTCCTGTGCATGTGTCCTGTACATGTGCATGTGTCCTGTGCATGTGTCCTGTACATGTGTATGTGTCCCTGTGTCCTGTACATGTGTCCTGTACATGTGTATGTGTCCCTGTGTCCTGTACATGTGTCCCTGTGTCCTGTGCATGTGTCCTGTGCATGTGCATGTGTCCTGTACATGTGTATGTGTCCCTGTGTCCTGTACATGTGTATGTGTCCCTGTGTCCTGTACTTGTGTCCCTGTGTCCTGTGTGCATGTGTCCTGTGTGCATGTGCAGCCTACCTGTGTCCTGTGCAGCCTCCCTGTGGCGATCTCCATCCTCCCTGTATCGATCTCCATCCTCCGATCAGTTCGGCGGCCATTCCACTGTTCAAAAGCCACGCCTCCTCCTCGTCTGTGATAGGCAGTCAGCGGTCAGCCTATCACGGACATTCTCTCATTCTCATACCACGGACGAGGATGAGAGAATGTCCGTGATAGGCTGTACACTGACAGCTGTTCAGCCTATCACAGATGAGCAGGAGGCGCGGCTTTTGAAAGCTGGAATAGCCTCCAGGGTACCTGAACCCTCAAACTTTCCTGACCCACGGGGACGGGAAATCACTTTAAGTGAACCCCCAATTCATGAGGCTGATTGTTCTGGATCTGTGTACAATATCTCCAACACCAGCACTGCTCTTATCGTTAAAGGGTATCTTAAGCCAAAACCTTTTGTCTTAAAGGGGTTGAAAAGTCTAAACTATTTTTACCTTAATGCATCCTTGCAGTAAGGTAAAAAATGTTTAGGTATCAGCATCGCCCCCTCAGCCCCCCTTTACTTACCTGAGACCCCTTACAATCCAGTGCAGTGCATGTCAGCAGATCGTTTCTCCCTTCACTTCTCACTGGCTTTGTTGGGGCATGGGGAGCCATCAGCTCCCAGTGCTGTCAATCAAAGCCAGTGACGACAGAGCGGGGGCAGGGCCGTGTCCCGCTGTCTGTGTCAATGGACGCAGCAGAGGTACTAGGGCGCAAGCACACATGAGTGCCCCATGAGAAGCGGCTTCCCATGGGGTCACTGGACAGAGAGGAGGGGCCAGGAACGCTGGCGGGGGACCCGAAAAGAGGAGGTTCCTGGCCGGTCTATTCGATTCCATTGCACAGAGTAGGTAAGTATGTTTGTTATTTAAAAAAAAAAAAAAAAAACTTTCCTGACAGACTCCATGGCAGCATATGTGTGGGTTAACCCCGCCTCCACTCCTCTCCTATAGGACCCCTCTCCCATAAATCTTTGCTCCAAGTCAGCAGCCATGTTCATTTTTTGTCCTCCTCCTAAGGACCGGTTAGTTATTCATCTACCTGAAGTTTTTTCTCTTTGCGATCAAGACCGGCCAGCGGTGAGCACTGGGAAGTCAGGTCGCGATACTCTGATAAGCCCTGGCTATTAGCAGGGTATTGAGCTAGCTAAATGGAAGATACTCCGATAAGCCTCAGCTGTTGGCAGGGTATGGAGTGGGCAAACGAAGGAGGCGCTGGAAGAGCTAAAGCCTGGCCATTGGCAGGCAAGCGGCGCAATGGCCAGATAGCCCAGCTGTTAGCGGGTGCCCCTATTTGCCCCAAGCCCGGTGTGATCAACCTACCTGGCCCGGTTTGATTGTGGAAATAGGATTGAAGTTGCTGTGTGCAGTGATGTATACCTTTATATTACATATTCCATGGCAGCAGTTTGTGTGTTTCTGTTTGTCTGTTTCTTCTCTGGCTCTAATGTTTTCCAGTCTATGGCAGTTGGAGCGCATTTGCGTTCCAAGCTGATGCTGTGTGCAATCATCACAGGTATATGCTCTGCATTAAAGTGGTTGTAAACCCTTACAGACCACTTTGACCTACAGATAAGCCTAGATTAAGGCTTACCTGTAAGTCCAAGAAATATCTCCTAAACCTACACGGTTTAGGAGATATTTGCAAAAAGACAGGCACCGATGACAGGCGCACTGAGCATGCCGCTGCTAACAGCGACATGCCGTTAGTGGCGGCTCCCGTGCGCATGTGCGGGAGTGACGTCATCACGGCTCCGGCCAATCAGAGGGCCGGAGCCACGACACCCGGAAAGAAGATGGACAGGCTCCTGTGTCAGGTAAGTGACACATAATGGGCTACTATGCGATGCATAGTAGCCCATTATGCTTTACCTTTGCAGGGAAACAAAGAGGAAGTAAACCCAGCTGGATTTTCCTGCTTTCAGTTATGTAACTGCTGGTGGGAGCAGGGAAGAGGTCAGGTCTGAGCACATAGGGTGGAAAACTATTACTGTCTTAGGCCGGCCATACATGGTTTGAATTGTTAATGGGCAGGCCGAATGTACCAAGTTGATCGATTGATCAACTTGGCTACAACCAGCCTGCCGGACTCTTTTGTGATTATCGTTAGTGGCTGTTATAGCCACTAGTGATAATCATTGTCTTCTCACAGCGGGAGCGGCTTCCCCTGCCCTCCCCTCTGCCAAAAGAAGACAATGGCCTGGAAGAAGGGATTCCTGCATCAATACTATCTTTATTGATGGGGGAATCAAGAAATTGTCTTTTCTGCATCCCGTGGTTGCAGGAATGAAATTTGCTCCATGTATAGCCAGCCTTACATAGACAATATCCAAGAGACCATTGATCAGAAAGAATTGTATGTGAAGAACATTCTTCTATTATGTAAGCTTTAAAATGAACATGGACAGTCTTAATAAAAGTGAAATTTAAAGCAAATAGCTAAATGCAGAGTTGATATATGTACAGAGGTACTTTTAACTGCCAGAGGACTTGTATTTCTGTTCATCCAGTCCTGAGATTTACACTGTGATAGAAACTTGAGTCAGGCTGGCAATCTGACTTTTTGCCACTGTCAGTGGCGTCACTAGGGTTGGTGTCACCCGGTGCGGTAAAAAATGGTGTCACCCCCCTCCAGCATTAAGCCAGGCTAGTGCATTGATGTGGCTCTCCCCCCTTAACCTGCCACAGTGGTTGGAACCGGGATGTGAGGGATCAGGGGAAAATTGGAGCCGGGATGGGATCGGAGGGGAATGAATGGAGCAGGGATGGGATCTGAGGGGATGGATGGAGCCGGGATAGATGGACCCGGGATGGGATCGGAGGGGGTGGATGGAGCTGGGATGGATGGAGCCGGGATGGGATCGGAGGGGTTGATGGAGCCAGGATAGGATCAGAGGGGATGGATGGAGTCGGGATGGGATTAGAGGGGAATGGATGGAGCCGGGATGGGATTGGAGGGCGTGAATGGAGCTGGGATGGGATCGGAGGTGTGGATGGAGCCAGGATAGGATCAGAGGGGATGGATGGAGCTGGGATGGGATCGGAGGGGAATGGATGGAGCCGGGATAGGATCAGAGGGGATGGATGGAGCTGGGTTGGGATCGGAGGGGATGGATGGAGCCGGGATAGGATCGGAGGGGATGGATGGAGCCAGGATGGATGGAGCCAGGATGGGATCGGTGGGGGTGGATGGAGCCGGGATGGGATCGGAGGGGGTGGATGGAGCTGGGATAGGATCGGAGGGGTGGATGGAGCCAGGATAGGATCGGAGGAGATGGATGGAGCCAGGATGGGATTGGAGGGGATGGATGGAGCCGGGATGAGATCGGAGGAGGAGGATGGAGCCGGGATGGGATCGGAGGGGGTGGATGGAGCCAGAATAGGATCGGAGGGGGTGGATGGAGCCAGGATGGGATCAGAGGGGATAGATGGAGCCGGGATGGGATCAGAGGGGATGGATGGAGCCGGGATGGGATCAGAGGGGATGGATGGAGCCGGGATGGGATCGGAGGAGGTGGATGGAGCTGGGATGGGATTAGAGGATATGTACTAGGGGGTGCTTTGGGAAGGAAGAGGAATTGTGCTGGGGGGTCAAACTTCAAATCTGCCCCCTCCTACTTCTAGCATGAGTTCTAACCCAAATCAAAGCCCCCTAGCACATATCCTCTAACCCCCACCCCCTCCCTAAAATCACTCCTAGCAGCATAGATGTTACCTGTCAATTCTCCACCTCCCAATCGCCATGTTCCCCTCCTCTGCAATATTCCTGTTACTTTACTTACAGTACCTTAGCGCCGGGCAGATTCTGTAGAGCAGTGTCCCTCCTCCTCCCGGTCTGTGTACTTGTAAGGAGGAGGAGGCGGCGGCTATAGTCCAGTCTGCAGTGAATGTTATGGAGCCAGCGGGGAGAGATGACTGTAGCGTGCGGGACAGTGGGATCCCGGGCACCTTGTCTCTCTGCCTCACTCCCTCCTCCCCCACTCTAACTGCACATCGCGTGCAGCTGAAGAGGTTCCAGAAGAGAGGGAGGGAGCCGCGCGGTACCGGTACTTGCCTGAGCCTGGTGTCACCCTCTGCAGGGTGGCACCCGGTGCGGACCGCACCCCCCGCACCCCCCTAGCAACGCCTCTGGCCACTGTAGTTCAACTAAATATTTTACCAGGATGTGAACATTCAAGTATTCACAAACAGTAAATGAGCTTTAAAATGAGCCCTCACTGACCCAAATAGCTGCAGGAACAGTGTGGCAAATATTCCCTAAAGCATTAAAAGCAGACCTTTCCCCTCTTTCAATCAATTGTTTAAAAGATTAAAAGAACTTTCCCGAGAGCTTGCCAGAACTTGGGGCAAATTCTTTTTTTTCCTCCCACCAAGTTAATGCGGTATGGTGCATGCATGGGATGAGGCACACAATGTCAATGACGGCTGTTTTCTTTCTTCTATGTCAGTGGTCTCCAAACTGTGGCCCTGGGGCCAAATGTGGCCCTTTGCTTGCCTTTATCCAGCCCTTGGGCCACTATTCCTACCACTGACACCATCAAGGGGGCACCATTCCTTCAACCGACACAAACAGTAGGGAACCATTCCTCTCTCTGACACCAACAATGGGGCATTTTTCCTTCCACTGACATCAATGATGGGACACTATTCCTCCCACTGACAGCAGCAATGGGGCATAATTCCTCCCACTGATATAAACAATTTGGCACTATTCCTCCCACTAATGCCAATAATGGGACACTATTTCTACTGACTACAGGCATTATATAATTTTTTTTTACTCCCACTGACACTGGGGCATTTTCTACTTCCACTGGCCACTCCAGCCCCCTAAAGTCTGAAGGACAGTAAACTGGCCCTTTGTTTAGAAGGTTTGGAGACCCCTGTTCTATGTCAAGCACCTCATCTTATGCAAGCCCTGTATTGGATGAGTTTTTTGATGGTGCAGGTTAGTGACCAGCAGGGGACATGAGTGCTGAGGCTTTCAAATCCATGGGAGGAAAAGGCAGGTAACTGTGTTAGCTTTGGTTAATAGAATGTTTTTAGTTTGTCAGGCTTATTTCTAGGGTGGGGGGGAGGATCTTATTGATAGCTGAGCTCTCCCTGCTGCCCCTCCAAACATGGCTTTGCAGATTTCCAACCTTCTTATCTATAAGGTAATTACAGTGCACAGCACTAAAGGGGGAAGTTGAGTTGATGATGGATAGAGACTTTAGTGTGAGGCTCCATGCACACTGGCATAAAAAAACGTTGCTTCTACAGGAGTTTTGTAGAAGCAGCTCAATTTTCTCCTATGTGTCCATGTACATTAGGAAGTTTAGAGGCAGGAAAAAAAAAACTTCTGGTTCGCGTTTCTGATTGGAGCTTACTGGCAGAAAAAACATAAAACTCTTCTAAACTCATCTAGACTTTGTACAAAAAATGCTCTTTATGAGTGTCTTTTTACTCCAAAGAGAACGGATCCAGCGTGCATGGAGCCTTACTGAGAATGAATTACTTCAAAGTGCATGCAGTCACAGAGGCCAGTGAGGGTTTGTTTTAAATATCATTTACTGCTTATTACGATATGTAAATACTTAAATGTTCATAGCATAGTCATAGATTCACTTTAAGCAATAAAACTTGGCCACATCCCTGTTCTACTCTTTAAATGGGCAAAGAAGACAGGGCAGCATACTAATGAGCTCAACCCCTGCTCACTCTCCTCCTGCCAGAATGTTCAAAGTCATTGCATGGGGCATGCAGCTCACTCATCTAGCATTTTGGTTCTGCCCCATGTTCTCCTAATTTGTTCTAGAAGAGGATGGTATCAACTCAAATTCAGATACTTACACTAGTTTCACTTGTTAAACATTGTTTTTTCTTTCATTAATTTCTTTTAAATTTGAAGTTGAGCTCCAAGCTACCTGAAGGACTCATGTGGCATTTAGAAGGTGTCTCAGTCTGCTGGCTGCATTTTCAACCTATTTTCATTATTTTGTCAGTAAGAATAAGATTCCATGGCAGGGGGAGGTTCATAAACTCTCACTCAGTACCACAATAAAAAGTGTAAACAGGCTCTTAAGCTAATGTCACCAATGACAAATGCTTTTGAAAAGGCACACTACCTGTGTGCACAAGCATTAGTGCTGAAAATCACATTAATAATTTGCAAGTTAAATGATGCGTTACTTGGAATGTGATACAGATGGATCCATAGAAAACACAGAACCCATCAACAAGTGATTGAATAGCTACCGAAAGAAACACATATAAAAGAAAATACAGTTCACATCCAATGTAAACAAACAACATCTGATGAACAGATAAAGAACAGACTGTAATAAGCCACAGTTAAAGTGGAATAAAGTTGTAAAAAAGAGGGGTTGCACCGCTCAGTACTATATATTAATTATATGCATAAATCTCAACCTAAGAATACAATATTTTTTTTTTTAAGTTTTTAGGTATGGATTTATGCATATAATTTATTTATAGTACTGAGCGCTGCAACCACTCTTTTTACAACTTTATTCCACTTTAACTGTGGCTTATTACAGTCTGTTCTTTATTTATTGGAAGTCAAAATAATAAATTAATTCTTCCATTGACAAGGCTATGTTTACCTACCTCACTTATATGCTTAATGATACAATTATAACAATATTTTGTATCATTGGTAACATCTTTGTTTTAAGGTTGTATCATTTATGTTATAGTTGCTAACCTCGGATTAATACAAGTTTCTTTTCTATACAATAATATGTTTAAATAAATTAGATTGTTATCCTTTTCAGACAGGTATCATTCGTTCTTAATTTCATGGGTTGATTCATATAGATAAAAGGTTTTAATCACTTATGTTATGTATCATTGCCATATAAGTGAGGTAGGTAAACAAAGCCTTGTCACCATTTATTGCAGCATATTATATTAACATCAAAGTGCAATAAATTCCTCTTGCAAATATTATTATACAAATCCCCACAAGGTACTGTACTGAGAAAATCTTAGTATGTGTGCATTGAATGGGTGAGTTTGCATTGAAAATTAAAAATTAATGAAATAGTGTTTTTGATTTGGGTTGCTCAGATGCAGTGAAGATCAGCTTTAAAAAGTGTGTCAATTTTGGGTGAAAGTCATTTAAATTTTGGGTGAAAACATTGATAAATAGATAGACCCCACAGTGTTAAGGAAGAGAGAAAGACTACTAAATTGATAAAACTTACTGAATTCATGAGAATATGTGGCTTTATATCACTTCCCGTGCTAGTAACACCTCGACACCTCAGAGTAGGACATATCTAAGAGCTGAACTTTGTGTTTATCGTCTCCGCTCTATATATTCCTATGAGGAACCCACTATGGAACCAGTGATACTGCCTCCAGCCCTAAGAAGATTTTCTGCATAATAGAAGAGTGTAGTTCCAAGATACTCAACCTTAGGCTTAGGGCTGCATGCTGCCCTTTGGCAATCCTTGTGTGGCCCTTGCAGAACTACAAAACTCACGCTCACCTATTTTGGATATAATGCTGTCAAAGTTACTGGAGAAGGCAATTATCTTCAGAGTGGTTAGCAGTGAATAAAAGGCAAGCCACCAAACTTGATGTTTAGAAACCATAAAAGCTGACACCAGCCAGGGCATGAAACAATTAAGAGTGTAAGATTGAAAAGTTTGGAAAGAGGTGGCCCATAGAATTGCCCGAGAGTAGGACACAAATGAAAGCATAACATTATCATCATCATGAGTTGGATATGACTTTCTCTCATATATTACTGTAAGATTTAATCTAAAGCCAGCAAGCAAACCTGTTATTAAGTCATGTATGAAAGCAATGGAAAGTCCCATCATTCCTTGAAATATAAGGGACATTTATTTATGACTTTCTTGTCCTCTGGAATAGAAGCTGTATAATTGTACTTGTAAATAATTATACATAGGAAGGTATAAAGAATTAGTTACATTGGGTGGGGTGATGTTTGGTACAGGCTGGGAAGCAGCATGTGTTGTTGAAGATTATAGTGGGATTTATAGAACAGCCTGCAGCAAAGGCGGTAAGTTTTAACATTTTATAAGGATTTCAGGGACTTCAGGGAAGAAAGGCTAGGTTGTAATGACACCTATTGTGTAGGTTGTGTGGTGGACAGTTTACCATTGTATGCTTGATGAATTACCTATCTAACACATTTTGTTTCTTTATTATAGACCAGTACAATTTGTGCTTAAAGCGGAGCTCCACCACAGAAGGGGAAGCTCAGGGGAAGCTCCGCTTGTTCGCACCCTCCCCCCTTCCACTGCCACATATGGCATTTTTTTGGGGGAGGGGGGAGCAGGTACCTAATTTTGACAGGTACCCACTCTGACTTCCTGGTAAGATCGCCATATCATGTCTGGCCCTCCTCCTTCCCCTGCTGCCTCCTGGGACCTGTGTTTGTCCCAGAAGACAACAGGACCATTCAGAAAGCACAGTGCGACTTGCGCATGAAGGCTTCACTGCCGGTTTCCCCCTACTTGCAATGCTGGCGCCTGCACCCGAAGCCAATGGATAATTCGACTTGGGGTGCCGACATCACGTGATCCCTGGACAGGTAAGTGTCCTTATATTAAAAGTTAGCAGCTACAGTATTTGTAGCTGCTGACTTTAAATTTTTTTTTTACAGGCTGGAACTCCGCTTTAAAGAGTAAAGCCTTGTACACACGATGAGAATATCAGATGAATGATCGTGCATTTTTTGTTACATGCTAGTCGCATATCGATTATGAAAAGATTACTCAACTTACGAAAATTCTCATAGGACAGAATACAACCTCGGAAGTGATGTAATGTGTTGAACTGTTTTGTAATGTATTCTTTCATTTTTGAGCATGCGTAGTCTTGCTCTTCTGATTTTTTTCTGATGAAAGCTGTACTAATTAAATGAAAGTCAGACGTTGTGTTCATGTACGATAAACATTTTCTAGCCTGCTTCTTCAGTTTTTGTCATCCGAAAAGTCGGAATCGGTTGTCGAAAGCACTATACTAACGATCAGATAATTGACCAATCATTTGTCGTACAAAATTAAGGCTGGCCATAGATGGTTTGAATCTCGGCCGGTTCAGCAGGAACCAGTGAAGGGGCTCCTGATGTGAATGTGGCTTCTAATGTGACTGTGGCTCCTAATGTGAAGGGGGCTCCTGATGTGAATGTGGCTCCTAATGTAAAGGGGGCTCCTGATGTGAAAAGGTGGATTCCAATGTGAACGTTCGTCAATTCATGGAAACTGCAGAGACAAGGGAGAGCAATGCTGTGATACTCACAGCACCGCAGCATGTGCTGCTATGTCATCTGTCCAGACCCTGGAGTGACTGCACTGTCTTCAGTTACAGCTCACTGGGTAAGTGAGTACCCGCTCTCTGATATGGATAAAAAAAACAACAAATTTGACTTGAATGTTTGAGTTATTATTATAGAAAATCTATCTAAAATATGGATGTTAGATGGCTCGACAGGATGCCAATTTCAGTGCTTGCCATACTTTCCACAGATATATCCTTGTTAATAGCCACTTTATAGTAAAAGGATCAAAAAGGAAAAAAAGTTATAGAAAGGATAAACAATAAATACTGTGCTACTGTCAGAAACCATGAATCAAACTGAGACAGAAGTACAGTTAATCACACTTGTTTAATAATAATAAAAAAGGTTAAACAGAGTGAGCGTGGTCAATACATAGCCAGAGTTCAGTAACCAGATCGGGTGGTCAGCCAATGCCAATGTCAGTGAGCCAGAGATCAACGTAGTAGTACAGCAAGCAGGATCAGGAGCCAGAAGGGACGTTAGCCGAGCAATGCCACGTACACACGAGCGGACTTTACGTCAGACTTTGCCCGGCGGACTTTTTGACGGACGTTACGACGGACTTTCTGAATGAACGGACTTGCCTACACACAATCAACCAAAGTCCATCGAATTCGTACGTGATGACGTACGACCGGACTAAAACAAGGAAGTTCATAGCCAGTAGCCAATAGCTGCCCTAGCGTGGCTTTTTGTCCGTCGAACTAGCATACAGACGAGCGGACTTTTCGACCGGACTCGAGTCTGTCGGATAAATTTGAAACATGTTTCAAATCTAAGTCCATCCAACTTTTGAGAAAACAAAGTCCGCTGGAGCCCACACACGATCGCATTGTCCGACGAAATCCCGTCCGCCGGGCAAAGTCTGCCGTAAAGTCCGCTCGTGTGTACGCGGCACAAGTCTTCAACAGGAACGCAGAAAGTCTCAGAGATGTGACCAAAGGCGAAGGCAGAGATGAAGTGAGCAGGACGGCTTCAAGTAGCCAGGACTGACGAGCAGATCATCAACAGCTGAGTCACTGTGGAGAGAAAGGAGCTAGCAATTAGCTGACAGCTGAGCGGCCAGCTCAGAGAAGGAAGGGCTGAGCTCAGCCCTGACAGCTATGATTATTGATGGACAGCTAAAGAGACTACATTGGTAGCTTGAATGAAAGATTACTATTGTAAACAAGCATAAACATGGTCTTTCTGTATGCTTTATGAATAGCGTCAGGGCCACTGATAAGACAGTATAAATAATATAAGAAGTGCTGCGCAAATAAAAAAGTCCTTAAATCAACAAATGAAAAATGTAGTGACAGGATCAGAAGACAGGGACCACCAGTGACAATATGCACGCTGAGATCAATATCTGGATAGTGACTATTATCCCTCCACCGGGCATGGATGGCCCCTCACCTCAGATATTCGACCTGAAACAGGTCACACCGCTTAAAAACATAGATGGATCAATCTGTATGGTTGGTGATTCCTCCTTCACTTCCCAGCACTCAGTACAGTAACGGATGGTACATATAAAATAAAGGGCAAAACATAGTGCTCTCCATCGCTAATTTATTGAATAATAAATGGTAAAAAAAGCAAGTAGATAAAACACTCACAGAGACCGGCACTCCGATCCGAGTGCCGGCTGACAGGCTTGTGATCGTGTCTACCGAATGACCGCGGGTGACGTCATGCGCTCCTTCCCCCGTACGCGTTACGTCCTATGGGCGGGACTTCATCGGCGTGGGGCGGGTCCGTTACTGTACTGAGTGCTGGGAAGTGAAGGAGGAATCACCAACCATACAGATTGATCCATCTATGTTTTTAAGCGGTGTGACCTATTTCAGGTCGAATATCTGAGGTGAGCGGCCATCCATGCCCGGTGGAGGGATAATAGTCACTATCCAGATATTGATCTCAGCGTGCATATTGTCACTGGTGGTCCCTGTCTTCTGATCCTGTCACTACATTTTTCATATGTTGATTTAAGGACTTTTTTATTTGCGCAGCACTTCTTATATTATTTATGCTTTTGAGGTATTTTTTGAATTGACCTTAGTGCCTGCTTGCATTTATCTTGTTGTGTCCATATACTAGTCAGCGCTGAATTTATTACTACTTTTTATGATAAGACAGTATAGCCAGACCTCCTGTACTGGGCTTGGGCCCCATCAGTTCAAAAGGGGGGCCCGGGCACCTGCTGAGCAGGAGGGCCATCTGTACCGTCCTATTGCAGACATCGATCCTCGTCTGCCTCCCCCTGCAGCGCTGCCAGCTTCTCCTCTCCCTCCCTCCGGCTGCACTGCAGGGGGATTTTTTCAGGATGGAGAGCGGGGAAGGTGCCAGTAAAAGTAATTTACTGGCCCCTTCCTTTCCTGAATGAACAGAAAGCGATCAGTACCAATTACTCCTGTGTTCATTCATCACTGAAGCATAGTAAACTGTGTTTACTATGCTTCAGTTTGGGAATGGGCAGGAAGCCTCAGAGCGCTTCCTATTCATTCATCTGTGCAGCTAAAGCAGTAGAGAAAGGGACTGATAAAGTTTATGTCCTCAGTCACTTTCGACTGGGTCCTGTCAGGTAGGCTGTATGGGGCCCCGTGATTTCTAACACAAGCCCTGAATAGCGTGGTGTGGTTTAGCAGACAAACCCCTACATGGACATGTAAACCAATCAGGGTTCCCCTAACCTAGCAAATCCTGTGATTTTTGCATTGCTGGATATTCAGTGATGCTACAAAAACAGTAATATCTGCATTGTTTCAAACTGCTCTGCAACATTGAGATCATTCTCTAGGCAGTTGTAAAATACACAAATGAGTGCAGTTCTGTGTTCATTAATACATTACAGATTTTGTCATTTGACTTGGTAGTAGCCTCTTTCAGTTCCTGTACAGCAGAGCACAGACTGGTAGAGGGAGAATTAGCATCAGTTGTGCTGAATTGCCATTCTGGGAGTAGAGAGTAGAGTGACGAGGATAAGTTCATCAGTCATTATTCAGACTGGGGTAGAGACAAGACCTGAAAAATTGGGTCTCCTTCCCTTCCATTAAGATTGTGCCTTTTGGCAGAGCTGTGTAAATCCTAGGCATAGATGCCAGGTAAAACAGCTCCCAATTTCATCTGTGCATTTAACTATGCATATTTTGGGGGGTTATTTGAATCTGTCTCCAGAACCAAAAAGTCCCATTTCTTGCTGTGTGATTTTACAGTTGCGCCAGACACAGATCTGGTAATGGAGCTTTAAACAAACATCAGATTACACCAGTCCAGATAGTGTAAATTCCGCACAGTAAATAAACTTGACAAAAGGAGACAGATCATTTGGGAGCTGGCTCTTTCTCACAGCTGGGACAGTAAGGAGGGGGCAGGGATTACAGGAAGATGGATTCGGACGTGGCAGGCCTCATGATTTATGAATTTCACCTCTTGACTGTAAGGTTTGGCATGCTAGACGAAGGTCAAATGGCTCTCCATGATCCACAGCTCTGAACAATCTTTTATCTTTCAGCAGAACTTAAAGTGGAATTCCATTCAAAAACTAAAATCCCTGCATCTATTGCCACCAACATTCTAACACTAACCTACCTAGCCCTGAAAAGAAAAAATCTGTATAAATATCTTTTCTGCAGGTGATCCAACCTGATATCTCCAGCGGCGGAAGCTCTGATCCCACGCTGAGCTATCAGCTGCGGCTTTGCTGTGTAGGCGTGTGCAGAGGACACGTCCGTCAACGGAAGCACCTTAGTAAGTCTATGGGTGACGTCACTTCCCATTGATTTCACAGCCGTTGTCGGCCGTGTCCTCTGCAGAGCTTCCGCCACTGGAGATTGGGTCGGATCGCCTGCAAAAAAGGTATGTATACTGATTTTTTCTTTTCAGGGCTAGATAGGTGTTAGAATGTCGGTGGCTATAGATGAAGGGATTTTAGTTTTTGCATTGACTTCCACTTTAAAGTGGTTCCAAAAGCTGAAGTTTTTTTTTTCTACCTTAATGCATTCTCTGCATTAAAGTTAAAAACCTTTTCTGTTCATCTCTAAACCCCCACCCAGCCCCCTCTTATACTTACCTGAGCCCAATCTCGATCCAGTGTTGTACACGAGAGCAGCTGCTCTCTTGGTTCTCTCCCTCCTCATAGGCTCAGAGACCACAGCAGAAGCCATTGGCTCCCACTGCTGTCAATCACAGCCAGTGAGGCGGGACAGGGTTGAGCCGCTCTCTGTGTGTCAATGGCCACACAGAGCATGGCTGGGAGCAAGCCAGTACAAGTGCCCCATAGCAAATGGCTTGCAGAGAAGAGGAGGATCGGGGCTGCTCTGTGCAAAACCATTGCACACGGCAGGTAAGCATAAAATGTTTCTTATTTTAAAGAAAAAAATGTATACACTTACAATCGCTTGGAGGAAGAGGAACAATCCAGGAGGAACTTTACCCAGGGTTCTGTTGACTTTTAACGAACCGGTACTTACCAGCCCAGCGTGTTTTTCCCTAAGCCGATTTTTAGCTGGGCTTTGGATCCCCAGCGCTGCCATCTGAGATGCGGGATCCAGCTGTGACTTCCTGTGTATCATAGCTGGCTTCCCACTGAGCATGTGTAAGATTGTGTGGCATTACGAGACTGGACGTGTGGCAGGTGGCTGTGGACAAGGGGCGGAAGGGCCAAACTGACTTCAGTTAAGGAAATGGGAGCGGTACTTGTCCAAAAAAAATTGACCTGCTCCCTGAAAAAACACAGAGTTTGAAAATTAGGTAGGGACTGGGGAGAGGTAAAGAATAAGTGGCACTTCAAGTTTTGGGTAAAGGTTGCACTTGCAGGATGGGAGAGTCCTTCTCTTAATAAGCAAGTTCCCCTCACGTGTGTCCTCTTTTAGTATGTGTGACACCTGCACTCCTACATGTCGCTTTGACAATGGCTGATAACATCTTCTACCGGTCTTCGGGGTACAGTGTTTTTCGGGTCTCCCATTGGTGAGCCAGTTATAATGTATCTGTTAGGCCCCCTTACACATGGGGTGGGCTCCATTGCAGTCCGCCTGCTCAGCAGGGAATCTCTCTGCTGATCCTCGCTTAGCAGGCGGATGGCTGGTCCTTGTCCGCTGTGCTTGTGCACAGTGGACACAGACACAGCCCGCTCTCCTCTATGGGTGGTCGGATGTAAATGGACCACTTGTCTGTTCATACCTGACTGCTGTTTGATCCACCAGATGGATGGAGAATGGATCCCCATCCGTCTGTTGTTGGCAGACAGGATTGGATCAGGTGTCAATGGACACATGTTCATTGACACCCGCTGCTCCATAGAGGAGACTATTGGGTCCAGTCGCCTGAAAAATGATTGGGTCCAGTCGCCTGAAAAACCAACAGGCAGACCCACAGTGGTGGCCCATGCACTGTGGGCACACGGGCACCACCCCCCCCATCCATGTGCCCGGCCCCTTTCAGGACGCCGGACGCATGGATTCCTATGGCGAGGTGGGAGATTAGAGCCAGAGGCTCTAATAGGCTTCAAAATAGGGTGGGCTCAGGGTGCAGAGAGTGTGCTCTGATACCACCCAATTGTGTGAAGATATCAAATTAATTTTGGCTATTTCCATACTAACATTCCTCCCCACCATTCAGGAGGCAGGGCGGCAGACCTGCTTCCTGATTGGCCAAAGCACCGGGCAACTCTATTGGATGCCTGCCGCTTAGGAAGAGGAGGAGACATGCGCTGGAGCAGAGGTTGCCGCCGCTCTGAGAGGAGCTGCTGCAGTGCTACCGTAAGTCCCTTCGGCTCTGTCAGAGCCGTGCATGGAGGGGGGGGTACTACCAGAGCCGCGATCCGCGATCCACAATTATGGGCACAGGTGGCTGCATATGATGGGCACAGTGGCTGCATTTGATGGGCACAAGTGGCTGCATTTGATGGGCACAGTGGCTGTGTTTGATGGGCACAGTGGATGCATTTGGGCACAAGTAGCTCCATATGATGGACACAAGTGGCTGCATATGATGGGCACAAGTGGCTGCATTTTATGGACACAGTGGCTGCATTTGATGGGCACAAGTGGCTGCATTTGATGGGCACAGTGGCTGTGTTTGATGGGCACAGTGGATGCGTTTGATGGGCACAAGTGGCTCCATATGATGGGCACAAGTGGCTGCATTTGATGGGCACAGTGGCTGCATTTGATGGGCACAGTGAGGCTGCAATTGATGGGGGGGGGGGGGGTCGTTTTTTTTTCAGTTTGTTTGAGCCCCTCCCAAAAAATTTTGAGAACCAGCCACCACTGCAGACCCGATCAGTCTGCTGGTGTAAAAGGGGCCTTAAGCTGGCCATATATTACTAAACAAAATTTGCGTCATGGGTGGCCTTATCATTTACATCCAGGCAGAAAATTGTTGAACAAATAGTAGCTGCATGTATTCAGATGCAGTCATTGTTCATATATTGTATTCTGAGAGCCAGAACTGCAGACCCATAAGCCGTAATATCTAATCCTGACAAAGACATAACTACGTAAAGCTACAGTGGGGACGGAAAGTATTCAGACCCCCTTAAATTTTTCACTCTTTGTTATATTGCAGCCATTTGCTAAAATCATTTAAGTTCATTTTTTTCCTCATTAATGTATACACAGCACCCCATATTGACAGAAAAACACAGAATTGTTGACATTTTTGCAGATTTATTAAAAAAGAAGAGATAAAGAAGGGAGAAGAGCCTTGGTGAGAGAGGTAAAGAAGAACCCAAAGATCACTGTGGCTGAGCTCCAGAGATGCAGTCAGGAGATGGGAGAAAGTTGTAGAAAGTTAAGCATCACTGCAGCCCTCCACCAGTTGGGCTTTATGGCAGAGTGGCACGACGGAAGCCTCTCCTGAGTGCAGGACACATGAAAACCCTCATGGAGTTTGCTAAAAAAAACACCTGAAGGACTCCAAAATAGTGAGAAATAAGATTCTCTGGTCTGATGAGACCAAGATAGAACTTTTTGACTTTAATTCTAAGCGGTATGTGTGGAGAAAACCAGGCACTGCTCATCACCTGTCCAATACAGTCCCAACAGTGAAGCATGGTGGTGGCAGCATCATGCTGTGGGGGTGTTTTTCAGCTGCAGGGACAGGACGACTGGTTGCAATCGAGGCAAAGATTAATGTGGCCAAGTACAGGGATATCCTGGACAAAAACCTTCTCCAGAGTGCTCAGGACCTCAGACTGGGCCGAAGGTTTACCTTCCAACAAGACAATGACCCTAAGCACACAGCTAATATGACGAAGGAGTGGCTTCACAACAACTCCGTGACTGTTCTTGAATGGCCCAGCCAGAGAACTGACTTAAACCCAATTGAGCATCTCTGGAGGGACCTAAAAATGGCTGTCTACCAACGTTTACCATCCAACCTGACTGAACTGGAGAGGATCTGCAAGGAGGAATGGCAGAGGATCCCCAAATCCAGGTGTGAAAAACTTGTTGCATCTTTCCCAAAAAGACTCATGGCTGTATTCGATCTAAAGGGTGCTTCTACTAAATACTGAGCAAAGGGTCTGAATACTTAGGACCATGTGATATTTCAGTTTTTCTTTTTTCATAAATCTGCAAAAATGTCAACAATTCTGTGTTTTTCTGTCAATATGGGGTGCTGTGTGTACATTAATGAGGAAAAAAAATGAACTTAAATGATTTTAGCAAATGGCTGCAATATAACAAAGAGTGAAAAATTTAAGGGGTCTGAATACTTTCCTTCCCCACTGTATGGTGGCATGGTAGAGTCCTGAGCTGGAAGCCCCTCCATGGCAGATGTCTGCACTGGAAGCCCCTCCAAAACAGAACTTCCAACACAGACATCATGAAGGAGAAATGTGGAAATTGTTCTTCCACACACACTATAATTGCTTTTTTGCAAGATCCTTATTCAGTGAAAGGAAGACAAGAAAGCTGAATCAGACTGTCTTTGATGAAGAGAGGAAACATCTGAATAAAAAAGCCTTTTAAGCCTAGATGTCTGGATTTTTATGTTTTCGTTTTTTTCTTGACTGTAAGCTAAGAGCCACAGGAAGGTAATAGCCCATCTGAATGTGTTCCCCCAGGCCTCCAATTCACACAGCACATAAATGTGTCCAGACGACAACTGGGACTACAATACACAAACCTGTCTTCAATTACATAACAGGTACATGACTCAGTTCAATGCAAAGCACTTAAAAAAACACATTTTTTAGATGAGAGAGAGAACTAAATTTCCTTTTCTATCAGTAATGGTATCCTCTTTCATTACATCATACTCAGGGGAATTTCTAAAACAAAGATTTAGTTATTTTACAACAAACTGCATATCAATAGCTTCTTTCAAGCCGAGGTCCAGCCCCCCCCCCCCCCAAAAAAAATTAAAAGTCAGCAGCTACAAATGCTGTAGCTGCTGACATTTACTATCATGGCACTTACCTGTCCAGGGATTCTATGGTGTCCTCACCCAAGCCGATTCCGCCATCTTGGGTAAGGGAAAACAGCAGTGAAGCTTTCTCAATGGGTCGGCTGCGGCAAGGGCTGAACTTCCAGCTTAGTTCGTTTTTTATTATTATTATTATTTTTTATTATTTTTTTATTTTTTTATTTGTTCAACCCAGCAGGGCTGAATGATAAAAAAAACTGACAGCTCAGGAGCTGCTGTACTAACTATGCAATGTTAGTACAGCAATCTCCCCTGCTGTGCTATTGTGTTTTGACAGGGGGACTCACCCCCCCGCCAGAACACTTCGGCGGTCAGAGCTCTCAGCCATTAGCTGAGAGAGCTGATTGGGAGCCGATTCAATCATGCCCCGACATCGATAGAAGGTGGACAGGCTGCAGTACACATGGGTTGATTGTCAGCCAGTTTCTATTGAACTGACCGATGCTGCTCAACATTCAGCCTATGTGTACTAGGCTTAAGACCTCATTCGCACCAGGCATAGAATACCACACCTGTGCAGGGCCAACTTTGCTCACATGGAGATGCACAGGTGTTTTATTGATGTCACTTGGAACACTGTGACTGCACCAACACAGCCTCTGTGTCCCAATATGACATCCATGTGGGTGAGGGTGCGTGTCCCTCAAAGTAAACAGTGTGAGTTTGAGGACACGGACCTGCACCCACAAAGATGTCATATTGGGACACAGCAGCTTTGTGCATCCAGCCTCAGTGACCCAATTGACATCAATGGGATTGCCTACACAGGGATGTATACAACACCTAGTATAGTACACCCTGTGTAAACAAGGCCTAAGTCACAGATGTGGCTTCTGGAGGTGACGCTGCATAGGGTAGATGACCATGTTGATTACTGAGAAAGAAAGAAAGAAAGAAAGAAAGAAAGAAAGAAAGAAAGAAAGAAAGAAAGAAAGAAAGAAAGAAAGAACCCCATCAATATATGCCTAAACTGAATGTTTTCCCTAGATACATTGTGTACAGCTTGCAAAATATTCCTGGAGTATATAAGAACAGTGCATAGGGAAACTTCACTTGCAGGGCAATGTGCTTCTCAACATGTTTCGCGGCCCAAGCCGCATCCTCAGGAGACCAGGGAAGACATCCACTGCTTCTAACCAAAGTGTAACAAACAATAAGATATAAATGCGGCTGCTATCAAACTGTAAATGGATATTACATAGGTGTGGGCAGCCTATTGCATTAGGGTGTGCACCCCAAAGCTCAAACACACAGGAGCGCCACTTGCTGTAACCTGTTCCTAAAGTTGAACCTAGCCTTGGATATAATGGGGACATTTACAATGGCCACTATCACTTACCAGGTGCTGACCCTGGATAATGTTAATGCACATGGGGTGAGTAGGGTGTGCCCAGGCACATTTGACACACCCTATGCGCACGACGATGGATATATAGATGGATGTATTGTATTATATTATAACTGTATTGTCTCCCTTTTATATTGTAAAGCGCTGCGTAAACTGTTGGCGCTATATAAATCCTGAATAATAATAATAATAATAATAATAATATATAGCAATTCAATTACATTAACAAAGAATTTCCAAGTGCAAAGGACTGTGTAACCTGGAAAACGATACATATTGGCCAGTATGTAGTAGAGTGAAGTGAGTGTTTTCACCCTAGAACAGGAAGTGTGTTACTGGCAGGATCACCGGGTGAAAATAGAGGAAACAAAAAACTTAAAGTAATGTGGCTACAACTAGGGACTCATGAGTTGCACCATATCACATTTCTGCTCTTATCCTGGGTTTGGTCATTATTGTGATAAACTTCTAAAGACTTGCGAGCAGTAATGATGAAGATCGGTAGGTGATACGTGCACACCTTACTGCCCCAGCACGGGACGAACCGCCCCTATCCCCGCCCACTTCTACTACACTCACAAAAGCCAAGGTGCTCAGCTGTGTCACGCCCCCGTCTCCGCAGCCCCCTGATTGGCTGTAGAGCAGATGGTGGCTTGGCTCGGCCCCTCAGTGCTCGCCGTCTCCTGGGCAGCGGTCAGTCATTGATCTTAGCAGTGAGGAGAACTCCGTGTTCTATGTATGTGAGCGCTCCGCTCTGAGCTCAGCACCATGTCCCGGGACAGGCCGGTCCAGCTAGCCCCATCCTCTCTATCCTTGGTTCTTTGTAAGCTGGACGGCACCGGGGAGGGCGAGAAGGGCAGCCAGGTCTTCCAGGACTTCCAGGCGGCCAACGCCAAGTGCTTCTGGAACAAGAGGCTGGTCCGAGCCGTGTGTGAGGTGTCCTTCCAGGGCTGGCTGGAGAGCTGGGTGCTGCTGGTCCAGGGGCAGAGTGCCAACCTGGAGATACTGAGGGATGCCTGGGTCAGGAGAGCCCTGAGACCCCCCAGAGGATTCATCATCACTGCATTGGGTGAGTCAGGGGGACCCTACACTGGTCTCTACACCCCTATACTACGGACCCCTGTACACCCCACTACCTGACCTCTATATACTACTGACCCCTGTACACCCCACTACCTGACCTCTATATACTACTCCCCATCTATATACTACGGACCCCTGTACACCCCACTACCTGACCTCTGTATACTGCTGACCCCTTTACACCCCACTACCTGACCTCTATATACTGCTGACCCCTGTACACCCCACTACCTGACCTCTATATACTACTCCCCATCTATATACTACTGACCCCTGTACACCCCACTACCTGACCTCTATATACTACTGACCCCTGTACACCCCACTACCTGACCTCTATATACTACTGACCCCTTTACACCCCACTACCTGACCTCTATATACTACTGACCCCTGTACACCCCACTACCTGACCTCTATATACTACTCCCCATCTATATACTACGGACCCCTGTACACCCCACTACCTGACCTCTGTATACTGCTGACCCCTTTACACCCCACTACCTGACCTCTATATACTGCTGACCCCTTTACACCCCACTACCTGACCTCTATATACTGCTGACCCCTTTACACCCCACTACCTGACCTCTATATACTGCTGACCCCTTTACACCCCACTACCTGACCTCTATATACTGCTGACCCCTGTTCACCCCACTACCTGACCTTTATATACTACTGATCCCTGTACACCCCACTACCTGCCCTCTATATACTACTGACCCCTGTACACCCCACTACCTGACCTCTATATACTACTGACCCCTGTACACCCCACTACCTGACCTCTATATACTACTCCCCATCTATATACTACGGACCCCTGTACACCCCACTACCTGACCTCTGTATACTGCTGACCCCTTTACACCCCACTACCTGCCCTCTATATACTACTGACCCCTGTACACCCCACTACCTGACCTCTATATACTACTGACCCCTGTACACCCCACTACCTGACCTCTATATACTACTCCCCATCTATATACTACGGACCCCTGTACACCCCACTACCTGACCTCTGTATACTGCTGACCCCTTTACACCCCACTACCTGACCTCTGTATACTGCTGACCCCTTTACACCCCACTACCTGACCTCTATATACTGCTGACCCCTGTTCACCCCACTACCTGACCTTTATATACTACTGATCCCTGTACACCCCACTACCTGCCCTCTATATACTACTGACCCCTGTACACCCCACTACCTGACCTCTATATACTACTCCCCATCTATATACTACGGACCCCTGTACACCCCACTACCTGACCTCTGTATACTGCTGACCCCTTTACACCCCACTACCTGACCTCTGTATACTGCTGACCCACTACCTGACCTCTATATACTACTGACCCCTGTACACCCCACTACCTGCCCTCTATATACTACGAACCCCTGTACACCCCACTACCTGCCCTCTATATACTACTCCCCATCTATATACTACTGACCCCTGTACACCCCACTACCTGACCTCTATATACTACTCCCCATCTATATACTACGAACCCCTGTACACCCCACTACCTGACCTCTATATACTACTCCCCATCTATATACTACTGACCCCTGTACACCCCACTACCTGACCTCTATATACTACTCCCCATCTATATACTACGAACCCCTGTACACCCCACTACCTGACCTCTATATACTACTGATCCCTGTACACCCCACTACCTGCCCTCTATATACTACTGATCCCTGTACACCCCACTACCTGCCCTCTATATACTACTGATCCCTGTACACCCCACTACCTGCCCTCTATATACTACTGATCCCTGTACACCCCACTACCTGCCCTCTATATACTACTGACCCCTGTACACCCCACTACCTGCCCTCTATATACTACTGACCCCTGTACACCCCACTACCTGCCCTCTATATACTACTGACCCCTGTACACCCCACTACCTGCCCTCTATATACTACTCCCCATCTATATACTACGGACCCCTGTACACCCCACTACCTGACCTCTATATACTGCTGACCCCTGTACACCCCACTACCTGACCTCTATATACTGCTGACCCCTGTTCACCCCACTACCTGACCTTTATATACTACTGATCCCTGTACACCCCACTACCTGCCCTCTATATACTACTGACCCCTGTACACCCCACTACCTGACCTCTATATACTACTCCCCATCTATATACTACGGACCCCTGTACACCCCACTACCTGACCTCTGTATACTGCTGACCCCTTTACACCCCACTACCTGACCTCTGTATACTGCTGACCCACTACCTGACCTCTATATACTACTGACCCCTGTACACCCCACTACCTGCCCTCTATATACTACGAACCCCTGTACACCCCACTACCTGCCCTCTATATACTACTCCCCATCTATATACTACTGACCCCTGTACACCCCACTACCTGACCTCTATATACTACTCCCCATCTATATACTACTGACCCCTGTACACCCCACTACCTGACCTCTATATACTACTCCCCATCTATATACTACGAACCCCTGTACACCCCACTACCTGACCTCTATATACTACTGATCCCTGTACACCCCACTACCTGCCCTCTATATACTACTGATCCCTGTACACCCCACTACCTGCCCTCTATATACTACTGATCCCTGTACACCCCACTACCTGCCCTCTATATACTACTGATCCCTGTACACCCCACTACCTGCCCTCTATATACTACTGACCCCTGTACACCCCACTACCTGCCCTCTATATACTACTGACCCCTGTACACCCCACTACCTGCCCTCTATATACTACTGACCCCTGTACACCCCACTACCTGCCCTCTATATACTACTCCCCATCTATATACTACGGACCCCTGTTCACCCCACTACCTGACCTCTGTATACTGCTGACCCCTTTACACCCCACTACCTGACCTCTGTATACTACGGACCCCTGTACACCCCACTACCTGACCTCTGTATACTACTGACCCCTGTACACCCCACTACCTGACCTCTATATACTACTGACCCCTGTACACCCCACTACCTGACCTCTATATACACTACTCCCCATCTATATACTACTCCCCATCATAGACTGACCTCTGTACATCCCGCTCCATCATTCTACTACTTGGAAAACTTGTTAAAGCACTTTGTGTTTTGTATTTATATTTTATTATATTTTCATTTAGCTCTGTAAGCGCCCATTCACACCGCTGTGATGTAAAATGTGATATGTGTTTCTAATTTGTTGTGTTAAAATGTAAGGCACTGCACCATGCATTTTGTATGCGTTTTCATCCCTTGTCACCTGGGAAAACATTGACAGGTCAATCAAAAACTGCATGAAAAAAGTGTGCTTTGTTTCATTTCTATTGAATATTATGGAAGGTGCAGTTTTTGGTGTGTTTTTTTTTTTTTTTTTTTTTTAACAGGTTCTCTCATACTGGCGCTATGTTCTAGAAAAATGTAAATCACGTTTTTGATGCGTGGGGTTTTTTTGTGCATTTTCTGGTTGCCTGACTCCCAGCATGCACCTGTGAAACATGGACATGTGACTCAAAATAACACAAACTGTGAGTTTTTGGTCTGTTCCCATAGATTTACAATGGAAAGTGTGCTGTTCAAAAAACTGCACCCAATATGGAGCATACAGGACTTTTCAGTGGTGTGTAGTGTTACATAGGATTTAAAGAGGAATATTTTTCATGCGCTTTTGTCGTGCTGGAAAGGTGTGTTTTTTAGTGTGGCAAAAAGTGCAAAAAATACATATTTGCTTTTTTTTTTTTTTTTTTTTTTTTTTACATATCTTAATGCAGCTGCCTAGTTTTCAGTAGAGACATTGACAGAAATGCGTGAACATGCACTGGGTTCAGATCCATAATGCAAAACCCAAAAATCTGCATCTGAGGACAGGTATGCCAGATGCAGGTATTGGTACTGATCATTACACAGGAGCTTCTGCGCTAGAAAAACATGTGTGATAAGTAGAATTTAGGGCTATATTCACATGGGCAGGAAACGTTTTACGGCTCCCATTACACGTGTGTGTGTTGTGTGTGGTTTTTTTTTTTTTTTTTTTTTTTTAATCCTACCACAGAAGTTCCTGCATAATGATCAGTGAATACTGGCATAAAATTGCTGCCCCCCAAATACCTCCATCTGGCATATGTGACTGGCAGCTGACAGAATTTTATGATGATACTGATATATGAACATCAGATTCTTGGCAGAAAGAAAAAAAAAAAAAAAAGCGAGGGGGAATACTATAAAGTGTCACTTGAGTGACTGAGGCTGCTAATATAACATCCATGAGGGTGGCGCCTAGTAGCAGCATTCAGATCTTTTTGGACGTCTACACAAGGGAGGCTTTTACAGGTAAAAAAAGTGTGTTTGTTGTGTTTTTTTTTTTTTTTTTTCTTTACCCCTGAAATGTTTGGTTCCTCCTTCGATCATGTACTGGCCCCACCTTCTCATTATTCTGGGTACTGACGTCTTGTGTGTATTTATGAACATCAGCTGCTTCATGGCTCAGTGGTGCATGTACATGAAAGTGTTCTTTTGGATATAGATTGGAAATAACAGCGTAGTCAATGCTCCTGTTGTATGCTTAATGTGATATGGCATCTATGGATCTTTACAAAGATTAATGTTGAAATGAATGGTCTGATGGTGTCTGGCTTTAGTGACTTGGTGAGGAATTCTCTAAATATAAATTTGCCACAGATTATACAGACCAGTAGGCATGTACAAGGCATGAGGAAATATGGGCCTGCATTCAATACTCTGGGGCCACCTTAACGACTTTGCAGTTCGTTAGCATGCATTGCTTTGAAGCATACAGCCATGGCCAAAAATATTGGCAGCCCCGCACCTGTCAGATAATGTACCACTTTGCCCAGAAAATTGTTGCAATTACAAATATTTAGGCATTCTTGTGTTAATTTCTTTTGTTTGTACTGTATTGGTATAACACACAAATCCAAATCTGCCCCTGTTCACATCGGGCAGATATGACATGCGGAGGCTATTGCCGGCAATGGCACCATCTTAATCAGTGTGACGCCAACTTTGTGGTGCCGCACTGATTCCCAAAAGTAGTTCCTGCACTACTTTTATTTCAATAGACATCTGTGCATGAACCCGCACAGATGTCTCTCAAATCGCCCTGAAGTCGGACTGAAATTCCAGTTTGAAATCGTGCTAGTTCAGCTGAACTTGCATGACTTCAAACCCGCATTCAGTGTGAACCCCTAGGCTCTGACACATTCCACGCAAAAGTCTAAAACTGGACTGGGCAAAATTATTGACACCTTCCTAAAATTGTAAGAAATAATTACATTCCAAATTTGTGATGCTCCTGTAATTTGTAATAGAACTCACCTGTATCGATAAACCTCTTGGCACCGGCCGCACACAAATATGCACTGAGTGGTCGCATATTTGCATGCATTAGTGCAAATACAGCTGTGCCAAAAACGCACTCCTAGCACAGTTACCGGCGGTTAATGGAAAGCTCCCAATTATGCGACCGCAGTGACAGCCAATCAGTGGTCACATGATCATAACCCCTCCCAGCATCCTTAACCCATTAAAGGGCTGGGAGGCATCGGCTCAAAGGGGTTACCATGTGCTGACAATATAGAAATCACACCGGCAACCAGGTAAAATGGTAAAATGGGCACTGGATGTCTTGACCATGTGCATGGCATTATGAAATCTGAAAACTATCAAAGAATTCTGGGGTGCATTGTAGAGCCCAGTGTCAGAAAGTTGGGTCTCCCTCAGAGGTAATGGGGCTTACAGCAGGACAATGACCCAAAGCACACGTCGAAAAGCACCCAGAAATGGTTTAAGAGAAAGCGCTGGAGAGTACTGAACTGGCCAGCAATGAGTCCAGATCTAAATCCCATAGAGCACCTGTGGAGAGATCTCCAAACAGCAGTTGGGGAAAAGGAGCCCTTCCAATCATCTGAGGGATATGGAGCAGTTGGCAAAAGAGGTGTAAGAAACTCATTGGAGGTTATAGGAAGCAATTGATTTCAGTTATTTGTCTTCCAACGGGTGAGCTACCAAATATTAAATTGAGGGTACCAATCATTTTGTCCAGTCCATTGTTGTTTTGCGTGGAAAGTGTCAGATTTGGCTTTTTGTTTCTCCACTTTGTGCCATACCAATACAAACAAAGGGAAAAAAAAACATAATGCCGAAACATTTTGTTCCAACAATTTTCTGGGTGCAGTGGTGCATTAGCTGACAAATGCAGGGGTGCCAATTTATTTGGCCATGTCTGTAACTGAGCTTAGGCTCACGCTAATCTGGTCAGGAAATCCAGTGATCTGTGTGTTTTTTCCTCACATCATTCAGATCGCACTGCACTTGTGATCTGGAGTGGGTGTCAGTGCAATCTTAACGACACCCCAAACGCAAGTTGCAAACGGTGTGTTTGCCTGCACCTGATTGCATGGCACAAATGTACCGTGCGGTTCCAAAATTAGTGCATGCACGACTTTGGTGCGATACAGTCTGAGCCCATGCAAAATGAATAGGCTCAAATCGGACCGCACTGAGTGTCATGTGCATTGAATGGGAATGCGGTGCAGCTTGGTGTTTGTTCAAAGCAAAAAAAAAAGCGGTGAGTAATTAGAACGTCTGTCAGGTTTTTATTGCAACCTAATGCAGCCAGTGGAGCGGTCCGGGGATTTGTATTCCCTGTTCACCCCCCCCTTCTTTCTGCAGGGCTTCTGCGGCAGATCAGAGTGATTGGTTAACACTGGCACAGAGCATTGCTCTGATCTGGCCTGGAATACTTTCACAAAGAAAGGGAGACTGGGAGGGATTTTAAACCCCAGACTGCTGTAGGTGCAGGCATCCTTAGGTGGTAACAGCTTAGTCCTGGGACCAGTTTGACATTTACACCTGCTATAGTTATAGAAGTGCCTTGGTAGCTGAGTGATTGCTTTCACTTGTTGCCTACAAATTTAGTAGTTTAGCCTATGCCCAATTCCCCCCCCCTCATCTTCTGTTACCCACTGTGTACACGGGGCTTGTCACTCTCTATATAATCATTAAGAATGCGCTCCGGAGCTCATCCTTAATAATCATGCATTTCAAGGCAGGATTAGTGTTGTCCTGAGTAGCGGTCAGCACATTTATTGGGAAGGTGTGTCCAGTACACAAGTGCAATACCTTTTCATCTGTAAAAGTCAAAGCCCTCTTTCTGCCTCTTTGGTGTGAATTAGTTTGTTCATCTGCTGACACAGCTTGTCTGTGACCGTTGAGTCCGTCGCTATGAGTGTCTCTTGGAATTCTTCCAAAGTGTGCAGAAAACTGTGTGTAATTGGCCACACACATCAGTTTGTTCACATTTAATGGAGACGCTGGGCTTAGTTTAACGAAGTGGAATTTACTCAGTCTTGTTGGGTAACAACCAGTCATACTATTTACTCCTTTCATCCTTGTGTGTTTTACTGGTAGCCTGCAGATGAGAATTTAAAGCGGGTGTAAAGGTGTTTTAATTATATAAAAAAAATATCAAAACAAAAAATGGTATAATTAACTGCTTTGTGCAATGGTATTGCTTAGTGGCCCCAAACCTCATCTTCTGGGGTTCCCCACTAGTGCTCTCTGGTCCTCTTCTGTGTGTTCCCCCTATAGAAAGCCCCATGCTATGGGGACACACCTGTGGGCTTGTTTCTGAGTCGGGCTGTGCGTTCATAGACACACACAGCTCAGCCCTGCCTCCTGCCTCACAGGACTTGATTGACAGAAACAGCCAATGGCTCCTCCTGCTGCCTCTGTGTCCTGTCAGGAAAGGAAGAGAGACCAACCCTGGTGCAGACAGGCACTATGCTGGATTGAGAGAGGATTTAGGTAAGTGTATAGGGAGGCGATACTACTGGGACATTTTTTACCTTCATGCAGGGAGTGAATTAGGGTAAAAAAATGTCTTGACTTTATAACCACATTAAGCCCCCGCTCACACCGGTGTGGCTTTGAAATCGTGCTATTTTGAAGCTGCACATCAGTGTGATTTGCACTGCCAATTTCATTGTGACTTCATACAACAGAAGTCTATGCAAGTTGCAATGAAATCTGCAAAAAGTAGTGCAGGAAGATTTTGTGGCATTAATCGCATCAATTTGAACAATTTTTAATTGCCGAAAATGGGGTGCGACTTGTAGTGTAAATTGACAGTTCCAAATCGCACTGGTGTGAACAGGGGCTAACGTGTATCTAAACCCTAAAGCAAAAGTGTAATATATTTCAGTTAAGATATCTCTAAGGCTATATTCATACTGCTCCAATCCAATTTTGATCCATCTTTCAGTGCAATTATGTAGTGCAACTTGAAATGGGTTTGTATATTTTATGAGTCAAAAATTGTGCTGGAATTGCACCAAAGTAGTAGAGGAACCTTTTCCAAAATTGCACTGTGCTAGTTGCATTGATGTGAATGGGCACTATTGAAAACAATATGATTTCCATTGTTATGTGATTATATGCAACTCAAGCTGTATCTCAGATCTCACTAGTGTGAACGGAGCCTAAATGTGTTGGCTACGTTCGTTTTATTTTTTATAGACTTTTTTTTTTTACTTTTTTTTTCTCCTTGTCACCCTGTCAGCAAAAGTGGATGTTAGAGGGTCGAGGCAACCCATTTACTACTTACAGGGGTGCTTACAATGAATGATCGGCTTTTATTCATTTATGTAAAATTTTTATCCCAAAAGGGAAAAAATTTATTTTTATTATTTTTTTTTTTGCTTTCACTGCTTAAAGTAGAATTAAAGCTGATCTCTAGCTTTTAGTGAAATATTATTAATTTTTTTTTTTTTTTTTTGTAGTTTGTTTAGACCAAGCTCATCCAAACTACTTCAGTACTGGATGTGCCCACTGTGTGCGTTGTGTTGCCTTAGCTACCCTGTTTCCCCGAAAATAAGACCTAGTGTGATTGTCGGTGATGGCTGTAATATAAGCCCTAGTTAAAATCCTTATAGGTCTTATTTTCAGGTTAGGGCTTGTTTTAGGGGAAACGGGGTAGGGCTTATTTGGGGGGGTAGGGCTTATATTGCAGCCATCACTGACTATCACGCTAGGTCTTCTTTTTGGGGAAACAGGGTAGATATGGTATAAAGCTCTGTGTTCTGGCTGTGGCATGTAAACTTACCATCTCACTCCCGGGACAAACTAGAGTTGGTCTGGGTGTTGCTCAGCCATTCACAGAAAGGTTTGTGTTCTATGAATGAATTCAAAGCTTCCTCTGAATGACACTACCCTCTTCACAACAGGGTTTGACAATGCTGATGTCTAAGGGTGGTTCTGTTGCTTAGAGTGAGCTCAGCACACCTTAAGACGGGAAGTGTTACAGACTGGATCATCAGGGGGGGAAAAAGGGCAAAAAAAACTAAAGATTAAAACAAATTTGTGCCACAATAAGCAGATTCTCTGAAACTATTCTCTTGATAAATGAGCCTGGCCACATCCATGAGTTAGTGTCTGTACAGGCGGTAGATCGCCTCTCACTGCCTCCTGTAGCCCCTTGAACTCTGCTCTAGCATGCTGCAACTACATGTTGCACATGGTTGAGGGTTGCCCCCTTTCAGTTAAATGGGTTGCGTTCAGTGGGTGGTACTGAATGCAACATTGTGTGACACCTTCATATAACATATTTATTAAAAATACCAGTAAAATGCAGCACTCACAAACCACCCTTTGAGACCTGCTCAGGCTGCCTCCAAGCTAAAACCCTTTTTTAGCATGCAGGCTTCTGTATGTTTGCTGGGTGGTACATCAGTTTTGATAGAGCTTTATTGGAAGTGTACACTGCATTCAGGTATCAACAGTGCAGTAACTTCCAGTGCACTGTGTAAAATTGTATGTCTGCTTTTTTAAAAATGACACCAGGGCTGTGGTGTAATCCGGGTACACAGAAGACAATGCAGTCACCAGCACTGATCCTGTCACAACATGTAGATGAACAAGTCTATTTTTTTCACGGAAGGGCAAATTTAAAATGTCAAATGACAATGGAGACGTGCTTTTCATCCATAGATGCCTAGGTCAACATAGTCAGCAGATACTTGGCTGAATTCCCTAAACCATAACAATCATTTGCTACCATGACTTGTTTTCAGCAATGAAGCCAATTAGAGCAGAAAATAACAGCCATATGGCTAAAAATGACCGCCATGGCTTAGTGAGTTGAGCTCAATGTCTGGTATGTTTGTTGAGGCACCAACTGCTTGGAACACTTGTCCAGTTCTTGACAAATTTTTCATTCCTATCGCTGGAAACCTTAAAGAGGCCCGGTCGTGAACTTTAAACACATGCTCAAAGATATACCCTTTAAAAGCGGACAATGCCAAACACCACTTTGTTCAAGTGGAATGGTTCCCCAAAAGTCAATAGACAACTAAGACTTCTCAGAGTGCTGGTCCCCTGTGTCTCCCGAAGTACTTGGTGGTTCCTCCTGGTGACTGGCACGTTGCCACACAGTAGTGATGCACAGGCATCTAGAAAGGGATGTCTGTACAGTTTTTTTTTTTTTTTTTTGTAGGGTTATTGTCTGAGTTTTTTAAATTATTTACTGGGTCACTTTTAAATTACACCACTAGTATTTTCATAAGGAGAGGTCAACAATCAATCGCAGCATACATAACTTTCTCAATACGGGTTTGCTTTGCAGAGCAATCATGCAGTTTCCAGAAACTGTTGACTTATTGTTCCCCAGATGAGAAGAGCACCACTGCTTCCAGCAATGCAGCTCACTTGTAATGTCTTATGTGCCTCCCAGTAACCACAAAGCCCTTCCTGCAGGCGGATCTATCCACCATGTCTAATGTATGTGGCTGCAGAGATCTGCTTTCAGACTGTAATTACAAAAGTGAATCCTCATGCTGGGCAGTAAAAGCAGGGTAAGCCTTTCATGTAGTTTGTTCCTGTATGCAACTTGATATCTGAAAGAGGATTTACATAACAATCAGCTTGTAATGAGATGTACCACTGTATGTCTCTGCTGTCTGACCTGCACTTGACAGCTGTTTATCACTGTGTGTATAGACTAGATAAAATAGTTCGAAAAAACGTTTGTTTTTGATAAAGATCTGTCGAACGACAGTGTGTTAGCGCCATCATATCAAATTGTTTTCCACATTCTCAATCAATATCGACATAAATGGTAACTTTTTTGTCAATCAATGCGCTGTACATTTTTTCGAACTATTTGCGCTTGATTTCCCTACTAATTTTTAGAAAATTGTTCGCTTTATGCAGCAAAATTCAGACCTCTTTCTTTTGGCAGAAACCTTTGCTTTTCGAGAATCTAAGTGCGCCCACTAATGTTTCTAAAGTCGAACAATCGGGCTTATCAAATGTGTTTTTGTTTTTTTTTTTTTTTTTTTTTCAGTAGATTTTCTATCCATGTATGACCAGCTTTAGAGATTAACTTCAGTACAACCAGCCTGTCCATAGACTGATTGAAACCTACTAAATTTTGATCAGTCTATGGTCGGCTTTACTCTGGATGGATGGACAGATATACTGCCATCACACAGCTGGACATTGTGCACATTATTTTGAAATGTGCTGGGAAAATTACAATTCTTTTATGTGTCGTACTGTCTCCATCCGTGCAAAGAGCAGAAGTCCCTGACTTCCCCAGTGAAAGATCATTAATCACTATGGGATGCTAGTGTATATGGAAGTGCTTTACATTGGTGGGAATAACTAACAAATTGTTGCTCAATACAGATGATTATCTCCATGTTATACACTGGCTATGGCTGTATTTTAATGGTGTTTTATAGATGTACAAATGAAGACTGCAAATATTTTATTTTTTATATTTTTGTATATAACCCCTTTGTGGCACGTTTAAAGTCCCAATTGGTTATTCCCTCCTTAATGGCTGTTGTGGGGGAGACCCATTTATTGTTAGGGATGGTGCCCATTGTGCTTATTAACAGAAGGGCCCCTCCATCTTAAAGTGATTGTAAAGTCCCGTGTTTTGTTATTTTAATTGAAAAGAAGAAAAAAAAAACCTGTTGTACTTACCTGCTCTGTGCAGTTGGTTTTGCACAGAGCAGCCCAGATCCTCCTCCTCTTCTCAGGTCCTTGGCTGGAGCTCCTGGCCCCTCCCTTCTGTTGAGTGCCCCGGCAGCAAGCACCTTGCTATGGAGGCACCCGAGCCTCAGCTCCGTGTGTCCATTCAGACACGGAGCTGTGTTTTGACCTCGCCCCCTCTCTCTCCTGATTGGCTAACTGAGTTTGATTCACAGCAGCGGGTGCCAAACGTGAGGGAGAGTTCCGGGCGGCCGAGGGACTCGTGGACATCGCTGGATAGAGATGGGGCTCAGGTAAGTATTAGGGGGGCTGCTGCACACAGAAGGTATTTTATCTTGATGCATTAAGATAAAAAAAAAAGCCTGACTTTACAACAGCTCTAAGCCAGCCATAGATGGTTCAAATCTCAGGCGGTTCAGCAGGGACTGGCTGAGATTCAAACTATCTATTGATAGGTTGATTGCAATTTTTGCCAACTCCATAGACGCTAGCAATAATCAATATGTTCTCCCTGCTAACAAAAAGCCAATCGGGAGTGCATGTCCCCAGAGAGCCAAGGCTCTTGCGGACGTCGGTGGATCAAGAGGAAGATCAGGTTCGGGTTAGGGCGGCGGCTGCTGAACGCGGGTTTATCTTCATGCATAGAATGCTTGCAGATAAAAAAAAATCTTGTGCTTTTACAACCACTTTAGAGTACATAAACCATAGACATTAAGTTCACATTAGTTTGTCTCTTAAAGTTCATCTTCTTTCAGCTGTCAGTTTGTAAACAAATTTGGTGCAATCTACATGTGTAATGTACAATAGTGGTGGTCATCACCATCTAACGGCAGAGTTGCACACTACTTGGCTCAATGTCATCCCACTAGAGCATGTGTACAAGAAACCTGTGAGGGGGACCCCAAGATTTCATCTGCCTAGGGGCCTCCACAAAGTTTTGTGGTGGGCCAGTTGCTGCTGTGCATGACTTGAAGACCAGACAGATTTTCCCACTTAGTAAGTATATTTGTTGGTGTTAGGGTTTGTATGGTCATATGACACCAGTTCTAGAAAGCCAGCCAAGAGTTACCTGTACCACATAATTCAGCTATATGATCTGTAAATGTAAGGAATAATATATTCTGTTCTCGTAGGTAGTGCGTGATGTGATCAGCATAGTCCGTATTCAGAGGCGTGTTTTGTATAGCGCTGGTAACATAATCTGACTGCCTGCTGCTTGTACTGTTTGTTCTTGTCTATTGGCCTACGAGGTACTGGAGAAGTCCAACCATTTTGTTGTGTGTTCCCAGTATAAATAAGGAAGTTGGTTCATGTATTTCAGTGTAATCCTAGCTTGAATTGTAACCGAGAGTTCATAAATATAGAGCTTAAATAACAAACACTCAGAGTTAAATTTCAATTAAACAAGATAAAGTTCTTATCTTTGCTTGAAATGTCTTCCTTCACATATTACCTACTCTGTCATATACTCCAAGCAATGCAGAGCCTCTTTTAGCTTACAATGGTTGATGAGAAAAGCATCAGCCAAACAAGCAGTGACTGGAGGCTGGGAGGTGAGGACACAGAAAACAACATTTATTGGAACTGGTCACCTGATTATCTGCTAGGGATGCACCGATACCTTAATTTTATCGGCAAGTACAAGTACCGATACTTTTGGTCGCATATTCGCTGTTACCAAGTACCGATACTTTGCGATGTGATTTGCATCCATACAAAATGGACACAAATCACACTGCAAAGAATCTCATGCAATTTAAACAGCAATGCGCCGTGATTCCTGTCCGAATTGCATGTGGTTTCCCCACCGCTCCTGTGAACCCAGGCTTGTCATAGTGATTTCAGCCTGGGTTCACACAGGAGCAGTGCGGGAAACCGTATGCAATACGGACAGGAATCGCACCACAATTGCATGCAGTTCTTTGCAGTACGAATTGCACCCATTGATTTTGATTGCATGCAAATTGCACCACAAAGTATCGGTTTCAAGAATCTGCAACCTTTTCACGAATACTCGTGAAAATACACAGTATCGGTACTAATATCGGTGCATCCCTATTATCTGCTAAATAATTTTATATTGGCAGATCTGTATTACAAATTAGCAGCTGTCATTGTGAATGGGTCTTATTAAAGAGAAACATTTGTATTTTCAGTGGGTACAAATTTTGAGTTCTAATGTTTACCTGAAGGGATGTTAGATGTGCTTTTCACTTTCAATTTTCATGAGTACACTTTTTTTATATGCAGATTATTGAATTTTTATGGTGATCTGTGTAGCTGAGACTGGTATAAGCCTAAGATTATGAGATACTCTGGTAAAATCCCCCCCCCCGAACATTTAAAATCCCAGGTACATACAACTGGCAATGCTATTCCAAAACAGGCAATTTTGAAGCAAACTTTTATTTGATTGCTTACATTTATTTACATTCAATTTCCTGGTCTGGTCAGGCACTGGTGATGTACCCAGGGCCTCACAGATCCTCCAGGGAGGGCTACATCACCAGCACCCTCCAGAGAAGAACTCCAGAATATAAAGGGAGATAGTCAAAAAATGGCAGCTTGTAGAAAAGCCTTGGGTATAACAAGATTGATAGATTTGGCCCTGGTTCACATTGATGAGATTTGACATGTCAAATCGGGGGCTATTGCCTGCAACGGAACCGTCCGAATCTGTGCAATGCCGACTTTGCGGCGCAGCACCAATTCCCAAAAGTAGTTTTTCTACTACTTTTGGTGATTTCAGGTACGATTTCAATAGATCCCGGGCAGGAAACCGCACAGATGTCTCTGAAATCGTCGGACTGACATGCTGGAATGAAATGATGTGAGTTCAGCTGAACTCGCACGATTTCAATCCCGCATCAATGTGAACCAGGGCTCAAGGAAAGAGAAAATATCACATTGGATAGTAAAGGTGCTTTTTGCTTTACTTTTATAAGATCTGGGTGAAGATCCACATGTCCATTTGTGTTCAGTTAGTCAGTCCTGACTCATAGAGGGGAATTGATGAAAACTGGTGCAGACAGCATCTGTAGCAGCTGTGCATGGCAACCAGTCGGCTTCTATCTTTCATTTTCAAAGCTAAGCTGAAAGTAGAAGCTGGTTACTATGCACGGCTAATTCCTGATTTTTGTTCAGTCCTTAGTAAATTCCCTCATAGACTTGAACTGAAAGGGAGGAAGTAAGGGATATGCATTAATAATCCAGAAACACCATCTGCATATAATGGATAACACCTGGTGGTTGTATATACAATCAGAAATGTATAAAGGACACCTATCTAGTACCTAATTAGGGGGTGCTTACCATAAAATGATCTGAAAAGTGAGAGGAATCGCAATCAACTAGCCTGTTCAGAAGGAGAGCTCGGTGATGGCAACCTCCACGTTTCCTGTGTGAATTTGATCCTATACATAGTTTGCACATTTTGGCATACGTATCTTGCACGGTGCCCTCCTTGAGCAGTGACAGATCCAGCCACCAACCTGTCTGCCATCTCCCCCACCGCTTCTTACTGGCCCTGTGGCACCCCTCTTTGCCATTGGATGGCCATTGAAGATGTAACTGCTGCACACTCGCACAGAAGTTTAATTGTCCCAGTCTCTACACTGGGCATTTTGCTGTGCAGTGTACATGCAAAGAGAAAGTTAGTTTGTTTTTAGTTGATTATAGTTCTGCCCTAAGAGGTCCTGAGATATATTCCTAATGCCGTTACATCATCACAGAGATTCAAAGGATGAATTTACAGCATCGGCAAAAATTTTAATGTTGTCAACTTTAGGTTGCAACAGAAATTGAGATTTTATCAAACATTTTGAGGTTATTTACGAAAGGCAAATCCACTTTGCACTACAAGTGCAAACTACAAGCAGAGCTTCCCCGCATTTTAGATCTACCGCTCAGATTTACAGCGACTGCACTTCCAAGTGCACTTTCAGTGTAATTTTCAAGTGCACTTTGCACTTATAGTTTGCACTTGTAGTGCAAAGTGGATTTGCCTTTCGTAAATAACCACCGTGATCTTCCTATTTACTTCTGTTTGACACGCAAGCTGTGTGCCACACGCTAAAGAAGCCTCCATAGTACGCACATTGTGAGCTGAGGTACTTTGGCATTTTTCAGGGTCCATTGTATTGACAAATGACAAATTCCAAAATGTTCAACATTTCCATCTTTGGTGTCCTTTGGTTTCTTATGTGTATGTGATCTCCCCAAGGACATATGTCTTCCTTCTATGAGGATTTTGCTTTTTAGGTGGCTTCTTACTAGTAAAAATTCAACTCATTGTAGGTTGTGCCTTCTCTCGACCCTTTTTTTTTTTTTTTTTTTTTTTTTAAGCTTTGGACAACCTTGGGGGCAATTTCTAAATTCATGGTTCTCATCTGGTGACCAATGTCTAAGAGGAGAGATTATGTTAATTTTGGAGACCTTTCCTCTGTTTCTGTTTATCTGGTTAAGGAACTTATGGAAAATCAGATTTGTCAAAAGGGGTTTTTATCCATCTTTCCACTCTATCAAATGAAACAAAGCTTTGATTACTTTTAGCATGGTGTTTACACATGATTGGAAAATGCAAGGTATTGCATAGATGCAAAGGCAAGAGCTAACATGTAGATATAGAAGTGTTGAAAACACCCAGTATTACCATGCAATATATGTAGATTTTCTCATGTTTTAGTGTAAGGGCAATACTGTACAATCCTTTAAGTGTATGTCAGGACCAAAGAAAGTGCATTAAATTGCCACAATACATGCACATCACCCCCTGCAAGTGCATAAAAATCCCTGTTGTGCGCCTACAACATGGCATTTTTGTGACCTGTGCAGTGTCAGCCCTGCCGAGTTCTAGTTTGTTACTTATTGCCAATAATTTTTTGCTAAATTACTTAAACCCTCTCCTTCTCGTTTCTTCAACATAGACAGTAATTATTCTGTAGCTTTAAAGTGGATGTAAACCCGAAAATTTTATTTTATTTTTTTCTTTTTGGTGTCGTAATGTAGAGTATAAGATTTCCTATCATTTGAGCCCAGTCTTGCCACAAAGTTAAAGGGGTTGTAAAGTTGTTTTTTTTTTTTTTTTTAAAATAACAAACATGTTATACTTACCTTCACTGTGCAGCTCGTTCTGCACAGAGTGGCCCCGAACCTGGTCTTCTGGGGTCCCTCGGCGGCTGTTTCAGCTCCTCCCCGCAAGCATTTACCACCTTCATGCGAGCTCCCTCGCACGGTGGTGAGTGCTTGCGGGCGCGCTCCCGTGATACAGCAGGCGGCTATAGCCGCTCGCTGTATCACTCGGCCCCGCCCCCCGGCGCGCCGCGTCATCGGATGTGATTGACAGCAGCGCGAGCCAATGGCTGCGCTGCTTTCAATCCATCCACTGCAGCCAATCAGCGACCAGGCTGAGCTGCAATGAAGCTGACGAGGACGAGGAGCGAAGATTCGAGGCGTCAGGTAAGTAAAACGGGGGGGCTGGGGGCGGCGGTACTGTCAAAAGTTTTTTCACCTTAATGCATAGAATGCATTAAGGTGAAAAAATTTTTACCTTTACAACCCCTTTAATCCATCTCTGAGCAATCCTCTTTTATTGTTCGGTGAGATAAATCTTGACAAACAGAGAAAAACTTTGTCAAATCCTCTCCCCTTGCTGTGAGTGACAGGTGATTTGCATATCTCGTGCACTAGCCTAAGACATGCATTATTTTTTAATTCCCTCCCCCACTCCTTTCTTCAGCAGCTCCGCAAGGATTGGCTGTTCCACACCTCACCATGATTTGGCATGCTGAAGTCATGTGGTTACTTTCCTGTCTTTTCACTGGATGTTAGAGATCATAGCAGGAGTTCAGTGTAAGAAATACACAGGAGAAAATGCATATTGACAAGGGGAGTGTAGAGGTGGGCGGGGAGTCTACTGACATCACGACTCCACCCACAGAGCTCTGGACAACAGACCCACCCACAGAATATGCAGTTTTTCAGGGCTCATAACAGACAGAGGGGAGACATTTGACAGGTAAAGATACATGCAGGAGGCATGTATATCCTTATAGATAACACCTGTGGCAGTAGTTTAGAAAGGATGACATTGAGTTTACATCCACTTTAAGATGAGAACTTGGAGGGCTCATTCGACTCCTTGAGCTAACGCAGAAAGTGTGCAAAGACCACTAAGAATTATTGACCTAATCAAAAGGTATTTTATTTACTTATTGAGCAGATATATCAAAACACTTTTTGCGGTATATTTAACACACCAAAAGGTTGCAAATAAAACCAGCCTATTTGTTGGCTTTCATATACATATTAAGGCTCCATGCACACTGGGCTCTAAAAAATGCCACTTCCCTTGGCAGGGAAAAAATGCTCACATAGAGCATTTTTATACACATGTTTTGGTACGTTTTAGGGGTATTCAGTGCGCCTTTTTTTTTTTTCCTGCCAGAAAGCTCCAATCAAAAACGCAATTCAGAAGGGTTTCTTCCTGCCTCTAAACGCTGAGCTTAAAATATCCCTTTAACCATTTAAGGACCGGAAGCATGTACCCACTTCCTGACCAGGCCATTTTTTGTGATATGGCACTACGTTGCTTTAACTGGCAATTGCGTGGTCATGTGACACTGTACCCAAACAAAACTGAAGTCCTTTTTTTCCACAAATAGAGCTTTCTTTTGGTGGTATTTGATCACCTCAGCAATTTATTTAATTTTTTTTGTACTATAAACAAGAAAAAGTGACAATTTTGAAGAAAACCTATATTTTTTTTTTTTACATTCTGCTATATTATATCCAAAAAACTATATATATATATATATATATATATATATATATATATATATATATATATATATATATATATATATATATATATATATATATATATATATATATATATATATATATATATATATATATATATATATTATAATATAATATATGCGCAATAGGCGTGTATTGATTTGCACAAAAGTTATCGTGTCTACAAACACTGGGATAGATTTAGGGACTTTTATATTGTTTTTACAGGTAATGGCGGCAATCGGCTTTTTTTTTTTTTTTTTTTTGGGACTGCGACATTGTGGAGGACAAATCTGACCCCCAAATTACACTTGTTAGGGACCAGTGATGTTATTACATTGATCAGTGCTATAAAAATGCACTGATGTATAAATGACAATTGCCTCAGCGTGTCCCAACTGTAGGGGGGATGGGCTGTCATGAGAGATTGCTGTTCCCGATGACTGGAAACAGAAGATCTGACATGTCCCCTGTCAGAACGGGGATCTGCCTTGTTTACATAGGCAGATCCCCCATTCTGACTCTGTACATCGCGATCACTGGCGGACATAGAGTCCGCTGGGCACATGCACTAGATCACTTAAACAAGCCAACATACAATGACAGCAATTCACGGTATCCTGCCACCTTGCAGCAGCACAACTGCAGCGGGTGGTCGGAAAGCAACATCCTAATTTGCGTGGACACATAGGATAACCTTGAGCTGCTTCTACTGTGGAAGCGGTGTTCTTTAACCGCTTCAGCCCCAGAAGATTTTACCCCCTTCCTGATCAGAGCACTTTTTGGGATTTGTCACTGCGTCACTTTAACTGACAATTGTGCGTTTTTAAAAAAAAAAAAGACCATTTTGAAACAAACGCAATAGCTTTTTACTTTTTGCTATAATCAATGTCCCCAAAAATATACTTTTTTTTTTTTTTTTTTTTTCCTCAGTTTAGGCCAATATGTATTCTTCTACATAATTTTTGGTAAAAAAATCTCTAAGTGTATATTGACTGGTTTGCTCAAAAGTTATAGTGTCTACAAAATAGGGGATAGTTTTATGGCATTTTTATAAAAAAAAAAAAAAAAAAATTTATCGAACTGCAACATTATGGCGGACACATCGAACACTTTTTTTTTTTTTTACACCATTTTGGGTCCATTTTCATTTATACAGCGATCAGTGTTATAAAAATGCACTGATTACTGTGTAAATGACACTGGCAGGGAAGGGGTTAAGTGTGTCCTAGGGAGTGATTCTACCCGTTTGCTGGGGGGTGGGCTTCAACTCACTTGACAGCGATCCCTGTTCCCGATGACAAGGAGCAGTGATCTCGGTCATGACACAAGGCAGAATGTGGAAATGCCTTGTTTACATAGGTACTTCCCCGTTCTGCAGCTCCGTGACACCTATCGCCAGGAGACCAGCGGACATCGAGTCTCACGGGGACACGTTCATGCTGTATGCGGCGCAAGCACCTGCTTTCCCCGCCTCTTAAAGGGGATGTACAGGTACGCCCATTTGCCCACCTCTGCTATTGTGCCGATGTATATCAGCGTGCAGCGGTCGGCAAGTGGTTAAGCCATTGTGTATGGGACCCTAAAGCCTTGTACACACTGTAGTTTAGTTTGTTTTTCGTTCAACCTAGCAGCGGTGAAAGAAACTTGACAGCTCAGGAGGAGCCGCTGTATTAACAATCTGATGTTAGTTAAGCGATCTCCCCCTGCTATTCTATTGTGTTCTGACACGGAGATGGCCCTTCCGCCAGAACACTCCGGTCAGCGCTCTCAGCCATTGGTTGAGAGCGGAAAAAGAGATCGCCACTCACAGGTGATGCAATCGGTAAAAATCCAATGTTGCTTATGTGAGGTGAGGTGCACGCCCTGCCACTGCAGCAGAAAACATGGAACAGAGAATCTTTGCATCGGCAGCACACCCACACAGAAAGTAAAGTATAAAGTCTTTATTGAAGCAGAATTCTTAAAAGCACTGGATGGGTACAGGCAGGGGAAATGCAGGTAGGTTGACGCGTTTCACACTATAGAAGTGGTTTTGACAACCACTTTATAAAGTCTTTATTGAAGTATAAATATTAAGTGGCTGTCAAAACCACTTCTATAGTGTGAAACGCGTCAACCTACCTGCATTTCCTCTGCCTGTACCCATCCAGTGCTTTTAAGAATTCTGCTTCAATAAAGGCTTTATACTTTACTTTCTGTGTAAGTGTGCTGCCGATCTGAAGATTCTGTTTCATTGGTTGAGAGCGCTTATCAGGAGGCGATCGGCAGACCTTTTTTCAGTAATGCCCCTTCAAAAGAAACCATCTGAATGTCGGGCTTTTGTCGGACCCGCTCCAGTACATATGGGTCGAATGTCGGACGGTTTCTATTGAAGGGGGCCCGATGCCACCCGACATTCGCCCCTCGTGTACTAGGCTTAAGTAGTTTACAGAGAGCTGCAGGATACTATAGGCAGATGATGCTGATATGATATGAAGCAATAATAAATGCAGCAGAAAAGAGCTGGTAAAACACAGAATTCCACTGATAAGGATGAATGTTCAAGCAAAAAAAGAAAACTCTGTATGACTTTCATTGATGTTTTTGTTCTATACCTGTTGGTAGTACAGCGATAGCTTGTCCTTTGTGCTTTGAAGGAAGGCTGATCAAATTTCTGGGTAACTCCCCTCATTTAGCTGCCCAGGGAGTTTTGTGGAATGCAATCATTATAATTTGGGTCTGAAAATTACACTGGATAAAGGAGAGTCTCAGACCGTCCATGTATAATTGTAAAAATATGCTAACCAAAGTGGTGACCTTCTTTTTGGAAGAGCTTGACCTTGCACCAACATCCATCTCCGAGGGGACCGGTTGAAGTGTAAATATAATTATCGTTATGTTAACATTTTATTTCCAAAAGCATTCCACTGTAGACCTACATGCCCCGGGATTATTTCAGAATGTCAGATGCCTTCTGCTTATTAAATGTGATATGTTTTCCTTATAGCATGTGGCTCGGCTCTTTCACAGGCTTTCAATATCCCACTTATTATGGAAAATATATTTGCCATTGAAAAATCACATATGTATATTTTGCCTCCTATGATTAAAGCCGAGGCACCCACTTAGATCAAATGGAAAGTGGCAAGCTTGTGTCTTTTTCAGATGAGGCTTTGAAAGAAATAAGGAAACATTGAGCAGATTCTGTACTTGTGATTAAACAAACCTAAGAAAAAAATCTAAATTGCTTGATCTAAATATAAATTCATTAAAGTCACAATTTAATGTAAGTAACAGTGGTGGAATATTAAAGATGATGATGATGATGAAATACGTTTTTGATATTATATGGACCTTGCTGTCTGCCGGTGATTGTCATGTTGGGGAGGGAGGAGATGTTGCTTTTTCTTCATATACAGTATGTGTGTATTTTACAAAACTCTTCCTATCTGCTCTCCTAGGTAGGTAATAGCTGGAAATCTCTTATCAAAAAACTTGTTGTTGACCTTTTGGCTGTATGTATATTAAGATCTTCTGTAAAGCTGGTTGTGGATGGATCGAAATTTAGTTGGCTCAGCAAGGACTGGCTGAATTTCTATCCATCTATGATTCTTCATGTTGGTGAGAAGTCAATCTAATGATTGACCTTTCATGAATGGGCTTGTCGGAAAATGTTTGATCAGTGTGCAATCACAGGAAAGAAATGCGCATGATTCCCCCATCAACACAGTGCTGACGGGAATCCCTCCTGCCGAGCAATTCTTTTTTCCTGGTGTGGGAGGCGGGGGAAGCCTTCCCTGCCGGGAGAAGACTGTGATTGCAACAGCTGCCTGCGATAATCGCAAGTGAATCCGGCAGGCTGGTTGTACCCATGTTGATCGATCATCTTGGTACATTCAGCCTGATGCTTCATATTTTATCTCTGTTTCCTGGGCAGCTTTAAGAGTACCTAACCATCTACTATGAGCAAATCCCTCAAAGTGCATTGATATGCACCTTAGGTTAGGGCTGGTTCACACCTGATTCTGTGGGGCTGCGTTGGGCGTCTATTCCAGCGCTGTACCATAGTATGGACAAGGCAAACTGCCTGGTCTCCTATGTGCCTGGTTCACACCACTGTTTGGCTGCACAGATGCTTGAGGTTACCAGAAATGATGTGTCTGCACTGACCATCTTTTAGGAGAGGGATAGGCAGGGTTTGGCACTCCAGCTGTGGTGAAACTCTAGATCCCATCACGTGTCTGCTTCTAGGAGCCATGTCTGTGGCTGTCAGTCTTGCAATGTTCCTTGGAACTTGTAGCTCCACAACTGGATGGCTGAAGGTTGCTTACTCCTGCTAGAACAATAATTCTATAAACACACTAAAGCTGGCAATATACACCAACCACCCGCCTATCCACTGACCCCTCCTATGTCCCTTCTTTATTCATGTTCCTACAACCCTTGTTGGAGCTCTCTAACAAACTGCTTGTTGCATTCACTTATGTATACAGATATAATAACCCAGAAAAATCTCTTCCAGTGTATACAATATTAGTGCAAAGAGCAGATTCTCAGACACATTGGTGTGCAATTTGCTTTTCTTTTGCCTGTTATCTACCTGTGAGTGATCTTGTCATGAGTTGTATCTGAACTGCACACAGGACTTACAATATGTAGCATCATCAGTTTGTCTGGAGATTATCTTGTCTACTAAAGTATTCTGCACTGACAGAAGAAAATGTCACCTTCCATTTTCCCATTGCTTGTTTATAATATAGGTCAGCTTGGTGACTAATGTCTGTGATTTTCTTAATTGCATATCTTACGAAGACAGGTTTAGCATATGCATTTGCCAAGATCTGAGAAGCCAGATAGCATATACTTGTTTCCCTCCAGTGTTGCATGCTTTTGGAATAATTGTGTAGTTCTAGTTGCATTACATTTGGCAAGTGTTCAACCTCAAACGGAGATTATATCTATATCTCTAGTAATGCAGAAAGCTTTCAAAGTTAGGTGTGTTGTAACGGCACACTGAACACCACGGATCAGAATCTTCAGAGAAAATCTACACATTTAGCAGCCCACTCAAGATTGTTGTTCAGTAATGGGATACACCATTCTCTTCTAGAACTAGATCATGGCTTCTGTTAGACCCTGCCACCAACCTAAAACATTGCAGATAAAAGCACAGAAAAATCAGGTGTTCTAAATGATTACTCTGTTTTTCCTTGATATAACAACAATTCTTTTTATTCTAGTGCAATGTGTTAGGGACTTCAAGATGACTTGATTCACCAGTGAAGCCACAATTCCCCATCCCTTCAGCCATGTCATAAATCCTCTCACATTCTGGGGAGGGTCTAATTACTGTCTGTGCTGGCCTAGCTCTTCCACCTCTTCCCTTCTCTACATCTTTTATGTAGCTGCTGGGGGGGCGGAAGGGGAATACAGATCTGAGTCTGCTGACATCACATCCAAGATTGCGGCACCTATCAGCAATCTCAAGCCTTTTGGAAGTTGACACAAGGGAAGCTTTTACAATCACAGTGCATGCAGAAGGTATTCACATCGCTTCACCTTTTCCACATTGTTTTGTTACAGCCTTTTTCCAAAATGGAATAAATGAATTATTTTCCTCAGTTATACAAATACCCTATATTGACAACATGAAAGAAGTTTGTTTGAAATCTTTGCAAATTTATTAAAACTAAAAAAAACTAAGTCATATGTACAGTGAGGGGGGGGGGGTTTATTTTACCCGTGAGACAGAATAACAAAAAAATCCAGAAAAATGCATTTGAAAAAAGTTTTATAAATTGATTTGTATTTTAATGAGTGAAATAAGTATTTGACCCCTTTGCAAAACATGACTTAGTACTTGGTGGAAAAAGCCTTGTTGGCAATCAGAGGTCAGACGTTTCTTGTAGGTGGCCACCAGGTTTGCACACATCTCAGGAGGGATTTTGTCCCACTCCTCTTTGCAGATCCTCTCCAAGTCATTAAGGTTTTGAGGCTGGCATTTGGTAACACGAACCTTTAGCTCCCTCCACATATTTTCTATGGGATTAAGGTCTGGAGACTGGCTAGGCCACTCCAGGACCTTAATGTGCTCCTTCTTGAGCCACTCGTTTTGTTGGCTTGGCCGTGTGTTTTGGGTCATTGTCATGCTGGAATACCCATCCACGACCCATTTTTAATGCCCTGGCTGAGGGAATGAGGTTCTCACCCAAGATTTGATGGTGCATGGCCCCGTCCATTGTCCCTTTTCATGCGGTGAAGTTGTCCTGTCCCCTTAGCAGAAAAACAACTTCAAAGAAAAATGCTTCTATCTCCATGTTTGATGGAGGGGATGGTGTTCTTGGGGTCATAAGTAGCATTCCTCCTCCAAACATGGCAAGTTGAGTTGATGCCAAAGAGCTTGATTTTTGGTCTCCTCGTACCCCAACACTTTCACCCAGTTCTCCTCTGAATCATTCAGATGTTCATTAGCAAAGTCACACGGACCATTACATGTGCTTTCTTGAGCAGGGGGACCTTGCGGACGCTCAGGATTTCAGTCCTTCATGGCATAGCGTGTTACCAATTTGTTTTCTTGGACTATAGTCCCAGCTGCCTTGAGATCATTGACCAAATTCTCCTCTGTAGTGCTGGTGATTCTTCACCGTTCTCATGATCATTGAAACCACATCCACAAGGTGAGATCTTGCTTGGAGCCTCAGACTGAGGGAGATCGACAGTTATTTTGTGTTTCTTCCATTTGTGAAAAATCTCACCAATTGTTGTCACCCTCTCACCAAGCTGCTTGGCGATTTGGTCTTGTAGGTCTACAATCTTGTCCTTGACATCCTTGGACAGCTCTTGGCGATGGTGGAGATTGGAATCTGATTGCTTCTGTGGACAAGTGTCTTTTTACAGGTAACAAGCTGAGATTAGGAGCACTCCCTTTGAGTGCTCCTAATCTCAGCTTGTTACCTGTATAGAAGACACCTGGGAGACAAATCTTGCTGACAGGGGATCAAATACTTATTTCATGCATTAAAATGCAAATCCCATTTATAATTTTTTTGAAATGTGCTTTTCTGGATATTTTTGTTCTGTCTCTCACTGGTAAAATAAACCTGCCATTAAAATGATTAGACTGATAATTTCTTAGTCAGCGGGCAAACGTACAAAATCAGCAGGGGATCAAATACTTTACCAGCACTGTACATAAGTATTTACAGCCTTTGCCATGACACTCAAAATTGAGCTCAGGTGCATCCTGTTTCCATTGATCATCCTTGAGATGTTTATACAAATTGTTTGGAGTTCACCTGTGGTAAATTCAGTTAATTGGCCATGATTTGGAAAGACACACTGTCTATAAAAGGTCTCACAGTTAACAGTGCATGTCAGAGCACAAACCAAGCCATGAAGTCCAAGCAATGGTCTTTTAGACCTCCGACGGGATTGTATGGAGGCACAGATCTTGGGAAGGGTGCAAAAAAAATTTCTGCTTAATTGAAGGTTCCAATGAGCACAGTGGCCACCATTATCTGTAAATAGAAGAAGTTTGGAACCACCAGGACTCTTCCTAGAGTGGGCCACCAGGCCAAACTGAGCGATCGGGGGAGAAGGGAATTAGTCAGGGAGGTGACAAGCATCTGAAGGTCACTCTGACAGAGCTACAGTGTTTCTCTGTGGCGAGAGGAGAATCTTCCAGAAGAACAACCATCTCTGCAGCTCTCAACCAATCAGGCCCGTATGGTAGAGTGGCCAGATAGAAGCCACTCCTCAGTAAAAGGCACGTTTGCCAAAAGGCACCTGAATGACACTCAGACCATGAGAAACAAAATTATGTGGTCTGATGAAACAAAGAATGAACTCTTGGACTGAATGGCAAGTGTCATGTCTAGAGGTAACCAGGCACTGCTCATCATCTGGTCAATACCATCCCTACAGTGGTGTTGGCAATAATGCTGTGGGGATGGTTTTTCAGTGGCAGGAACTGGGAGACTAGTCAGGATCGAGGGAAAGATAGATGCAGCAATGTGCAGAGACATCCTTGATAAAAACCTGCTCTGGGATGAAGGTCCATCTTCCAACAGAACAATGGCCCTAAGCACACAGCCAAGGTGACACGAGTGGCTACAGGACAACTCTGTGTGGCCCAGACTTGAACTTGATTGAACATCTCTGGAGAGATCTGAAAATGGCTGTGCACAGACACTCCCCATCCAACCTGATGGAGCTGGAGAGGTCTTTAAAAGAAGAATGGGAGAAACTGCCCAAAATAAGGTGTGCCAAGCTTGTAGCATCATACTCAAAAAGATTTGAGGCTGTAATTCGTGCCAAAGGTGCTTCAACAAAGTATTGAGCAAAGGCTGTGAATACTTATGTACATGGGACTTTTTTTTTGTGGAAAATAATTAATTTATTTCATTTTGGAATAAGACTGTAACATAACAAAATGTGGAAAAAATGAAGCGCTGTGAATACTTTCTGGATGCATTGTAAATTTTATGCATTAGGGTCCTTTCACACAGGCTGAAAAACTAACAGGTGGACCCGATCAGACCCTCCAGTCTCCTCTATGGACCGCTGGGTGTCAACTGACTTGTGTCCATTGACACCCACCAATATCTGTCTGCTAAAAACAGATGGGGGGTTTGTTCCCCATCTTTCTATCGGATGGTAGGTGGGTATAAATGAACAAGCGGTCCATTTACATCCGACCACACAGAGAAGAGCAGGCTGTGTCCGCATTAGCGGAGTGAACATGGACCCGCCATCTGCACGCTCAGCGGGATCAGTGGACAGATTCCATGCTGAGCAGGCAGACTCCAACGGAGCCTGCACTGTGTGGAAGGGACCTAAGGTGTTAAATGCACATCTTGTGAGAAGATTGTTGTTGGAATAAATGATTTGGGTGGGGTCTTTTTTTGTTAAGTGACTATAAAAGCAGACTTGTTTTCTTTTTAGAGAACTATGTAAAAAAGTGACTGTGCTCTTCCAAATTCAACTTGTCATGAGATCTTCATTTAGTTTTGTGGTTTACATGCTATTTGCATTGCTTTTCCTTTATTAGCTTTTGAAAGACGGTCTACCCAAAACAAATATTTCAATTATGGGTTGAAGGAGATTTAATTGAAATGTTGCTTCAAACCTTACGTACACCATTAGCAAGGTTCCCCTATTGAGTCTTATCTAATACAAAAAACAATGAGCACTAATCCCCAAGTTGTGAGATCTCAGCTATTCCCGTAAGATAAAGAAAGTAAAGGGGTGACCTATAAAAATAGAAGGGGGCTCACTTTGATGCTACTGTGAAAGCATTTCTAGCAATAAAAAATGTTTAGCACTGATAAGTCCCCCCTCTTCTTTGTGTAACAAAAAAAAAGTTTTTTTTTTTTTTTTTTTTTGTATAAAAAACATGGAAATGGAGAGACAGAATTTCAACCATTTAAAGGTGCAGAATTATTTATAGTATGCTGCTGTCTTTGTTTAGGAAACCTCTTGATAGGAATTGCATTTCTTGTTCTTCCACTGAAACCTTTTGTGTGATTCTGTATACAGTAAATATGGTTTCATATGGCAGCAAAACTGCTTTTCATTGTAATCTTTATGCTGTCATAAAGCAATGATGAATTGCATTGAGCTGAAGAGGAGGAAACACACTCCCTTTTTTAGAAGGCATGCGTACAATGGGGAAAATATATTTGATCCCCTGCAGATTTTGTAATTTTGCACATTTACAAACAAATGAAGGGTCTATAATTTAATTTATCATAGGTGTATTTTAAACGATAGAGACAGAATATCAACCAAAAATCCAGAAAAGACACATGATACAAATTAGGGTTGCATTGATACTGAGCATTTGCACAAGTACTTGTGCAAATGCTCCGATGCTTAATCTGATACCGATTTGTACTGGGGCCGGGCAATCTCACAGATCGGTGCGGTGTTGGGCACAGTTACAAGCACCAATCTCTCTTTTAAAGCTTTCAATAAAGCAGCTGACAGCCACGGGAGGGAGAGGAAGAGAAGCGGCTGTCGGCTGCTTTATTAAAAGCTATACAGGGAGATCAGTGCTTGTAACTGCCCCCACTGCTGCATCTTTTCTGGATTTTTGGTTGTGTCTCCTGTGTCCTCCACTGGCTACCAGGGTCCTCCTCTGGTCCTCCCCATCTTCCCAGATCTGTCATAATGTAGAGCGGAGGAAGGAGCCGGTAAATATGTAATTCACCGGCTCCTTCCTTTTCTGAATGCAGAGTCAGGGATTACTGACTTTGTCCATTCATAACTGAGCATCGTAAACTGTGTCTCCTGTCCATTCATCCATTCATTATCATGGCAGCTGAGGCTGCAGAGAAAGGGACTGGGGAATCTGTGTCCTCAGTCAATTTCCCTGTCTCAAAAAGGAGATATCAGGGGTCTAAACAGACCCCTGACATCTCACCAAAGCCACCCCCCAACAATACATGGCTCCGTCCATTGGCCCCTCAATGTGGCAAAGTCTGATTGTACCTTTTAGCAGAGAAACCGCCCCAAAGCATAATGTTTCCACCTTCATGCTTGACTGTAGGGATGGTGTTCTTGGGGTCATAGCATTTTTCTTCCTCCAAACATGGCGAATCAAGGTAATGCCAAAGAGCTCAATTTTGGTCTTATCTGACCACAGCACTTTCTCCCAATCCTTCTCCGAATCATTTAGATGTTCATTGGCAAACTTCAGATGGGCCTGTACATGTACCTTCTTGAAGAGGGGGACCTTGTGGGTGCTGCAGAATGTCAAACCATGGCGGTGTATTGTGTTACCAATGGTTTGTTTGTTGACTGTGGTCTCAACTGCCTGGAGATCATCCACAAGCTCCTTCCGTGTAGTTCTGGGCTAATCCCTCACTTTTTTTTTTTTATTAGCGCTGAGCAATGTTGATAAACATTTGCTGGCTTTTTTTTTTTTTTTTTTTTTTTGAGAGCTTTGAGCAGAGAACGGCTCTGCACTTGTTACATAGTCATGCAAATGTCGAATTAAGATCGAGAGGGGGGGGGGGGGGGGTTGTGGATGGGGCTTGAATGGAGATTTGTGTTGTGTGTGTTTTTTTTTTTTTTTTTTTTTTACGATGGTGCAGCTCTACCATGAGGTGAAATCCTGCATGGAGCTCCAGACTGAGGGAGAATAATGGTTATTTCGAATTTCTTCCATTTGAGAATAATCGCTCTAACAGTTGTCTCCTTCTCACCAGGCTTCTTGCTGATGGTCTTGTAGCCCATTCCAGCCTTGTGCAGGTCTACAATCTTGTCCCTGACGTCCTTTCGACAGCTTTTTTTATACACATAGTGAGTTGTCGTTAGGAGCACCTTCTTAAATTGACAGGACTAATCTGTGTACCACGTGGGCACATACTGTAGCCAGTCTGTGGGAACAAATTATTGGTGGGGGATCAAATACTTATGTTACTCACTGAACTGCGCCTCAATTTATAACATTTGTATCATTTCTTTTTTTCCTGGATTTTTGGTTGATATTCTGTCTCTATCATGTAAAATACACCTATAATAAAAATTATAGACCCTCATTTCTTTGTAAGTGGGCAAACTTACAAAATCTGTAGGGGATCAAATAATTTCCCGCACTGTAGATATATTTGATTACCAGTGTGCATTCACCCATAGTGCATCTCCACTTTCCCGTAATTCCACATACAACTATTTCTGCCACATTCTCTAGATTTGCATATTCCTGAGTTTCAAAGTTATTCTAAATTAACTTTGTCTGGGTAACACGATCTGTGTACTGTATCTGGCTTAAATCTGTTTCCCTTGGGTCCTGCTGTATTCCATTTGTGAATGTTAAATCTCACATCCTTTTTAAATGGAGTTTTTACCTGTGGAGTGCATTTCCTAATGCTTTATAGAGAAGTGTCAAGATGTGTTTACTACAGACAAAGGCAGGATTTTTGTGTGGCAGCCACGGAGAACTGCTAATTGCCTGGACCACTGCTGTGAATATGCTAATGCATCCCATTCCTGGCATTTGCAGCGGAGTGGCTAAGGACATAGAGCGTACCCACAGGCTATGTTTTTTTTACTCCTTATGGAAACCTTCTGATGGAAACCAGCAGATCAGTCTGGTGCATGTTAATGCTGAAAGGGTTCTCTAAAAAATATACAGCTTAATAAAAATAGCCTGAGCATTAACATCTGACTTCAATCTTCTTAATATAGGCTTTTCCTATGTAAACACACAACAATTAGACTCCTTTGCAAATGAAGCTTACCTTGCCCAGTTTGGCCTTTAACGATAAATACGGCAATGGGGGGTTTTAAAAGATTTTGTTGGATAAGTTAATTGAAATTCTCAGCTTTTCTTAAGTGTATATATTGTAGAAAACAATAGCCGAATACCAGGCTAATGGCTAATTACACAGCTAAAATACTTATAAGAAAGATGTTTGACCTGCCAAAAGGAATTCTACAGTATTCCTGTCCATCTGGTTTTGAAATATACACAGCTGTGTCCCACAGCACAGGGACGGGACCTGGTTTTCTCTGCTGCAGTTTCACTTTCACTTATGCCGCGTACACACGACCGGACTTTCCGTCAGAATAGACTCCGACGGTATTTCCGACGAGTTCCGCAGAAACGAACTTGCCTACACGCGATCACACCAAAGTCCAATCGTTTAGAACGCGATGACGTACGACGGGACTAGAAGAGAAGTTCAATAGCAAGTAGCCAATAGTTGCCCTTGCGTGGTTTTTGGTCGGTCCGGACTAGCATACAGACGAGCGTTTTTCCCGATAGGAACTGATTCCGTCAGAAAGATTTGAAACATGTTCTACTTCTAGGTCTTTCAGAATTTTAGAAAGAAAAAGTCCGATGAAGCGCACACACGATCGGAATGTCTGATGGAATGATTCCGTCGGACCTTTTCTGCCGGAAAGTCCGGTCGTGTGTGCACGACATACCAGGTCCCATCCCTTCTTGCGACTGACTGAACATGGAAAGGTAAGGCAGCTGACTGAGTATTTTTATCACTCTGCTCTCTCCTTCTCTGCATGCTCCTTACTGGCTTCTGTGCTGCTTCTTTCTTCACTGCTTGTTTTTAATGACTACGTTCACCTTTTTTTTTTTTTTTTTTTTTTTTTTCTTTAGAAGCATGTTACAACCATATTTAGAGTGTAACATGCTTCCATACACATACCTCCTGCTGCTAGCGCTCCCCTCTGACAGTTGAGGGGAAATTTCTGGTCCCTCTGTATGGTAATGACATAATGTTTTAGTGTGCATCACATACTAGCACATTATGACTGACTTGCCTTGGAACGAAACCCTCCAGTGGTATGCTGTCACCACTGCCAGGGCTTACATCTTCACCCAGTCTTTCTTCAGGGTTCACGGTCTCTGACTGGTCAAGCCAAGATAACCTCACGCCTGCACATGTTCACAGGAGCCACAATTGCGGCACAGCGCTCTGAAGAGACAGCATACTCTGTATGCAGGCCTTGCAGTTCGTATATGCCGGTAATATCACAGGCTGCAAAACTTTCAATATCCCCTAAAATGGTGCACGTTTAGGAGATAGTCATTTTCCCTACAGGTAAGCTTTACACCTTAGATTGTAAGCTCCTTGAGGGCAGGGATGTTTGTGCGTTTGTGTGTGTGTGTGTGTGTGTGTGTGTGTGTGTGTGTGTGTGTGTGTGTGTGTATTAGAGCTGCACAATTCTGGCTAAAATGAGTTTGTTTTTTTTTTTTTTGTTGTTGCTTGGACTAAAGATCATGATTCTCGTGGCGTAACCTCTTTCACATTATACAAAAAAATTGGGATAACTTTGCTGTGTGGGGGTTTTTTTTTTTTTTTTTTTTTGATCGTTGAAGTGTATTTTTTTTTTTTTTTTTTTTTTTCCCCCAAAAATTGCACTTGAAATACTGCTGCGCAGACATGCTGACATAAAATATTGCAACAGCCACCATTTTATTCTCTAGGGTCTCTGCTAAAAAATATATAAATGTTTGGAGGTTCTAAGTAATTTTCTAGCAAAAAATACAGATTTTAACATGTAATCAACAAGTGTCAGAAAAAGGCTTAGTCTTTAAATGGATGAAATGACCTCATTTGCAGACCGAAGTTCATCCCTTTGATCTAAAACAGGGGTAGGCAACCCCCCCACACTGGTGCCACACAAAGCCTCTTTTGCTGGCCATCAATTCCCTCCCCATCAGCAGAGCAGCGCAGGCAAGTGTCAGTGAGACACTAATGCACTGTGCCCTCACACATTGTAAAAGATGGGAAACGTTTGATTCTTTAACTTTGCTGTAGCTGCGATTGTCAGCTTTTGTGATGTGGAAGAGATTGGGTGCAGTTCTGCTAAGGGGGGGTCCCCCCGTTTCCAGGAGGACTGTCTTGGTCACTGCTAAAGCCAATCGCAGTCCTGCTAGCCCCACCCACCATCTGGAGGAAGAGGACTCGCTTGGTTGCCGCTAAATCTCAGAAGGGATTTCACTGTGATTGAGAAAACCACAATCAGGTGAGTTTGTGGAATTACTGTTAAGCTTCTGGTAACTAAGTTTATTCCTGAACCTTTGCGTCACTACTGAACTCCTGCACTCTGTGTCCCTCTAAGCCACAGCCAGTATTCAGCGCAATGAAAATCACACCCAACCACTTTTTCTCCGCTGCGTGTAGACCAGGGGGGTACAGCGGTGGGGCGGATGTTCAGGGAGGTACAGTGTTGGGCCAGAAGAGCAGGGCGGAGGGGCAGATGAGCGGGGGGTTAGTGGTAGGGCAGGAGAGCAGGGGGGTACAGAGGTGAGACAGATGTGCAGGAGGTACATTGGTGGGGCAGATGAGAATGTGGGCTACAGTGGTGCGACAGATGAGCGGATGGGTTCAGTGTTAAAGTAGATGGGAAGGTGATTCAGTAGCGAGACAGAAGAGTGTGGGGATACGGCGGTGGAGCAGATGAGAAATGGGGTACATTGATGGGACAGATGAGCAGGCGAGGTACAGTGGTGGGGCATGATGAGCAGGGGGTTGCAGTGGTGGTGCATGATGAGCAGGGGGTTATAGCGGTGGGGCAGATGTGCAGAGGAGAAAGGAGGTACATCGGTGGAACACATGAGCAGGGATTTTACAGTGGTGGGGCAGAAGAGCAGGGGGAACAGAGGTGGGGCAAATGTGTAGGAGGTACAGTCCTGGGGCAGATGAGAAAGTGGGTTACAGTGGTGGGCCAGGCGAGCAGATAAGTTCAGTGTTGGGACAGATGAGAAGTTGGTACAGTGGTGGGGCAGATTAGCAGGGGGGGTATAGTGATCTGAGGTGTGAAGGTGCATAAATTGGGGCTGATCTGAGGTGTGAGTGCAGGATGTTAATATCTCACTACTAAAGTAGGTTACAGCATTTACTTTAGAAAAAATCCTTTTTGTGATTGAGCGTATGAAGTTGACATTTTTTTTTTTTTTGTTATCAAATCGGCACGCTCAATTTCTTTGAAAACATTTTTCGACACACTGTGCTGAAAAGGTTGCCTACCCCTGATCAAATAGAACCAAATGTTACGTTGTTCATAGTTATCGCTGAGCAATGTTGATTAACTTTAGCTGGCTTTTTTTTTTTTTTTTGGACAAATATGGAACTTTGGCTTTAAGTAATCCTGACCCCCTGACATGCCACGTGGTTTTTTTTTTTTTTTTTTTTGGGGGGGGGGCCGGATACCTAGCTTTGACAGGTACCCAGCTCCCACTTCCGCTCCTGGCGCCGAGCCAAAGTTCTCCTCTCCCCCTCCCCCCTCCCTGCAATCTTCTGGGACATGTCCCAGAACATTTCCTGGCCTTTTAGAACGTGCAGCATGACTTGCGCATGCGCAGTGCGCACCTGGCTGTAAAGTTGCAAGCTGTCACAGCTGGGTGCCCACACTTGCAATGCCGGTGCCGCAGAGAGGAGGAGAGAAGCGAGGCTTCAGGCGGTCGCATTGCTGGACTGCAGGACAGGTGAATCAAGTCAGCAGCTACACTTTTTGTAGCTGCTGACTTTTAATAAACACAGAAATTGCTGGAACTCTGCTTTACGATCGTGAGAGGGGTTAAATCGAGATTGCAATTTTCTTGCAGCTCTAATAAATATATATGTAAAGAGCTGCGTAAATTGATGGCGCTATAATAACTACCTATAATTTATAAGCTTACCTGTAGGTGAAAGTTGCAAAGTGGAGTTTACTACTGCTTTTAAGTGGCACACCTTTTTTTATAAATCTACTATTCTTATATAGATGTCAGTCATGCAACTAACTATATGACTGCTGATCAGGGATAGGAGGGCTTGTTTTATGATGTGGGTGGTCAGCTAGAAAGTTATCCATAGCAGAGCTAGCACCACACACTTTTGTAATTACATGCTATTGTGAGAAAAGAAGCAAGCTGTAGCAAACCACAATGAGCTGGAGGAAGTGTGCTCTGGTATAATAATTATGGCTTTACATCTTTTTCTTGCTTAAAGCATTGTGCTTTTTAGTTATTTTTTTTTATCCCCCCCCCCCCTTCAGTTGCATAGTTACTCTAAAAAAAAAAAAAATGTTTATGAAGTTGTTTGATGTAAGCTTTTAACAAAAAAAGTGACACTGTTAAGAACCCTAATTGAGCCAGAGAAAAACAAAAACCTCTTATTAAACATGTTGCAGATTGATTTTATTGGGGTAACTACTTCCATTACCCCCAGTTCAGGGATCAACATTCTGATGTATTTTTGTGATTTGAATTCACAAATCTTTTAGGAAAGCATCCAAGCCTCCTTTCTTCTAACAATGCGCTGTCCAAAAGAACCAGAGGTCTGTGGCAAACTGGTTACTGCACCTGCACTGAACTCTTTTCCCAGCTCAAGGTTGTCTTTTATTCCAACTGCAAGTTGTACCCTCGTGTATTTACAGTAACCACTGATTACTTGCTTTCACTTTGATTTTTGATGATTCAGACAATAGAATTTTTTTTTTTTTTTTTTTTTTTTGTCAAATGTTTTTATTGTGTTTAACAGAATGAAATAACATAATATACATAATAGCTGGATGTTCAGTACAGGAAACAATACATTGTAGGTTTTGTATTTGGTATACTCTAGGCTATAGACCGGTGGAGTGATCCTTATCTAAAAAGTATCGGCTTAGTCCGCAGTGTACTGCGAATCACAATATGAGAGATGAGGATGAAAACGTCTACATTCTAGTCATGGCAACATAGAATTGGGGGGAGAAGGAAGTGAGAAAGATAGAGAGGGAAAGGGGGTTTGGAGGTTGGGAGGGTAAGGGTAGGTGTGGCAGGAGGAAAGGGAGAATAGAGGGGGATGAGCAGGTCCTGGTGCAACAAATCGGGAAGTCAGGAACATAATGTGTGTTCAGCTTAGCTGTGGGGAGTTAACCGGGCTTTCAGGGAATAGAATATTCTATCCAAGTGAGCCAGAGAATTTTAAATTTATAAGGTATCATAGTCCAAGGCTATCATCTCCCATGCGCATAATGTCGTTGACCACTGAGACCCAGGAGGACAGGGGAGGGGTGGTAGTGGCCTTCCAAAAAAGGGGTATAAGTTGGCTGACAGGAAAAAGCGTAAAAGAACGTTTTTGAGAGGTTATGGAGCCCGGTAACATAGATAATAGAGCTATCTCTGGGGTAGGTGTTGTTGGTCGATCATATAGGCTACTGTATATGGCGAAAACCTGAGACCAGAGGGGTTGTATGGCCTTACACTTCCACCAAATGTGGAGGTAATTTCCCTCTGGATTGCCACATCTCCAACATGTAGTAGGGACAGAGGGGAAGATTTTATGGAGAGATTGAGGGTCCTTGTACCACCTGGATAGGAGTTTAAAATTCTTCTGTGTATAACAAAGGTAGAGGATTTGTGTGTGAAGTGGAATGACTTTTGCCAGTCAGCCGAGAAGAGTTCTCTTCCCAGGTCCGTGGCCCACCTTCTAGTGTAAGAGGGGGGTTGGTCATGGGTCAGTGAGTATTGTAGCTTATAAATGGTGAAGAGCAGGTGTCTGAAAGAGAGCACAGCTGTTCATAGCCTGTGAAGGGCCTATGGGAAGATGAGAATAGGTCTAAGCAGAAGGAGTTTATGCGTAGAGCTGTAAGCCAGTTAACCTGGTCTCCAGGTACAACAGGTATACCTAAGGTTTAGTGCACAAATGAACTTGTTGTAGGCCATGTAGCGTGGAGATATGGGCCCACCGTACTGGAGCCCATGCCCTGGAGGAGGGCTGGGTGATCAAATAATGTGATTGGCGAAGGATCTGTGGACAACAGCAACGATGGTCCATTTTTTTTTATACCACAGGTGTAGTGCTGCAGTTGTTAACGGGGGGGGGGACAGGAGGTGCAGTTTCTGCCCATACCCCCCATAGTAATGCCCGGGGGTCGAGGGTGGAGCGATCTTGTTCCACCATGGTGGTTGCTTTAGGAAAGGGTCGAGGGAACCCTTCCAGGATCCTGGATAGTATGGCAGCCTTGTGGTATAATTCAAAGTCTGGGAGGCCTGCTCCACCTTTCGTTTTGGGGTATGTGAGCAGGGTGTGACTGATATGGGATAGCCCTTGGTGCCAGATGAAGCGTATGGACATGGATCGTAGGGAGTTGAAGAAATGTTTGGGGACGGTGATAGGCACTGTCTGGAACAAATAAAGTAATTTGGGGAGGGTGTCCATTTTGAGTGTTAATACTAGGGTTGTCCCGATACCGATACTAGTATCGGTATCGGCACCGATACCGAGCATTTGCCCAAGTACTTGTACTCGGGCAAATGCTCCCGATGCTTCCCCGATACCTAAAAGTCAGCAGTGATCGGCGCATGGGGGAGATACAAGCTTCTCCCCCAGCGGCTTTCAGCTGCTTTAGTGACACAGCGGTGATCGCTCACCGCTGACTGTCACTGCATTATCCTCCATGCCCCCTCCTTTCCTCTGTGCCTCTCCGCTGTCCCCCTCCGTTCTTCTCTCCTTTTCTGTCCCCCTCCGCTGTCCCCTCCGTTCCTCTTTCCTCCTCTGTGCCTCTCCGCTGTCCCCTCCGTTCCTCTTTCCTTCCCTGTGCCTCTCCGCTGTCCCCCTCCGTTCCTCTTTCCTCCTCTGTTCCTCTTTCCTCCTCTGTGCCCCTCCTCTGTGCCGTTCCTCTTTCCTCCTCTGTGCCGTTCCTCTTTCCTCCTCTGTGCCTCTCCGCTGTCCCCCTCCGTTCCCCCCTCCTTCTCTGTCCCCCTCCGTTCTCCCCCTCCGTTCTCCCCCTCCATTCCGCCGTCCTCCTCCTCCTCCTTCCTTTGTGAATAGACAGAGTCAGCTGACAGCTGTCAGTTTATGAATGGAGAGGAGCCGCTGTCTTCTCTCCATTCATTCTCAGTGCAGCTGAGGCTGCAGAGAAAGGGACTGGGGAATCTCTATCCTCTGTCTCTTTCTCTGTCTCAAGGGGGAGATATCAGAGGTCTGTTAAGACCCCTGATATCTCACCAAAGCCCCCCAACAGGGCTGATTAAAAAAAACAAAAACAAAAAAAACACATATTGCAATAAAGAATAAAAAAAAAAATTATTGTAAAAAATAAAAATTGTAAATTTAAAAAAAACAAAACACACACACACACACACACACCGTTCACCCCCCCCCCCCCCAAAAAAAAAAAAAAAAGCACTGTTAAAAAAATAAAATAAAAAAAAACACTGTCACGTGACATAAAAAAAAGTATCGGTATTCGGTATCGGCGAGTACTTGGAAAAAAAGTATCGGTACTTGTACTCGGTCCTGAAAAAGTGGTATCGGGTCAACCCTAGTTAATACCAAATCAAGGCAGCGGTGATGTGTTCCATGTGTCTAGTTCCTTTTGGAGTCCAGTCTGTAAGGGGAGATAGTTGAGATTATAGAGGTCTGAGAGGTCGGATGGGATCTTTATCCCAAGATATGAGATGCCCTTGGATCCCTACTGGAATGGGAAATTGGCCTGTACTTGAGTAAGGGTTGTGGGGATATGTTAAGAGCTTCTGTCTTTGACATCTTAAGTCTAAAATTACTAAGTAATCCAAATCTGTGAAATTCTTGCATCAGAGAAGGTAGGGATGTGTGAGGCTGTTGAATGTAAACGAGGAGATCATCCACGTAGAGTGAGTTTGTGAACTGAGGAGGGTGTCTGGATCCCCACTATATTTTCGTTTTGTCTAATGGCTGTTGCCAAGTGTTCTATCACTAAGACAAAAAGTAGGGGGGGATAGAGCACATCCCTGGCGAGGTTCCATTAGAAATTGGGAACGGAGTAGATGAGGAGCCATTGAACAGGACAGAAGCTGAGGAGCGGGAGTATAGTGCCATAACCTTGGACACAAAGGCGGGGCCAAGGCCTATCTGTTCCAGGAAAAGGCATAAAAACTGCCAGTTGACTCGGTCAAATGCCTTTTCGGCGTCAAAGGATAGAATACATGCCTTCAGGTTGTGTCGACGAATGTAGGAAATGAGGTGGATTGTTTTAGTGGCGTAGCCCCTGGCCTCCTGGCCAGGGACAAATCCCACCTGATCTTTGTGGATAATGGAGGGCAGAAGAGGTGAGAGGCGGTTTGCTAAGACTTTTGCGAAAAGTTTAACATCCGGGTTAAGGAGGGAAATCGGTCGGTAACTACTGCACTAGGAGGGGTCTTTGCCTGGTTTGGGTATGACTGAAATATTGGCAGATAGGTCTCTAGAAGGTGGGTGTGGGAATCATCTATGTGGTTGAAAGCTGTGGTAAGTAGTGGGGCGAGGGGCTGTGCGAACGATTTGTAGAATCTAGGGGAAAATCCGTCCGTACTCTGACATTTACCCAAGTCCCTTAATAGCGGATAAAAAGTCTGACACCGTCAAGGGGTTATCTAAGTCTGCAGATTTAGAGGTATCTATTTGTGTTAGAGCTATTTATGAGATAAAGTTTTGCATGTCGGGATGGTGTGGGTCTCCCCTATGGGTCGGTCCAGTCCATGTGAGGAGATTATATAGTTGGGAGTAATGTTGAAAGGCACCTGCAATACCTCGGGGGTGAGGGGCCTATGTATTTGGGAAGAGCTATGAGGGAGTGTGCGTCTAGAATGTGGAGTAGCGTTGGAAAGGTCTACATAGGTAGCGGGATCAAGGTCGGTCTTATGTGCGAATTTTTTAAATATAACCTATTTGTGCTCAGATTTCAGCATACCCTATTCAAGAAACCTTGAGGAGTGTTCAGAGTACTCTCTTCATTCAGGTCATTGTCATGCATGGAACTAAAACTTAGTTCTTTGGAAGCTCCATTCTTAAGGGCTTCAGCTGTTTTTTAACCGGTACCTATGAATCTGTGGGGGAAGGGGAGGCACATTGCTTTCCTACTAGGTCTGCTGAAAACCTTAACCCACACACGCTTACTATGGTGTAGCATCCCCACTCAGTTTTAATAACACTCTGTAAACATCTGGAAACTTAAAAGACCAATTGTTGGATTTTTGTGAGAGGAATGTTGTCCCATTCTTGCCTGATTATAGGATTCTAACTGTTTGTGTCTATTGTATTTTTTGTCTTCTTAAAGAGGTACCAAATATTTTCAGTTGACAGGTCTAGCCTTCAGGCAGGCCAGTTAAGCACCCGGACTCTTCTACTACGAAGCCATGCTGTTGTCATAGATACAGTATGTGGTTTAGCATTGTTCTGTAGAAATATATGCAGGACAATAAAAAATGTCTGGATGGGAGCATATGCTTCTCTAAACTCTGCCAATATCTTTCAGCATTGATGGTGCCTCTCCAGATGTGGAAGCTGCCCATTCCATACACACTAATGCACCCCCATACAATCAGATGCAGTCTTTTGAACTGAGCGCTGATGACAAGCCTGAAGGTCCCTCTACTCTTCAGTCCGGAGGACACAGCGCCCATGGTTGCCAAAAAAGAACGTTGGTTTTCAATTTACTGACTACAGAGCAGTTTTCCACTTTGCAGCAGACCATTTTGAATAAGCTTTGACCCAGAGAAGATGGTGGCTTTTCCGGATCCTGTGTTTCGATATGACTTCTTTGCATGACAGAGCTTTTCTTGAGAGCCCGACGATCAAGGGCATCCAATGTTGCATTTCGGCCTTCTCTTGCGCACAGAAATTTCTCAAGATTTTCTGAATCTCGTGATGATCTTTACTGTAGTAGATAAAATATTTAACCACTCCCAGCCCAAGGACATCATATGACATACGTCTTTGACTTTCAGTGGTGATATCTGAATGAGGCCTGCAGCCTCATTCAGATATCTTTTTCAGCCAGAGATTTTTGTGCACCGTAAGAACAATCATAGCGGCAGTTCAGCTTCTTGATCTTTCTTACCGGCGGAGGTAAGACAGACCCCCACTCTCTGGTGCTTCTCCAGGCTTGCGCGGGCGATTGGGGACCCGGAGAAAGAATCCGCCGGATGAAGAGCATACAGATTTCCGGTGACCAAATGGTCACCAGTCATCTCTATGACCGTTGTTATGACGTCACGTCCAGGTTGTGGATGTAAACAAAGCTGAGATCTCGGCTGGAAAGCAGTGAATCATTCAATTTTTTAAAATTTATTTATTTTTTTGATCTGATGCTTTCCAGCCTGGAGGAAACATGGGATCTTATAGACCCCACATCTCTCCAATAAGCCTCAGTTCACACCAGGGCGGCACGACTGCACACGACTTCCACGGCGACTTGCAAAACGACTTCTGTATAGAAGTCTATGCAAGTCGCCTCAAGTCGCCCCCAAAGTAGTACAGGCTCCTATTAGAACGGTTCCATTGTACAGAACTGGAGGCGACTTGTCAGGCGGCTAGGTCGCCTGACAAGTCGCCCCTGTGTGAACCGGCACTAAGGGGACCTGTCACGCACCATTCCTATTACAAGGGATGTTTGCATTCCTTGTAACAGGAATAAAAGTGATCAAAAAAAATGTAAAGAGAAAGTAAAATAAAGAAAATTTTAAAGTGTCCCCGTGTGCTCGCTCACAGAAGCGAACACACAAGTAACGCCTTTCAAACCACACATGTGCGGTATCACCACTTGCGTTAGAGCGAGAGCAACATTTCTAGCACTAGACCTCCTCTGTAACTCTAAACTGGTAACCTGTAAAAATTGTTAAAGCGTCTATGGAGATTTTTTAAGTACCAAAGTTTGGCACCATTCCACAAGTGTGCGCAATTTTAAAGCATGACATGTTGGGTATTTACTCGGCTTAACATCTTTTGCATTATACTAAAAATTGGGCTAACTTTACTGTATTTTTCTTTATTCATGAAACTGTTTTTTGTTTTCCCAAAAAAAGCGTTGGAAAAATTGACGCTCAAATACCGTGTGACATAAAAAGTTGCAACGACCGATGGTGTCTGCTAAAAAAATATGTTTGGGAGTAATTTTCTAGCAAAAAGATGATTTTTACATGTAAGAGAGGAGTGCCAGAATAGGCCCTGTATGGAAGTGGTTAAAGTGGATGTAAACCCACCACTCACCCAGTATAAACTAATGGCACAGTATTAATTTATATATACATGCAAGCGTCGCCCCCTTCAGCAGCTCCGCAATACTCTTGAATCAGTGGGTGGGTCTCTTTGCTGGAGCTTGGTGGGCGGAGTCGTGATGTCCCAAGACTACCCGCCCACCTCTATACACTCCTAAGTCACATTGATCATGCCCCATGATGAGTAACATCCAGTCAAAACTCAGGAAAGGCACCACATAACTTCAGCATGCCCAATCGTACTAGGGTGTGGAGCAGCCAATCCTGAGAGAGCTGGGGAAGAAAGGAGGGGGGGAGGGATGTGAAGCTGGAATCATAACACTCTACTCGTTAATGAGATTACAGTCACAGCAGTGGGGATGTGGTGACACAAACTTGTAGTCATCTTTTTATCTTACTAAAAAGACAAGCGGATTTCTCAGAGCTGGATTAATTCTTCGTGGCAAGACTGGGCACAGATGACTTGACATCCTCTACTGTACCAGGTAGAAGTCTTCATTAAATTTTTTTTTTTTTTTTTTTTTCTGGTTTACATCCACTTTAAAGTGGATGTAAAGGCTCATTACTGATCACTGCTATGTGCCCAGTGACAGCTGATACAGTGTAACACTCGTGGTTACAATATATCAGTAATTTTCTGAATGTATGGAATCTCTCTATACAGATTCTATTCGTTCAAGTAAAGTGCTGCAGAGAAAAGAGACTACCTCCAGTCCCTTTCTCTGTTTAAAAAATTAGATATATGGGGGTCTGTTTAGACCTCTGATATCTCACCAAAGACTCCCCCAGCCCCCCCCCCCCCAAAAAAAGACTGTAAAATGTAAATTAAAAAAAAAAATACAAACCTAGTAAGACCCCTCCCCCCCCATATGTCCGCCCACACTCTTCCACGGTGACTTTGGATGACAGGTCCATGTCTGCGCTGCTGATGCAGAAGGGACATGGACACAGCACGCTATTCTCTATGGGACGGTTGGATGGAAACGGACCGCCTGTCCATTTTTTCCATCGGATACCATCCGATCTACTAGATGGATGGGGAATGGAATCCCCATCCGTCTGTTTTTAGCGGACTGGATCGGATGCAGGTGGGTGTAAACGGACACATGTCCATTTACATCAGTCTCTCCATAGAGAACAGTGAGTGGGTACGTTTCGATTTTCATCATTTTGCAAAAAAGCGCAATTTAAAACTTACAAATATTTGTCATTACCTCCATACAGGTTAACCTTTTACATTTAGTATGGATTTAGCAGGAATTTTGTAAGATTAGCTGTTTTTTTGCCAATATAAATTGCAAAAGTGGTCTGGACACCTAAGTGTACAAAATGGAGCACAGGGCCTGGCAGGTGAAAGCAGATTAAACCGCATAGTGCTTGTGCTGTGTAATCTGCCACCCTCTAAACTGTTAAAAAGAACCTGCCACTTTCTGTATCCCCTCTTTGTACTGACCACGATAATCAGGGCTGCTGAGCCCTGACCACCATGGTCAGAGTGCGATCCTCCATCATACGCAGCCCTGCTCTCAGCTCTCTCCACACCCTCACCCCCTCCTCTCTGCCTGTCGGCTCCGTGTCGGTGTCTCCGTCTCCACCCCCCACTGCTATTAGTAAAATTCTATTCTAAATGGTCCCTGCCAACCCCTCTATTACAACCTTGTATAGCATTTTTTAATGAGCATTGTAAATAGAAATTTAGCGTGATCTTTAGGGCGGTCACGTGACTCTCGGCTGGTTTCCAGGGCTACTGCAGGAGGGGCTGAGTTGCCACGTGATCTCCCCAGCTGATGTCAGAGGGAGATCTCGGTCCCTCCTGCAGAAGTCATATATTGGAGGTATATAGCAGCCGCGAGTCATGTGACCAGCCTGAAGATCGTTCTTAACCGGTATTTACATGCTTCGTTTTTATAAAAGACTAATTCAGTGTGCTATGCCAGGCTCTAATAGAGGGTCTGGCAGTGTTTGTCATATATGGGTTAATAAACACTTTAGGTCTTTGCAATTTTACATTGAACATTGAGACATTGTTCACATTGGAGTGACTTGCATTGCGATTTGACAGGTCAAGTTGCCCCTATTGTCAGCAATGGCCATGTCAAATCGATGTAATGCCGACTTTGCGTTGCCGCATCGATTTGAAAAAATAGTACATGCACTACTTTTGGCGATTTCAGGTATGACCTGAATAACCATCTCTGCATTAAGCCACATGCATGTCTTCAAAGTCGCACCTGAAGTCTCACTGACATACGGCTTCGAAATTTTGCGATTTCAGATGAAGTCGCTGATTTCAAAGCTGCATTCAATGTGAACAAGGTCTTATTCTGAATTGACAATTTTTAGTTTGAACCTCTGCCCATCTTCACTTCTGAGACACTGACTCTCGAAGGCTTGATTCTCACTAATGCGTTTTTTTTAATGCTTTTTGCAGAAACTCCGTTCACTTTTTTAACATGGGTTCATATGAATGCATTTTTGTGCCTCCTGCGTTTTTAGAAAAGGTCTGGACTTTTTTTTTTTTTTTTTTTCCCCCACAAAATGCATTGTTTTGCATGTAATAGGCTTCAATGGACCCGCATCCCGAAACTCAAATACTGCTTTTTTTTACAGGGACTTGAGTCTTGCGAATTTGTGTGTGCTTTTTTTTTTTTTTTTTTTTTCTTCACTGTATATAGCTGGTTGCTAAGGAGTGGGCCAGGAAGCCGGCTGCCGCGTACTTAAAGCGGGGGTCCACCTATCTATCGTGGTTTTTTTTTTTTTTGTTCATTCACAAACTTTTCTTCTCAGCATTACATACTCACATATTGTGTGTAATAGGTCCGCCTGTGTCAGATTTCATCAGAAAGAATAACTTATATTATTCACTGCAGGCGGTTTCCATCTTCATTGTGGGCATTTGAAGCACACAAGCATTTATTTCCTGGATGTGGTGAATGCTGTGCTCCCAGCATTCACCGCTCGTTCCCGCACATGCTCAGTGGCATCCTGGGAAGCCTGAGACTAGCTCCCAGGAGTCTGGGAGAGGCTAGAAACACGCCTACTCCCACGGGAGGAGAACCAGGAAGTGCAAAGAAGAATAGAAAAATAAAAGGTAATTACGGCGATTTAAATTTTTTTAAATGGCATGTCAGCATCTAGGCAAGGAAGAGAATACATACAGATATTGTTCAAAATTAGGGTGTAACCCCGCTTTAACAACCGATGACTCATCAGCTATCGTCAGGCTTCCCCGCTGACAGCTGAATGTAAAAAGGAAAAATATTGCCGGCAAAAAAATTCACAATTACCTGAGCATGCAGGTCAGGAAAGGGAGGACACGAGCGCACCCCTTCCCCAAAGCACCTTGTCCTCATGTTGGGGGCAAGGGCCTCTTTCCCACAACCCTGGCTGGTGGTTGGCATCTTCGGGTGGCGGCTTATTAGAATCCGGAAGCCCCATGTGAATACGGGATTGGGTACATTGTACCCCTACTCATTCACCAAAAAAAGTAGTGTAGTGTGACAAGACAATAGACCGTTTTTGAAGTCCTTTATTAAAAATGTTATCTTCTTTCTCCGGTCTTCTTCCTTCAGTCCCACCGCCAACCTGCTGAAAATAAAAACACACCTCCTCCGACTCTGCAATGGGGCGGATTATGTCATTCAGAGACCCTGCCCCAGTGACTTTACTGCCCGGAGCATGATGGGTCCGACATCACAAGGGGACGGGATCGCCGCCCCATATTTGACATCTGCAACATCAAAGTGGACAGATCGATGGACGCTGCATTGGAGGAGGATCTTTATATATATATATATATATATATATATATATATATATATATATATATATATATATATATATATATATATATATATATATATATATATATATATATATATATATAAAATTTTATTTTCAGCGGGTTGGCGGTGGAGAAAAGACCAAAGAAAAGTCCGGAGGAAGAAGCGGGGGAAGGAGGAGAACTTTTTAATAAAGGACTGGTCAAAAACTGTCTTGTCTTTTGTCACACTATAATTTTTTGGTGGCCCACTTCTTAGCAACTGGCTATATACAGTGAATGCAAAAAACAAAAAAAAACAGCAAAACATGGTTAAAAAAAACTCGGAAAGCACTGCAGAAACTGTCAAAAGCAACATGCACAGATGTGACTCGAGCCTTAGTTGCTCTTTTTATACCCAATCATGTTAATGACCTGTTGCCAATAAATTAGTTGCAAAATGTTCTTCCAGCTCTTCCTTGTTTGTACCATTTTCAGCCTTTTGTTGCCATGTCCCAACTTTTTTAAGAAATGTTGCTGCCATCCATTTCAAAAATACCTTATTTTTTTTCTTAATATGGTACATTTGCTTTGTTTTAAACATTTGATAGATTTTTCCTTTCTTTTGTATATGTTTGTGAATATTTGCATTCTGTTTCTATGTAGATTTGACATATCCCAAATGTTTTTTTGGAATTGGGGTTGTAGATTAGCACTTTTTAGATGGTCAGCAGACATTAGAGGTAATCTTAAAATCATTGAGACAAATTCTTCAATTTAGCCATTTTTGCATGCTAAACCCTGTCTTTTACCACACAGGTTAGGCAAGTTCTTTCTTCCCATTGTATGGATACTTCAGAGATGGGCAGCAAGGTTTGTCTGTAGATGGGACAAATGTTTATAAGCAAGTGTAGTAGTGCTGTGTGTGCGCAGTTGTCCTGCTCCAGATTGAAATCAACTAAAGCCTTTTTGTGGTGATTTTTAGCTTGCGACCACTAAAAATGGTAATGTTGGTTTGAGGACATGAATACCATAATTCGTAATGTATATTTGGTTTTCAGGATTTTCCTGGCACTTATCACATGTCGCCACAAGTTTTGCGTGCATATTATTACAGTATATTATGTTTCATGCTTCCCATTAGTGGATGGCTTTAAGGAACCATGTAACACAAGAAGTGAAATATTTGAGCTGTAAAAACAAAGCTTCAATACATTGTCCAACTGCTTTGCTATGACAGGGGCACACATGGTGTCATTCTGCTGATGAATGGATCCTGTGCTGTATATAGCCTCTGATTTCTGAAGTATGAACATAGAATGCAACAAGCACTCAATGGTTGTACAACAAAAGAACCAAATGCAGCTTTATTTTTATTTAGTATCTGCAAGCACTTAGTGATCATGACTGACTAGCAGTTATGACTATACAGTAGAAAATATAATATAATCTGATTTTCTAGTCTATTACTTGTTGGCGCGTCTGTCTGCTTTTTGGCACGTTTTGCGTAGTTCAGGATACACCATTTATGCAGCCATTTTGACAGTCTTCTACAGCAATCATGCAGTATTATTTCCTAAGCAATAATAAGCAAACACAAGTGTCAGAATGCTTTACTGATCTCAGATTTTTGTGGAGAAACCATTGCAACAAAATGGCATTTGATCACTTAATGGAAAGGGAATGATTTCAAATCTATATGTTGTGGCCTGGTGTCAACTGAAAAGTAAAACCGCTGATTTGTTCATATTGTATATGCGTATTTAAATTTTTTTTGCATTTGCTATTTATTTTTTCCCCCCAACAAAAGTAGCGTTAAACGTTTTAAGGACTTGGTCAAGGTCAATTATGGAAGTATGCTTTACCTTCAAGGATATCTTGAGAAGATAATCCGTGTCGGTTTGTAAATAGATGTACTTGGAAGTTCAAAAGTACTGGAAAGGGTTACAAAAGGATGTCTGAAGACTCCAGCCTCTAGCAATGTGTCTGATCTTTACAAAAGCTCAGTGTAAGGGCAGTACTTTAAAGTCCTTAATGTAGTCAAAGACAAAAAATAAGTATAAGTGAAAGACATCTGTGTGCATGAGTATTTTCTCATGTTTTGTCTAAGTACAGAAAAATACATGTTGATCGGCTCGAAATGCACTTCATTCCTGAGTTCTGTTGTGGGTTGACAACAAATACAATTTTTGTAAGTATTGTTAATTCAGCCCAGTTTTCCAGACTACTACTTTCCAAACTACTGAGGCCCACCAACTCTTCTGTCTCCACAGCGTAAAGGTTAATTATTCTGTAGTCCCAGCTTAAGTAAAGCTAATTACTTTCCTTGAAGCACAGGAAGTGGACACAGGATAACCCTGGATTTCTGACATGATCTCCAGGTATTTGCTTTTACACTTCTCATACAGATATAACAAATCCCTTTTCATGGTATATTTGAAGACTAACTGTTGTATCGAACACGCCAGGGGACAAGTGCATATGACACTTGATCCTACTCTGGCCCCATTGTCCCACAAATGCACCTTTTTAGATTTACAAAACCATATGAGGTACTAAGCACTTTCAGTTATGAAAAGTCATAGACCTGTGGCTCTGTGTACAATATCTGCCAGTGGCCGGTATGGAGTAAAAGCAGCCACAGAAACATTATACAGGGCTGTAGCTCTGAGTTATCTTTTACTCTTGCATAGTTACATAGTCAGGCTGAAAAAAGGCACCAGTCCATCCAGTTTAACCTGTGGTGTGAAAGTGTGTTTGTCAATAGTACATCGTATATCCCTGTATGTTGTGATCATAAAGGTGCCCATTTAATAGTTTTTTGAAACGATCAACGCTCCCTGCTGATACCACTGCTTGTGGAAGAGAATTCCACATCCTTACTGCTCTGGCAGTAAAGAACCCTCTATGCAGTTTAGGGTTAACCCCACTTCTCCCAGTTTCAGTGAATGGCCATGTGTGTATTTTTAATTTTTTTTTTTTTTTTTAATTCCCTTTAACTGAAATTTAGTTCAATGTATTTTCTGAATTCTATATGAAGGGTCAAAACACAATATCTAAGTTGGTGAATTAGAAAAATATATACATAAAACTATTTTTCAGAAATAAAAAACTACTAATTGGCATGTGCATAGGTATTCACCCCCTTTGTTATGAAGCCCATAAAAAGCTCTGGTGCAACCAATTACCTTCAGAAGTCACATAATTAGTGAAATGATGTCCACCTGTGTGCAATCTAAGTGTTACATGATTTGTCATTACATATACACACCTTTTTGAAAGGCCCCAGAGGCTCAACACCTAAGCAAGGGGCACCACTAACCAAACACTGTCATGAAGACCAAGGACCAAACAAGCAAGAGACAATGTTGTTGAGGTACAAGTCGGGGTTAGGTTATAAAAAAAAAAAAAATCCAAATCTTTGTTGATCCCTAGGAGCACCATCAAATCTATCATAACCAAATGGAAAGAACATGGCACAACAGCAAACCTGCCAAGAGACTGCCACACACCAAAACTCACGGACCGGGCAAGGAGGGCATTAATCAGAGACCTAAGGTAACCCTGGAGGAGCTGCAGAGTTCCACAGCAGAGACTGGAGTATCTGTACATAGGACGACAAAAAGCCGTAAGCTTCATAGAGTTGGGCTTTATGGCAGAGTGGCCAGAAGAAAGCCATTACTTTCAGCAAAAAACAAAATGGCACGTTCTGAGTTTGCGAAAAGACATGTGGGAAACTCCCAAAAAATATGGAGGAAGGTGCTCTGTTCTGATGAGACTAAAATTGAACTTTTTGGCCATCAAAGAAAATGCTACGTCTGGCGCAAACTCATCACATCACCCAAAGAACGCTATCCCCACAGTGAAACATGGTGGTGGCAGCATCATGCTGTGGGATGTTTTTCAGCAGTCGGGACTGGGAAACTGGTCATAGTTGAGGGAAAGATGGATGGTGCTAAATACAGGGATATTCTTGAGCAAAACCTGTACCATTCTGTGTATGATTTGAGGCTAGGATGGAGGTTCACCTTCCAGCAGCACAATGACCCCAAACACACTGCTAAAGCAACACTTGAGTGGTTTAAGGGGAAACATGTAAATGTGTTGGAATGGCCTAGTCAAAGCCCAGACCTCAATCCAATAGAAAATCTGTGGTCAGACTTGATGAATGCTGTTCGCGTGCAAACCATCCAATTTGAAGGAGCTGGAGCAGTTTTGCCAGGAGGAATGGGCAAAAATCCCAGTGGTGAGATGTGGCAAGCTCATAGAGACTTATCCAAAGCGACTTGGAGCTGTGATAGCCGCAAAAGGTGGCTCTACAAAGTATTGACTTTAGGGGGGTGAATAGTTATGCACATTGACTTTTTCTGTTATTTTGTCCTAATTGTTTGCTTCACAATAAAAAAAAAATCTTCAAAGTTGTGGGCATGTTCTGTAAATTAAATGATGCAAATCCTCAAACAATCCATGTTCATTCCAGGTTGTGAGGCAACAAAACATGAAAAATGCCAAGGGGGGGTGAATTATTTTGCAAGGCACTGTACACAATGAATGTTTGACCAATGGATCACAGTGCTGCAGCACTTGTTGAGGTAGTTGGCTCCTGGGATATCTATTGTTGCTGGAGGGGGTCTTTTGTTCCTGGGGTGGATCTGTTTCTGGGGAGGTATTTTGTTGCATGGGATCTATTGTTGGTGGGGTGGCTATTGTTGCTGGCTGCAGGGGGTCCATTTTACTGGTTTCCTTGTTATAACAAAATTCCATACCAATTATGTGGCACCACAAAATATTCTGTTCTGTTTTCTCTAAAAGGGGCAGTACTGGAACTTCTGGAAGGTGGGTAGAAGTGAGAGAGAATGGTTTGCACTGTTGTAGAGATTTCACTAGTTAGTAAATCTAAACATTTTACATACCTTGTATTTTTGACCTTAGATCAAAGGAAGCTCTGTTTCGAAATGTCTGTCATTTTTAAATGGTTTTTAATATAATGACTTGAATAAAATCTTTTTTTTTTTTTTTTTTTTTTTTTTTGTCATTTTATGCAGTAATCCAAATTTATCCATAAATCAAGCTCTCAACTGCTGTTCTCTAATTCTCGAAAGCTCTCAAATGTTGTAATACTATAGATTTAGGAGCACCAGGCTTCGTATAGTTACCAGTGGTTGGCATTTCTGGAACAAAACTGGTGATAGGTGGTATATATAAATACAAACCTCCTAGAAGCTAGAACTTATTTAGGGTCCATAAGTGGGGCAATAATTGTGGTATAGTTGAGGTCTACTTGGCTTACAGATTTACTGTGAGTGGCTTTGGAACTGTGACCCTTGGGCTTGATGACAACCATTTGTGTACAGGTAGCCCTGCCCTAAAATGTAGTTGGCTGAAGTGTTGTGTACATTTATGTAGAAGCAGCCAAGTGCTTCCTGGTAATGTGCTTTTATGATTTCTTGTTTACTTTATATTGTCAGAAAGCTAAGCACAAACTGTCAGGTTTTCTTTAATATATTTATATTGTTTTAAAAAACCTTATTTCAAATTCAAAGTACTTAAAAGCATAAGTTCTTCAACTTTATGCTATCCAAAAGCATATTATACATCCCATTGTTGGGCTCATGCTGGCCCACATCCTTCCTCATGCTGAGATATTGCTGTTTCTGTTTGTGGTGAGGTAACTGGGGCATGTGCAGTAGTGGGCTCAGGGCTGGTGCAAGGATTTTTGACACCCTAGGCGAAACCTAATTTTGCTGCCCCCATTGGCCCCACCCCTGACTCTACCTCCTCTGCCCTGCCCATGTGACAGAAGGTCCCGCTATACAGGAAGCATCGGCTCTGCTTCCTCTAGCGCTGGCTCCAGTGCTGCACTGCGCCTCTAATTACACTACCAGTAGGCCGGAGCAGTTGCCCTTAGACTAAGTTAATTACATGCTGCAGCCTGCAGAGCATGCAGACGTGGAGGGAAACCAGCGGCCGGGTGCCCCTAGGCAGCAGTGCGCCCTAGGTGGCTGCCTAGTTTGCCTAGTGGTAGCACCGGCCCTGAGTGGGCTTAATCCTGGCATTCTGGTCACCATTCTTCTCTTCCACCCCATGTGACTAAGTTGCTGGGTTCAGTACACTTGGCATTGAAAGAGACTTGGCCCTGGCTGGATACGGATGACATTGGCAGAAGCAGGCATATGGAAAGTAAAGACTAGATATAATCGAAGATGGCACTGACTTCAGCTAGAGTGGGGAAGCAATGGCATACCACATAACACAGTGGGCATGATATAGGGGTTTAAAGCTTTTATTAATGATATGGTAAACCTTGAGCACTAAAACTCAAACTAATTGCCTCCTTGCCCCCCCCCCCCCCCCCCCCCCCGTTCCAAGCTCTGCTGCACAGGGACTGTAAGAGGCTGGTAAATGTTTACAGACCATGTTATAGTAATGAGGGCTAAGTTGACTGGATGAAAAGTTAATGGTATGTTTTTTAGATTGGCTCTTGCACTTAATATTTGGAAATTATGCAGTCAGATTGTAATGTGCTTATGGAAGGTGCAATGAAAAAAACTGTTTAATGTTGTCATGGCAGAGGCACCCCTGGTAGTGATATTGATGAAAGTAGTCAGTCGTGGAAGTTTTAAGTGCGGAACAATCACCTTTATTTAAATACACCCAAAAGACTAGTTTAGGCTAGGCTTCCACTATTGCGACCTCAAAGTTGCGCGTTTTACAGTGTGACGATGCAATGTCATGCGGCCGATGAGAACCATGTGAGAACAAGTCACTCCGAAGTCAGAACAAAGTAGTGCAAAAACCTTTTTTGGAGTCACTGCACCAATTAGAATGGGGACCATTGAAATACATGGGTCATGCGACTTCACGTGTCAAGTCGCACAACTCGCAGTAGTTGAAACGGAGCCTTAGGGTGTATCGTAAGCGTTCCTGAATGTCCTGGTTGCTCAGTATTTACCTTGCGTGTCTGTGTTCATCACTACTGCAGATTCCTCCAACGCTATATAACAAAGATGGATGCATCTCTTCTTGCAACTATTGTATTTTGACAGCTGACCCACCCAAACAGCGGCTGCATCTGATTTAGATGCAGATGCTTTTTGACCAACAATTTTTTTCCAAGTTTATTCAATTTTTCAATCAAAGAATGTTGGGCGGCGCTAACCGGGCCCCCACTAAATTAACTTTTATCTAGTTCATCAGAACCAGCCACAATTCTTACAGTATATGGTTAGCTTTATTCGCTCTTCAGTTTTTGCGTTACTTTCATAAAGTATTCCTTTCAGATTCATTTTATAAAAGTAAAACAAACAGGTGAATAAAGCTGGCCATATACTGTACAAATTGTCAGCTGGTTCCTTAACACACCAGGCAAAATTTGTCTAAAGCAGCAAGACTTTCTTCTCTTTGCAGATACTTGGAATCACATTGATTTTTACTCCCCCCCCCCCCCCAGCTTGTGCACAATTAGATACTGTATGTATGGAGGCTGTTTAATGGGGCACAGTACTTGCACCAATAACTAGATTTTGTGCGTTTCTTTGAAAGTTTTTTTATTTTTGCATTGGTAAATTTTTTTTTTTTTTTTTTTTTTTTTTTTTTTTTTTTATTGACATTCGGTGAAATTTAAAATAAAATAGCCATAGCTGGAATTCAGATTTACATTTTGGTCTGGTTTTTATTGATCTATACAAAGGGATTTGTTGTAAAATATAGTTAACCACCTAATTTGTATAAAAAAAAAAAAAAAAAAAAAAAAGATTTATGAACCTAAAATTACAATGTATAAAACTGACACAAAAACTAGTTGTTTGATCAAGTACCACATCCTACTACACAGCCTATGTTCTTGCAGTATATCAATATATTGTAGATGGTGCAAAAAAAAAAAAAGTCTAGGTAATGTAGTCTCAACACAAGAAAATAGATCCCAAATGCATGTTGGTGAAAAGACGTATGCATTTTGGTGTGCACAAGCCAGAAAGCTAGGGAGAGAGCTGTCCCTGCAGTCGGGTGTCCCCCTGATGAGAATTAGGATTTCCTATATCCAGCTGAGCTTTTGTATGTTGGCTTTGTGTGCTATGTATTCTCACTTCCAGGCCACCTCTGCGAATCCCAAGGGTTCCACAACTGACAGCTGTTCCAAGTATACAGTCAAGCATGTGGTATCCATGCTGGACTGATGATACACGTGCTACCTAAGCATTAGATGTTGGTGTGCAAGAATGCTTTAGCTGGAAAAACCTGTAAAATTGTTCTGAAACAATACAGGTTTTAGCCCAGGTTCACATGGAAATGCAGCTTTGAGGTCATGCTACTTCAGTGTGTGTTTGTGGTGTTTGTTTTTTATTTATTTTATTTTTTTAATAAATGTAAAGTTTAACTAAATTTATACACCACACTTTAAGGTTATCTGATTAATCGAAACAATCTGGCAACTAATCGATTATGAAAATAATCGTTGGTTGCAGCCCTAGTACATTGTACCCCTACCATTTCACAAAAAGTGTCAAAAATGGTAAAAATATACACACTTTGGGACAAGTCCTTTATTAAAAGATGGAAAAAAAAAATGTCCCGTGATGTAAATCTATCTCATGCTGCAGACGAGCCAAAAAAAGCCACAACAGCTCCGCCTCCATGGGAGGCTCCCGCCGAGTGACGCTTCTTCTCGGTGACAGCTGTGATATAGCTGAGGGAGGGGCCACCCGTTTACGTCACCAAGTGGCCCCGCCTCCAGCTATATAACAGCTGTCACCGAGAAGAAGCGTCACTCGGCGTGAGCTTCCCATGGAGGCGGAGCTGTTGCGGCTTTGTTTTTTACTTTTTGGCTCGTCGAGCGGTGTGAGATGGATCTACATCGCGGGATATTTTAATATTTTTTTAATCTTTAAATAAGGAACTTGTCCCAAAGTCCTGTCTTTTACTATTTTTGACACTTTTTTTTTTTTTTTTTTTTTTTTTTTTTTTGTGAAATGGTAGGGGTACAATGTACCCTTTACCAATTCACATGGGGGGGGATCTGGGGGTCCCTTTGTTTCCTGCGGCCTGCCAGGTTACGTGTTCGGATAAGGGTCTGGTATGGATTTTGGGGGGACCCCTACGCCTTTTATTTATTTTTTTTGCCGCAGGGTTCCCCTTAAAATCCATACCAGACCTGAGGAGCCTGGTATGGATTTTGAGGGACCCCCACTTTTTTTTTTTGGTTTGGGATTCCCCTAATATTCATACCAGACCCAAAGGGCCTGGTAATGGATGGGAGGGGGGACCCATGCTGTTTCTTTTCAATGAGTTTTATCTATATTGCCGAGACCCGACAATTCATTACAGCCGCGAGCAGTTTTTAAATGACTTTTTTTTTTTCCCTTTTTAGAAATGTAATTTTGCTGTGGTATTGTTCTAAACACGGGAAAACTGCACCACTGTGCAGGAATACTTTAGACACCCCCCAGGCACGATATTCAAAGGAATATTTCATTTTTTTATTGTTACACTTTAAGCATTATTAAAATCACTGCTCCCGAAAAAAAAAAAAAAAAAATTTCGGCTGTTTTTTAAAACTTTTTTTTTTTTTTTTTTTTTTTTTTTTTTTTGCATTGATTCATATCCCCTGGGGCAGGACCTGGGTCCCCAAACACTTTTCATGACAATAACTTGCATATAAGCCTTTAGAATGAGCACTTTTGGTTTTTAATGTTAATGTCCCATAGACTTTAACGGTGTTCTGCAGCTTTCAACTTTGCAGCGAACACTGCATAATGTTCGCTGTTCGAACAGGCGAACATCTGACTCATCCCTAGTTGTAAGTATGCAAAGATGACCAATGTAAATGTGCAAAACATTGTAGTTAGAGATACACCGAAATATTGGCGGCCAAAACTGGTGTGTTTTTTTTTTTTTTTTTTTTTTTTTTTTATTTTTTTTTTAAGCCCATGGCGTGTGAAACGCACTCAAAAACTTCACCCGGTGCCAAAAAAATGTGCACACACAGAGTGAAACACAAAGTGCAACAGGTACACAAGCCCTCTAAAATCAAAGGGCCTTGCCCTGAATCCCCCGGGGACAAGGGTACTTACACTTGGCCCATCTGGCCAAAACCAGATGGACCCCTTTCTCTGGAGGGCCTGCCGAAACAGACCCACCCAAGTACTCGGTGGGGCTCCCCTGATGGAAGACCCCATGAGAGGCCGAACTAAGCCAAAAGGCCATGTCCACCCCCTCCCAAGACTTTCAGGGCAGGCCCGAGGACCTGCAACCCTACTAATCACACAGTGCAACAAACTGTGTACAACACAAAGTGACACACAAAGGAAATAGAAAGTGGGGGAGAAGGAAGTAGAGGAGAGTGAAAAAGTGTCCATTGTGCAATACAATGGCCAGGCCCTCCGGCCAGGAATAAAAAAAATTCCTCCGGTCCCAGCCAAAAGGCCCGGCCCAAGAGGCGGGTGCAAAAAAAGCGTGTAATGGTGAAGTGACCGTGGTGCCACAAATCAAAGTGACCCTCAGTGATTTTATGGCACCCCTGGACTGCCACTCCAGGGGCACATACACCATAGACTTTCGGAACAACCCAAACCACAGCAGCCCCCACACCAGGCAGGAAGGCCTGAAATTCTGGAAGCTTGGGGAGAGCCTGAACCTCAACAAGCTCAACCCTCCTGTCACTCCTACCTGATTACGTTCGGAAAGTACTAACCGCTCCGCCCCGGTGCTGTAGGCAAGCAAACGCTCTCTCCCAAAAAACTGTCTGGAGCTAGAACTACCCCAATCTAGGCCAGAAGGACAGGGACCCGACCCTCTGGATCAGACCCAAACGCAGCACCCATTCTCACCAGGAGCACACTTTCGGACGGCTCACTCGGCCCCGCTGACTCCAACAAAAGACGTCCAGACACCGGCACTGCCGAACCGCCCTTCCAGGTCCAATGACACCATTGGATTTGCATGTGCCCTCCCCACTCTCGGGAGTTGCACAGCGCCTCCTCTGATAAGAACAGATACTACACTTGATCTTGGCCAAAAAGTCAAAGTGTTTATCAGCATTTTGCCGATAAGAAAAAAAGGTGCCGATTTAATAACGCCAAAAAAACGCACAAGACTTTACCGAGACTTTACTATGCTTATGGTGTGTTTTTTTCATAGGTCATGTGACTCAAACTGCATCAAAAACGTAACAGGGGTGCGTAATTGATGCGTTCTTGCTGCGTTTTCAATGCATTTTAACAGGGAGGTGCGTTTTTTGGTGCGGTTTCTTTAACTGACCAAAAATGCAGCAAGCAGAATTATTTCTTTTTTTTTCGTTTCAGTGTTTTACTAAAGATTGTAACAAAAGGTATAAAATGGACATGATACCAGTAGTAATCCAAAGGCAGACAAATTTGACAATTAAGTGGAACCTCCATTAGACAAAACATATGCATGAGAACACAAGAGACTGAACATGGAACCATAGAGGAGGGTATCCAGGTACTGTTAATTCTAAAAACGAGGAGTGTACCAAAATTCCAAATAGATTTAAGAGGAAGTAAAGTCTTCCTCTTTAATTGTACCTACAGGTAAGCCTATAGTAAGGCTTGCCTGTAGGTACTAATAAATATCTCCTAAACTTGCACCGTTTAGGAGATATTTGCTATATACTCTGCCACTGATGTCATCGGCGCATGCACACTGAAGGATTGGATTGCTCGTGCCGTTTCTTCAGGACCCGTGCTCTGACCAGCGGCGTACGCGGGAGTGACGTCATTGTTGCTCCTGCCGATCACAGCGCCAAAGCCCGCAAACCCAGAATGAACTCCGGGAAAGATGTCGGCCGTGGGAGCGGAGTGCAGGTGGCACTGCAGGGCATCGCTCCAAGGTAAGCATTTCATAATGAGCTAGTATGTGATGCATACGACTACTAGCTCATTATGCCTTTGTCTTGCAGGTTGTTTTTTCATTTTTTGGAATTTTACAACCTCCTTTTTTAAGAAATCATATGCTCAGTACCCTTAGGCCCCTTTCACACTGGGGCGGTTTGCAGGCGTTATTGCGCTAAAAATACCGCCTGCAAACCGCTCCTAAACAGCCTCCGCTGTTTGTTCAGTGTGAAAGCCCGAGGGCTTTCACACTGAAGCGGTGCGCTGGCAGGACGGTAAAAAAAGTCCTGCGAGCCGAATCTTTGGAGCGGTGAAGGAGCGGTGTGTTCACCGCTCCTAAACCGCTCCTGCCCATTGAAATCAATGGGACAGCGCGGCTGTACGAGCGGGTTTAACCCTTTTTCGGCCACCAGCGGGGTTTAAAACCGCACCGCTAGCGGCCGAATATAGCTGCAAAAACGACAGTAAAACAGCGCTAAAAATTGCGTTTTACCGCCGACGCCCCCACCGCCCCAGTGTGAAAGGGGCCTAAGTCTCACAAGCAGGATTTATAACACCACAACGGAAGTGCAATGGACCAGTGTGAAGACATACATATAATTTAAAGATTTGGGGGGTAGAGACAGTTCCCCAAACGGTTATACATGTTGGGTATACAGTGTTTTTAATAACATGAGGGGAAAGCAAAAATAATAATTTTTGCTTTTCCCCTCGTGTTATTAAAAACACTTTATACCTAACCTGTGTGTGTGTGTGTGTGTGTGTGTGTGTGTGTGGCCTTACTATACCCACGTACAAGTATTCTCTTTGTAATTGCGTTATATAATTTGTTACTTCTATTGTAGATTTATCCTCCTGATGAAGTGGTCATTGACCGCAAAACATGTAGGAGGACCACATGTCCCATGGAGGACATTCCATACTTTTGACTCCAACCTTGGAGCTTAATAAGTATCTACATAACTGTATCAACACTCCTTGATTTTATAGTTTTGTCTTGATTATTGGAAATCATGTATTGTTTTTTTTTTTTAAATGTAAAATACATTTTTTATCTAACGTGTATATTGTCCTATTGGTACCAAGATAGTCCTTATTTTCTCAGTGGAGACTAGTTTGGGGAACTGTCTCTACCCCCCAATTTTCAGTTCACTAGGATGATGGTACCTTTCTTATCATCCTTTTTCCTCTTTTGGTACTATAATCCCTTGAGGCTTACTCTCCCAATCTTGATAGTTTAAAGTGATACATTTTGTCTTGAACTTTTCTTGGGCTAAAGGTAGGGGTGCAAGGGATCAAAAAACTCACGGATCGGATCGATCCTCGGATCAGAGTCACGGATCGGATCATTTTCGGATCAGCAAAAAAAAAACAAAAAAAAAAACCACACAAATCTTGTTACACCCATCGGAGTTTTAGATTTAAAAGCTATTTTCAACACAAAACCGAGCTTATATGCATAAATACAGTATTTGTAGATCGGACTGACATAAATGTGAAAATCAGAGGTGTTCTGTCACATTAGCAACCATGTAAGGTCAGCAGGTTTGCTGTTGCTTTTAAAATCTAACATCTAAACCGTCCGTCCGATCTACAAATACTGTATTTATGCATATAAGCTCGGTTTTGTGTTGAAAATAGCTTTTAAATCTAAAACTCCGGTGGGTGTAACAAGATGTCCGCTTGTCCCCTTCTCACTCTATCATTACTGTACTGTGCAGGAGTGTGAGGTGTAGCAAGATGGCGGCGACGAAACGTCACTTCCTGACGAGACAGCGGCCGCTTCCAGGTGTACCAAGATGGCCGCCGCTCCGGAGCTAGGCCGAAGCCACGGCCTTTCCTATGGCTGAGGCCGCAGAGTGCTCCGCGGATCGCGGGTGTGCCGTTCTGCGGAGGTTGATCCGCACGGATCGGCGAAGATCCGTGGAACCCCTAGCTAAAGGTACTGATAATGGTGGACAAATTCATATTTAAATTATTGATATTAAAAAGGTGTGTGTATATTATATTATATTTTATTTATATATAATACTTTTTTAAAACTGTCATATTCTGTGTTCGGCCAAGTGCCCCCTGTATTTTTGGTTTGGACATCAAAATTTCCTTTTCGGTGCGCCTCTAATTGTAAGGATCTAAAAATATACCTCTAATTTAATTCTTTTTTTTGTTTGTAAGGGCTCTTAGACCCCTTTCACACCAAGGCAGTTTTCAGGCGTTTTAGCGCTAGAAATTGCCTCTAAACTGCCTCCCATTCTTTGTAATGAGTGCTTTCGCACTCAGGCGGTGTGTTGGGAAAAGTCTTGCAAGCAGCATCTTTGGGGCGGCTTGGGAGTTATAGCCCTGCCAAAACACCCCTGCTTATTTAAAAGAATGGGCAGCGCTTCCAAAGCACCTTGAAAGTGCTGCAAAACTGGCCTTTTTTTTTTTTTTGGTCACGTTGTCACCTGACCTTAAAAATCTGCCCCGAAAAGGGCTGCAAAAACTATTGGTGTTTTAGCTGCACTGCAGTGTGAAAGGGGTCTTCCTCTGCTTTTAAATCTAATATTTGTTTCTTGAGCTCTCCCCCCTCCCCTTCTCTACAGTCCCTTTGGGCCATTTGGCATGGTTTGTGTTGTGTCCCGGGATAAGCAGAAACACATAAACCTCTCTGGGGTGGTAAAGCCACAGGAGGCCTCTTCTGTTCTTTCCATTCACATTTGGCAGCTTTCATGTTAGTGTGGCTCGGGGATAGCCCAGGAGCCGCTGCTTCTGGAATTCCTAGGCATATATTAGCTGTGAGCATGTGTTTTGAATGAAATTACTATATGTTGGAGTCTTTCCACTTCATGGGGCTGCTGTTTAAAAGGAAAAAATCACATAGTAAACTGTGTACTTTGGTCGGGAAGTTTAAACAAACTGCAGTAAAGGTAGATATTGGGTTGTAAACCATGAGGCTACTGTGATGGGACTGTTTTTGATTGCTCTTTTGTGGAAAGATTTATGGAGCAAAGTGGTAATTCTGCTTCTCCTTGAAGCGAGTAAACAGTTGTGTGTAGCCATGGTCTAACTCCTCCTGACCCTTGATTCCATGTTCAAGAACATGTTTCTCAGCATCCACTAAATGTATTGAAGTGGATTTCAAATTGAGATATGTATGTGATTTCATCATCCCTTGTGCGATGCGGGAACCCATGATGATTCCAGTGCGGGTTCCTGCATCGCATCTCACTTGTAGGCAGTTCACACTGATTTCTGCGAACCGCTGCAAGTGTCAATGTAAAGTTAATGATACCCCCAAATCGAATCGCAGCACGAACTGTGAAATCAGGCAGGAAAAGGATGGCATGGGAGTGATGGGACCAGTGCGGACCAAAAAAAGTCCTGCACCATTTTGGTCCAAATGCGATGCATAGTCAGCCATACAAATAATATGGCTGAATTTGCATCACACGGACATCGCATGTGATGTGCAAAATCGCGTGCAATTTCTGGCATTGCACAAGTTTGAACCCAGCCTGAATCTACTGTTTGAAAAAGTATGAATGGAGAGTCTAAGTGAACCTCCTTTTTTTTTTTTTTTTTTTTTTTTTTTTTTTTTTGATGGAGTAAGAATTGGGTTAAAACCCCTGATAATTTTGTTTGCCATCTATGTCCTATCAGAGATTTCTGCTCAATTCCTCTCCTGTAGGCACAATCATAAATGAGAGAATCTCTTTAATGTAAGCTAAATATTCTTACACATTTTGTTAGTGTAACGTGTCACCATTGGAAGCTCTATTCCTGTTGTGGTGACAGCCAAAATGTTGGATTCACTTTCAATCCTGGTGATGATTTTCACCAGGGCATACAGAGAGTGGATCTCCCGCTGGGGACTTGGACAGCAGTAAAAAACAGATCGACAAACCTTCTCCCCTTGTCACTCACACTAAACAAAAAGTTTTGGCTTTAAAGGAACTGTGATTACACTTTTGATTAGGGAACTTTCATCACTGTGCTAGCCGTCACATAATGGTGTTCCTCTTTTTAGGATAAAATGTATGGTACAATTCACAATGCATGCAGTCCAGACAATCAAACTTTGGAACATGGCAGTAGGCTAGCACCGTTGGCATTGCTTCTTTGGTGAAAGGCTGTCATTTTCCCAGTGATAACTTTATTGCTCTTCTGATTTAAGAGGCATGATAGGTGTCTGCGTGTCACATGAAAACATACTCGTAGGGGTATGTGTGTGTGTGTGTGTGTGTTGGGATTTTCAGGCCTAAAAATAGATTTCAGTGGACAATTGTGTAGGTTCAGAGTCAGTTGATGAAAATATGCAGTCTCTTCCATAACTGGTCCATCCTACTGCTTGTGTACTATGTGTTTATCTAAGTTTCTTACAATAGGTTACGTAACTTTTTCATAGATTGTCATAACCTTCCCCTTGAAGATTTATAAAGAACAAATTGAAATGCGTTGGGTTTCTCTAGAAGGGGGCACTTGTGAAGAAAATCCAATTTATCTAAATATATTTTAAAATTGTATGAATAAAATGTGTAATGTTTTTTTCATTGTCGTGAAAAGTCCCATGGGAGAAATGTATTTGTTTGTAGACACACTAGAGATGTTAGTAATACACAACTCTGAACAGAACTAATGTGTTGATTACTGGAGAGTATTCCTCACTCTGCAATTTGTATGACTTTTACTGTCTCTGTGCTTGGAATTTGTCACTTTATGCCATACATTTACCTTGATCACATCACTAGCAAAGATTGCAAGGCAAATGGCTAGCCTAAGATCAGCTTCGGATATAAATCATTTTTGAAACTTGGTGAGCGCATCAGAATTCTAAGTTTCCAATGCAATTGGCGCTAGAGAAATCTGACATTACGGTGACATGGAAAAGATAAGCGAGTACTGGAAACTCCAGGATTTGAAGAGTCATCAGCAGGGTCTCCAATTAATTTTATTAGATACTTCCAAGTACCACAGGTACCTTGGTGGTTTTTAGATTTGATTTAATCAGCTGCGTAACGTGTGTGTGTATGTATGTATGTATGTATGCATGTCTTTTAATTCGAGTTAGCAAGCCAAATAATTTGCAGAACCGAAATATAAATTTCACAATGAATAATCCAATTTCAAAATTCTTCCTGTCCCCCCAAATTTGAGGTGCCATCTTCTTTAATCTGGCTATAGAGCAGTAACATTTTAGTTTGAATTTTTCTTTTCAGAACATTCTTTGGCTTTTTAATGATGAGAAAATTTGAAGGAACCAGATGAAAACATTTTTTTCTCATGAATTTCTATCAATGTGTGTTTTTTTTTTTTTTTTTTTTAATTAAAATGACAATCATTCCAAAATTGAATGTAAAAAAAATTCATTTTGAAGTATGTTTTGAACAACATTCGTCCAGTCATTGAATGTACTCAGAATTTCTGCATGAATTGTTTGTATGAATATTGGTGGTGATATTATTATTTATTATTTGTATAGTGCTGTCAATTTTATGCAGCGCTTTACATATACAATGTACATTCACATCGGTCCCTACCCTCAAGGAGCTTACAATCTAAGGTCCCTAACTCTCACATTCATATTCTAGGGCCAATTTGGACAGAAGCCAAGTAACCTACCAGCATGTCTTTGAAATGTGTGGGAGGAAGCCGGAGTACCCGGAGGAAACCCACGCAGGCACAGGGAGAACATGCAAACTCCAGGCAGGTAGTGTCGTGGTTGGGATTCGAACCAGCAACCCTTTTTTTACGGCTAGGCGAGAGTGCCTCCCACTACACCACTGTGCTGCCCAATATGAACGTTCCTTTGAAAATCCTTCTAGTGTATGACCAGCTTTACCTGTGTTGTAAAATAATTTGTCTGTCCTTACAGTAAGTTTTTTCCCTCAAAGACTATTCAGAGATCTGTGGCATATGTTCTCTGGGCCGGAATTGTGAACTGTCTGTGATGCCTGTTATGAAGCAGACATTTCCAGTTGCTAAAAACAATTGATTGCCGGTTTATTCAGTCGTTTCTTCTGCATGTGGAATTGGCAACAATGACGTTTCTAAATCCATCTACATCCATTTTTAGAGTACAGATGCAACTCCCTAGGAAAAGATCAATACAAAGCTCTTCGCTTTTCTCAATGTTGGAGCCAAAGACTATTTGTAAAGAGGAAATGTGCAATTCTTCTTAGCTCTACTACCCTGTTAATGGATATTTCTATTTGTTTGCATGTGGCAAAGCAGCACGTCTATGATGGATTACCTTTAAACTTGGGTTTTATAGACCAGCAGTGTCCTAAAAACAACAGCATGCCTGAACTGCAGTAAAAGGTCACCAGAATTTCACATTAATGGCCAGCACCTGGCTAGCACATTAAACACCACCAACAAAATAATCCCTCCACCACAATGCATAGTATACATGTTAAAATGTGCAGAAACTAAAAAAAAACCAACTGATATGGTGGCATTCGCACGGCTAGATCTTTATTTCTTATTTAGAATATATTAAACTAACCTCTTTCATCCCATAGCTGGTACAATTTTCTTCTTTCATAATGTAATGTTTCACAACTGACAGGCGGTTTGGAGGTGAAGATTTACAGGATGCATGGGTTTAAGCCCTTCACTATGCCTACCTTTTTTTTTTTTTTTTTTTTTTTTTTTTTTTTTTTTTTTTTTTGCTCCTTTTTTGAATACTAGTAATGACCTCAGATTTTCTACTACACCATCTTTTAAATTGATAGTGCGCTAGAACCTATAAAGCCATTCCACAGTGATAAAAAAATATATATCCACATCTAGTTAAATGTCCATAGTGTCTAATTACCAAAAATACTGTAATAAAAATACTGTAATAAAAATCCTTAGACTGTGATTTATAAAAAAATAAAAATGAAAAGATGAAATTATGAAAAAAGTGCAGACAGAAAGTCACCACCACCTCAGTGTGAACTGCCTGCTTACCTTCCGGAAGTTTTCGGACACAAAAGATCCTTATAAAAATCAGCCTGTGTGTTCCGATCCTGGGACAAAGTGAGTTTTCAAGGATCACCTAAAGGGGCACAGGGTGGGAGCTGACTGGACATACTGGGGCAGGGAGTTCCAGAGGATGGGAGAGGCTCTGGATAAGTCCCGGAGGCGAGCATTGGAGGAGGTAACAAGGGAGATGGAGAGCAGGAGGAGCAGAGAGGATGCTTTGGGCGATATCTGCAGATGAGATTGGTGATGTAGCTGGGTAGATGTTGTGGATGGCCTTGTTTTGGTTAGTATTTTGTATTTTATACGATTGGGGAAGCCAATGAAGAGCCTGGCAGAGAGGCAGTAGTCACGGATCGGTTAGTAAGGTGCAATAAGAAGTAATGGTCACCTCTACCACATATGCCAAGCTGAAACCATGGTCATTTTTGAAGCCTGGACTGCATGTAACAATTTTAAGACCCTGGAGTGCCATACAAAGTAAAAGCTACTAAATCTTGTTGCTGCCCGGCCTGCTTGTTGCAGTCTGCATCTGAATATTGTTTACTTTTGATTGGCTGACTGCTGCTATTCATACACATTTTGAGTCTAGATTTTTCCATCTTTATTCTTTTATTCTGAATAATACAACCATTCTTTTTATTTAGTGTAATAAATTATGTCAATTTTTTTTTCCTCCTCAAAGTAAAAGTGAATATGTCCGCATCCTTGGAAAAACACAGGCACCAGATGCAGAATCCAGCAAGGAAGTAAAAGTCATAATTTGGGCTACAGCTGTTTTTTCATTTGCAAAAATGCTAAACATTCAGGAGCTTAGTGCTATGACATGAGAGTAACCTTGTTATGATTACTGGTAGGAGGCATCAAGGAGAATGTGAATGAATGGTACTATTGCTGCTTATTTCCTTTTGAAGTGGAGGAGGATCTCCAGATGACTCAGTGGTGCACGTTAGGTTAGTTTGTGCTGAGAAATCAGAGGGCCAGGAAGCTGAACACAACTGGTTTATGTGCAGCCACAGACTGCCGTTTTTGTTTTGTAATTAAACCCTGCGTTTCCGGGCGCATATTCACTACTTCAAAATGGGGCCTCTCACTTCTCTTGGCCACATGCACAACTTGCTAACCACAGTGTTACATGTGATTACTGCTGGTGGTTTGTTTGATAAACAGTAACCAAATGACACACGAATGGCAGACCCAAGGTCAATAAAACACATTTATGTGTTAACTGCACAATAATCGGCTTGTAGCTGACAGATGTAGGCTGTGACTTTAACAAAGGTCTGTGTTGGCCCTGATGAAAAATGTGAAACCCCTAAACCATTTCTTTTTTTTTTTCAGTACCTCATGAAGTAAGATATACTTGCCTAAACCCACTGCCCAAGTCCCTCACCAACACCATTTCCAGGTGCATGGTCCACTAATCTAGCAGTGCAGATGTTCCTGCACCAGCCAGTTCTTGACAGTCCCTTGGTGCTGATGGGCCCCCTTCTGCATCTTGAGAGAACCCTGCTGCTGGACTGTCAATAGGTCTCCACATCGCAGTCAGAGATGTGGACACCTGAAGATGGACCCCACCCTATATAAACAGAAGAAAAGACTAGAACATCACATGGCTATGACTTTAGGTAAGTAAAAAGGGCATTTAGATTTTTTTTTCTTTTAGTCATCAGTTGGGGGGGGGGGGGGGGGGGAGGAGGAGCTTTTAAAGTATCTTTACCGGGAAAAAAAAAAAAAAAATATATATATATATATATATATATATATATATATATATATATATATATATATATATATATATATATATATATATATATATATATATATATATATATATATATATATATATATATATATATATATATATATAATTTTTTTTTAGGAAGGGTTGGGACTACCTGTGTCCCCCATCTCTCCCCTCTATTTCTCCTGGTTATCATTATCACTGAAATGAACAGTGATGGGCAATCCAAAATGTTCTGATTGTCATTGCAACAAAAGATGACAAATTCTTCCAGTGTAGATACCAGTTCTGCTGATAACTATTCCAGGGGAATTTTACCTTCACCTAGAGAGTTCCTCTTCCTGTTGTGTCTCCAACAAAGTAAAAAGAATTCTCCCTGATTGGACTGGATATACTCCACACAACATAAACACTTCTGATGTTTCCATAATCTCTCGGTTTTCCCTATTACGACCCTACTGTCATGGTGATGATGGAATCTGTTGTACTACACATCTCTGCCCGCACATGTGCAGGTTTGTGGCAGAGATGGCTTGTTTTAGATCACACCAGTGTGTGTAAGCTGCCACCAGGTTTCTGTCCATTTCGGATAATGAAGGCAAGAGTGGAAACTTTGTTGTTTGAGGGCTGGGTTGGCTCATTACTGGATATGCAGCTATTGAACAACCATTGAAGGTTGCATATTTAAAAATATTGAACATGACTTAAAATTGCATTTAAATGTTAAAGCTTATACAGTATGGGAGTGTAGTGATTGGAGATAGATATCGATCTATCTCTATTTTAAATGGAGAGATGTAGATTTCATTCCAGTCTGTTTAGGTTATATGTACAAAATGGTTTTGACACTCATGGAAGCCAATATGGTGCACTTCACCTTTTTGACATTGCATGGAACCACATTCCACTTAAGAGGCTACTTGCATTGCACACAACATACTTTTATCAGCTTTAGTATATATAAACACATCCTTCTGTGTGAATGGACCCCAAAGACATAGACATACCTATCATTTATTGAGCCAAACGACTAACTTGTCCATAGATACAGGATGTTGATCATAGAAGTCAAAACAAAATTTCTACCATGCATTGTAGTTTCCGTTTTCTATATGATGGTCAAACTCAGTAGGAAGGTAGTAGTAGGTTGTAACCAAAATAGGGGATTATTTAGGTGTGATGCAAATTTTATTCACTGGCAAAGTTTTTTTTTAATTTTACTTATATTAAATTTATAAATGTTTTTTATTAAACATTTGGAAGCAGTATTACAAACACCTTAAACTCTGTAAAGTCACATTTGCCTCCGTGTCATCTACTGTATTTAATATGTAGGGTTTTTGATTGGACAGACCCTTTAACCACTTCAGCCCCAGAAGGATTTACCCCCTTAATGACCATTTTTTGCGATGCAGCACAAATGGAGCTTTCTTTTGGTGGTATTTGATCACCTCTGCATTTTTGTTTATTTTTTGCGCTATAAACAAAGTCAGACAATTTTTAAAACAAATTTTTACTTTTTGCTATAATACATATCCAAAAAAATTAAACTAATTTAGGCCAATGTGTATTCTTGTTTTTGGTAAAAAAAAATCGCAATAAGCGTATATTGATTGGTTTGCACAAAAGTTATAGCGTCTACAAAATGGGGAATAGATTTATAGACTTTTATTTATTTTTTGGTTTTACTGGTAATGGCGGCAATCTATGATTTTTAGCGGCACTGCGACATTGCAGCGGTCAAATTTGACCCCAAGTAACACATTTTTAGGGACCAGTGACATTATTAGTGATCAGTGCTAAAAAAAAATGCACTGATCAATGTAATAAATGACACTGACAGAGAAGGGTTAACACTGTTCCCTGGGTGTGTTCTAACTGTGTGGGGATGGGTTCACTGGGACAACACAGATCCGTGTACCTGATCACCAGGAACAGCAGATCTCCTCCATGTTGTCTCCCGTCAGAACAGGGATCTGCCTTGTTTACATAAGCAGATCCCCATTCTGCCTCTGGAGTGATCAGGGGTGGCTGGCGGACATAGAGTCCGCCGGACCCACGCACGCCCACAGTATCTATTGCATGAAACGTCATACAGGTAGGTCGTTTTGAGCAATAGAGCCGACCTGCCACAGTATAGGTACTGTGGCTGGTCAGCAAGTGGTTTAATGGAATAGGTCTGTTTGGCAACCAGAGCAACAGTTCTAGATTTGCATGATTGTGCAAACAAATGGTGACCCTCTTTTCTCCATTGTGTTGCAAATGTGAGCTTGTATTTTTGTATGTCCTGCAAAAATTTTGGAGGTTGAATTAGACGAGCTGTTTTAATCACAGATATGCTTATTTTTATAGCTGCTATTTTATTACACAAAATAGATTTGCCCTCAAATTGCATTAAAAAATATCAAGAGATCAACAGCCTCAAATAGGAATACTGTTTTGTTTTTCCTAATTTTTTTGCATTGAGGCCATTCAGAGTGAATTGACTACAGTAAAATGACTCATCACAGGCCCAATGTAAACAAAGCAAATTCTGTAAAGAAATAGGCTATACATGCCTTTCTAAAGAGTTTACCGATTTGCTGATCTCCAGCCACTGCAGGTATTTAACACTTATCGAATCGGTATAGAATACTGGCTACTCCCAACAGTGCCCTGTGGTCCCTTCCATCAGCTTGTACACTAAGGATGCCCAAGGCAGCAGGAGAAATGCCAACTGCCAGTGATATCAAGTGATCTGCTTAAAGCGGAGTTCCGCACACATTTTATTTATTTATTTTTTTTACTCCTCACCATGCAGCACCAATGTGCATCCTTAAAATGTTCACTTACCTGATTTATGCCGATATCTAATTTCACTTCCTCCTCCTAGGTAGCCGCAGACATTTCCGGGTTTGCATTGGCTGCTGGAGATCTTGGTCAGCTTGGCATTGCACAGCTCCAGTATCATTTAACATTGGCGTAAATTGCACCTCACTGCAAATGCGCTATATTGGCAGGTGCATGATGGGTAACTAGCATGCGCAGAATCCAGGAAGGAGGACACTGTGGCTTCAGTTGCCCACACTGGAGATGGCTGTGCAGAAACTTCAAAAAGTAAGAAAACGGTAGTTTAAAGCATTATTGCAGTGCATAAGGCATGAGTATTCTGGGGAATTCTTATCTTAAGAGAAGTATGGGGTGTTTTTTTTTTTTTTTTTTTTTTTGATTCATACTTACCTCAGTGGATGTAGCATCAGATCGATGCTGCAGCTGTCCCCCGGCGTCTCTGCACTGAGAACCGAGCCACCGAACACCACCGATTTGTCCTTGAAAAGGGCCCTGGCTATAGTCTAGAGGTCTCCTCCACCAGGACTTCATCTATAATACCCAACAGGCATAGTTTCGGGTGTTCTACAAGATGAATCTGAAATCGCCTCCTTCCAATATATGTGCAATTTGGGCCACCTCCATAACATATGGATCAAGTGGCCATGATCCCTCATGCATCTAGTGCAAGACGGATCATCACGCACCCCCATTCTCGCCAGTTTAGCCGGTGTGTAGTGGACACGTAAAAGCACATACAATTGGGATAACCTTTGGGCCACATTCAAAGAACACGGGAACCTCCGCAAGAGCATCCTCCTATCGGTCTTCTTCAAATGCTCAGACATCTCTTTCCCATCTGGATATCACTGCTGCAGTGCTGTCAGGAAGGGACTTGTTGAGTAACATGGAGTAGCTGCATGAGATAAAACCCTTTTATAAGAGGTCACCTCATGCATGTAATTGAAAATTGGTGTGGGACTCTGCGTCCACTCGTCAATTTCCATTTGGGCCTTAACGGAATGCTAAAGCTGGTAAAAATAAAATTGCATCGATGAAGGGAGTGCAAATTTGAGTCATATGAGTGATCCCATATTGTTTCCATTTTGCGCTATATTGTAGTTTCTCCAACTCCATGTACTGCTTATTCCCCCAAATTGGGCTGAAGCTGGTGTATCCCTCAACTTGTTGCACTGCCCTTCCATACTTTCTGCATCAAATTGTAAGCGGGGCACAGCTTATTTGATTTAGCAAACTGCAATGCTTCCAGGCCCTCTGCAACCTCCCCCCTGTAGTAATACGGAGAAGTTGTGCAGTTGGGTTTACCAAGTTCAATACCGGATCTTTATCTGGGCCTAGAACTCTGGCTATGTGTTGTAATTGCGAGGCCAGATAGTAGAGACATGGGTTTGGAAGAGCCAACCCACCTGTCTCCTTTCGCTGCAACTGTTCCAGTTTCACCCTGGCTGTCGAATTGTGCCAGATAAGAGACTGGAAGATTGAATTAATGATGTGAAACTGCTTCAGTAGAACAACAATCAGAGTTGTGGAGTATGTATAGGATCTGTGACATTGAGATCATTTTGATCAAGTTTATCCTACCTACTGGAGAGATTTTCAATCGGGACCACACCTTGTCCTGGAAACGGGGACAGGTTCAAGGTGATGTATTCCAGAGGGTGGGGTGTGACCTGTACACCTAAATACCTGAACTCAGAGGATACAGGGATATCCATTAGGGATACTGATTGTGGGTTTGGTTTCTTATCCAGCATCATAAGGGAAGACTTGGTCCAGTTGATCACTAAACCAGAGTAGTGGCCGAACCATAAATTCCTTCCCCAGTCCAAATTTGTGAAGGATAGCTCATAGATATGACCATTCAAAACAATCGAAGGCCTTGTGGGCGTCGAGAGAAAAGCTCTATATCCCATGTTATCAGACCTGGACTGTATATTAATAAACGGCCTGCGTAAATTTATAGCCGTGCCTGTCTGAGGCATAAATCCTGCTTGATCGGAATGAATTATGGAGGATATTACCTTGTTCAATCTTAGGCCAACACCTTTACTAGTATTTTCACATGTTTCTGAAGAAGGGATATCTGTCTATATGAGCCGGGGTCCTTATCAGGCTTTAGAAGTAAGACTAATAATGGCTTTAGTCAGAGGGTGGGAGGCACCCATTTTATTTATTTATTTTGTTTACTTCATTGAACACCTCTAACAATTTAGGCAATAGGGTCTCGCCATGTTGCTTATACATCACTGCAGGAACACCATCCTCCCCCCGGTGCTTTGGAGTTGGGGGAACATCCCAGCGGGGGGGGGGAAATCCCCACCAGTGTTAGCGTTTTTTGGAGGTTTACTCACGGATTCCTTAGGCTTCTCTGTGCCATAAGGTCCGCGCTGCTGGAGGACTGCAGCATCGCCGTTTTGGTTCTCAGGACGCTGGATGTCCTCCTTTTCCTTTTCCCTGGGTAACCATCACAGATCCAAGCATACCGTGGGGTAACAAGAGGTTCTGGAGCGGTCTGGTGTCCGTGTGCCTGTGTATCTGAGCCGAGAACAGGGTCAAATCAGGGTAACCTGCGGGAGCTCTGAGATGCAGCTGCTCACATGCCGGTCCTGGCCATGCCTCCGAACTCCACTTTAATGTGTCCTTACAGCCACATCTTTTCCATGAAAACTGTGTAAAAAAAAAAAAAAATGGTTTTAATAAATCAAATTCTGAAATTCTAGATGCAGTAGTTGGTTTAAAATTGCAATAACAGAATATCTGTGCTCCTGCCTAAATAAGCCACCAAACCCAAGCAGTTGTATAAATATCACAAAGAATATTAACGTGTGTGTGTATAAATAAAAAAAAAAAAAAAAAAAAAAACTACAGCGTTGCCCAGAAAATGAATAAATGCATAGAAAAAAAACTTTCAATTTCTCATACAGTGCAAGCACATAAAATCGTAGATCTGTTGTCCCTGATTTCGAGGGACTGTCCATCTGTCCCTCTTTCCTCCTCATTTGTCCCTCTTTCCTCCTCATTTGTCCCTCTTTCCTCCTCATTTGTCCCTCTTTCCTCCTCATTTGTCCCTCATTTTGGTCTGATCTATATAGTTGTATATAAAATGCACTACCCATCTTTCATCCAATTTCTAAATTGCTGCATTTGTTAATTCTAAAAGCCAATATAAAGGAATAGTAGTGGTAAAAAAAAGCACTTCTAGGTTTAACCAATCATATTTTTTTTTTTTTTTTTTTGTACAATTATCCTTATTAAGGGGTCGTGGCAGAGTGTGTCCCCTATGCTTTAACTTTTGCTAACGTGTCCCTCAAACCCATCCCAGAAAGTTGGGAGGTATGCATAAAACATGCATTATCAATCCAATAACAATACACATAGAGATAAGTATCATAAAAATGAAGTGTTGGATCCCTTTCACACTTGTGCGACCAGGGACTGCAAAGCCGCATGACAAGTCGTACCCCATGATTTTCAGTGAGCACCATTCATATCTGTATGACTTCAAAGTAGTCCCTGGTCTTTTGGTCTGACTTTGATGCGATTTTGTCCATAGACCTCAAGATTACACAGACTCATTATTTAGTCAAATCAAAATCGTGAGACTTTCGTCACACAAGTGTGAAAGGGGCCTTAAAGCGGGGGTCCACCTATCTTTCGTTTTTTTTTTTTTTTTTGAGTTCATTCACAAACTTTTCTTCTCAGCATTACATACTCACATATTGTGTGTAATAGGTCCGCCTGTGTCAGATTTCGTCGGAAAGAATAACTTATATTATTCACTGCAGGCAGTTTCCATCTTCATTGTGGGCATTTGAAGCCCACAAGCATTTATTTCCTGGATGTGGTGAATGCTGTGCTCCCAGCATTCACCGCTCATTCCCGCACATGCTCAGTGGCATCCTGGGAAGCCTGAGACTAGCTCCCAGGAGTCTGGGAGAGGCTAGAAACACGCCTACTCCCATGGAAGGAGAACCAGGAAGTGCAAAGAAGAATAGAAAAATAAAAGGTAATTACGGCGATTTAAATTTTTTTTAAACGGCATGTCAGCATCTAGGCAAGGAAGACAATACATACAGATATTGTTCAAAATTTGGGTGGAACCCTGCTTTAAGTGCAGCCAGCTAGTCCACAATCTTATGTTATGCTAGCGAGAACGTGATGAAACAACCTTCGCTTCCAGTGTGGTAGACATGCCTGTGCTTCACACCATTTACAATACACCCCAGTGGCTCAACTTCGTCACCAAATTTATTTGACCACTTTTAATTGAAATGGTCAAACAGCGCATAGTAGCAGTGCTTAAAGTGTTAATAAACCCACAACAGTAAAATCAGTCTGTATATGCAGTAAAGCATGCTTGTTGTACTCGCTAAGGGGTTAATCCTGCACATTGTGTAAAAAGGCTGTTCCTGTCTTCTCTGATCCTCGCCTTCTTCCACAGTCCTCAATCCACCTCCTGTTAGTACAGAGCCTTTGGGGCACTCTGCACATGCTCAGCTTGGTGTGGATTGCTAGAGGGTTTTTTTTTTTTCTTTCCTTCTTGGGAGGGTGCATGTGATCGGCACAGGACCAGACAGAGGGCCAGGGGTCATGCAACATAGGACAGTCAGAGGCGAATGAAAACTCCACCTACCAGCTTTAACCAGTGCTCGACCGGACAATGATCGAAGTCACAAGACTGCTATATACTTCTGATGAGAGAAGGTATTTAGCAGTTTATATTTACTAAAATAATTGCATTTCCATGTTCTGTGTACTGTGGGAGACCAGATACAGTAAATACAGCAAGTTTTTACACATTTTCAAATAGCCAAGAAGCCATTCACCGGTTAGTTGTGAGAAGTTTCCAATCACATAACGCAAGTATACATTTAAGCAGATCGTATCCTTGAAAAAACAAAATTATCCCCTCCAGAGTAACAGTCACAGGTTTATTTAAACCATTAAGGGAAGACGTGGCGGCATTCTGGATAAAATCATTTTCCATTAAACACATGAAACCCATAGGTTAAATAGATATAATCTGGATAATATGATAAATATCATAGAAGATAATTCCCTGTCGCCCTCACAATCCTTTTTTTTTTTTTTTTTCCCCAAGAAAATGATTATATGTATTTTAAACTGATTTTTACTAAAGCCAAATTATCAAAATGAACAAGACTGGTATATTACAAAGGTTTTACTGCACTTGGCAATGGAAATAAGGCATATTACCATTTCCCCAGTACAAACAAACGTCTGATGACAATAGTGTCCCTTTTCAGAATTGAGTTGGTCTAGTGAACTGAATAATGCCTGGCTGTCTTAGATGTCACTTAGCATAGTGGATAACATTACAAATTCCTTTTCTACATATATCATTTAGTTAATGGGGAACAGGGTTACCTCAGGTTAAACTTGGCTGTAGTGTGTAAGTAAAATCTAGAATGGCTAAAAGGAAGCCTGTGTTTAATATGCATAACCTGCCATGGTGTTCCTAGCTAATATCCTGGTTGCAAAGCTAATTCAGTTAAAGGAGACGTACAGCCAAAGCTTGTTTGGCTATATTTCTCCTATGGATCACAGGAGTGCAATTCGTTCTGCACTCCTGTGACCTGTTTTTTGCAGACAGCGGGCTGAAGCTCGCTGTCAGCTGATGTCACAGATCCAGTCCAGGCTCGGGCAAGACTGTGACAGTTAGGGTTGCTACCTGTCCAGGATATACCTGGACAGTCTGGGTTTTGAATCGTGTGTCCGGGTTTCAGTCCACCTGAAACCCGGACACATGATTCAGACAGGAATGTGGATCAGAAATAGGACCTGACAGGAGGGTGAGGGGGTACTATATGCACCACATTATTCTTTGGAGTACCCAAAGGTGTCCCGGGTCTGTTACAATCCTATAATGTATACTAAAATAAAAAAATAAAAAATTACTGTGCACCTCCTAAAGGGTTTGGTTGGAAGAAAAATTGGCAACACTAGTGACAATAGAGCATGAGCCAGCCGCCCCTCCACAGCCCAGCGCTCCAGTGAGTGTGGGGGGGACAGAGCAGAGAGGTGCTGACAGTGAGAACCGAGCGATCGGGGGTGTTCGGTTCTCAGTGTTAAGTTGGCCATACATCATACAATTTTCTTATTCAATTTTCTTTAGCTTTACCTTCAACTGTGTAGTGCAAGATGCCTGCCTGATTGCATAAAAATTGAAAGTGTTTACGTTTGACCTCCTATTATATGGTTTTGGTAAATCTAAAGGAAAGTTGTACAAGAAGATTGTATAATGTATGGCCAACCTTAGAGGCGCCGGAGCAAAAATGCAGCATCGGACTAATACTGTATCCACCTAGGTAAGGATGATTCTTTAAAAAAAAAAAATCCCTCATACATCTTTTAAAGTACAAGTTGAGCTTAAAGCCTCATTCACATGGGCATACTGCAGCGTACACCTGTACAAGGGTCATGTTTGTGGCCACATAGGAATGCACAGGTGTGCACCCCCTGCAGGTAGTCCTATTCATGTCAGTTGGGGCACAGTGACTGCACAAACACAGCCGCTGCTCCCAATTTAAAAGCCATGGTTTTGGGCTGTGCACCAACACCTGCATGGCTGTCACATTGGGAGCAGCGGCTGTGTCCGTGCGGCTGTCGCATCCTAATTAACATTAAAGGGACTGACTGCATGGAATGTTTGAGCATCCCTGTGTTGGCCAACACCCATGGGAGCATACTGTAGTACACACTTTTATGAACGAGGTCTCAGGACAAAATCTTACCTAGCCCTCCACCCTAGCCTCTCAATACAACCATTTAGCCCCTCTAATGGCTGTCTGCAGTCTGGCCCATAAAAATCTAGTGCCATAGCCATTCAAGGAGGCACGTAAGTAACTGCAGAGGGAGGAGGAATGGGGAGTTTGGGGGCTACTTGGAAAGTATTAAGTAGTGATGACAGCATTCAAGGTTCTTTCAGTACTTCTTTCCTATGTTGTAACCTCCTGGTATGTATTTGTTTTGTTTGTTTTTTTTTGTCAATATTTCATAGTATAACATTTTAGTCTTATAAAAAGACGAGCACATTGGTTTATTTATTTTTGTAATACTTTAAAGCAGTGTCTGAAGTGCAAATTAAGTCCACAGCTATAAAACTGTAGCTGCTGACTTTTAATAAACAGACACTCCCCTATTCCACGATCCAGCAGTGTGCTCACCCAGTCGTGTTCTGTGTCCATTGAGGTTTTACCCTTCTGTTTGGACTGACCAATCAACTTTTCCACGCTGAAAACCTGACCGCTCTGGCTGCTGTACTACAAAACGTCACCAATGCCCACCCCTGTCTGTTCCTTCACACATGCATACATTTTCTACACAACTGTGGACTACATTGCTCCTTTCATTCCTCATTGGTACAGGTAGTAAGACCAGCTTTCATGTTCATGTGCACTAAAATATTTGGTACAGCTTCATCCCAGTGAGTAGAAATGGTCTCTGCCTTTTTTTTTTTTTTTTTTCCTAGGCCACTTATTTTGTTTTGCATATCAGGTTGGTTACCTTTTTCACCTATTTTAAGTGCCGTATTTAAGACATTTCTGTCTTGTGGTGGTGAGTATTCTATTTCAGGCAGGACATGGGTTCACACAGGAGAGAAGGTATCTGCAGTCTGTCTGTCTTTGCCCAGTACAAAGACTTTCCCTGGATTTATACACCTGAGACTGGTATCCTAGCGACTGCCTGGGATAAAAGGTTCTTGGGCGTTCTATATAAACAGGCTTTGTTAGAGTTCACAATGGCGGGCTGTAAAACAAAGGTCAGCTGTAATTTAACAAACCTAAGATGTGGCTTGTCAAAAATTTTACATTGGATAAATTGCTCCAGATCCACATGGTCCCTGCATAAAACACTGTAAACATCTTTTCTATATCTGGTGCTTAAGCTGGGCACACAACGGGCTGAATATAAAAAAAAAGGTACAGATTGCAGTACTAACACAAGTGATGTTAGTGTGGCGATCTCCCCTGCTGAGCTATGGTGTTCTGATGGGGACAGGGAGCTGTACACATGGACCGAAAGTCAGCCGGTTCCTGCTGAACTGATCATTTTTGTCCGTTTTTCTTTCAGCCCGTGTGTACCCAACCTAAGATAAAGCCACAATTTTTTAGGACATTGAGGGCCGCTTCAACAGGCAGGTTGTGGTGTGAATGAGGCTCCGAGGAAGAAGTTATTCCTTCGCTATGCATCAGCCAGCAAAGGCCCTGATGTCTTCTCCTTTGCCATCTGGAGACTGACAGTTTCAGGACTGATTGCCATGACTAGGTGGCCTTTCAAGCGATATTTCTCCACGTATTTGAGTGTAGTTTTTAACTTTGTTTTTTATCAATAAATACAATATCTCACAAGAGAGTACACCTCTCACATTTGTTTGTAAATATTTTATTATCTTTTCATGTGACAACCCTGAATAAATTACACTTTGCTGTAATGTAATGTAGTGAGTGTACAGCTTCTATAACAGTGTAAATTAGCTGTCCTTTCAAAATAACTAAACCCACAGCTATTAAAGTCTCTAAACCACTGGCAACAAAAGTGAGTACACCCTAAGTGAAAATGTCCAAATTGGGCCTAAAGTGTCTATTTTTTTTGGAGTCTTCTTACACTCTTCGATGATATCACTGAACTGGTGGATGTTGGGAGACCTTGCACCCCTCCACCTTTCGTTTTGAGGAAGCCTCACAGATGCACAATAGGATTTAGGTCTGGAGACATGCTTGGCCAGTCCATCTTTTACCCTCAGATTCTTTAGCAAGGCAGTGGTAGTCTTGGAGGTGTGTTTGGGGTTGTTCTGTTGGAATACTGCCCTGTGGCCCAGTCTCTGAAGGTAGGGGATCATGCTGTGCTTCAGTATGTCACAGTACATGTTTGCATCCATGGTTCCCTCAATGACCTGTAGCTCCCCAGTGCCAGCAGAACTCATGCATCCCCAGACCATGACACTCCCACCACCATGCTTGACTGTAGGCAAGACACACTTGTCTTTGTACTCCTCACCATCTGAACCAAATACATTTTATCTTTGTCTCATCAGACCACAGGGTATGGTTCCAGTAATCCATTAGTCTGCTTGTCTTCAGCAAACTGTTTGCGGGCTTTCTCGTGCATCATCTTTAGAAGAGGCTTCCTTCTGGGACGATAGCCATGCAGACCTATTTGATGCAGTCTGCGGCGTATGGTCTGAGCACTGACAGGCTGAACCCCCCACCCCTTCATACGTCTATTTCCCAAAGACAACCTCTGGATATGATACGGAGCACATGAACTCAACTTTGGTAGACCATGGCGAGGCCTGTTCTGAGTGGTACCTGTCCTGTTAAACCACTGTATGGTCTTGGCCACCATGCTGTAGCTCAGTTTTAGGATCTTGGCAATCTTCTTATAGCCTATGACACCAGGGAGGGAAAATGGCTAATTGGGCCCAATTTAGACCTTTTCACTTAGTGGTGTACTCGCTTTTGTTGCCAGTGGTTTAGACATTAACGGCTGTGTTATTTGGAGGGGACAGCAAATTTACAGTTATACAGGAACAGAAACCTAGCATTCATATTTATGCCCAGTAGAGCCTGCAGAGGGAGCCTGAGCTGTGCACACGCTATAAGGTGCTCTGCTGTATTCGTTTTAGATGATGTTCATCTAACTATTCGCCATGGGTACCTTTTTTTAAAACATCTATGACCAGGCTGTTGACATGTAGTAATGAAGCTTTAAATCAAGACATCACTGACTACTGTAGCTGCATGCGCTGTGGAACAATTCTTGTTTGGCTCACAAGAACGGAGTGTATCGAGTCACCTAATATGCACCTGCTCTGTGTTTACATTCGGGTATAGAAAGTGGAAGGCTATCAGCCCACTACTAGAAAAGGGTAAATCAGAATAACAGAGTGCTGTGCCTGGCATAAAACCTAGAAATTGCTCATGCTGGCTATTTTAACCACTTGATGATGAAGCATAAAACAAATATTAATGCCTGCAACTTTGACATGTGTTAATACACATAATTACAATTTTACTCAGATGAATTGTATTGCTTTTTTCAGTACATATTGTAGCTTCATTTGATCATAATGGACGTCTCCTGATTTATAACATATTTATTTATTTAAATTTTTCTAAAATGCATCTGTATATTTCTTACTATTATCATAACCTGCCACCAAAGTAAATTCTCCTCCACATATTCGTATAGTATTTGTTTGTTCCTGGGCCCTACTATGGGAGAAATCGTACATCTTTTTTGCTTTTTTTTTTTTTTTTTTTTTTGTTTTGTTTTTATCCTACTTATAGCACAGTGGCTTAAATTTAAAAAATGCATTTTTTTTTTAATCCTACCTAAAATACATTGGCCATGACCTTGACCCTAATTCTAACCCTGCCACTGACCTAGATGAAGATACTGAAACTGTAGCGTGCAAAATCTGGTGCAGCTATGCATAGTAGTCAATTGGCTTCTAACTTCAGCTTGTTCAATAAAGCTTTGACAAAAAAAAAAAATGGAAGTTAATTGGCTTTTATACAGAGCTGCACCAGATTTTGCACTCTCCGGTTTTGCTGAATCAACCCCAATGTAGTTTTAGTTTTTCTCCACTTCTCCAAGAGGAGACAAAAACGGGCAGGATATACAGTGACTGATCACTGGGATAGCCAATCGGAGGCTATCGCAGTGATCCGGTACCAGGCCTCCTGGTTCCCATTTAGTACAAGACCCAGTACTCTGTGAGAGCTCTCAGCACAGAGTGAGTCATGTATGCATGGAAAACACACTTTTGTAAGGCCACAATATTTATTTGCTTGGCGGGAAGGGGTTATCTTCATGGAGTGTGGCATCCTATTGCTGGTACAAATGATTGGAGTCAAGCCAAGTCGGCACATATGTGATTGTGAAGCGTGGAGCTTGATCTCTCCTGGTGCTTTCTGGTGTAAACTTTGAAGGCGGACAACTCCTGTAGTGCCTGCAGCTCCAGGGGTCTCGGGGCTTGTTTTACAGCTTGAATGTTCATAGCCGGGCATCAGTTCTTCTAGGTCAGACGTGGAATAACATTTTTATGCTTGCAATTTAATCTATATATGCACTGATGTCAAAAACAGGTAGATGTAAATTCATTATTATGAATATGAAGAAATATTTGGGGAAACTAGACAAATACTGGGAATTGTCAAAAACCTGTTATGTCGAAATTGTTTAGAAAGTAGATATTTGTCAAAAAATGACCAATGCATTTTAACATGGGTTTATGTTCTACAAGTCTTTGGTGTCTATTTGAAAATTTCATTCTAGACTTATTGGTATAATATTTGGCTGTGTTTGAGCAACATACAAACAAAACAAACAAACAAACCTGTTTTACACTCCTTGTACTAGAGGATGACTTAAAATGCAGATATTCAATCTGCAAGCTCGGCTTTCATTTTTTTCTTGCATCCCCGACAGCAGACATATTGGCCTCAGGAAACCTTGGTGGGCCTCTCAGTGTAGGGAAATGAAACTCTGTTGTGGATGTCTGGAATCAATGCTGGGGGAATTGAATTTATTACCAAGACAAATGATAATGAACCCAACATAATTCTGAGCTCCAGGCACACGGAGCCCTTAATCAAGTACTACTTATAATTACATTAATGTGTTTGCATGGCCTAGGAAATTTTTTCTTTTTAGATCAATAATAAAAAAGCCATTTTGGAATTCATGTGGATTCCATTTATTCCAGATTTTATGCTGTTAGAATTTATTTGTTTTACTATTTTGTAGATGTTGGGAATAGGTGGGAGGTTGACCATCCTATGTCCACTGTTGTATCTCTCAGCAGATTGTTTTGTGACAAGAACTACATAAGCATTTCTCAAGGTGGTCAGTCATATGAGTGGAGATTGACCACAATGCAAATATGTAGGTGCAATGCTTTGACAATCTCTATAATCTGTAGGGATGTTCTAAGTCATGATAGAAGGAGTTTGGGAAATCTGCATCACAAAAGGACTTTGGTTTGAAAAACTTCATTGGATGGTATGTCCATGTCTGGCTAATCTAAAGACACCTTTTAAATAGTAACTCCCAATTTTGTTGTGGGGGGGGGGGGGACTGCTCCCTTTGGGTGATCTATATACATTTCCGGGGATGTAACAAACTTTTTGTTGCAGATTCTTACCTTTTTGGTAATCTGAAGACATAGCGGTTTGTCTGTATAAATGTGTTAAGTGGATGTGAATAGGCATGATGCTTATCAGCTGCTGCACATTCACGGTTCTAATGAGGAAAGTGACAGTAACTGAATTACATTTTTGTCTGGGGGGGGTGCCGCCGCTCAAAATCTGACTTGTATCTTAGTGCAGACTTCTGGGGAAAATCAGTAAGCCAATCACACAAGCAGGAAATGTTTCTGGAGGGTGTTCTGTACACATCTATGTACATAACACACCCAGAAAATGAGAGCTTCAGATTTTAATAACTTTTAATTACAATATGACTTGTGTAACAATTGTATATGCTTATCTTTTTAGCAATTTTTTTTTCCCACGAAAGTAGAGGTCCCCTTTAAGATATGTGAGCACTCGCCTGATCTGGACAGTTATGGCATCAAAAAATTCTATGTCTTTGGGCAATTTGCTGCTCATGTATGCACCCCCTCTTGGCTGACCAGTCCTGAGGAACTGGTGGATTTTGTGGATTTTCCAAGCTGATTCTGGTTTTGTACCTAAGATGAGGCTGCCGCCATTAATGTCTGATCAGCAAATAAACCTATACAACAAACATTTAATTTTTTTTGTTCCTTTTTTTTTTTTTTTAGGACTCATGTAAATGGTCAGCTGACCCAAATCATGTTTCATTATTTGGTACATGCTGGCTAGTTTTAGTGCCACCTCAACATTCTCCCCCCCCCCCCCCCCCCCCAAATGCTTAAAGCAGAATTGCAGTTATAGCTTTGACATGATTTCACGCATATACCATACCTGTGAGATTCCCCTGCAAGCTGGATATCCCTGTAATAGACACCTGTACGACAGTGATCGCCACTAGCTTCTGTGTCCTGTGCTGAGCTGCTGCATTGTGAACATAGGGGGTTGGCCGCTTGGCACAGGTACCATTTTTAGAGAATGCTTAATATTATATATATTTTTTTTTTTTTCAATAAATATTTTATACTTGGATGAGGTGGAGAGGAGTGACATCAAACTAATACAGCCACCACATCCAAGGATTTCTTTTTAACATTTTGTCCAAAGACCAACACAAAAATGTTATGAGAGAGAGAGACTTAGTATTTTTTTTTTTTTTTCTCCCATGTAGAAAAATATTACTAAATGTTTAATGAAGCTGGGGGCACCTTTCTATCCGTTCTTCCAGTTTTACAGATATAAGAGAATTTTGGACAGCTTAATTTGCCATGGTCTCCCTTGCTTTGTCTTTGGTCACCCTGCAAAACCACTTAAAGTGACAGTTTACCCATAACTTGATAAAAATGTTCTTTAGCAAGGAACATACATTTCACATTAATAATTATGCTACCAAAATCAGTGTGTGCTAGAAATTTCCTCCAGCATTGCTCCTGTTTCTTCTTGCTGGAGGCTGCCATTTTGCTGAAGCACTGAACCCATGAACAGCAGTAAATCTTTAGGCTGTTAGCAGAGCGGCCTCTACAAACTCGTCGGTGCCTAAAAATAGAGAGCAACTGAGCATGTGCAGAGCGGTGTGCCACAATGGGGTTGGTTACTAAAACTGGATAGTGCAAAATATGGTGCAACTCTGCATGGAAACCAATCCGGTTCCAAATATTCCAGTTAGTTTTTTTTTTTTTTTTGTCAAAGTTTAATTGAACAAGCTGAAGTTAGAAGCTGATGCTGGCTGCATCATGTTTTGCACACTCCAGTTTTAATCAACCCCATTGTATTACTCTTGTATTACTCTATTTTAAACCACATAGGCACTTAATTTTTAATGTTTTGCATAGCTATACCTGCAAAAGTTGAAGTGATCTAGCAGCACTTAATTTTCTGACCAAGGCCCCTTTCACACAGGGTGGAATCAATCTGCTCCGCAGGGGAAATGTCTGCTGAGCAGGCCATTGACAGGTCCGTGTCTGCTCCGCTATGCAGAACGAACAGACGCAGCATGCTGTTCTATATGGGGCGATAGGATTGTCATCCGATCCACCCGACAGATGGCAAACGTATCTCCATACTTCTGATTTGATTGGATGCCGGTGGGTGACAGTGGACACGTGTCTGCTGACATCTGCCGCTCCATAGAGAACAATAGGTTGCCCGATCGGGTCTGTCTGAAAAATGGACAGGGGGACCTGATCGGTCCGCTGGTGTGAAAGAGGCCAAAAGTTCCACTTTAAAATTTGTGTAGAAAGTGCAGAGCAGAATGCCCAATTGCTTGTGTATCCTTGGTCATGAAATCTGATGTCAAAAGTGCAGAGGACATGTAGGAAGCATCTTGTACTTTGTCATTGGTCTTGGTATTATCCCTGTGCAGCTCTTGTGGAGGATAGGCCTCTATGTAAAGAACTATGGCCTATTCTAGTTCAGATGGGGCATTTTCATTCTCTCCTCTTCATCCAATATTGCACAGATGTATGGACACTGAGCATTTTACTCCTTTCTTGTCGGGATTTCCAGCAGTAAGCCCTGAGCTGTGATTTATTGAGTGCAGACTTTGGATGGTGGACTATCTATTTTCAGCATCTAAACCTGAATGTCGGGCAGTCTTGGTACTTGTGTACAAGGATGATGGGGCTACTATGATTACTCTCATGACATGTGGAGAGCACATTGAGTATCTTTCAAAAATATAATTTGAACCTTGGAGGATTTTACACGTCAGTTTACATCATATACTTCTGGGATATAGAGCCAAGTTCCACACGGTTTATTAGTTGTTTGAGAATCTAAGCCCCATTCTAACCTTATAAGCGCCTTGGTGGGGAGAATGAGGCCAGGCTCTGTTTTAATACACTGGCAAATTTTGTTTATTTTTAGTGTGTGTGTGTGTGTGTGTGTGTGTGTGTGTGTGTGTGTGTGTGTGTGTGTTTTTTTTTTTTTTATCTGTAATAAGGAATAAATGATTTTGATGTGTTGGTGCAGAACTGTCCACTGAAATTTTAGCATGTATTTTTTTATTCACTTTTTTTTGTTTTTTTGTTACATTTTTGAGCAGTGTGGAGTAAAGGCTAAGCCGGGTTGTTATTGTATTGATTGGATATAATAACTTGGAAGTATATCGGTGACTCCGCCATACGTCTATACATTTTGGTTGGTTAAGGGGCAGGGTGGATTTGATTTAAATCAAGTAAATTTAAATCACAATTTAAATCCTGGTTTAAATCACTAGTAAAATAGCTTGATTTAAAGCCACTCGATTTTAAATTATAATTTTTAAGGGGCAACTGCCATCTCTGTCTCCCAGCAGCTCCTCCTCTGACCCGATGTTGTGTGCAGTGCATGTTATCTCAGCTTGCAGAGCTTGGATTCATTGAATGAGTTTACTAAAAATGTAAATATTGCAGAATATACAGCCTCATGCTACATAACTCATGCTAAATAAACAAAATTATTAATATATCTTAAATGGGAAAACTATGGATGGATAGATTTTTACTCCAAAAGCATTTTATTAAAATAAATGTGATTACATTTTTTTTTTTTTTAATCATAGATTTATGTCCACCCTGTTAAGGGGCTTTGAGGACCTTTTTTAACAACTTCAGATCCGGGCCATTGCCAAATGACGGCAACAGCGCGGATCTAAATTGCCGGGACGACGTCTATTGACGTTGTCCCGTGCATGAGCGGCCTGCGCGCCCCCTGCAGGGCGCGCGCGGCGCGCTCGGTGATCAGCGAGTCTATGAGACTCGCCTGATCACAGATCAGAGTAAGGGGTTGGTCCCGACCCCTTACCACATGATCAGCTGTCAGCCAATGACAGCTGATCATGTGATGTAAACAGAGCCGGTAATCGGCTATTTTTCCTCCTCGCGCTAACAGCGCGAGGAGGAAAAAAAAAACCCGATCACCGGCGGCCGTGATCGGGACATCTGTCCCGATCACGGTGATCTTCTAACACAAGGCAATAGGCAGCAGTGCTGCCTACCAGTGCCCACCAGCGTCACCCATCAGTGCCCACAGTGCCAACAATCAGCGCCACCCATCAGTGCCCACAGTGCCACCCATCAGCACCCACATCAGTGCCACCCATCAGCACCCACATCAGTGTCACCTATCAGTGTCACCTATCAGTGCCCATAAGTGCCCATCAGTGCCCCCCCATCAGTGCCCCCCCATCAGTGCCACCCATCTGTCCCCATCAGTGCCGCCTTAACTGTGCCCATCAGTGCCGCCTTAACTGTGCCTATCCGTGCCCATCAGTGCAGCCTATCAGTGCCCACCAGTGCTGCCTCATCAGCGCATATCAATGAAGGAGAAAAATTACCTGTTTGCAAAATTTTATAACAAACTATGAAACATGATTTTTTTTTTTTTCAAAAATGTCCATCTTTTTTTGTTTAGCAAAAAATAAAAATCCCAGATGTGATCAAATACCACCAAAAGAAAGCTCTATTTGTGGGAAAAAAATGATAAAAATTTCATTTGGGTACAGTGTTGTATGACCGCGCAATTGTCATTCAAAGTGCGACAGTGCTGAAAGCTCAAAATTGGTCTGGGCAGGAGGGGGGTTGAAGTGCCCAGTAAGCAAGTGGTTAAATGAGTATATATTTAGGATAGTCTATTCCACTCTCCATACTCTGCATTAATTGTATGTAGTTTTGCAGTGCAGTTGGTAAATGACCCGCGGTAGTGAACCCTTCTCCAATGCATCTGCTAGAACCCTGTTCCTGCACCGCTGCCTCCATCAAGCCATTTTATATGGCTTGATGGAGGCAGTGAAGCAGGAAGAAGGTTGCAGTCTAATGTATGGATAGTGGTGCAAATGATGTGCATAAGTGCATCTGTTCTCTACAGATATATGGTGCGATCTCATTGCTTGACGACCACAGTTTATTTTCTTACATAAAAAAGCTGGATGTGACCGTTTTAATCCCTGTATTCTATCTGCTCAACGAACAGATTTCAGTTCACAGTGACACACTGCCAGACTCGTGCACAGCTAAATATACCAATACAGTATTTTACAGGGTTTATAAAGCACCAAGAGTTTGTGCAGCACTTTACAATATAAAAAGAGTGCAGTTACAATACAAATAAAAGCATGAGGGTTAGGAGGGCCCTGCTCAAAAGAGCTTACAATCTAAAAGAAAGGGGTGAGTGATCCAAAGGGCTCTTGCCACACTTCTAGACATAAAGCAATCCACCTACCATTGATTGCTTTCCATAGGCACTGGGCAGGTGGTGAGGAAGCGCTCTATATGTAGTAGGCAGACATTTCACTAATCTGGCTGTCCTCCATTCATAGATCACTTTTCACTTAAGATATAATGGTACATCTTCTGTGAATGGAGGGGGGGGGGGGGGGGGGGGTGGCCTAAAGGGCAGGCATAGTCAGCACGTTTGACAAGTGCCTGTGACCGGTCCAGGTCTTGTATTGACTCATATAGCATTTGAAAATTATAGCTGCCAGGGGGTGGCTTTGGATTTTAACACTTCTCTTTAAACATAAGCGTTGTCCTCGTGCTTATTTTTTTTTTTTTTTTTTTTTTTTTTTTGTTTTTTGCCTAAAATTGGGCTTTAAGTTCAGCCAGTGCGTGCATGCCTTTTACTTGTTACTAGACATATCACATAATGTGTCATATTGTTAGATCCTAAGGCCCTTTTGTGTTGCAGTGTTTCATTCATTCTCTCTCTCATTGCAGGTGATGTTTCTCCAGTACAGATGAGCCCCGTGTCTCAGTCTCAGTTCATCCCTCTGGCTGAAGTCTTATGCTGTGCAATATCCGATATGAATGCCGCACAGATTTTAGTAACACAAGAATCCCTCATGGAGCAGCTGGTAAAACATTACCCAGGTGCTGACCATTTGCTAACTTTGTTTACAATATGTGTAATCCAAATCTTGCCCGGAGCTCTCCATGTTTCATACACAAACCTCTGCATCAATGTGGATGTTTTAGACAACTACACTTAATGGTTTAACCAGTGCCAGAAAAGTAGAAACCACCTTTTAAAAGAATATACTAAAATGATGTGTGCTATAAACCTGCTGCCACATTTTTAGGCTAGTCCATACAAATAGATTTAAATTACAAAGTACTGGCATCATGTAAATGGAAGAGCGTGACACCTTCTTTATGGCCTCGTGGAAGGAATAGAAATGCAAACTGGTGTGCACCTAAAACTAAAATATTCGTTTTGTGTGTAGCTTTTTTTTATTTTTTTATTTTTATTTATTTATTTTTTTTTATTCTGCAGATTAAAGCTATATGTGACATTTTTTGATTTGAGGCTACATGTAGTGCATTAGGTTAGTACATGTAGAGCACCAGTTTACATGTAGTGTAAAAATGATTTGTCTTCTATGATAAGAGAATAATTTTTCAGGTATTTTTAGAAAATGTTTTACTGCCTGTGAGAACTGACCCATGTGTGCCACCATTATGCCATATTATTGCAAAATTTGAATTCGTTGGTATAACTATATATTTACATATAAACTGATGGTACCTATAGAACGAGATTTCTCAAACTTTCTTTTGCCTAAAAGTTTGAGGTTTCGTAGAACCTCCTGAAACACATTTTCAGATCTACAGCTCACAGAACATTTGTATCTGATCAGTGGGCTGTAGCTATAACAACAACTAACAAACAGTAATAGATTAAATTATTTAAAATTACTTACCTCCTCAATGTGAAACTTGGGCTTGCTCAATTGTGGTTCGAAGTTGAAATAAGCGCACAGGGAGTTGCTTTCCTCCACATGCAGGGAAGCTGCTGTTGTAGCTTGCTTTTTTCCCTTGATTCTCGCTAGCTCGCCTCTTGTCCATCCCAGGTGATATCGCATACAAGAGCCTGGGACAGACAGAGGAGGAGGACTGGTGGGGAACAGCGCAGAAAAGAACGGTATACTTCCTACCCCCTCTCTGCAAATCCATAGCACACTGGGGTTCAGAGAGAAGTCCCCAGGGTTTGCACCGCAAATTGATAGTAACTCGGCACTAAACTGCTAATAAACAGTGTATATGTGAAATATCAACTAATAGACCAATAAAGTTGATGGAACAATAAAAGAATGAATATAAATATATCCACCTATTAGTGTTTTTTTAAAAAAAAGAAATTATATAAAAGTCCAAGTGTAGTGCTCTTCAAAATATTCCTCAGATCCTTTGAATATTTCTTCTGTGACATTAACACACCATGTGCTGCACCCACTACCACCAATAGTAGCTCACCTCCCAATTTGAAGTCAAATGCGCATGTCCCTTTAAGAGATGTTACCAGATGTAGCCATCTATAAAACCACTCTCCTCTGGATCCAGATAGATAAAAGGATTGGTATGTATGTATGTATATAATACATTTTTTAAATTATCAATCCTAAAAGACCCCTTTCACACTGGGGCCCGCGGTACTTTTCGGCCACTAGCAGGGTGCTTTTAACCCCCGCTAGCAGGTGAACAAAGGGTTAAAAGTGCCTGTGTTGCGAAGCTGCCAAAATGCTTAGCAGGCATTTTAATGGGCAGGGCGTTTTTGGGAGCAGTGTATATGCTTCTCCCAAACCGCCCCAAAGATGCTGCTTGCAGGACTTTTTTTTTTTTTTCCCCCGTCCTGCAAGCACACCACCCCAGTGTGAGAGGCTTTCACACTGGGGAGACATGAGAGGCGCTTTTACAGGCACTATTTTTTAGTGCTAAAACGCCTGAAAATCGCCTTCTGTGTGAAAGGGGTCTAATTCCCACAATTCTACTCATAACACTCAGAGGCAAAACATGCAGACCATCATAGTGATTTCCATATAAACCACACATTTATTTAAAAGCTAAGAATACAACACACTTGCATATAAAAGTGCACTGACACTGGTGCACAACAGATAACGTGAATGTACAATTGCTCAGACCACCATAGGGGGCATCACCATTAATGGCTGCAGCTTGTGGATGGATTGCTTGCTACTGTCCCCTTAAAGTTTTGATTCTGCTTGCTATGGCTTACAGGTACCTCCAGTATTCTCTTCCACCCCACTGTATTGGAAAGATGTCTTGCGTCACTGGCTCTGCCACTTACGCCACAGGGCGTGGCTGTCCATCCACAAGCTAATGGTAATGCCCCCACAATATGTGGTTTTCACGGGTTTCAATTTAAGTCTATTGGTAGCCAAAAATGCTTTAAGCTTGAAGCTCATATACTCTTTAAGCTACAAGTGACACTAACTCAGGTGTGACCAGGCACAATTAAAAACCATGGAATTTTGGATGTTGAGCATTTTGGAGCTTAGAGCTACAAACACTCAGGTGGGAATGGGCCTGGGAATCTTAGTGGCTGTTACTAACCTGTTCCTATCCTTAATTACTACTGCATCTAAACTGTACACACAAATAAGAATAGCACCAGAAGAGTACTTTTAAAGTGGACCTTCAGTAATTTTTTTCCAACTTTCCATCTATTAAATCTTCTGCCCTTGTTGTTTTAACTTTGCACAGTAAAAACATTTTTTTTTCTGCCAGTAAATGCCTTATACAGCCCGCTTCCTGTTACTTGTCTGGTAAAAAACCTAGGCTTATGACGACATGCACAGCTGTCTCTCTCGCTCTTGTGAGAGTTTACCAGGAAGGGAGGGGGGATGATTCATAAGAGGGCCAATGAGAGCTGCAGAGCTGGAGGTGTGCCTCCTGTGTAAATCCAGGAAGTAAACAGACAGCAGCTTCAGCTGCCCACAGTTAGAATGGTTGCAGCCGGACTCAGTGGAGGGAGATTTCTGCAGCATATTTGCCATTCTGAAGCTTCCCTCCAACCACTTTGCATATTTTATATATACTGTGATTCTGTACTTGCCAAAGATGTTTTTATTGCAAATTATTATGTGAGCAGACTGTAGTTCCTTTTAAGAATTTGTGGTTTGTTTAAATTTTTCAAGTTTACTAAATGCTGATTTTTTTTTTTTTTTTTTCTTCTTCTTTTATAGGTATTGCAACCCCATCCCAGGAAATTCTTTATTCTACTCTTGGGACTCTAATCAAAGAGAGAAAAATCTTCCACACTGGAGAGGGTTATTTCATTGTCACTCCGCAGACATACTTCATCACTAGAAAGCCACTTTCACACAAGTGTGGTGCAACTGAAGACATTTCTGCCTCTCCACCAACTGTTACTTATCTTGTGAGCATGGAGAGCTGTGCAGACTTGACCAAAGTTAATGTCCCCTCTGTGTCCCACTGCCGTTCTTGCAGCTGCTTCTCTGAAAACTCCACTCAGAACATACTAGGACAGCAGTCAATCAATGAGGGTAATCCAAAGGAACATAAAAGCGTCAAGGATTCAAAAACAGCTGTTCAAAACCAAGCCACCTCCACTTCTCGGGACCAACATACATGTGCTAAAACAAAGCCACAACTCTCATTAAAAGAAAAAGAAAAGTGCAATAAGAAATTTGGCATCAGTCTCTTCTGGAGAAATGTTTCTAAAAAAGAGAAATCCAAAAAAGAACTAGGGAGCTTCTCTGCACAGTTTCCACCAGAAGAGTGGCCGGTGAGAGATGAAGATAACTTGGACAATATCCCGCGTGATATAGAACATGAAATAATTAAACGCATCAATCCAATTCTCACTGTGGACAACTTGATAAAACATACAATGCTGATGCAGAAAATGGAGGAACAGAAAAAGTACTTTAGTAAAGGGACCTCAACAGATATAATCAGAAACAAAAATGGGCATAATGGTAAAAGCAGCAATAAGAAGAAAAACGGTAGAATGTCAAAGTACCATAAAAAAGTTCAAGCCTGTAAAGAAAAAGCAAAAAAGGACAGCTCTGTCCAAAGGTCAGCTTTTCATGGGGAGACTAATGTGGTAAAAAAGTCCTTTCAACAGACTGGTGGAATGGATGACATATTGGTTCCAGACGTCTTCACTACAGCTAATGCAGATGTTGAAAAAAATGAAGTCCTTTATAAAAAGCAAATTCAAAACCCTTTTGAGGGTATTTCTTATAGGGAAAACGGTAACATCAGTGGACACAAATCTGTAAAAGAGATGAAAAGAATCAACTTTGGAAAAAATAGAAAAAATATGCCAAGGTCAAAGTCTTTAGACTGCCCAGGATCAAATGCCGAGGCTGGAACACAACATTTTAAAAGTGAGCGGCCTGTAGATGATTATTATAATGAGGCGCTGTTTCAGGATCAGATGGTACCTGTTAATGATAAAGATGATTTGACAGAATATCCTCCTAATTACCCACAGTGCAGTACTCTAAGGATAGATGACAAGTTTAAACAAAATAAAGAGCAGAGTTCTCTGTCTTGTGAGGCTGGGACTCCTCTTTTTGGAGACAATCAAACTAATGTGGTTTTACAATCGGACATGACTTGGGAAAGCGAAAGAGGAAACTCTTATTCGTCAGGCCTTTATTGTGGTAAGATTAGCGCTATTAATGGACCTTTACAACACAGCCAAACAAATCTTTGTAGAAACATTAATGCCTCAAAGCATTATGGGCGACCATACGTTGGTTCATTAGGGGAAGCAAAATCTGAACAAAGTGGCTATTGTACAGCCAGTGGAGTAAACTTTAAAGATTTACCAAATTATTCAACACACCCTTCTCAAAGAGAAGGAAATCCTGAAAGTGACCAGGCGATTTACAAAAATGTGGGTAACGAGGATGCTTCTTGCTCTTTCTCAATTGAAGATGACACCGATGAACATGTTGAGATAGGTCAGAATCTTGAAATTTGCATACAAAATATGAATACTCTTAATTGGAATAATGTACATGATGAAAGCCATAGTGCATCCATCACTTCTGCAAGCCACTGGGAGCCAAAGAGATCCCATGTACATCAGTGTACATCTTCTGGTAGCCAACCCCAAGACGATTGCACTCGTTCTGTGTTCTCTTCAAGCTGTTGTACTAAACCTGCTCTGCACATCAAAGCAAGCACCAGCCGGCCGTTTTCACACTATCTCCTCAACCATCCTGAGCTGGAGGTTGATACTGCAGAGTCTATTCCGCCTCCAGAGCTGGTGGATGGCAGCATTTTCGACTACTGCAATTCCAGTGACTGTAATTCCATGGCAGAAACTGTGCAGACATCCATTAAAGGAAGTGATGAGAAACATGCAGAAGAGCCAGAGCAGCTACCTGGGGAAATGCAAGCCTGCTATGAGCATGCGATGAAGTTATTTAATGCAAATAGCAGCCCACTGGAGTCAAACCCTAATGAGAATCATAGCACTACAGGAGACAGTGGAATTGAGTCTCCACGGTAAGAATTTTGCCTTGGGTTCAAATCTATCTAATGCCATGATTCCTTATGTACCTGTTTAATGGTAACTCAACCTTTTTAAAATGTTTGTTTTCCAGGTTGATATTATAAAGCACATCTTTCAGCAACAAAAACATGTTTTTTTGTAGTTCTTTAAAGGATGAGTCCTTTTACAGTCCTGACTGAAAGTATCAGTTTACCATGTAATTGGACATGGCTATAAATTGCGTGTCTCTAAGAGATGCCGACACATACCTTCAGTAAGAGTACTGCAAGACCCCTATTCTGCTTCAGTGTGAAAACTTTGATACTATTTCAGTCCACCCCTTCCAATGAGGCTTTGCATGTGTTGGAGGTAGACACTTTTCAACACCATGGTTGCAGATTTGAGTGGGCTGGGACCTGTGGATCCCAAGACTGCTTACTTATTTTGAAGGTACACACAGGCATTTGAAAGTACATGCACTTCACAGCAGCTTATTTTGGTTAATGGAGAAGTGCAGGAAATAAAAGCATACGATCTCACCTATATGGCTGTATCATCGGTGCAATACTGCAGCCATACCCCACCAGCTCTAAGACTGAGAACTGAGTGATCACATGACCAATGATCGCTCACTTCTCGGTCTTCACTGAGCAGAGAACAGTGACTGTCAACCTTAAACATTAGACCTTGGGTTCCTTGCAGAGTCTGGATTGGCTCTGTGATGTCAGTTAAGAGTGGGCTATAGGAGCCAAGGGCAGCACAAACTGAGGTTTTCTTCATATGAGGAGTCAGGAACACTAGGTAAAATATTGACAACGAATACCACAGAAGAAAATGAATGGGTACTCTTACCGGAACTAGTGGACCTGGATGTCAACGACACCAGGTCAAACAGGAATAGATGGCCGACACCTCAAACGGTTCGGAGTGTCCTGAAGTATCCAGCAAAGGGACTGAAGCCGACACCGATGTCCTCGGGGGTCCAGTATTCTCCCAATATGATTACAACAGAAGAGCCAGCCACTGGGCCATAGGTGGCCAGATGGATGGATCAGGCGGGCTCATAATGGAAAGGATATGCAAAAAAGAAGGCTTTTTTTTAATCATAAATAAAAAAGGCAATGTGGAGAGCGGAAAAGCCAAGCCCTGGGCTTGGCTTTTCCGCTCTCCACATTGCCTTTTTTTATCTGTGATCACATTTTTAATTGTATGCTGTTCTTTATGAAAATAAATACCCGATTTTGTTTTTGCTCTTCACCATTGGGAGCCGCCTTCTTTTTTGCATAGCCTTTCCATTATGCTTTCAGGACACTCCGAACCGTTCCTGCCACATTGAGGTGTTGGTTATCTATGCCTGTTTGACCTGGTGTCGCTGACATCCAGGTCCACTAGTTTCGGTAAGAGTACCCATTCATTTTCTTCTGTGGTATTCGTTGTCAATATTATACTTGATGTTCCTGACTCCTCATATGAAGAAAACTGGTGAACAGGCAGGATTTTTAATGCAGAAGAGACATGTTTTGGCTCTTCTGCATTAAAGTTACTGGCCTGTCCCTGCCTGTTCACCCTTGTATAGTAATCTGTGCACACGCAGCTCCTTTTACAAGTTCAGCAATGCCAAGATGACTGTGCTCTCATACATGTGCAGAAGCCATGTCATCTCATCCCAGCCAATGAAAGCAGCCTGAGATCGATATGGAAGCCTGCTGCCAAATGTCAGCGAGCGATGGGGAGTTCTGGGATGCCACATCGCTATAGAGAAGGAAGGTAAGTATAGCTCTGCTTTAACTATCCCTAATGAGCCATAGTTAACTGTCCACTTGAATATTTCCAATACGGCAAAAATATTTCACTTAATTTCCATTCCTGGTGACTGCTGTCGCTAACAGAGTAGAGAAAAAGGGGACTGGAAACCTCATATTAGTGGCACCTGTTCCAGGGAAAACTATCAAATGTAGGAAGTCTCACCAATGGGGACAAAACATGACTGAGTTTCTAACCTTTTACTCCAATCCAAAACTAGAAAGATTTTTGGAGCTTCAGTTTAATTGTTGGCTACAGAATCAATTTTTCATTTTTCGTGCAGGTTAAATTTTTTAGACCAGAAAATTACTTAAAATCCCAAACCTTTATTTCTCATTTGTTCATTGACAGACACAGCCTTCTTTATTCAGGACCATAGGGTTATATCTCCCCCTAAAGGAGAAGGACACTAGGTAGAAAAAGACTTGGCTACGCCCATGGGCAGTCCTAGGTGATATACACCCCCCTCTCTGCTATAGGCCTTCAGTTTTTTTTTTTTTCTGCCTAATCAGGAGTAAGGACCCAGTTCCCTGCTGGGATCTCTTGTCCTGGCGATTTTTTTTTTTTTTGGATTTTTCCGGTGAGATCTGCAATCAACTGCCTGGCTGGGCGACGGGCTGGACGTTCGATCCAGTGGTTGCCCCAGTCTGGCCAGCGAGCATGTGCAGAACGTAGCTACTCGCTAGGTCGGCCACGACATAGGCCCACGAGTTAAACGTCTCGCCAGGTCGCATACGGCCGGGTCTTGGCTCGAGTCGTAGCATCTCTCATGGCCGACAGCCCCCCCCACTTCGGTGGTGAGGAGGTTCTGTCTGGAGCGATGCCCGCTTGGTCCTGGTATGGTGAGTGAATGTCCCCCTCTCCCCTTAGGTGGTTTTTGTGGCGGACGCGGGCCCCTCCCCAGGTCGGTCAATGCTGAGGGTCCCCTCTGTCCTTTCCTGGCCCTGGAGGTCTCTTGGTAACCCCCCTTTCTGCTTTCTGCTCTATGGGGTAGTGGGTCATGGGGGACGGGGTTGAATAGGGGTGGGCTTGGGGGTGCTGTGCTTACCGGGGAGGGGGGGAATGGGTCCAGTGCCCGGATTCTCCCTCCATTTTGCCATAGCCAGCATCCTTTTCCTTAGTCCCTGATGACTTCCTATGGCCGGCGGCCATGATATGGTGGATTTTGGCTCAGGCAACGGCAGGCGGAAGCTCCTCCTTTTAACCCTGCGCTGACTCCTGTGTTTTCTTCTCCCTTGGACGCTACGTGTATGCAGGGCTACGCTGGTGGGGTGGTGAGTCTGGGGGGATCCCTCCTCCCTCTCTGCTGCAGGTGGGGTGTCCTGGTGGTCCGGTACCACTACCGGTGTGGGGGGGGGGGTCCCATTGTAGTGGTCACTCATGGTGTGGGGTTCGTTTTTTTTTTTTTTTTCTCTCCTATGAAGTCTCAGGAGCATATTTCCCCACCTGTCAGAGGCTGCAGGTCCCAGTCATCCGTTGACGCACTGACGGCGACCCTGGAGTCCTTCGCCGTCCAAGAGCCACCTCCACCTGGGACACAGACTAGCAAGAAGCCTCCCCCTTCATCTGTCTCATCAGATCCTGAATCTGATTCGGTTGCCATGGACAGGGCCCACCCTGCAGGGTCTGCGGCCACGCTCCTAGATCTTTCGGACAGTGAGGCTGATTCCTCTGCCCCCGTGGCTGTGCAGGAGAAAGCGCTGCTGGACGCACTGATTGCTTCTGTGTGTGAAACTTTAAAAATGGAGGATGCAGCCACGGCTGCGGTGGAGGCGCCGGTTCCCTTTGCCACCCACAAGCCGCCTCACGCAGCAACAGTGTTCCATTATCCCTCCTTTTTTGACAAGTTTGTCTATAAAGAATGGGAGCGTCCAAAACGCCCCTTTGTGATCCCAAAGTGTTTCGCTGTGCGTTATCCCTTTTGAGGAGAGTCTGGACAATGGATTTCTCGGTTGAACAAAACCACTATGATTCCGGTTGAGGACTCTCCGGCCTTTAAAGACCTGGCTAACAGGAAGGCAGAGTCTCTGGGCCGCACTATGTTCTCTATTGCGGGTTTGGCCGGTTTTGGCTATTGCTCTGGTGTCGCAAACGCTGACAGAATGGGCGAAGCTGTTGCGCCGTGTCCTGGAAGGTTTCTGATCTTGGAGGCTAAGCTGGGTCTGGCCTGGTTACCTGGATGGGAATACCAGGTGCTGTAGGCTATCTTACTCTCAAGCTTCTGCTGTGGCTGTTGCGCAGGATCGAGGCCGATGGAATTCCAGTCATTCCAGTGGCCCTGGACTGGCCTCGTCGGCCCTTGTACATTGACCTGGTGCGTCTGGTCGCAGGCGTCCCCCTGGTGGCTGCCTCTCAGGGAGGATCTGCTATCCCAAGGGCCGATCTTCCACCCTGCTTTACCGTCGCTGGCTTTACCTGGCTGTTGAAAGCCAGGTGTTGAAGGATGGGGGCTTATATGTGTCAGTGATTCCGATGCTGCTCAAAGCTAAAAAGTCTACTTCCAGGAAGGTATATTATCGGACGTGGAAAGCGTACATTTCATGGTGTGAGTCAGTGGGGTTTCACCCACGTTCCTTTTCGGTGACTCTGATTTTGACTTTTCTTCAGAGGGGCGTCAAAGAATTTTGCCTGGAGTACTGTCAAGTGCCAGGTGTCGGCCTTGGCAGTTTTCTTTCAACGTTCTTTTGCTTTGCATTCCCTGGTGCGTACCTTCATTCAGGGAGTGCGACATGGGGTTCCATCGGTGCGATCTCCCTTGCCACCATGGGACTTGAATCTTGTACTTTCGGTTCTACAGAAGCCTCCGTTTGAAAATATTTGAGAAATTCCCCTGCTCATGCTATCACAGAAGGTGGCCTTCTTGGAGGCTATTGCTTCTGCTCGCAGGGTGTCAGAGTTGGCGATATCCTGTCGCACGCCCTACTTGGTGATTCATTGGGGCAAGGTGGTGCTTTGTCCTTTTGTCCTTCTTTCCTTCCAAAGGTTGTCTCTGGTTTCCATTTAAATGAAGACCTAGTGTTGCCTTCTCTGTGTCCCAGCCTGCAACATCTGAGGGCATTTGCCTTGCACACCTTAGATGTGGTACGGGCTGTCAGGGTGTATTTGGTGGCCGCTGAGTCTCTTCGAAAGTCAGACTCCCTGTTCGTGATCACGGACGGACCAAAGATGGATCAGGTTGACGGTGACTCAGGCCTATTCTATCAAGGGTCGGGTTCCTCCCTTCCCTGTAAAGGCGTACTCGACTCGGGTGCTGAGTGCCTCCTGGGCCTTCCGTCATCAGGCATCAGTAATGCAAGTTTGCAAGGCGGCCACCTGGTTGTCGGTGCACACTTTCACAAAATTTTACAAGGTGGATGTACTGGCATCTGTGAATGCTTCTTTTGGCCGCAAGGTTCTGCAGGCTACGGTCTAGGGGTTTTTTCCTTCGTGAAGGGTTTTTTTTTTTTCTCTGGTCAGGTGGGCTCCAGGTTGTTTTTGCTGAGCTTCAGGTTGTCTGGTTTTTTGTTGGCTGCCCCACCCCTCATGTTTGGCACTGCTTTGGGACATCCCTATGGTTCTGAATAAAGAAGGCTGTGTCTGTCAATGAATGAATGAGAAAATAGGATTTTTGACTTGCCGTAAAATCCATTTCTCTGTGTTCATTGACAGTCACAGAACCCGCCCCTCTATGGAGTTGTAATACTTCTGATACTGCTTGTTACATAACTGAAGGCCTATAGCAGAGAGGGGGGTGTATATCACCTAGGACTGCCCATGGGCGTAACCAAGTCTTTTTTTCTGCTTGGTGTCCTACTCCTGTAGGGGGCAATATAACCCTATAGTTCTGAATAAGGAAGGCTGTGTCTGTCAATGAACTCAGAGAAATGGATTTTACGGTAAGTCAAAAATCCTATTTTTCTCAAAGCAGAGGTCCTATAGAATAAAAAGATGAGCTAAATTTTTTTTTTTTTCTGTCGTACAATATGTGAACAATCATTTTTCAAATCTAAATTTTTCAGTAAAAACTGAAATATTTTTTGTACAAAATATAAATGAGATTGGATGGTGTAAACACATTGAATATGTCAAGCCTCTAAACTGTGTGTGCCTGCCAAAAATCATGATACTCAAAATTATAAATAGGTGACGCTTTAACCACTTGCCTGCTGGGAACTTAAACCCCCTTCCTGCCAAGGCCAATTTTCAGCTTTCAGCACTGTCGCACTTTGACAATTGCGGGATCATGCAATACTGTACCCAAATTAAATTTTTATCATTTTTTTTTTTCACATGAATAGAGCTTTCTCTTGGTGGTATTTAAAAGGGGGTGTGTGTGTGTTGTTGCTGAAAACGGGTCACAGGAGTGCAAAACAAAATTGCACTCCTGTGACCCTTAGGAGAAGCCCAGCCTAAAAAGCTCAGGCTGGACTTCTTTATTCACTACTGGAGTTTTTGTTTTGCTAGTCAAAGACTGAAAATTTTTGAAGAAAAAAAGTTTTCATAGTTATACAATTTTGAAAACCGGTAATTTTTCTCCTTCATTGATGTGCACTGATGAGGCTGCACTAATAGGTGGCACTGGTAGGTAACACTGATAGGCAGCACTGATAGGTGGCACTGGTGGGCATTGGTAGAAGGCACTGGTGGGCATTGATAGGTGGCACTAGTGAGCACAGATAAGGCGGCGGTGGCTCTGTGTGAGGGACCGATGTCCCTCTGACAGTAGCCAGTGATCGGTGGGGTGTTTTTCTCCACGCGCTGTCAGTGTGAGGAGAAAAAAAAATAGCTGATTACTATCTGTTTACATCACGTGATCAGCTGTCATTGGCTGACAGCTGATCACGTGGTAAGGGGTTGGGATCAGCCGAGTCTCCCTTACGCGCTGATCACAGAGCGTGCCGTGTGTGCCCCGCAGGGGGCGCGCAGGCTGCTCGACCATGGGAGGACGTATATGGACGCCCTCACGGCAATTTAGCCCGCGCTGTAGCTGTCTTTCAGCTATACCGCAAGTGGGAAGGGGATAAATGCTTTCATAGCTCTCCAGTTTAGAGCCAATAGTAAATGAGGGACCTAGCATTATCTATATCTATCTCTCCTATACGTGTTGCATACATATGTAACGCATACACCTATGTGTGCTTTTGTATTCCTATGTCTGTGTGTGGGGTGACGGGTGCTTTTTTAAAAAATTTATTTTATTATATTTTTTTACTTTTTAAACAATCATTTTCCCTTAAAGCGATATTAAAGGTTTTTTTTTTTTTTCTTTTTTTTTATAACATGTTATACTTGCCTGCTCTGTGCAGTGGTTTTGAACAGAGCAGCATTGATCCTTCTTGGGGGCCCACGCTGGTGCTGCTCCTGCCAGGTGCCCCCAGAGCAAGCAGCTTGCTCTGGAGGCACCCAAGCAGGTGTGCGCTCCTGAGCCGCGGCTCTGTGTGTTTATTCACACACTGATTTGCGGCTCGACCCCACACACTTTGTCTACTGTTTGGCTGCCAAAAGCCAATCAGGAGTGCAAGTCCCCCGGAGAGGCAAGGCTCTCATGGACATTGCTGGATCGAGAGGGGGCTGTGGGGGCGCTGCTGCTTACCTTTGTGCATAGAATACAACCGCTTTATTTCTACCACAAGGGAGCCAACAAGCCTCCTATGTGATAGCATTGGGCTAATAATTACTTTTGTTCCATGTTCCAGCATTGAATGTGTTTTCAAAAATACAAATTGGTTCTCAGTCTGCATTTCCTTCTCTTTTAGAACTCGGATAAGTCTTGCATCAAGCAACTCTGTGATTTTGGAAACTTTGAAGAAAAGGACATTTCTACAGAATCTGGAAATAAACGTCAGTAACAAAAATGATGGACTGCTTACTGCCAGCTCATTAATGAAGCTGACCCCAGCTATGAATGTATAGTATACAACCAACACACTTTTTGCTTTTGCATGTTTTTTAAATGAGAAAAGAAATGTATTTATTTTTACTCCTTGGTTTTCTGGTAGGTAAGGTGCTTTTTTCCATAAATACCAAGATGGCCTTGATATATTTATGTATTTTACAAAACTTTCTGGTATGCCTTAGGAGGATCTTTGTTCTATAATTTCAAGGACCCAAATTAATTTGCATACAAGGAAAACTACCTAAACAACTTATCAATTTTTATATATTTATTTTTCATTCAAGCTGGCCAACTGTGCACAGATCTTTAGTTGCAACTATCTATCGTGTAACAATTGCTGACTCTAAATTATTCAGGGAGATTTCTGTGACCAAAGCTACAGATCTTAACTGCTCATTCTTGCTTGTTGGTAAGAAGCCCAACTCTAGACGAAATATTTATTTTTGTTTTGGATAGTGGGAAAGGGTTGGAGCCCCTGCCAGATTATAGCTCCACCTGTGAAGATTTTATGTGAGTGATGGGAAATGTCTTTAACAGACAGACAACAGCAAAAACCTGTTTAGTAAAGTGGGGAAGGGTTAGAACTTGGAAAAATGTTTTTATTGCTGCCTCTCCCTTCTTGTCTCTGTGACAACTGCACTTTGTTTCTTGTATGAAGCCCGGCTTCTGAGGAAAGTAACAAAGGATTGAAACAATTGTGTCTTAATTGTACAAGGGACATAGGATGGAGTATTCATATACCTTGGGTATGCTGCTGCTGCTTTCAATAGACTGGACACTGGCAAGCAAAGCTGAAAGGGTTGACCTCTCGCACTTCAAGGCTGACTTTTGTTACTGTCGCGGGAGAATAGATGTCTATTCTCCCATGAGAGAAGAAAAGGCTTTTGTTTTAATTATCAAGATTCTTTTTTCATCTAGCAACATCTTCCTCCTTGTGGAAAATTTTTGCATGATATCCACCAGGCCAGTTGTTGCTTCCCTCTATCTTGAAGACCTTTTAGCCTCTCTGGATCTCAAGGATGCATACTTGCATGTTCATAACCTCCCAGCCCATCAACACTATCTGCAGTTTGCTGTGGGCATGCGACATTGCCAATTTGTTGCCTTTTCTCTTTGGCCTGTCCACTGCACATCTGGTCTTCACCAAGGTGCTAGTTCCGGTTATTGCTTTGCGTTGCTGAGATATCTGGATAAACTTCTTCTGAGGGAACGGCTAACAAGCACCCTGTGTGATAGCATTGGGCATGTGACAGGTCCTGTTTATGGAGACATCGGGAATGAGGGGTGTCACACCATCAGCACTAAAAAGTGATCCGGCAGCTTTACAGCTGCCTGGATCACTTTTACATTACAGGCAGGAGCTGGCTGAAGAAAACAAATACAAGTTCATGGCTGCAGTAGCTTGTTGTAAACCTTTTACAACTCAGACATGATAGTTTGGCCCCAAAACAATCGCACCCAAACAGGTTTTTTTTTCCTGTGCACGCCAGGCTGTTTCGACACCTGCCACAAGCATGCGTGTAATAAGCTAAATGGCTCAATACACCTAGTGGTCAGCAGTGCGGGACACAATTTATAGTCTATTGCTTGGACTGCCATGAGAGGTCCCAATACAGACACATTGCTTCCCAAATTACACTGCACTGGATACTCTTCTGTATTCAGTAAGCTGTGTTCATAACCATACCAAATATACTTTCATAAGAGGAACATTTTTTTAACCTTCCACAAGATCGGTAACATTAATTCGTTCGTGGTGTTTTTTTTGTTTTTTTTTATTAGGCGGTGATCTGCGATTTTTATCGGGACTGCGACATTGTGTCGGACAAATCGGACACTTTTGACACTATTTTGGGACCATTGACATTTATACAGCTATCAGTGCTAAAAATAGCCACTGATTACTGTAGAAATGTCACTGGCAGGGAAGGGGTTAAACACTAGAGGCGATCAAGGGGTTAAATGTGTTCCCTCAGCGTGTTCTAACTGTAGGGGGAATGGGCTACCACTGACATGACAGATCACTGTTCCCGATGACAGGAAACAGAAGATCCCTGTCATGTCACTAGGCAAAATGGGGAAATGCCTTGCCTTGGCATTTCCCCATTCTGCCTCTCTTCGCCGCAACCGCGGGCCACCGGCGGACATTATCCCGGGAATATGAAGGGACGTACGGGTACGCCTTTTGTGCACCTGTGCTATTTTGCTGACGTACATCGGCGTGCGGCGGTCAGGAAGCAGTTAATGTAGCCAAACACAGTAAAAGTTCATGTATCAGAAATGAGGTAGGTGCTTCAATGTGACGCGTGCCAATCTTTATTTAAAAAGGAAAAGTGCAGAAACCCACGGTAACCAACCAATTTTGTTACACAAATATTATTTTTGTAATATCAAATATGATTGGTTGTTTCCAACATATCATGGAGTCATTTATTAATGCATTTTTTTAAATTTATTTTTTTAAGGCAAGAAGTTTAAATACCTTAATTTGACCGGGTAAAACTTTTTTTTTTTTTTTTTTTTTTATCTCTTTATAGTAGAGTAAAAAAAGTGAGAGGAAAAAGCAGTACAGGGAGCCAATTCGTTCATGTGCTGACAAGAAGCATGCTGATTGGAAGAGAAAGTAGATTGACAGAGAAATTAGCTTATCACTTTTTTTTGCTTCTAGCTCACTGTCCAGACACAGAGTGTGATGAGTCGAGGACGACCTAGAATTAGAAGAAGTGGGCTGACGGGGCATTCAGGAATATTGCAGCAAAAGCTGGTTTTATCTTTTTATCATCTTTTTGGCTGGAGTTCTGCTTTAAATGTAGGCCCCATTACCATTCTTGTGTCTTATAGGGACATTCCCTGAACAAAATGTGATGCCCTTGATTTATCAGCAGTCTGTTATGCTTTTGTCAGCAAAAAGTGTTCACAGTCTGTTTGTGATTGCAATACAATTGTTGTCCCTAGCTATTCAGGAACTGTAACCCTCCCTTCTTGGCCAGCGATTGTGGGTAGGATCTCCCATGTAACTTGGCTTATAGCTTGTCATCCATTTCAGATCACATGGTGGAATAGTGCTGGTTTAGCCAAGCCCTGTGTCTCACATGTGTGTAAAGGGGAGCTCAGGGGCATTACATTTTATATAAATGTAACTTTAATCTGCTTTTCCCTCTGTGAACCAGCTGTTGGCTTCTGAAGAACCCATTTAGTACAATTGTTCTGGCTGTGGTAGCTCTGTTACTTCAGTTAGAGACGGCACAAGTTTGCTTTGAAAAAGCCCTACAGTCTTTTTTTCGTGATGTACATGTTCAGATTAACGAAAAGCTTAACTCAAGCCTTACCATCAGTTTTTCACACTTGTATGGCCTCCCCTTCTGTACTGAAATTACTTACTGACTTCAGTGCACACTGTTAGCGCCTCGCAGTTTTCTTTAGAAGAAAATTTCAAAGATCCAAACAACTGTTGACTGCCAGAATACCTGAAGAGTGGCTACATCCAATGAGATGCAGCCACTGTTTGGTTGTCATGTTTCTATCCAGTCTCCTTCCTTCTCCCATTTTTTTTTTTTTTTTTTTTTTTTTTTTGTTTGTTTGGCAAAGGATGTCAGGTGGAGTAGTGCTGACAGGGCTACCCACTAAGAGAATTTTGACTGGTTCATCAGGAACCAGCTTAAATTTGTGCAGTGTATGGCCAGCTTTAAAGTGGTTGTGAGCCTCTGACTTGAAAAATTAACAAGGCACCAAGTGTGATTTCTGTTTGCAATCTTGTTCCTCTGCTATCTTCATAAGTCATCTGACAGGTTGTGCAGAATTCCAAGAGATGGATGTGGGGGGGGCTGTGATTGGCAGCGTTAGTATGTTTTCCTATTAGACTGTGTAGAGGGGGTGTCCATTCCCTCCACTTGGTTCTCAGATTACACTTAGCTCTCCACTCTGAGCTGTGCAGTGTGAGACATCAGATCACCCATCTCTACCAGCACAAAAGCAGGTGTCACCCATCTCTACCCGCACACCAGGTCTGTGCAGTGGTTTTGCACAGAGCGGCCCCAAACCACCTCTTTTGGGGCCCCCCACCAGCGCTCTGAGTGTTCTCAAAGCAAGCCACATGCTATGAGGGCACTCATACTGGCTTGATCCTGAGCCGGGCTGTGTGCGTCTATAGGTACACAGGCTCAGCCCCCACTCCTCCCTCACAGGAATTGATTGATCACAGCAGGCCAATGGCTCCCACTGCTATCAGCAAAGTCTTTGAGTTCCGTAAGAGGGGAGAAAAGCTGCAGTTGGGGGGGGTGGTGAAAATTACCTTTTTAATACAGATAAACTTTTCATATGTTCATTTTAATAATAATGGGGAAGGATTAGAGCCTTTCCTCCCAGATTTTTTTTTTTTCTGGTCTTTGTCCCAGGTGGGCAGAAGATTTCCTCATCCTTTTTGCTTTTTACACCAGGCATAAAGAAGCAGTTAACCAACCTGATCACAAAGGAAACACAGGTCAGCAGCGACATTTTCTAAAAAAATTTGAATCAGTATTGCTTGGACCTTGAAAAAGGGGACATACCCTGAAAGCTTGTCCTAAAAAACTGGATGTTAGTGCAAATAAAAAAAAAAGTATCACGGACAGTACTCAATTTTCTCTGTCACAATTGCACTAATACGGCTACAATCACATCAAGTACACCAGGCAAGGAAGTCAGTCCACAGCATTTAGATGGCAATAAAAGCACTTTAGGCATTGAACCTCCATTGAGTTTTTGCTGCATATGTTGCCACTGAGTAGATCTCCTTTCTTTTGTTGTCACTCAGCCAGGAATTATCTCTCCAATAAGAACCTGAATAAAAATATGGCTGGATTCTAGTTCTTCCCCATTCAACTCAAATGGGGGGGAAAGTCCCGTTTATTAATTACCTAACTGGCACAGTTATACTTACGCTTTCGTTTTTGTGTAATTGTGTCCAGCTTTTAAAATTAATTTACTAGCAGGTTTACCTGACTTATGTTTTTAGTTTTGTCAGCATATGCAGTCAATCTCATGTGTGATAGTTTTTATTTTTCAGTCAAATCAACTTCAATTGGTGAGACTAAAGCCTTGTACACACGCTTAGATTTTCGGACGACTGAAAGTCAGTTTTTTGTGGCATGCTAGTCTCATGTCGAAAGTGAAGCGGTTACTCGCAATACCAACATTTTCGGATGACAGAATACAATGTCAGAAGTGACGTAATGTGTTGGATAGTTTTGTATGTATTCTATGCCTAGTCTTGCTTTTACGTTTTTTTCGGTTACTTTTTTTTTACTTTTTTTTTTTAGTATGAAAACTGTACTAATGAAATGAAAATGGGGCGTTGTGTACATATCTGACAAAAATGTTATTCTGCACATCCAGCTTTTGTCTGACAAAAAAGCAAAATCGACTGTCGAAAGAACCGTACTAACGATCCGAAAATCTTCAGACAGCTCGTCGTACTAATTTTTCCATCTGATTTTCGTATCGTGCTTAAGATTTAAGGCAAAGATGTATCTGCATTGCCATGTGTCTTCTGATACATCAGAACTTTATCCAATTTACTTGAACTGGTAGAATGCATATCAAAACACAACCAAAAGGCAGCATGCAGGACTTTTTTTATTTTTTAAACTAATGGTTGTTTTGGAACAGGCTCTACTGAAATCATGTTGTCGGAGTCCGCCAACGGATCTGCCTGCTCAGCGGGGGATCTTTCTGCTGGGCAGGTGGATGACAGGTTCGTGTCTGCTCTGCACACAGCCCGCTGTCCTCTATGGGCTGTCGGATGGTAACGGACCGCCTGTCCATTTACACCCAATGGCCAGACACATGGAAAATAGATCCCCATCTGTCTGTTTTTCAGATGGGATGTCGGCAAGTGTTAACGGACATGTGCCAGTTGACATCTGCTGCTCCATAGAGAGGAATTGATGGTGTGATCAGATCTACCTGAAAAACTCAGGCAGACCTGATTGGTCCGTCCGTGTGAAAAGAGCCTATAGCTGATGCATGACAACACAGCTGGTGTGAATAAACCTTTAGCTTGGGTCTAAATTCTCCTCATACTCATATGGGGCATATGCAAACATTGATCAACAACTGCAGCCAAGGTTCCATCTTTACTAAATTTCAGCATGCATTTCTGGAGTGTTAAAAGAGAAGTATGGGTTAAATTTTTTTTTTTTTTTTTCAGATTAATACTTACCTAGGTGGATGCAGCATCTGCCCCCTGCCGCCTCTGCGTGAGAAATGAGCCATTGAACATTGCCGATGGCTCGGTTCTCTCAGCTCCCTGAGCAGAGAGCTGCTGCCTGTCAATCACCAGCTCTCCTGCTCTGCTCCTCCACCCTCATTGGAGTGCTGAGCTGTGGAGGGGCGGGGAGCGGCTGTCTCGGCGGCTCACTGAAGGGCTGAGACTGCTAACAGTCCAGGCACCTGGCGGGATCCAGAGTCGGGATGACGCGGTGTCTAGACTGATCTGTGTGAAGTCAGCAGAGAGCAGACTTAAAGTGAGAGTCCGGCGACCAATCCTTTTTTTTTTTTTTTTTTTTTTTAGGTCATTGAGACACTTTGCTAATCCCAAAATAATACTCAGTTTGGGTGTAATATTTCCACCTATGTCTGTTTTCGTACTGAAGAATAACTTTAAAAATGTGATGCTGGCTGTTTCCATCTTGCTTGTGGGCATGTGAAGCCCACAAGCATTGATTTCCTGGATGCGGTGAATGCTGTTCATTCACAGATTGTTCACAAGCATGATCATTGTTCCCGCACTGAATCTTGGGAAGCCTGACACTAAGCTCCCAGGAGACAGTGCGGCGCCGGGGAAAGGCAATAAACATGCCTACTCCCATGGGAGGAGAGACAGGAAGTGCCACAATAAAGTACAATATTAAGGTAATTACAGCGATGCGGCATTTGAACATCTATGCAATTAACTGAAGGGGTAAGATTAAGTTAAAAATTTGAGTGGAACCCCGCTTTAAAACCGCTCTCTGCTGAAGATGGGTCACAGGAGTGCAAAATGGATTGCACTCCTGTGACCCATAGGAGATGCTCAGGCTGGACTACTCCTTTTTTTTTTTTTTTAATGTGTTTTTATATACTACATACTCTAATTGTGAATAGTTTCAGCTGCCAGCATAACTTAATTTATAAGTAATAAACTGCATCACTTTGCCCACTTTCCTTTAAACACAATTAGGAAAATTACACTATACTTAATGCCAACCTAAATGTTTAACGGGAAACAAGATATTTTAATGTGCCTTAACCTTTTGCATACTGCCATGCTGTGGCAATCAGGAAAATATTTTCCTTTTGGTTCTGTATACTGGAAAACAAGCATTCATTTTAATGGAAACAAGGCGTCCAATCAATCCTCCACGTTGGACAGAAAGTGCTTTATTTTGTATTAAACATGACGTAAAATCAGGAGGAGGTTGGGGATATATTTTACATAAACTGTTTTCTGTCTATTGTCAAGTTTTTATTCTGTAAATTTTGTAAAATTTTGTACAATATCAAAACGTGTAATTTTTTTTTTTCATATTTAGACATGTTTTGAAGAAAATGATTCAAGTTGCAGCTGTTATGATAAGCAATAAAAATAAGTTTAAAAAAATAATTATGTCCTGCATGTAGTTGTGCATTATTTTCCTACATGTAAATTATTCAGTGGTCTAGATGACTTAGAATTGTCATTCCAAGAAGTGGTTGCTGACAATGGGTGGTTAAGGGCAACAAGTGAAATCTGTGTGTTATACACTGAACAGGACTGCAGCTTTTTGTCACATGATCAACAAAGATCCTACAATGGTTGTGGAGGGCTGTCTATTTACTTGGCTTGCCTGTTGCTTCCAGCACATTGGATAACTAAGCTGCAAAGCAATTTTCAAGGGCAGGGTGGCCTAATTCATTACAGCTATTCCTGGATAAAAAGTGGAGGCATTATATAGGCAGGCTTTGCCCTCTCTATGCATTGTAAGTGAATGTTTAATTGTCTGGTACATAGCTTATACAAAAAAAAAAAAAAGATGGTCTTAAAGAGGAACTGCAGTCTGCTCACATAATTTGTAATAAAAACATTTTTGCCATTCTGAAGCTTCCCTCCAACCACTTTTGTATATTTTATATATACCGTGATTCTGTACTTGCCGAATATGCTGCAGAAATCTCCCTCTACTAAGTTTGGCTGCACGCATTTTAACTGTGGGCAGCTGAAGCTCCTGCGTGTTCGCTCCCTGGATTTACGCAGGCACACCACCTGCTCTGCAGCTCTCATTGGCCCTCTTATGACTCATCCCCCCTCCCTTCCTGGCAAACTCTCAGAGCTGTGCATGATGTCATAAGTCTAGGCTAATGACCAGACAAGAAAGAGGAAGTGGGCTGTATAAGGTATTTGCTGGCAGAAAAAGTTTTACTATCCAGAGTTAAAACAATGGCAGGAGATTTAATGGATGGAAAGTTAAAAAAAAATGACTGAAGGTCCCTTTTAACTGGCTATATAATTGTACAATCTCCTTTAGATCTACCAGCAATCATATAGTTTAAAGTGGAGGGCCACCCTAAAAAAAAAAAATTGCACCAAAAATCTGCAAAAATTTTTTTAAAAAAATGTGATAAAAAAATTTACTTACCTGAAACCCTTGTTGCTAGGCAGTCTTCCTAATCTGCCTTTTCCTATTCTGCGGCATGTCCTGCTCCTCAGTGAGTGGCCCCGTTGCCTTCTGGGAACTGTGTGTCTTCCCAGAAAACCACGGGGCCATTCACAGAGCGCCGCGCCGTAGAAAACTGGCAGCAAAGCCAAGCCGCAAGGCTCCACTGCCTGTTTCCCTTAGTTAGGATGGCGGTGCCGGGACCCGAGGGACGGGTTGGCCTCGGGCGGCTGACATCGCAGGCACCCAGGACAGGTAAGTCTACTTATTTAAATTCAGCAGCTACAGTGTTTGTAGCTGCTGACTTTAAAAAAAATAAATTTTTGCGGCCGGAACCCCGCTTTAAGAGCCTGCCTGATCAGATGTAAATGGAACAGGCTGTTAAGATTTACCAAGTTTTTGTAGCTGCTAACTTTAAATTTTCACTTCAGAGACTGGAGCTCTGCTTTAGGCTTCGTTCACACCTAAACCGGCTATGGATCGCACAGCAACGCTGTCCGTCCCTGTTCTCAGTTTCAGGGACGAATCAGGGCAGAATCTTTGCCTCAATTCGGCCCTAAAACTGAGCCAAAGATGCACAGCGTTTCTGTGCAGTGCGCTCCGCAGCCGCAACGGAGGTATGTGAACCCGCTCCATAGGGAGCCAGTCACATTCTCCTGCTATGCGAGTTGGGTGCGGGGGAAACCCTCATTTAATTCGCATAGGTGTGAACCCGGCCTTAGGGAGACAATGCAGTCAAACTGTAACCTGTGTGGCCAGTTGTAAACAATGAAAGTCCCTTCCTCAGAGCATGGCCTGACTGTACTTGTGGTGATGTGAAATCTCCCTTTTGGATGTCAGTATATAGGGGGGAAAAAAGTCCTAACAGTACAGAAAATCTGACCTGTTTAACTTTGCTGCCTTTTTTGTTATCTTTTACTATTCCAGACTAAGTTTGTCAAGGGCCACAGAATTAAAGAAAAAAAAAAAGTGGTACTCCAGTCAAAAGTTTTTTGTTTTGTGAGGGAAGGTGTTTTTTTTTATTTTTTTTTTTTTTTTTCCAATTTCAATATTTTTATTGTATACTTCAAAGTGTTTTTTTTTTTTTTTTTTACCACTTCAGCCACGGAAGGATTTGCCCCCTTAATGACCAGGCCATTTTTTGTGATACGGCACTGCATCGCTTTAACTGACATTTGCGCGGTCGTGCAAACAAAATTGACCTTGCCCAAAAATAGAGCTTTCTTTTGGTGGTTTTTGATCACCTTTGCGGTATTTTTTTTTTTGCGCTATAATCAGAGTGACACTTTTGAGAGGTGTTTTTTGGGGTTTTTTTTTGGTTTTTTTTTTTTTTTCATTGTTTTTACTAGTAATGGCATGATTTTTGTTTGCAGCGGACAAATCTGACCCCAAATGACACTTTTTTTGGGGACCAGTGACATTATTACATTGATCAGTGCTATAAAAATGCACTGATCAATGTAAAAATGACACTGGCAGGGAAAGGGTTAAATGTGTTCCCTAAGTGTGTTCTAACTGTGGGGGGGGGGGGGGGGGGTTGGGGCTGGCAGGGACATGACAGATCATGTCTCCTGTCAGAATGGGGATCCTTCTTGTTTACAAAGGCAGATCCCCATTCTGCCTCTGTATACCAAAATCGCAGGTCGCCGGCAGGCGTAGAGTGCGCCCGACTCGCACGCACCTGCTATCGAGCCTGCACAAGCCGCTGTACAGCTATGGCGATTTGCGCAGGAGAGCCAACCTGCTGCCATATAACGACGGTGGCTGGTCGGCAAGCAGTTAAAAAAAAAAAAAGTCAGCAGTCCAATCACAGGGTAAACAGACACGTGTCTCTGTGACAGTTCTCTTGGCTGAGCTCCAAGCAGGGGAAACTGCAGTTTTTATGACAGCTCTGTGTGTAAGGATGATTTTACACACAGCACTGTCAGACTGCAGCCATCCCCACACAGTACACTGAGCACCACTGCCCCTGTCCAATGAACATCTTTCACAATGTCCCATCACATCTGTATTAGTGCACAAAACATCTTTAATAGTGTTCCATTGTGACAGCATCATCTGTCTGTGTTCGCCTGTGGACTATCAACAAACCTTCAGTGTACCTGTGTCCCACCAATAATTAAAAAAAAAAAAAAAAAAAAAAGTCTTTTTTTCATTTGTAGCGCAAAAAATAAAAAATCCAGCAGTGAATAAATGTCACACAAATAGAGCTTTCTTTTTGTGGTAAAGAATATACACATTTCATATGGGGAATGTTTCATGACTAATTCTTGGTCAAAGTGTGACGGGGCTAAAAGCTGAAAATTGGCCTGGGCAGGAAGGGGGTCAAAGTGTCCTGCATTGAGGTGGTTAAATAAGACAGTTTTTTGGCATGATCAGTCATATTTTCAATATTGATGCCAACATTTCAAGGTTGCCAGGGTATGAAAACATTTTGAGCACAACAGTATGTTGGGTGACAAAAACATGCCCTGTAGATTGTGGCGGAGATTATGTATTACCTTGTGTATATTGTCAGGGGCTTGTCTATTGGCAACAAAGCCAACATGCTCTCTGGATCAGGGAACCTTGAAAGGAGTTGTCTGTTGGCCACAATTTTGGCTAGCAATTTAAAGGCCAGGTTTACTTCTCTCTCTAAATTCCAGCTCCCCTATGTAACAATATACTATGAATATAGTTCTGGTTCAGAAAAGATTAAGCATTTTTTTAATAATTCTTCAATAGGGTGTACAGTTATACAGAGAGATCAACAATATTAAACATACAGTGGATCATCTCCACCTATAAGGTCACATGCTCGGTCATCAGTGTCATCATTAGGTAAACATATGACATGCATTTCAGACAGTGGGCTTCAAGGGCTAGGAAGTCTCCGTATCCCGCACGGTTTTTAACCGTTAACACCATTTTATTTTGTTAAAAAAAGGATTGAGACAGCAGGTAAGACCCAGAGGGCCAATCAGCAAGGAGAGCAATAGCAAAAGTAATGAAAAGAGAGATGGAAGGGGGAGGGAAGGTCAACAACCAGCCAGCACCTCCAACCACATCTGGGGAGCCTTTACATTGGTCCCATCTCCCAGGGGAGTTAAGTCACCAACTCCGCATGCTCCTCAGAATAGATGAATTTGTGCGATCCGTGGCCACCAGGTCTGCCATTGCGTTGATCTCGGCTACTTTTTCTTTTTTTTCAAACAGATGGCAAACTGCCAGTGGCTGTGTCTGCTTCCAGCACAGTGGGATGAAGCTCTTTGCTGCTGTGAGCTAGTTCACTATGTGTTTTTTGGTGCTTTTTGCAGAAACGCACTACAGTTCATTAACATGGTTTCATATGGGACACGTTCACATCTATGCTTTTTTTTTTTTTTCCCCAGTCGCTGCGTATTTGGAAATGGTCGGACTTTTTTTAAGGCAAAACGGTGCATTTTTGGTTCAATATACTTCAATGAAGATGCTGCAGAAAAGCATAAAAGGTGTTTTTGCAGAAATTTGTGTTTTTTAAACTGCCCAACAACAAATTGGCCAAAAAAATTTGCAAAAACGCAAATCGCAGCAAAATCACGTGTTCAAAAATCACTGCAGAAACAGATCAAAAGCAAACTGCATAGGTGTGTACCAAGCCTTATGCTGGCCACACGGATCAATATTCAGAAGAAAAATCTTTGTACATTCGCTGAATGAAAGAATGTTTGAAATTTTCACTTGTTTTTAACATTCTGTTTTTAAAATGCATGTAATTTCTGAACAAAAACCGCATACAAGTTTTCTATTTCCAAATTTTCCCGTCACTGTGGTTGAAAATGAACGTCGATTTGCCCCCACTAACGATTAGAAAATCGAACGAACGTTCTTAAAATGACTTTTTTTTTTTTTTTTGAAGGAAGACATTTTTTGTTTTTAATAAAATAAAAATCTGAGTCTGATGGTATTTACCACATTCACCCTTTAATAGTATATACAGTATATCTCTTCTGTCTGTTATTCTCAGAGTGGATTAGATATTTTGCTCTCTAACCATATAGTTGGTTATTTATATTTACCACTGAATAGAGATATTTAACAATAAATCACCTTTTTAAAAAAAAAAAACAAAAAAAAAAAAACTTTACCTATTAACTAAATTATACACCACACTTAAATCGGCCAACTAATCAATTATAAAAATAATCGTTAGTTGCAGCTCTACCCTCAACTATGTAGTGCAAGGGGCTGTCTGATTTGATCATGTACAGAGAAACTGTCTGGGCCTGGTGGTTTGAGGCACTTAAAGGGGTTGTAAAGGCTTGTGTTCACCTTTAATGCATCCTAGGCATTAAGGTGGAAAAACACCCGTCGGTGACCTGAACCCTCAAACTTGTCCCATGGGGACGTGCTGTCTTTCTGCTAGGGGGTTCTCGGCTGTTGATTGGATAGATTGATAGCAGCACAGCCATTGGCTCCTGCTGCTGTCAATCAAATCAAATGATGTGGCCCGCCGGGGGGGGGGGGGGGGCAGGGGCCAAGTCCTGCATTCGGTGTCTATGGATGCCGAATGTTGGACTCGGGAGCGGGCCCGCAAGGTAACCCCCCCCCCCCCCCCCCAGGAGAGCGCTTCTCCTGGGGGGGTTTATCTGATGTGGGGAGGAGCCGAGAGAACTGCCGAGGGACCCTAGAAGAGCAAAAGGTAAACATTAATTTTTATAGGCATATAATTTTTATATCCAGCATTGCTGCAGAGGTTGAAGGAGTGAGGGGGTCAGCCTGTCAGCGTTTAGACCATACCCCACACTCTGCATGGCTGTCTTCCCAGGAGGAAGCCTCTTCTAAAGATGATGCACAAGAAAGCCCGCAAACAGTTTGCTGAAGACAAGCAGACATAGGATATGGATTACTGGAACCATGTACTGTGGTCTGATGAGACCAAGATAAACTTATTTGGTTCAGATAGTGTCAAGCGTGTGTGTCTGCAACCAGGTGAGATGAAGTACAAAGACAAGTGTGTCTTACCTACAGTCAAGCATGGTGGTGGGAGTGTCATGGTCTGGGGCTGCATGAGTTCTGCCGGCACTGGGGAGCTACAGGGAACCATGAATGCCAACATGTACTGTGACATACTGAAGCAGAGCATGATCCCCTCCCTTCAGAGACTGGGCTGCAGGCCAGTATGACAACGACCCCAAACACAACTCCAAGATGACCACCGCCTTGCTAAAGAAGCTGAGGGTAAAGGTGATGGACTGGCCAAGCATGGCTCCAGCTCTAAACCCTATTGAGCATCTGTGGGGCATCCTCAAAGGAAAGGTGGAGGAGCGCACCAGTGTCGTCATGGAGGAGTGGAAGAGGACTCCAGTGGCAACCTGTGAAGCTATAGTGAAATCCATGCCCAAGAGGTTTAAGGCAGTGCTGGAAAATAATGGTGGCCATACAAAATATTGACAACTTTGGGCCCAATTTAGACATTTTCACTTAGGGGTGTACTCGCTTTTGTTGCCAGCGGTTTAGACATTAATGGCTGTGTGTTGCGTTATTTTGAGGGGACAGCAAATTTACACTGTTATACAAGCTGTACACTTACTACTTTACAATGTAGCAAAGTGTCATTTCTTCAGTCTTGTCACATGAAAAGATATAATAAAATACATTGTGAGATACTGTATCTTTTGAAATTATGGCCAAAAAGTTCAACCTTGGTTTCATCAGACCAAAACACACTTTTCCCACGTGCTTTTCGGAGACTTCAGATGTGTTTTTGCAAAATTTAGCCGGGCTTGGATGTTTTTCTTCATAAGAAAAGACTTCCATTTTGCCAGTCTACCCCGTAGTCCAGACATATGTAGACTATGGGAGATTGTTGTCACATGTACCACACTGACAGTATATGTCAGATTCCTGCAGCTTCTTTAACTGCTTGCCGACCAGCTGCCGTCATTATACAGTGGCAAGGTGGCACGATCCCCCAAATCGCCGCAGCTGTACGTCGGCTGGGGAACTCGCTTTTGTGGGCACGTGCGTGCTCCCATTTGCCAGCTAGGGAGCTAATCAGCAGGTCCAGCGGACTCGATGTTCCGCCGGCCACCCACGATTGGTCCCCGCAGTGACAGAATGGGGACCTGCCTGTGTAAACAAGGCAAATCCCTGTTCTGACAGGGGCGATCACACAGATCCTATCTTTCTGCTAAGCAGGAAGATGGATCTGTGTGTTTCCCCAGTCACACAGTCCCCCATACAGTTAGAAAACACCTGCAGGGAACACATTTAACCCCTTGATCGCCAATGGTAACCCCTTCCCTGCCAGTGTCATTAGTACAATAACAGTGCATATTTTTAGCACTGATTACTGTAATAATGTCACTGATTCCCAAAAAGTTTTTAAAAAATGTCAGATGTCCGATCTTTCCGCCGCAATGTCAGTTCCGCTAAAAATCACAGATCGCCGCCATTACTAGTAAAAAAAAAAAAATAATAAAAATGCCATAAATCTATCCCCTATTTTGTAGACGTGATAACTTTTTCTGCAAACCAATCAATATACGCTTATTGTGATTTTTTTTTTTTTTAATCCAATCTTATTTTTTTGAGATAGAAAACTTGTACAATAGACATATATGTCATTCAATATCACATAAACCAAAATATACATCCTTGCAACACTGGTGTCATACCGTCTCATGGTTTAGATAATTTGTGAGCTTCGATTCATTTAGTGTGGTATATAAGCCTGTATACCTACAGCGTCTAACCTGGCTTTTTAAGGGTAGGTGAGCACCACTATCAACTCAACAAGTAGGCTAGGGCTTTTGTTGCTGTGCTGAACGCATTTTCTCTGAGAGGGAAGCTCTGTGTGTGCCACTGTTCCGGTCTGATGAGACTAGAGAATGTGATTTAGGTGATTGTGTAACACTGCAACATTTAAAGGGAAAGGAGAAAAAGAGAGAGAGAGTGGGGATAGAGGGGTCAAGGCAGTAAGGAATGTAGAGAGTAAGAGAGACATTCCACCCTGGCTACACAGGTGCGTCGGTGGAGTCCTCTGTGTGCCATGGAATAAATTCTGAGGGGTATCGAAACATAGACCACGAGGTCCAGGTCTTGGAGAATTGCTCCTCTTTACCAGTTTCCGTACATTCGTTCCAAGCTATTGATTTGGTCCACTTCAATTGCCCAATCCCCCTGGGAGGCATGCTCGTCAACTTCCAATGTCTGGACAGAACCGTTCTAGCAGCCGCCAGAAAGTGACGCAAAACGTCGTAATTTTTTTTTTTTTAATTAAAAATATGTAGCAGAATACATGATGGCCTAAACTAATAAATTTTTTTTTACGGGAAATGTTTTATAGCAGAAAGTACAGTTTTTTTCCCCCATAAATGTCGCTTTTTTTTTGGTTTGTAGCTCAAAAAATAAAAACCACAGAAGGTGACCAAATCCCAAAAGAAAGCTCTATTAGTGGGGAAAAAAATCGATTTTGATTGGGTACAGCATGTCAGTTAAAGCGACACAGTGCTGTATCGCAAAAAATGGCCTGGTCAGGAAGTGGGTAAATCCTTCCAGGGCTGAAGTAGTTAATGTTGCTGTAAGCCTCCTAGCAGCCTCTCTGACCAGTTTTCTTCTCGTCAATTTTGGAGGGACGTCACTGTTGTGCCATATTTTCTCCACTTGATTACGGTCTTCACTCCATGGTATATCAAATGCTTTGGAAGTTCTTTTGTACCCTTCTCCTGATACCTTAACCATGAGATCCCCTCTGATGCTTTGGAAGCTGTCTGCAGACCATGGCTTTTGCTGTAGGAGTCGACTAAGAAAATGTCAGGAAAGACCTACTAGAACAGCTGAACTTTATTTGGAGTTAATCAGAGGCACTTTAAATGATGTCAGGTGTATACTGACTCTTATTTAACATGAGTTTGAATGTGATTGCTTAACCATTTGCCGACCGCAGCTGTACTGCGGCAGGTTGGCTCTATTGCCTGAAACGACATACATGTACGTCATTTCGTGCAATAACCACTGGGAGGCGTGCTACAATTGGGCACAGGGGATGCCAATCAGTGGGTCTGGCGGACTATGTCCGCCGGTTACCCACAATAGTTCCGGGGAGAGGCAGAATGTTAGGTGTCAAATTTGTCCGCCGCTCCTGAGTGAGTTTGGGGTGGAGGAACTTGACTGGCCTACACAGAGTCCTGACCTCAACACGATAGAGCACCTTTGGGATGAATTAGAGTGGAGACGGTGAGCCAGGCCTTCTCATCCAATTAGTGCCTGACCTCTCAAATGCCCTTCTGGAAGAATTGTCAAACATTCCCATAGACACACTCCTAAACCTTGTGGACAGCCTTCCCAAAGGAGTTGAAGCTGTTATAGCTGCAAAAGGTGGGCAAACTCAATATTGAACCCAACGGACTAAGACTGGGATACCATTAAAGTTCATGTACGTGTAAAGGCAGACGTCCCAATACTTTTAGGATTATAGTGTAGCGTTTTAGAGTTCTGCCAGTGGCCAGCCTTTTGCCCAGCAGTAGGCCATCACATCACACAGAGACATACTATGAGAGTCCAAAAAGCCCTATAAATATTTAGTGAGGCTGTGCAAAAACTATTAATATACATCAATATGAGAATTAGTTTACGGTGAAGGCCCACTTTAAATACTTTAAAGAAGTTACCATGACATTTGTATATCATGCTCACACACAAGTTTAAATTGTGTATTTTGCATGGGATAACTAATTTAACCACTTGCCACCTGCCCTATTACATATTGACGGCGACAAAGTGGTTTGATAATCCTGATCGGACGTGATCAGGATTATCCGCTATTGCTCGCCCCCAGGGGCGCGCACCACGGCGATCGGGGATGACACTTGTCCATCGGACACAGCGCATCCCCGATCAGGGTAAACAGCCAATGAAATGGCTGTTTACCCATGTGATCGGCTGTGTCCAATCACAGCCGGTCACCTGTCATAACAAATCAGGCACGCACAATGCGCGCCGCTGCCGATCAGAGAAGGCGAGTGTCCCTCGGACACAGCGCATCTCCGATCAGGGTAAACAGCCAATGAAATGGCTGTTTACCCATGTGATCAGCTGTGTCCAATCACAGCCGGTCACAAGTATAAACACTGTGGCGGTTTCCAGGGATCTCTCCTTCGCTCTCCTCACACACCGATCGTGTGAGGAGAGAGAAGGAGAGATCTGATCAGTGAGTAAAACATCTATTTCTACTGTCTACATCTGTTCTATAGTCTACTGTCTGCACAACACGAACCCCCCCCCCCCCATCAATAAAGAGAACCTGTCACAGCCTGTCATCGGTACCACCATCAGCACCGCCATCAGCACCATCTGGATCTGACAGCCCATCTGTCACACAGGCCACCATCAGTACCATTAACAGTACCACTATTAGTACCGCCATCGGTAATGTCTGAATCTGACAGCCCATCTGTCACACAGGCCCACCATCACTACCATCGCACAATCCCGCCAAAAGTACCACCATCATGTCCCAAAGAGTTTATACACCTGAGGAGGCATATAACATCCTTACCATGTCGGATGATGAGAGCAGCGGGGAGCTATCATTATCCGATTCTGGTTCGGAATACGAGCCAGTGGAGGATAGCGGATCGGAGTCCAAGTCAGCAGAGGAAACTGCCCCTCCTAAAAGAGTAAGGAGATCAGGACCGAGATCCGAAAACCTGCCTACCACCAGCAGCGCCAGACCCCAGGAAGAGGAGCCCAGTACAAGTACTGGAATTGCACATCCAGCCCAAAGAATCCGGGCCCAGTCCTACCTTCCCGATGCCCTGGCAAACCCCTTATGGTTGCCTGCCAACTCAGGATCCGCTACAATCCCCCCTTTCACTGCACAGCCAGGTGTGCAGCTGAACACTTCAAATTTTTAATATTTGGACTATTTCCATTTGTTTTTCCCAGAAGATTTGTTGCAGTACATGGTGGACCAAACAAATCTCTATGCAGAGCAATTTATTGCTGCCAACCCCAGTTCGTCCTACGCCCGTATGTTCCATTGGCGACGTCTCACACTAGACGAATTCAAATTGTTCTTGGGCCTTACTTTTAATATGGGGCTTACAAAGAAAAACGAACTGCATGCCTACTGGTCCACCCACCCCATCCACAACATGCCCCTATATTCTTCTGTTATATCCAGGACACGGTACGATATGATAATGCGTTTCCTACATTTCAACGATAATTCGCAGTGCCCTCCCCAAGATCATCCCAACCACGACAAATTATATAAGCTTCGCCCCCTAATAAATTCTTTTACCAAATGATTTTCTGAAGTCTTTATCCCTGACCAAAATATTTGTGTAGACGAATCCCTTATCCACTTTACTGGCCGGCTGAATATCAAACAGTATATCCCAAGTAAGAGAGCCAGGTACGGAGTGAAATTGAACAAATTATGTGAGCGAGCCACTGGTTACGTGTACTCATTTCGCATTTATGAGGGAAAAGACTCCCAGCTCCAGCCCCGTGAGTGCCCCACATACATAGGAACCAGTGGTAAAATTGTGTGGGACCTTGCATACCCCCTGTTCAAAAAAGGTTACCACTTATATGTAGATAATTACTACAGCAGCCTGCCCCTTTTCCGTCACCTATATTGTGAAAAAACGCTTGCCTGTGGTACCTTCCGAAAAAATAGTAAGGGTTTCCCACAGAATTTACTAGCAAAACGGCTACAAAAGGGGAAGCCGCATTCATGAGGAATGAGGAGGTGTTGGCCTCGAAGTGGCGGGACAAGAAGGATGTTCACATGATGACTACCACTCACAATGACACCTTGACACCGAAAAAATAGTAAGGGTTTCCCACAGAATTTACTAGCAAAACGGCTACAAAAGGGGAAGCCGCATTCATGAGGAATGAGGAGGTGTTGGCCACGAAGTGGCGGGACAAGAAGGATGTTCACATGATGACTACCATTCACAATGACACCTTGGTGGAGGTTCAGAGAAGACGTGGCCCCGTAGTAAAGCCTGAATGTGTCCATGACTACAATCTGTATATGGGGGGGGTGGATTTAAATGATCAGATGCTGCAACCATATTTGTCAACCCACAAGTCCAAATATTGGTATAAAAAAGTTGCATTTCATCGGTTTCATATGGCCATGTTCAATTCATTTGTCTGCTATCAAAAAATCACCCGAAAACCAACCCATCACCTACCTCAAATACTTTGAAAACATTGTCACTGCCCTTATTTACCAGCAAGGACCCGCCCCAGGAAGCATTCGCTCTGAGAGTGTAAGTCGACTTCATGAGCAACATTTTCCCTATAACATTCCCCCCACAGAATCCGGAAGAAGACGCCAAAAGAGATGTCGTGTATGCTCAAGTGGAGGAGCTAGAAGAGATACAAGTTTTTATTGTCCCCAATGTCCCTCCCAACCTGGCCTGTGTATCGATGATTGCTTCAAAAATTATCACACATCCATCAGATATTAGTTCCCCTTATTGGTAACAGACTGCCATTTCCCCATTTCAATTACCTGTGTGCATCATTTGCCTGCCACCATGTTTCTACCTTCCATGTTAACTGACCCTGGCCTGTTTACCGACAATGTCTTTGCCTGCCGTTTTAACCACGTTTGACTTCCATGTACACCGACCTTCAGCCTATTTACCGACGATGCCTTTGCCTGCCATTTTAACCACGTTTGACGTCCATGTGCACCGACCTCAGCCTGTTTACCGACGATGCCTTTGCCTGCCATTTTAACCACGTTTGACTTCCATGTGCACCGACCTCAGCCTGTTTACCGACGATGCCTTTGCCTGCCGTTTTAACCACCTTTCTGACTTCCACGTGCACCGACCTCGGCCTGTTAAATCGACCATGTTTTTGCCTGCCACTTGGACTGATCTTTTGCCCTTCTACTTCAGTACACAGGGGTCTCACATATGTGAGGGGCTTCAGAATAACGTTCTGAGTAGAGAAAATCAGTTTTTGGTTTTCTGTGTTCCCAGAACAGGGTCTGGTTGCCCGGAGGCTTCAGAGATTTGGGTGGGAGAAGCCTCTACCCCTGTCCCCCTGGCCCTAAGCTTGATGGTCCTTCCTGCTGCCTGGACCAATACTTTGGCTGTGCTGACCATATCGCTGCCTGTAATGACCCAGGACTTTATGGACTGTTTATTTCTGCTGCCTGGACCAATACTTTGGCTGTGTTGACCATATCTCGGCCTGCTGCCTCTACTGACTATAGACAGTATTTTTGCCTGGACATCTCTGCCTGCTACGTGGACCAATGTTTTGGCTGTGCTGACAGTATCTCTGCCTGAACTAACTATGGACAGTATTGCTGCCTGGACGATTGCTTTTGCTGTCGCTGACCACATCCCTGCCTGCTGCCTGGACTGATGCTCTCCTCTGTGGACCACTAAACTACTAAAACCACAGATAATCGTTTGTTATTTGGTATGTACATGTTATGTATTAGAAATATGAAGGGCCTTCAAAAATATGATCGGTAGTCATGCAATTATATGTGTAATTTATGCTCCTAGAACGACTGGAGGTGCTATTTGGATATTGGGCCTCTGTATGTGGCCAGGCTGTGTAAAAGTCTCACACATGTGGTATTGCCATACTCAGGAGGAGTAGTAGAATGTATTTTGGGGTGTCATTTTTGCTATGTACATGCTATGTGTTCGAAATATCTTATAAATGGAAACTTTGTGTAAAAAAAAAAAAAAAAAGCGTTTTCATTTTTTCCCCACGTTTTCCGAAAACTTCTGGAAAAAAATGAACAGTTCAAAAGACTCATTATGCCTCATAGATTATACGTTGGGGTGTTTGCTTTCCAAAATGGGGTCATTTTGTGGGCGTTTCCATTGTCCTGGTGCTCCAGGGCCTTCAAAAGGGAGATAGCTCGTCATAAAATTATATGTGTAATTTTGCTCCTAGAATGCCTAGAGGTGCTACTTGGATGTTAGGCCTCTGTATGTGGCCAGGCTGTGTAAAAGTCTCACACATATCGCCATACTCAGGAGTAGTAGTATTCTTTCCCAAGAATTGTGGGAAAAAATTACAACTTCAAAAAACTCACCATGCCTCTTACTAAATACCTTGGAATGTCTACTTTCCAAAAAGGGGTCATTTGGGGGGTATTTGTACTTTCCTTGATTGTTAGTGTCTCAAGAAACTAACTACTATTTTCAGTGATTTTCACCCTAACTTGTAGACTCTAACTTTCACACAGACTAAATAATATCCACTAATTTGGGTAATTTTTACCAAAGATATGTAGCCGTATAAATTTTGGCCCAAATTTATGAAGAAAAATGACTTATTTGCAAAATTTTACAATAGAAGCTAAAAAAAAAAGTGGGTTTTTTTTCAAAATTTTCGCTCTTTTTTCGCTTATATCACAAAAAAGAAAAAACCCAGAGGTGATTAAATACCACCAAAAGAAAGCTCTAATTGTGAGAAAAAAATGATAAAAATGTTGTTTGGATACAGTATAGCATGACAGAGTAATTGTCATTCAAAGTGTGAGAGTACTGAAAGCTGAAAATTGGTCTGGGCGGGAAGGTGTTTAAGTGCCCTGTATTGAAGTGGTTAAAGTTGAACTAAACATAAACATTCATTCAACTATTTTTAATCCTTATGCTGCTGGTCTTATTAAATAGATAAGAAGGTATATTATATTCTTACTTTAAACTTTGTTTTTCTTGAAAGTCTTCATGGCTTCACTCTCCTGCCTGAGCTAAGGGCAGGTAGATGCCAGGAAGTAAATGCTCCATGAATCATCTGTCCTTACTCAAGTTCATTGCTGCAAGAAATGCTGGGGGGGTCAAAGTGAAGACATGGATAGATGGGTTTTCTTTGAATATTACAATTAATTAGCATTTCAGTTTGTGGTGCTCAGATACAGTAAGGTTTGACCCAGAATTCAATTACTCTCTAAAATTTGGGGCAGACACAAACAACTGGCACAAAAAAGCAGAAAGATAATTTGTCATGAGGCATTTTATTAATTTAGACTGGCCTTTTATTGTACAATAATAGTTGAATACTGCTTGCATTTATTTATACACAGGGGAAGAAATTAAACAGACAATGCAAGTTATTAATACAAGTAATTCCAATGCATTAGCTGACATGATTTGGCTAGAGTTTTATTGCTGAGTACTGTCAATCTAGGTTGTGTAGCTATTATTTCCTCACAACAAATGGAAATACATACTAAAAGACCAGATAAAAATAATTAAGACCTTTCAGTTATTTAATATATACATAAAAAAGAGGGATAGCAAAAGAAAATATATATATATAGATTGTATTTATTATATAATCTAGTTCAATTGCTAACATTTATGTTATCCTAAACTTATTTCAAAAATGTATATTCTGCTGTTAATTACAGGCAAATCACCACAACGCATCTCACTCATTCATAAGACTATTTACAGTTCTCCTCCATTAAATATTAAGCAAAACTACATCCCATCTCTCTTCACACTGGAAAATCATAAATTGCATTAAATTACTTAGCATGGTATTTTTTTTTTCCAAAACAAAGTGAAAGTTGCATCAAAAACTGGATCCATTCTCTTTTGACTTCTGATCTTCAGATGCCAGGGGATTCTGTGAACAAATTAAAGATGGTTGGTGTACAAGATAATGTAAAGTTGGAGAAGATGCTCGGCAACTGAAGGGGGTATTTGGTGTTGGTACGGCAGGGACATAGTTGAAGGAAACTTGTCATCTAGTAAAGTTAATATTTGGTTCATGTACAACAGTGGGAGGAGATGCTTGTCTAGTGAAGTGGGTCTTAAGTTTAAAGCTGAACTCGGGCAATTTTTTTTTCCTCATTTTTATCTAGGAGAGTGGAGAGCCAAGAAAAACTCACCTAATCCTCTGATCTTTCCAGCACCATGGGTCTAGTACGGTGGAATGTACCTGACGTCATCATGCCTATTATAGACTGACTCCAGACGTGAAGACGCGAGGAACAGACCACCACTGGACGCGGGGGAATCGCCAATTTCTGGATGATCAGATGAGTATAGGCTTTGTGTTCACCCCCTAGACAAAATGAGCAGTCATCCCATGCAGTGCAGGGGGAAAAACAAAACATTTTAACCCTAGTTGTGCTTTAAATACAACAGAGGGCCTAATGGGAGGAGACACTCTCTGACTCAAAGTATTAAAGAGGTGGGGTTATGAAAGCCAGACATTGATCATTTCCAAAAGATGAAGTCAGAATTGGCAGCCGATATCTCTCTGTACAGATTTTCATATAAAATTAAATTACCTGCCAATGCAGGCAGAGAGAAATTAAGAAGTTGCCTATTGCCAACTTCCTTCTGAAAATACCAGTTACTCAACAGTCTCTGTGCTCCATACTTTGAATCACTGGTCTGGACCGATCGTGCAGCTAGTAGAGTCAGAAAAGTCCATGATTTGCATACTTGTTCTGGGTCAGTTACTCAGAAAGCATTTGGCTCACCATAACAGCCAGGTAACAAAAGGACAGGTTGGTGATGGCAGCTCCCGTATTATAGGACACACTTCCTCTAATAGCTGCCCATGCTGGCATCATACTGTGCACGCTTAGAGCTATAGAAATACTTCAAGTAAGTATGCCAGTAAGCACTGGACTGGTGTTTCAACAGGAAGCAGGCCAAAACACATTCCATACTCATAATAAAAGCACAAAGTGTGGCAGGTAAGCCTTATGTAAGCCCACTACACCACCACTTAGCTGACTAAACTATTATAAGGGCAAAAACCATTCAATTCAATCTATTCCGGTGTATCGGATTTCTTGATGTTCAATTTTGTCAGACTTGGGAGTGAAGCCCCACCCACTCAGCATAGTTCCCCCACCATTCAACTGCCCCCTATGAGAACTTCCACTGACCAATACAATGCTAATGCCCCATACACACGAGCGGAATTTCCGTCAAAAAAATCTTGGATGGTTTTTCTGACGGAATTCCACTCAAGCTTGCCTTGCATACACATGGTCGCGCAAAAGTTCTCTGAACTTTCGACCGTCAAGAACGCTGTGACGTACAACATTACGACGAGCCGAGAAAATGAAGTTCAATGCTTTCGAGCATGCATCAAATTGTTTCCGAGCATGCATGGTTTTTGCGCGTCGGAATTGCATACAGACGAACTGAATTTCCGTCAAGAACTTTTTCAGTCGGAAAAATACAGAACCAGATCTCAATCTTTTGCTGGCGGAAATTCAGACAGAAAAAGTTGGATGAAGCATGCACACGGTTGTAATATCCAACCAAAAGCTCCCATTACACTTTTTTTGACAGAAATTCCGAGCGTGTGCATGCAGTGTAATGGAAATGTGTAGGTTCTGTATATAATTGTATTCTATTTTGTATGTATTGCACACTGCCCTCACTGTGCACACGGCACTAATAATGTTTTCAGTACATGTTTACATTCTTTTGAGTTCTGATTAGAATTAGCCTGCCTATGTAACGCCCCTTGTTACCATAAACGTACAATTGTAATGTTAATGTGATACCTACGTAATCATGTGCATAAAACCTTCAATTGCGTCATAATAAAGCAGAACAGTTATTTGAAAGATGCTGATCGTATCTTTTGTGTCTGTTCCCTACTGCAGTAGTTAATATTAATTTGGAACCACTAATCAATATGAGGATAAGTGTCATTTTTATAGGAGAGTCCTTACTAGACGTTTTCTAGTTTCTTACTCTACTTTGTTCGCTACATTGTAGACAGTAGGGGGTGTAAAAATAAAACCTCAAAACTTCTAGTAAGGACTCTCCTATAAAAATGATTTCCTCTGTTACTCTCTGTACTTTCTGCACTCTATCTTTACAAACTACTTCTGATAACACCTTTTACTGTGGCCTTTGCAATAGCATTTGCCACTGGACATCCAAAAAACATGTCCATACAGACAAAATGCATACTTGTAAGATCCTAACTTGGGTATCTGGATATATCTTTTTGTAATCTCTGGAAGGGATGTTCAGCTTTTGGTAACACCTTTGGTAACAGGTAAAACAAGAAGTGGTATGTTATAAAAACAACTGTGGAGAACCCTGGCTCTATCCCACGCTCATTTACTAAGGCAGCCATAACTGCTTGTGACTGATGACACGGTCCATGTATCAAGCTGGAGGGAAAAGAGTGGCTGGCAGACCTAAATGATCACCTTTTCCAAAGTCCTGTTTCATAAGAACTTTCCCCCTGTGGACCACTTCTTGTTCTGGGGTCCTTAAAGTTGAATTATTAATCCCAGCTATACTGGGCCAGAACTAGGGTGGAATCTGTGAGTTGCACAGACCCATCAAGTGTTCGGGGCTGTAATGCAGCATCCTTAGTCACCTGGTCTGCTTCCATGTGTGAAAGTTAATATGGCTACCTCAACAAGAACCTGGAAGGCTGAAAACAGCCAATCAAATTAACTTGGCATGCTTTATTGGTTTACCTGCCGAAGTAAAAACAAACTTCTGGCCCTTCAAATGGAACCAAAAGCTCTCTATATCTCGACTATCTATATAAATATATACTCTTTTTATAGCTCACAGGCTTTTCTAAAACATGGAGCTCTGCTTCTTGAGCTGGGGAAAAAGGATCCAATGACTTTGAATACAGAGTATCCTTCTGGGTGATAAACTGCATCCTCAAATCTACAAAAAAATTTAACATCTGGGTCTTCAGGGAGTGTGTCCTGCACGGGGCTCACAGCAGCTGATTCCTACGTCATCAATTTAACACATGTGACTTCCTTTGTCTCCAGCCTCCTCCAATAGAGGCAATAAGGTGGCTGGATTCAAATGTACACATTTTTCATTGGTAGATTTGTACATAAATAAACTCATATTTTAAACCTTTCATTAGACAAACATTTAGTTAGCTGTATTTTTGCTGCACAGAATGTCGGACTGTTAAAAATTAAATGTTTGACCAAAACAATATCTAACTTTGTCTAATAGCACCTTTGCATAAAAGCTGCAGCTCTGATATATCGGGGTGAACCCTTCATTACTGGGTCCAGCTTGCATAAATATATTACAATGGCTTGTTTTCTATCACGCTGTTTGTGTAAGAACTCCAGTCTCATGTTTCAAAGACTTATTCTTCTGCTTATACCACTGCACTTACAAGGAAAAGGGGCACATCATTTCACAATCCACACATTCTGCTTTGGATTTCAAAAATAAAAATAAATAAAAACAAAAGGACCAACAATCTGTATGATGGACCAGAAAGTATAAAAAACAACTGGCTGCACGTGGCATCTATCCTAACAGGTTGTGTGGACTTGATGTGATGGGTCTGTTATATTTAAATTGTATTTATTATTACTCTCACATCATGGACCGCACATCAAGTTATTATCAAAAACCTTAAAATGTCATTTTTGTAGAAAAACTTCTTATGTATCCCATCCATCTTGGCTTTGTTAAATATTATGGCAGCTGTATTGCAAATAACAACCTCATCTTAATCTTTTTTCTCTCAATAAGGGCTTATTGTATAAATGTAAAATTAAAAAAAAAAATGTTATCTTAATCTAAACTAATCCCCATTTTTACAAATTTCCCCAATAACCTGAATTTCATTTCCAACCAAAGGTTGTCTAAACCAGTTTCAATATATCTATATTATTAATAAAATTGTTAAACTCATATTAGAAATGAATACTCATTATTACTTAATTTTACTTTAATTTCCCTTTTATAAATGCACGGTTTCCACTATCAAAGGATATTCAATTTGTGCAATACACGGTTTAATGTAACCTTCATTTTACCATGTCTGGAAAACAGATTCAAAATAATTGTGATCACATTGTTTACCATTAGATTCGTTAACCCGGCACATTTTGTTATAAATGTTTTGTCTAAAAAACTGGAATTGGCATGGTGTCCTTCCAGCTTATCACTGACCACAGTCTTTCAGGAGAGCACAAAGGAGGGGGTCACATCTGCGTACCTGACACACACAAGCAATAGAACTAAAGGTCTCAGCATTCGCACACACATACACCAATATCTCTCTTAAATCGCTTACATTTTTCCCATTTGTACACAACACATGCATATCATTCTCTCACTTTCTTTTAACTCTCAATAATATTTCCCTGCCTAAATTCTGCTTTCCTTATTTTGTTCAGATATCTTTTATATCTAGCTTCTATGATCAGATGGGCAGCCAGAGTGCTCATCCCATCTTCCCTCTCTGACAACATATAAAGTATTCTGTTTTAATTCTCATTTCTCTGTTTCTGACTTTACTAGTTGTAGTGCCTGACCCCAAATTCATCCCACAACTTAACATGAAAATGTCCCTTTCTGTCTAGTGCTAATGTCACCCTTGATCCATCCTGCTCACATAGCTGTTTCTCTAGCTGTTTACTCTGATTCTTAGTCCCTGTGGACCTTGGTAACGCAGTTACCCATTGTGGATCCCTGTGCACTTTAACCATTAATCTAGGGGCTCAGTATAGGCGGAACCGCACCTTCGGTTCATATATAGCGCTCCTCTTGCGCTGGGCATTTTTGAGGGTCTCTTACCCTTCATTCCCTTACTTAATTCAATGCCCATAATGACTGGCCAGTCTTCTCTACATGTGCCTATACCCTCTTGCCTCTAAACTACTTTATCTAGCAGATGTACTACATATACCTGTGAACAGCACTATTCTACCCTTTCTTATCTATAACACTCCGATGGACAATAGACAGGGACAACATAACATATAACCACTAATCAATACAGTTCGATTAAGGGGAGTAAAATAGGTACCCTTTGTCCCGAAAATGCCTTACCGATCAAGGAAGTCTGATAACTCAAATGTAAGCAAAAGGCTTACCTCAGCCGGCTGATTATCAGAAATTCCTGGATTGTCTCAAGCTCCTCGTTTCAGATACTCAGGGTCACCTGGAATCCCCTCCTGGCTGGCTCGCCATGCTGACTCGGTTAAATTGATGATAGGCAACTCCTATCTTCATATTGATTAGTGGTTCCAAATTATTAATAACTACTACAGTAGGGAACAGTTATTTGGAAAGATGCGGAGCGTATCATTTGTGTCTGTTCCCTACTGCAGTAGTTATTAATAATTTGGAACCACTAATCAATATGAGGATAGGAGTTGCCTATCATCAATTTAACCGAGTCAGCAGCATTACAAGGATCTACGTTGTGCTGTGCAAAAATCAAACACCTATTGTACATCAGTAGTGGCTCGGAGCATTAATTTACTTTGTATCGGCAATTTGATACAAGTGACCAGACTAACTATACAGTCATGTTCACTTTATTTAGCAAAATCCCACTGGAGGGAAGATTCCGTGCACTGTATCCACAAACTTACTCTGCTGAGAACAGTTTGGATCCCCTCCATGGTTGCAGAAAGCTCTCGAATGGTTTTAGTCAGCTGGTCCTCATATTGGCAGTTTGTGTCTTCCAGGGATTTCAGGCTTTCCCGTGAATGACTGAGGTCACTCTTTGTTTCTTTCAGCTCCCCAGATAAACTTTTATTAGAAGCTTCTAGCTGAGAGATGGTCTTTTCATCTACCTCTGCGGCAAACAAAATACAGCAGTGATCCACACAGACTAACAAATGAGTCATCCACAAAATGCATTGAGAAGCCTATAAAACCAAGTGTCTGAGGGTAAAAGAAAGCTTTGCACAAACACAGCACCTTGGGAACAGATGTGACGTTTTTGGTTGTCCAGAGCTGAACTGAAATGGTGAGAGAAAGAGCTACATACATACATACCCTAACTTACTGCCTCCTCCACTACATTAAAAAAAAAAAAAAATTCTTGCTTGAAATTCACTTAGTCAGGTTCTTTCTGTACCTTTTGGAGACTGTCCCTCAGTTTTCCATATCACTCATTTATTGTCCCCATTAAAGAAAAAGAAACTAGGTTAAAACCCCACCAACTTTTTTTTGTGGTCTTTGACCACAACTGGAGTGCCACCCGAGGTCATCAGGGGTGCTGTGGCATCCTGGTAGAGTAAAGCTGGCCATAAAATTTTCTCGTGTGTACTAGCCACTAGACTGGGATGCTTTGAGACTGAAAATATTTTTCAAGGGCACATTGCCTAGAAAAACTGACCACTGGCACGGACCGAAAAAAAAAAAAAAAGAAAAAAAAAGCGCCATCCCATAGCTACAGATGGCAGTTTTGTGTACACCATCACCAACAGACTTGTTGGTTATCACCATTTTTGTACTGATGCAGCATATGGGGCTGAGATTCTCTAAAACAAGCTGTAGTAGGAAGGTGCCAGAACAACTACTGATTGTATATCGTTTTTAGGCCAATTAGGAAGTAAATTCATTAAATACCAAACATACGCTTATGCTGTTCTATGTGGTACATACTGTATATATAACACATGGTGAAAACTTTAGCTTTGATGATACAATTATTTTGTGGAAAGTGAGTCATTAAAAGACTGCTACCACCACAGCCTCATCACTCTTTGTGACAGATCACCATGGATTCTGCACACCCTGAAATAAGATTGTTTAAAACTGCAGTTTCCCTTTTCCAGTCTATGTATTACAGGCCATACATACAAAGATGGGATTTCACCTTTTTTTTTTAAATAGAATACCTGTTTTAGACTGGAGAGCCTGAAGCCTCTGCTCCAGCTCTGTTCTTGCCTTCTCACTCTTTTCTAGCTTCTGCAGAAGACTTCCCACATCAACCATCGCACCGTTGTACACAATCAGTCCACCATTTTCTTCCACAGAGGACACTCCAGATCGTGCAATTTTGGACGGCAAAAGCAATCTGTTTCCTGGTAAAGAAATAATTGGAGAAAGTCAATCAATTTAAAGTAAAACTAAAAACTAAAAAGGCAAAATTTTTTTTGCAATTTTGGTAGAATAAGGGAGGATTTTAAACCCTGTCAGATTTGACATCTGTGTCCCATTGGGGAGATTAACATTAAAGTGATATTAAAGGTTGATTTTTGTAAAAAATAACAAACATGTTATACTTACCTACTCTGTGCAGTGGTTTTGCACAGAGCAGCCCAGATCCTCCTCTTCTCGGGTCCCTCACCGGCGCTCCAGACCCCTCCCTCCTGCCTAGTGCGCCCATAGCAAGCAGCTTGCTATGGTGGCTCCTGAGCCGCTGCTCCATGTGTCCATTCACATACGGAGCGTGGCTTGGCCCTCGCCCATGCTCTCTTCTCACTGGCTGTGACTGACAGTAGCAGGAGCCAATGGCTACCACTGCTGTCTCAACCAATGAGGAGGGAGAGCTGAGGCTTTCATGGGTTAGGCTCGGGTAAGTATGTGGGGGGGCTGCTGCACACAGAAGATTTTTTACCTTCATGCATAGAATGCATGAAGATAAAAAACCTTGAACCCTTACAACCACTTTAAAGTGGAACTTTACATTTCTGTTAAAAAAAAAAAGTGGAACTTTACACAACCCCTCTATTTATTTATTTATTTATTTCAGGTACTTATATAGCGCCGTCAATTTACGCAGCACTTTACATATATATATATACATATATATATATATATATATATATATATATATATATATATATATATATATATATATATATATATATATATATATATATATATATATATTATACATTCACATCAGTCCCTATACCCTCAAGGAGCTTACAATCTAAGGTCCCTATCTCACATTCATACCTATACTAGGGCCAATTTAGACAGGATCCAATTAACCTACCAGCATGTCTTTGGAGTGTGGGAGGAAACCAGAGTACCCGGAGGAAACCCACGCAGACACAGGGAGAACATGCAAACTCCAGGCAGGTAGTGTCGTGGTCGGGATTTGAACCAGCGACCCTTCTTACTGCTAGGTGAGAGTGCTACCCACTGCACCACTGTGCCGCTCTAAAAAAAAAATTTTTCTTCCCTTGCCTACCAGATGCGGTGTTCTGCACAAGAAGGATAATCACCCACCCAGTGGATCCAGCATTGTCCTGCTGCAATCCTCTGTAGCCAGCACTCGGGTCCCACAATGCCATCTTCTTCTGGGACGTCATCAGGAGGCACAGGCACTCCTCCCAATGATGCGTGGCTAGGCCCGCCCCCCCCCCCTCCTACTTTAGTGAATGGATGCTCCCGGTGCCTCTCCGGATATCCAAATCACATTTCTCGAGGGAGACAGCAAGGAGCGCTGACATAATTTGCCTGGGCGAATGACAGAAGAGGGGTCGGGAAGAAATCAGTCTCCATGAAAAAATAAACTAAAGTAGAAAGAACAAAAAAACACAAACAAAACAGATAGCTGTGCAGTGGAGGGGGCGGATAGGGAGGAGGGAACTCATAAATAAGGGTAAAGTTCTGCTTTATCTCCCACACAGTGAGCGGAAATCCCTGGTTGTCCCCATTGGAAGATTTCCCCGCTATTATTGTTCTGGGGGCAACCCAAGATCTGGGATTTTCTTTTACTTTCAGTGATAGCAGTTACAATGACAAATAGAGAGGTTTAACCTCCCTAACGGGGGCATAGGCAGATATAAAAACCTGACAAGTTTTCTAACCTCTCTCCACTCTGTCCTAGACTAAAAAGAAAAAAAAAAATTGCCTTTACATTCGTAAATCTAATCATACTTTAATCTAAGAAATCTGCAGGGCATGCTTTTTAACCTGCAATGGACGGCAAACACCAAGGTACAACAGTTCACAGAATACCTAGAATATCTTCATTACAAATATCAGTCTCTTCATGACTCCCATCATCTGTGCAAGTATCTGTAAACTTCCGGTAACATAAGGATTCCTTCAGCAAAACTTTGCTTAACAGTTTTTTCACCTGCAACAAAATTTTATTGAGATCATGAATTGGTTAAATAAATCAAGGATGGTAAAAATGAACCTGGTGCCAGTGCCAAAGGGCAGACAAGTACTTGTGCAGGACTTCAACTCAATTCCTGTAGAGCCCCTTGATCCCAGGCCGGTCCACAGACAAGAACATGCAGCTGCCTACTAATACACAAGTATGGCCTGATGTTTTGACAACTATTACACACAATACAGTGCACATTGATTCTGAAAAGCTGCCAACACACCATACAATATACTTATAGAACACCTGCACAACTTCCTGTGGAGTTTTCAAACAATGGGTGTGAGAGCCATCTAAGGCCCTATTTGCACTTGCCAATGATGCTGTTTTCGATTAGCTGTAGGAGACCCTGTGGGGGGTTCCCTGCTATTAGTTGCATGCAGGAAGCACCATTGGAAGTAATCGCAGGCCCACAGCTCTTCAAAGCTGATCACATGTAAATCACTAATGCAGAATCTATCTGCAAATGAATGAAGCTGCATCCAAGCCAAAACAGCCTCATTCCCAAGTGTGGCCACAAACATTAAAATCGAATCGTTCTGTGTCCTTCAGATTGTCTAACCACTATGTAGTGTGAGGATCTACGTAAACAAACTATTCAATCTGCATCTGGTAAGCCTTTACATTACACAGAAAGCAGAATGGACTGGTGACAACAGTAAGGCATACAGTATACATTATACATTTTTTATCAGCAGGCTGAACGAAAAACAGTGCAGATTTCCCCCATCCACCCATTCAATGTGGATGGGGGAATCCTCCCGCTGTGCTAATGTAATCTGCCAGGGGGGAGCATTCCCCCCTGGCAGAATACAATGATCAGCGTTATCAGCTACAGCGGGTGGCAGTAATCAGGAAAAAAAAAAAAACCTACAGGGTGGTTGTACAGAAGTCAATTGAGAGATTGGCTTCTGTATAACTAGACTTCCCATAGATGGATTGAAAGTCAGCCGGCCCTTCCTGAACCAGCTGAATTTCGATCAATCTATGGACAGCTTAAAGAGGAACTCCAGTCATATTTGTGTTTTTTAAAAGTCATCAGCTACAAAAAAAAGTCTACTAAAAAGACTTTTAAAAACAGACACTCATCTGTCCCAGGATCCAGCGATATGCTCACCCAAGCTGTTTTTTGGCCGTGATAGCTTGCGGCTTCACAGCCGGGTGCCCACTGCACATGTACGAGCATCGCTGCACATTGTTTATGGTGCTGCAATCTTCTGGGACCTATGATGTGTCCCAGAAGACTGCGGGGAGGGAGGAGGGGAGAAGAACTTCCATTTGGATCGCTTAGGCGAAAACCAAGTGGAGGCCTTAAGGCGGATCATCCCCTTCTGGGTGAGGCTCCGCTTAAACTCATCTATAAAGCAGAGTTCTCCTCATCACAACTGTGACAGGTGATCAGTGATAAGGATCAAGCAAAGGACTGAATAAAAGCAATCAAAAGAATAGGACATAAAATGGTGCATCATTTACCTGCCTGTAGATGGTTTGGAGAAATAACACTCAAAGCTGTGTCAGAAGTGGGGGACAATCGGCCCTCTGCAGTCTGGGGTAGCAGTAAAAACCCAGCAGGAGACCTAATGCCCTCGCTTCCCAAAAAGGAGAAATCTCCAACAGGTGAGCAAACACTTTCCAGAGGCAGAAATTGGGAACACACCTAACAGAAGGGTTTAGTACCTGTGCTCTTGACAGATGCAATCCGAGGGTATAAATAATTTCTTCTAAGTCCTTCTCCAATAAATAGCCACAATGACTTTGATCAAAATATACAAACGCCATTAGAAGATCCTTGTTTACTGTAACCATCAGTTTCTTTTCTTTCTCCTGGAAAAAAGTCACATATTGAAATTTTCAATTCATCTAGAAATGCAAAAACACACTTTTTGATTTTGAAAATATATAAGACATTCTGAGCCAGAATTGGCTCTATACTGTTTTAAAAAAATATATATTTTAATTTCAAATTAAATGAAACCAGTTTTTAGCAAGATCCAGACATGGAGAAGCAGAAGTCCCCAAGCAGTAAGCCAACATGTGCATGAAATATTGGAAGTTGGCAAACAACTATATCTGCCAGGTGTTTGGAACAACAAGGCATTATAGTGATCAATAAAGATATAAGCACCCTGCTAGCTCACTGTTGATATAATAAATAAAAGACATCAAGGGCTAGATAGAAGGAGGATCACACTCATCACATTTCAGTCAAAAAACAGAAGCCCATCTAGGGCTATTAGATCTTCTTTAAAGAGGAGGTTCACTCTGTAACAAATATATCCTGTAGCTTCTGACTTTTAATAAAAGGACGTTTACCTGTCCAGGGATCCAGTGCCGTCCTCACCCGGGTTAGTTCTTCACTAGCCCTCGGGTTCCTGGCGCTGGCATCCTAACTGTGTAGCCGGCTATGTGGCTTCACAGCCGGCTGACTGCTGTGCTTTGTGAATGTGTCCCAGAAGACTGCGGGGAGGGAACGGGAGAGGTGATCCAAGCGGAAGGGGGTACCTGTCAAAACTAAGTACCCCTTTCCACCCCTAAAAAAAATGACATGCAAATGTGGCAGGGGAGGAGGACTTAAAGCAAAATCTGCCCTTTTGTGTGAAGTTTCGCTTTAATCTACCAGTGACCACATCAGCTTTGTCATAGGGCTTTGAGTTTGCGCTTACTTAACTGACTGTCCATAGATGGATTGGAATTTTTCTGTTTAATCCATATGAGGCATTCCTGTTTGACAGAAGTTGACTGTGATCAGTGTATTTTGCTTTCAGCCCCCTGACTGAATCATCTATGTCCAGCTTTATCAAGAGGAAATCTGCTGAGCTCTCCTTTTTAAAGGATATGGATGTTGCACTAAATTATAGAAACTGAAGTCCCGGGGGGTGCTTACTCAGAAGTAGAAAGGCAGTGACTTCCTGGAGGGATGATACATTAAGCAAAGATTAAATGCATCCTGTCATAAGAGAATCATAAAGGTTGCTTTTGCTGATCTCTCTTGAAAATGCTAGTGTCCTGGCTGTCCTGCTAAACCTTTTGCTCTGTTAAACATTAAACTCAAAATCAAAATTCTAGCAGGACAGTTTTATTGCAGAAGAGACTGCAATAAGGAGGCGGCTGCTGAGAACTTGTTCACCTTCTCATTTTTATGAAAAGGTGAAGTTAGCCTTCAACATGTTTCTAGACCCAAAAAACATTGTTTTCTATAGTGCAGCTCACCAGTAGTGGCTGTCCTAGGATGACAATGCTCACTCAATTTACTGTATCTATGAATTGTCACTCTAGACTGCCATCCTGATTTGGACTACAAACACCTTCACACAAATTGAGGAGTTGTGGATTTCACAAAAGATAAGCTTGAAAAGCTGTCACATCTAAGGCCTAGTAAGCTGCAATGTATTACATTTTTGTTCTTAGGTTTGGGTATCCTTTAACCACCCTGAGCATCATGTGTGGGATGCAAATCATTTGAGGATGGCCAATTAGGATGGCCAAACCCAAAAGACTGGGTGAAGTCATCAGCGGCATTAGGGGAGCGTTGGAGTTGAAGTAACGCAGGCTGTAGTTCCACTTAAGTTACTTACCCGGAGTTAGTATGTGGATAAGGAATTCTGACATCTTGCCCCCATATTGGTCAGTAAGGATATTCACTGGTAGGCTTAAACAACTATATCTATGTAACTTTTACACTCTCTGCTTCCTGTAAAATTATTCACATTTAAATTTTTATTTCAGGTCTGAATCTAATTAGGAGCATTGGCAAACCTTAAACTACTGACTTTTTTCTGCATGAGAGAAAGATTTTCAGTAGTCTGCAGTGGATGTGTTTGGCCACAGCTTCCCTGCACAAGGGGGGCTCTCAGTTTAGTGACAGTGGGGTACACTGGAACAATCTAGCAATGCCTGGATAAATAAAAGTAGTACTGAACAGGAAGGCTGTGCCCCCCTTGTGTGCTGGAATGATTGACTTTCACTTTTGACAGGAGTGTATTTTTAGACAGCACACTGAAAATAAGTATATAAATTAAATGGTTTTTGGCAACATACAGATTTTTGGGGAGTATGTTAAATACATCAGGTGCTACATACAAGAATCTAATGTTATAAAGTGCTACATACATTAGTGCTACATAAATTAGTAGAGAAATACAGTTTATAAGTAATATACCTTGTCTTTGGATAGGCACTCCTTGCTGTATCTGTTTTCCCTCTTGTCTTCACGTTTATCCTTCGTGCTCGAGTCATCATCATCGTCTTCCCTGTCTGTGATAAAAGGTGTGCTGGTTCATGTTATTTATTTAAAATAAAAAACACAATATTGAGGACCAAAGGACTTTTTACTAAAACTATGCTTCTAAGTGAGCTGAGCACAGTACAACTGAAAATCTGAAAATGGCCACCACCATCTTCACTAAGGGAAACCCTGCTGCGCTCTGTGAATGGGCTGGCTGCAGGGAAAGGAGGAGGGGGGTGACCTTCCAGCTGAGTTTGCCAAGTGGGAGAGGGTACCTGTCAAAACCAGGTACCCCCCCAAAAGGTGCCAAAACGTGGCAGCAGAAGGGTGGGGGTGGGGGGGGGGGGGAGGCAGATAAGCGGAGCTTACTCTTTAGGGTGGAGCTCTGCTTAAAGCTATTTCTTAGAGCAAAGAGGCTGAGCAGTGTTAAGTAGAGCAATGAAACCTAGAGAATATGTGGAGCTGCTGTGTCCATAGGAGGAAGAGCCAGATTTGTTTTGCTTACACTTTCATTGCTCCAATTCTCTGAAATTAGCTCCATTGAAGAACATCTGCATAACGACATCCATTATGCATACACAATGGTACAGTCATATGGTAGAGATACTAGATAAAATGAAGATATTTATTCAAGAAGCCTCACAACACATGGTCATTAGTGAAAATGGCAACTGAGCTGAGCAGGAGCTAAATGATAATATACTGTAGGTTCTGTTCCCACAAAAGCTAAAACAAATTTAAGGAAATCTGCTGACCTCCTTCTGAAAATGCCTTGAAGCAATGCTGATGCAATGGTGTAAATTCTGACGTACTGTCCTAGAATCAACTGGCATCAAGCTCCTTATCTGCATACTTACTCCGGCTCAAGAAACAAAAGTACGGAAGCTACTGGATCAGTACACGCCATTGGCAGCCTTTGTATTTTGCTCAGCCAAGGTTTTGTTTAGGGCTGGGTTCACACTGCAGTACGGAGCAGCTCACAGCATGGGTCCGATGCGTGTCTGTTCACCATTTCTGGTCCGATTTCGGTCTGAGTTTTTGGCTGAATTCGGACATGAAACGGACCAGAAGACACACAGGACTCCTGTGCAATTTGCTCCAGAGATGGGTGAACCAGCTACATTGAGAGCCGGACAACAATCTCCTAACATGCAAATTTGATGTGGGGAAATCCACATCCAATTGGCAATAGTGTAAACCGAGCCTAAAGAGAACTTGACACTACAAAATATACTACTGTGTTTGTTAGATGCATACTGCTGCTGTTGGACAGGTTTGTGTTAAGAATGTCAGCAATACAAGAATTGGGATTTGTTCTACAAATAGGCTTGCGCACTTAAAAAAAAAAAAAAAAAAACCCTGCAAGGCAATGGCATAATATGCATCGCATACTAGTACATTATGAAATACTTACCTTAGAACTAAGCCCTCCAGCGGTGGGCTGTCACTGCTCACATCTTCCCATGGTCTTCCTTTTGGGGTTCATCGGCTCTGATCCTGAGAATGTATGAGCTGCAATGACGCAACTCCCGAGCATGCGCATGGTATGGCCCACAGCACTGAAGGGATGGCATGGGTATGAGAGCATGAGCTGGTGACGTCACCGGTTACATCCAGTGTGAATATCTCCTAAACACGTTTAGGAGAGATCCACTGAACCTACAGGTAAGCCTTATTATAGGCTTGCCTGTAAGTACAATTTCAAAAGCGGAGTTTACTACCACTTTAAAACCCGGAGAAACTTTAAGTCTGGGATTGGGCAAGAGAATGCCAATTTCAACTACTGGCCTGTTGGTTATTATATTAAAGCAAAAACTGTTAGCAGAATAAGCTTCTACTGCTTACAAGATCTAAACATGTGAAGAGCATGTATAAGTAATCTGTACAGCACCAGCATTTAAGTTCCTCAGTCATACACACCTTCATAGTCACCGTCATCTTCTTCTGCTCCAATAGGCTCATAATCCTCTTGGATGTCGTCATCTATTTCTTCATCATCTCTGTAATCGTCTCGCTTTCTGTCATCCCTCTGCAATAATAGAAACTTTGAGTCTGCATATAAACAGAACAAAAAAAAAAGCCACAACTGGCAAACTGTGGCAACCCAGTGCTATACCTGTCATCCAGATCTCTACAGTTTGAGTATACGATTTATGCAAAATGCAAAAGTAGCAATACATATTGGGACATTTAAACATAGTCTGGTTGCTACACTTCTACAGAATATGTTCACTAGAACCTAAAAAAGTACTAGTAATTGTGGATCAATGTCTGTGATGAAGTATGTACAGTAAATTGTTTCACAATCTGCAGTGCATGTGGTGATAGCAGTCAGTTCACAATTCATTTTACATGAAAATGATGGGCAGGCTGAAAATGTTGCTGTAATGCTGACATCTTTCCTTTAGTAGAACATCCAAACTGTAAAAACACAAACCTTTCGGTCATCTCTTTCTTCTGATCTTAGTTTTTCATCTGAAGATTTTCTGCGTTTGAGTTTTGGTTCTTCATCGTCATCCTTGTCATCTTTCTTGTCTCTCCGGTCTTCCTTCTTAATTTTTTTGTCTCGCTTATCTTCTTTTTCAGGGAGGGTTAAAAGCTCTTTATATATCCGCACCCCAAAGTCTCTCTGGAGCATTTCATTGAACAACTCTGCAAAAAGAGACACCTGAGGGGAAGAAAAAACAAACAGGACAATTTAGGCTAGCTATACATCATACAATTTTCCTTTAGATTTACCAAAACCATATATGATAAGGTGCAATCTAAACACTTTCAATTTGTCTGCAATCAGGCAGGCCCTTGCACTATATAGTTGAAGGTAAACCTAAAGGTTACTGAATAAGAAAATTATATAAATGTATGGCCAGCTTTAGGGAACTTTTAATTCTGAAAGCAAGAATAGCATTTTCACTGAATAAATGTTGAGGGAGCAAAAAGCAATTAGGCTCTGCTCAGATACAGTACAACATTCAATGAAACAAATTACTTTCAAACACTTATATAAAAATGGTGTAGCCAGGAGTAACAAGGCGAATTATGACTTACCAATAAATTGCATATTTTGGAGTACAGTACAGGACACAAGTAGAGATTTCATAAACCATGGGTCATAGACATGTACCTTCAGGTGATGAAGCACTGGCTGAGCTTTAGAGGACACACCCTCTGAGTGCCTACCCCTATAACCTTATCCCAGTACCCCAAGTTATTTAGCAAGCAATGGAGATTAAACCAAAGAATGGAAAGGAGGGTGTCCTGTACTCCAAGATATGAATTTGCAGGTAAGTCAAAATTCCTCTCATCCTAATCGTACAGTACAGGGCTAAGGCAGAGTACTCATACACCATGGGACAGCCCCAAGCAATGAATAGGAACAGTGAGCAACAATGAGACAAACAGAGCTGTCCAAAAAAGCCAAACAACAATTGTCAGAAGACCCCAACTCATAGAACTACTGGGATAATCTTGTAGCCAACAGCTGCATCCACACAAGATTAGATGTCCAACTGATAAAACTTTGGAAAGTATGAACGGAATGCCCAGATGGCGGCCTTACATATCTGGGGTACATAGGCTGCCAAAATGGTGCCCATGAAATTCCCACCGATCTGGTGGAATGTGGCTATGACTACATCCAGGCAATGTAGAGAAACTACTTTGGAGGTTTAGGAGCAGGGCATATGGATGGGAGGACAATGTCTTCATTGAGGTGGAATGCTGAAACTCATGTGGGGAGAATGGATGGCCCTGGACTGAAGACAACCTTGAGGTTAGTCAAGATAGGAGGGAATTGTGAACCGTTCCAAATACCAGTCAATATTGGTACAAAACCTTCAGGCTTCTGCTAGAAAGCTGAATATGAAGAAGAGGAACTTCATCTTTCAGCATGACACCGACCCAAAGCATACATCCAAATCAAAGGAATGGCTTCAACAGAATGAGATTAAAGTTTTGGAATGGCCCAGCCAGAGCCCCAGACCTGAATCCAATTGAAAATCAATGGGGTGATGTGAAGAGGGCTGTGCACAGGAGATGCCCTCACCATCTGACAGATTTCCCAGATAGCAAGTAATTGTGCTGCAAGTTTGCTAAGCTCTTGCTAGACTTGCCAAGCTTCACAAGTTTGTTGCACAATTGCAGCAAGTCTGCATTGCGTGACTCCAGATCAACTTTCTTTGCAAACATTCTGCAAGTCTGCTACAAGTTCTGGTTCAGTTATGTTGTGTAATAATCATCCCACCACAGGGGTCACTGGGGCTGAATTTTCATCATGGCTCCCTGCTGCGTGTGTAAGATTTTTCTTTATTTGGTGCTGGGGTGTGGTGTCCAGAGAGGTGAGTGGTATCCATGAGATCAGAGATGGAGTCGAATCCTAATATCCCATTGGTGGAGCACATTTTGAAATGTTTTAATTATCCTTGTTTATTATGCTAGACCACAACAGGTCTAGTGGCGCTTTTAGGAGAGGAGAGTGGAATGTGATTTTCCATAAAGGATCCATATATTAAAGCCTTATCAGACCAGCTGTGGATTTCGATGCAGGCGAGGAGAGGAGAGCGGAACATGAACTGGCATTAAGGATTTGTATACCAAAGCACCACTAGACCTGTTGTGGTCTTTCTTTAAGGTGAACTGCTAGGGCACACTCCTGGTGGATGCCTGGATGGTGGAAACAATTGTTTTCACAACTTTCAAGAACTGTTTTTTGAGCATGTGATCTTCACATCTCATCACTTTTTGATGCACATGCACTTTATTATTTGGGACTTATTTTATTTTTTTTTTATGTAAAATCAGATGAATACCTGCTTTTGATTCGAGCACTTTTAATCACTGTTTCACATATTATTGTATTTTTTTTAAATTAGGGATAATCATTTATTAATCATGTTTAGCTTCTTGAATTAGTGCACTTTATCACTGTTTCACATAGTATCGCATATTACTGCAATTTTTTTTTTTTATTGTATCATTTTTAATGTTTTTGAGAATGTTCTTTTTCATATTATAAATGTTCTTTTTTATGTTTTGTTAAAATGTTCACCCTAATAAAAAAATAACTAAGATGTAATCCAGTGTTATGTATTGATTTTATTCAAATATTTTAATAAATGTTTTTATAAAGATCAGTTTTGTCTTAATGTACTATTCAGTGAACTGGGGTACATTTTTTAGGAAAATGGTAAAATATAGGCCAAAAAAGCTGAACTAAAAATATTTCAATGAGAGATTTTTTTTTTTTTTTGTATTCTACTTCAGCCACTTTGGCTTAGATTTTGCAATTTTTCTGACAATTCATCTCTCTTCACTTATAAGAGAATAGACCCGATAAAAACAGACACTTGGACAAACGACAAGAAAAACTAGTGCCAAAGATATTAATGGAAGATCAAGGGATTAAATAAGATTTCTACCACCTAAGTACCAGTGAAACACCAGCATAGGTGTGTGTAGCTTATTGCATTAGAGCGCGCACCCCAAAGATCACACACGTGTGTGTATATGTGAGATATATATATATCTATATATATATATATATATAGATATATCTATATATATATATATATATATATATATATATATATATATAGATATAGATATTTATGTAGGATATATACATACATATACATACACACACACACACACACACACTCTTATGTTAGAGCCGGTACAGTGAAAGAAGTACAGGAGCACGTCAAGAATGGCAGAACTGGTCAGAGGGAGATGCACACAGAGCAATAATGCTAATGCACTTGGGGTGATTAGGGTGTGCCCAGGCACACCCCCTGTGCATGCCTATGATCACCAGTTAATTGGCAAGAAAAAAGAAGCAAGCAGCACAAATCTATAATCCCACAATCTGGTGATAGTGAACACACTGCTATTAATCTAATCCCTTACTGTACACAGCACAGACTAACCACCAGTGGTTTACCAACAGGAGGGGGGTGGTCCACCGCGGGTGCCAAACATTGAGGGGGTTGTCACCTGGGCGCCCTCCGCCCCCCCACGAGCAAAGCTGTGACAGCGGGGCGCTAGGCACAGGCAGCGTTGCTGTGACATCCAGGGCAGGGAAAGGTGAGCTGTGACAGGGTGTGGGGGCTCCCATGTGCGGACCTTACCCGGGTGACTGACACCCAGTGCGGGCTGCCGGATTCACTCTGTGCCGCACAGCAGGGGACAGAGACAGTGAGCAGTGCTGAAGAGAGGATGGCAACTGCTGGACTTAACTTTTCAAGTTAATCAGCAGGTTATGGGTTGCTAGGTCAATAGCCAATCATTAGCTTGTTAATATGAAAAATTAATTCCAGCAGTTCCTCTGTTCTGTGCTGCTGTGTCTCCAGCTCTGCATGTATGCCTGAGTAAAGTAGGAAGGGGCAATGTGCAGGGGTCCAGAACTGGGGGGGAATGTGTAATATGCAGGGGACCAGAGCTGGGGGGGGCTGTGTAATATGCAGGGGACCAGAGCTGGGAGGGGGCTGTGTAATGTGCAGGGGACCAGAGCTGGGGGGGGGGGGGGGGGGGGGGGCTGTGTAATTTGCAGGGATCCAGAGACAGTGTGTGTGTGTGTGTGTGTGTGTGTGTGTGTGTGCTGTGTAATGTGCAGTAAAAGGGTCCAGAGCTGCGGGGGGCTGTGTAATGTAAAGGGGTCCAGAGGTGCAGAGGTATGCAGGGAGCACAGTGGGGTGTTTTTACATTTTAAAGTTGGGGGGGGGGGGGGGGTTGGTTGGGTGGCAGATATAGGATCCGCCCCGGGTGCCAGATGCTCTATGTACCCCCCTGCTTACCACTGCAACTTTGCTCTTGCTAGAGACTTGCCACGCAAATTTGCTACAAATTGGAAAAGTGTCAACTAGAACTTGTGCTTCAAGTGCTCTGCAAGTGTACAATTTGCCAGGGAAGATGTGCAGCAAGTTCACAAGACTTACAATTCAATACTGCCACAAATGTGTGGCAAGTTATCCTTGCTATCTGGATTGGAGTGTTTTTGCAAAGAAGAGTGGGCAAATATTGCCAAGTCAAGATGTGCCATGTTGATAGACTCATAACCAAAAAGACTGAGTGCTGTAATAAAATCAAAAGGCGTTTTAGTTTAACCACTTGCCGACCGCCGCACACACATACACGTTGGCAGAATGGCACAGGCAGGCAAATGGGCGTACCTGTACCTTCCCTTGAATTTGCCGCTGGCAGCGCGCGATCGTGCCCGCAGGTCCCGCAATCTTGATGTTCGCCGGCGGGCCACAATTGTGGCGAGGAGAGGCAGAACGGGAGATGTAAACAAGGCATTTCCCTGTTCTGCCTAGCAACATGACAGGGATCTACTGCTCCCTGTCATCGGGAGCAGTGATCTCTGTCATGTTGTAGTGAGCCCCCCCCCCCACCCCCCACAGTTAGAATCACTTCCTAGGACACACTTAACCCCTTGATCACCCCCAGGTGTTTAACCTCTTCCCTGCTTGTGTCATTTATACAGTAATCAGTGGCTATTTGTAGCTCTGATCGCTGTATGAATGACAATGGTCCCAAAATAGTGTCAAAAGTGTCTGATGTGTCCACCATAATGTCGCAGTCCCGATAAAAAAAAAAAAAATCGCAGATTGCCACCATTACTAGTAAAAAAAAAAAAATGCCATAAATCTATCCCCTATTTTGTAGACACTATAACTTTTGCGCAAACCAATCAATATACACTTATTGCGATTTTTTTTACCAAAAATATGTAGAAGAATACATATCGGCCTAAACTGTGGAAGAAATGTGTTTTTTTTATATTTTTGTTGGGGATATTTATTATAGCAAAAAGTAAAAAATATTGCTTTTTTTTCCAAAATTGTCGCTTTTTTTTTTTTGTTTATAGTGCAAAAAATAAAAACCGCAGAGGTGATCAAATACCACCAAAATAAAGCTCTATTTGTGGAAAAAAAAGGAAGTCAATTTTGTTTGGGTACAATGTCGCACGACCGCCTAATTGTCAGTTAAAGCGACGCAGTACAGAATTGCAAAAAATGTTCTGGTCAGGAAGGGGGTAAATCCTTCCGGGGCTGAAGCCTTTATAGGGTGCGCACACTTATGCAACCATATTATTTTATTTTTACTTCTCTCCACCTAAAAGACTCCAGTTTGTTGTTTAACTGAGTTGTACAGTTTATAGGTCACATTAAAAGGTGGAAAAATTTCTGAAATGATTTATCTTTGTCTCATTTTTTTACGTCACAGAAACCTGACATTTTAAGTCTACAGGGGTGTGTTGACTTATTATATACACTGTATATTTGCAGGGGAAAAAAATGTGCATGTATTATTTTTTTTCCATAGCAGCCTGCAAAGCATTATGGGTGCAATGCTTGGTCACTGCAGACTCTTCTTCCAGCTCCCTGTCTGTACCAAGGTATGAGCTTTCAATGGGAGAGATTTAAAACATGTCATCAATGGATTACCAATGCAGTGATTACCCCACTCGTGCTTCATTGAGAACAAGACTGCCACACTGGTTTCAAAAGTGATAGCTGCTGCAGGGAAGAACTACCCCTGAACACACTGTCTGGAGCAGGGAGTCCCATTTGCACCGTGTTACACCCTAAATTTGGTATTAAACCCAAAAGCACACATTATATTGCAGCTTACCAATTCTTATATGTGATGGCTGCAGTAGTTTGCCTTTTTAGGCTTTCTGGTGATCTGGTCAGCAAGTCTGTTGTTTTTCAAAAGAACAAGCACACTTGCAGATGTATTAGTTACAGGGATGAGACAAACCATTCAACACTGGCAGGGATGCTTGCAATGCTCAGTTTTATTTATGTAAATTCTTTATCTCAAAAGGAAAACTGCTTATAAAGTGTTAGCTGGAGTTTACCTTAAATTTGTTAGTGTATTTAAAATGGTATTAAACCCAAAACCAAAGTAGTAATATATTGCAGCTTACCAATCATTAAATATGGTGGCTGAATCAGTTTTATTTTATTTTCTTTGTCTTTTTTCCCTCTGCTCACCTGATGATCAAGCCAACAACACAACTCCTGCATTAGAAACACAACTGAGCACAGGAGGCACAGCAGACAGCATTGTCAGTCTGGGGGTGAGTGGCGTGTTAAATGTATTAGCAGATTTAAATACACTAACTGAAGCCAAACTCCAGCTCACACTTTACAATCAGTTAGGCAAACAGATTTTCCCTTATGGGATGAAGGTTTTAAATGAATAAAAAATAGTGATCATTTTATTCACCCCTGTCAGTGTTAAATGTTTTGTCTCCTCCGTGTATACTAATACATTCTGTGGAAGAGTGTGTGCTTCTGAAAAATAACAGACTTACTGGATGGATCACCAGATGAAAATACAAGAAAGAAAGCATAAAAAAAGGAAACTAATACAGCCATCACATCTAAGAATTGGTAAGCTGCAATATAATAAAGGTTTTCTTTTGGGTTTAATACCACTTTAAATCTGCTAATACCTAACACTATCCCCTCTTCAGACTGACAATGCTGCTGTTCAAATGTGCCCCCTGTGCTCATTTATCCAGAGCGCTCTAATACAGCAAAGGTGTGTTACTAGCCAGATCACTAGTGGGAATATAGAGGAAAAAAGCCCTAAAAAAGGAAACTAATGCAGCCACCATATCTAAGGTGGTTTTAGATTTAATAAATAAAAGAATTAAGAATAAGTTCACCTTTGTAAAAAAAAATAAATAAATGTAAAATCTTTTTGCAGGAAAAAAAAAGTGATTTTTTTTTTTTTTATTAGGAGCCTGTAAAGCATTGCACTCATCATCAGCAGATCACGGGTGCAACCTCATGCTCTTGCAGACTGTCAGTGTATCTGTCTGCTGGTACCGGCAAGCAGTTACACAATGACAGGAAGAATCAATGAACTACCACAGCGCTCAACAGTGCCACGGTAGTTCATTAAGAACTATAAGCCGACAGCCACAAAGGCTGTTGATACTTGTAGTTCTCCCATTCACATAACTTTTTTTTTTTAAATTGTAACAGCAGGTGTGGGGAGAGGATCCCCCGGCCCGCTGTCACCAGGAGGGGGGATCAGGGGGGTGCGGGGCTGCTGCAAAGTAACATGTTACACCCTAAATACAGGTGTAACATGTTACAAAAGGTGAACTTGTCCTCTAAGAAATTTGGGCATAATATTTGTCCAAAATATGACATTTTCTATTAAGCTTGTGGTTCTCACAACTAGAGTCTCTATTGATGAGATTCTATTCAATTGAAGCGGGTTTTGCATTCCTATACAAATCCAAGCGAATGCAAATCCCGCTTAGAGAAGATTAAATGCAGATCAGCAGTTGGCCAATTGTGGGTCAAATGCACCTGTCAATGTATTCTGAATGATCTCAGAAACATCTTAAACTGATGCCAAAGTGATGCCATCAGCACAAGCTCAAAGCCCATTGACACAGGCCCTTGTGTTGCTGTCCATTCCCAAACACATAAGATGAGTATTCCTTTGGTTTGATTTGATACAACGCACAAAAAAAGGAAGATCGCTACATGTTATTGCCAATCAATGTAGATGTCACAAAATATAAGCACAAGTGTGCATCTTTCCAGGAATTAATAAGCATTACCTGCATTTCCATAGGCCAGGGGTAGGCAACCCCCAGCACTGGTGCAGCAAGCGGCACGCAAAGCCTCTTTTGCCGGCACTCGACTCCCTCCCCATCAGCAGAGCAGCGCAGGGAAGAGTCATTGAAACACTAATGCATTCCAATTTCAGAATTCCCCATGCTGCACCTGCACAGAGAGGGAGGCACTGTGCCCCCACACATTGTAAAAGATGGAAAACATTGTTTGGTTCTCTAACTTTGCTATAGCTACGATCATCAGCTTTTGTGTCGATGAAGAGATTGGGTGCGTTCTACTGGGGGGGGGGGGGGGGGCGCTCCCTGGGAAGGGAGGAGGAGGAGGACGACTGTCATTGTCCGCTGCTAAAGCCAATCACAGTCCTGCTAGCCCCGCCCACCATCTGGGGGAAGATGACTTGCTTGGTTGCCACTACCAATCTCAGAAAGAAGGGATTTCACTGTGATTGAGAAAACCACAATCAGGTGACAGTTTGTGGAATTACGGTTGAGTTTCTGGGAACTTTATGGAAATTATTCCTGAACCTTTGCATCACTACTGAACTCCTGCACTCTGTGTCCCTTTAAGCCACAGCCAGTATTCAGCGCAATGAAAATCACACCCAACCACTTTTTCTCAGCTGCGGGGGCCCAACTTATGATCCTGCACACAGGCCCACTGCTTTCAGAAAATGCCCCTGACCTGATCTCATCATTGTGCATCCATTCCATATGCTTGTATGTGACATCACTTACATCACCTACAAGCACATGGGCTGGATGCGAGAGTTTGATCAGCAGGATGAGTGTGCCAGGACAGGTAGATGTGTCTCAAATTTGCTTCCTTTCACCACTCTGCATATCACGCATATCATAGATGAGAAGAGGGTACATCGCTGGAGCAGATGAGCAGAAGGGTACAGCGGTGGGGAAAATGAGCAGGAGGGGTTCAGAAGTGAAAGAGAAGAGCAGGAGTGGTGCAGGGAGGTACAGTGGTGGAAGAGATGAGAAGGGGGTTCAGCAGTGGGACAGAAGAGCAGGGGGGTAGAGTGATGGGCTAGATGAGCACGGGGGGGTTCAGTGTTGGGCCAAATGAGAAGAAGGTTACAGTGGTGAGAAAGATGAGAAAGGAGGTACATTGGTGTAACACATGGGCAGGGGGAACAGAGGTGGGACAGATGCACAGGAGGTACAGTTGTGGGGCAGATGAGCAGATAAGTTTGGTGGTGGGGCAGATGAGAAAGGGGGAACACTGGTGGGGCAGATGTACAGGAGGTTACAGTGGTGGGACAGATGAGCAGGGGCGTACAGAGGTGGGGCAGATGTGCAGGGTAGTACAGTGGTGGGCCAGATGAGAAAGGGGGTACATTGGTGGGCCAGATGAGAAAGGGGGTACATTGGTGGGCCAGATGAGAAAGGGGGTACATTGGTGGGGCAGATGTACAGAGGGTTTCTGTGGTGGAGCAGAGGAGCAGGGGCGTACAGTGGTGGGGCAGAGGAGCAGGGGCGTACAGTGGTGGGGCAGAGGAGCAGGGGCGTACAGTGGTGGGGCAGAGGAGCAGGGGCGTACAGTGGTGGGGCAGAGGAGCAGGGGCGTACAGTGGTGGGGCAGAGGAGCAGGGGCGTACAGTGGTGGGGCAGAGGAGCAGGGGCGTACAGTGGTGGGGCAGAGGAGCAGGGGCGTACAGTGGTGGGGCAGAGGAGCAGGGGCTTACAGTGGTGGGGCAGAGGAGCAGGGGCTTACAGTGGTGGGGCAGAGGAGCAGGGGCTTACAGTGGTGGGGCAGAGGAGCAGGGGCTTACAGTGGTGGGGCAGAGGTGCAGGGGCTTACAGTGGTGGGGCAGAGGTGCAGGGGCTTACAGTGGTGGGGCAGAGGTGCAGGGGCTTACAGTGGTGGGGCAGAGGTGCAGGGGCTTACAGTGGTGGGGCAGAGGTGCAGGGGCTTACAGTGGTGGGGCAGAGGTGCAGGGGCTTACAGTGGTGGGGCAGAGGTGCAGGGGCTTACAGTGGTGGGGCAGAGGTGCAGGGGCTTACAGTGGTGGGGCAGAGGTGCAGGGGCTTACAGTGGTGGGGCAGAGGTGCAGGGGCTTACAGTGGTGGGGCAGAGGTGCAGGGGCTTACAGTGGTGGGGCAGAGGTGCAGGGGCTTACAGTGGTGGGGCAGAGGTGCAGGGGCTTACAGTGGTGGGGCAGAGGTGCAGGGGCTTACAGTGGTGGGGCAGAGGTGCAGGGGCTTACAGTGGTGGGGCAGAGGTGCAGGGGCTTACAGTGGTGGGGCAGAGGTGCAGGGTCTTACAGTGGTGGGGCAGAGGTGCAGGGGCTTACAGTGGTGGGGCAGAGGTGCAGGGGCTTACAGTGGTGGGGCAGAGGTGCAGGGGCTTACAGTGGTGGGGCAGAGGTGCAGGGGCTTACAGTGGTGGGGCAGAGGTGCAGGGGCTTACAGTGGTGGGGCAGAGGTGCAGGGGCTTACAGTGGTGGGGCAGAGGTGCAGGGGCTTACAGTGGTGGGGCAGAGGTGCAGGGGCTTACAGTGGTGGGGCAGAGGTGCAGGGGCTTACAGTGGTGGGGCAGAGGTGCAGGGGCTTACAGTGGTGGGGCAGAGGTGCAGGGGCTTACAGTGGTGGGGCAGAGGTGCAGGGGCTTACAGTGGTGGGGCAGAGGTGCAGGGGCTTACAGTGGTGGGGCAGAGGTGCAGGGGCTTACAGTGGTGGGGCAGAGGTGCAGGGGCTTACAGTGGTGGGGCAGAGGTGCAGGGGCTTACAGTGGTGGGGCAGAGGTGCAGGGGCTTACAGTGGTGGGGCAGAGGTGCAGGGGCTTACAGTGGTGGGGCAGAGGTGCAGGGGCTTACAGTGGTGGGGCAGAGGTGCAGGGGCTTACAGTGGTGGGGCAGAGGTGCAGGGGCTTACAGTGGTGGGGCAGAGGTGCAGGGGCTTACAGTGGTGGGGCAGAGGTGCAGGGGCTTACAGTGGTGGGGCAGAGGTGCAGGGGCTTACAGTGGTGGGGCAGAGGTGCAGGGGCTTACAGTGGTGGGGCAGAGGTGCAGGGGCTTACAGTGGTGGGGCAGATGTGCAGGGGCTTACAGTGGTGGGGCAGATGTGCAGGGGCTTACAGTGGTGGGGCAGATGTGCAGGGGCTTACAGTGGTGGGGCAGATGTGCAGGGGCTTACAGTGGTGGGGCAGATGTGCAGGGGCTTACAGTGGTGGGGCAGATGTGCAGGGGGTTACAGTGGTGGGGCAGATGTGCAGGAGGTTACAGTGGTGGGGCAGATGTGCAGGGGGTTACAGTGGTGGGGCAGATGAGCACAGGGTTACAGTGGTGTAACAGATTTGCAGGGAGGACAGTGATCTGAGGTGTGGAGTTGCAGGAATTGGGGCTGATCTGAGGTGTGAGAGTGCGAAGAGGGTTACAGTGGTGAGAAAAATGAGCCAAGGGGGTTCAGTGTTGTGGCAGAGGAGAAAGGAAGTACATTGGTGTAACAGATGAGCAGGGGTTACAGCAGTGGAGCAGATGTGCAGAGGAGAAAGGAGGTACATCGGTGGAACACATGGGCAGGGGGAACAGAGGTGGGGCAGATGAGCAGATACGTTTGGTGTTAGGACAGATGAGAAAATGGTTCAGTGGTGGAGCAGACGTGCAATGAGGTACAGTGGTGGGACAGATGAGCAAGGGCGTACAGAGGTGGGGCAGATGTGCAGGGGGTTACAGTGGTGGGCCAGATGAGAAAGGGGGTACATTGGTGGGCCAGATGAGAAAGGGGGTACATTGGTGGGGCTAATGAGAAGGGGGGTACATTGGTGGGGCAGATGAGCAGGGTTGTACAGTGGTGGGGCAGATGTACAGAGGGTTGTACAGTGGTGGGGCAGATGTACAGAGGGTTGTACAGTGGTGGGGCAGATGTACAGAGGGTTGTACAGTGGTGGGGCAGATGTACAGAGGGTTGTACAGTGGTGGGGCAGATGTACAGAGGGTTGTACAGTGGTGGGGCAGATGTACAGAGGGTTGTACAGTGGTGGGGCAGATGTACAGAGGGTTGTACAGTGGTGGGGCAGATGTACAGAAGGTTGTACAGTGGTGGGGCAGATGTACAGAGGGTTGTACAGTGGTGGGGCAGATGTACAGAGGGTTGTACAGTGGTGGGGCAGATGTACAGAGGGTTGTACAGTGGTGGGGCAGATGTACAGAGGGTTGTACAGTGGTGGGGCAGATGTACAGAGGGTTGTACAGTGGTGGGGCAGATGTACAGAGGGTTGTACAGTGGTGGGGCAGATGTGCAGAGGGTTGTACAGTGGTGGGGCAGATGTGCAGAGGGTTGTACAGTGGTGGGGCAGATGTGCAGGGGGTTGTACAGTGGTGGGGCAGATGTGCAGGGGGTTACAGTGGTGGGGCAGATGTGCAGGGGGTTACAGTGGTGGGGCAGATGTGCAGGGGGTTACAGTGGTGGGGCAGATGTGCAGGGGGTTACAGTGGTGGGGCAGATGTGCAGGGGGTTACAGTGGTGGGGCAGATGTGCAGGGGGTTACAGTGGTGGGGCAGATGTGCAGGGGCTTACAGTGGTGTAACAGATGTGCAGGGAGGACAGTGATCTGAGGTGTGGAGTTGCAGGAATTGGGGCTGATCTGAGGTGTGAGAGTGCGGGGTGTTAATTTCACACTACTAAAGCAGTTTACAGCATTTACTTTATAAAAACTCCTTTTCGTGATTGAGAGTGTGAAGTTGACATTTTTTTGTTAAAAAAACGGCACACTCAATTTCTTTGAAAAAAAATTTCGGCACACTGTGCTCAAAAGGTTGCCTACCCCTGCTATAGGCCATTAGGCTTGATTCATACAAAGAACCATGTGAGCTCATTCAACAGCCTCCACTGAGCTGTATAAGCATGGAGAGATTGTGCACACAAAATGCAACTCATCACTGTACCAGACATTAGAAGGTACAGCCGTGTGTATGGATGATTAATCTGATATGGCTCATTGCCTATGCAAGCGAGGCCTTAAAAAAAAAAAAGTAAAAACGCATGGAGCAATGACACCAGTAAAAAAAAAAAACATTTTTTTAGCCACTGCCATCTTTTTAGGACCATATTCCTGCCACAAAGTATAAACATTTTACAGCACATACCTCAAATGAGTGTTCCTTATTGTCCTCTATCCTGTAGTCCAACAGGACGCTTAGAGACATGATGCTGCAGTCAAACTTCCCATTTTTTGCTAACCAGTTTGGATGTACAATAATTGCTGGCTCTTCAGGTAAGATGTATCTCTTTTCTCTTCGTTGTCGCTCCACTTCCTCCTGACGTTTTCGCTCTTCTTCCTAGCAACAAAACCAGCACGTTAATTTGTTACAATTTCATTTAGGTAGTAGTTTAATGTAGGACTAAAGATTACATAGGACACAAACCTCTTTATCATCTTCAGATTTCCGCTCTTCCTCCTCCTCCTCTTCTTTTTCACACTTTTCTTGCTCCTTCTGCTCCTCTTTTTGTTCTTCAACCCGAAGCTGCTTTGTTAATCGAGCAATCAACTGAGATTTTAGTCCCTTGGAACTAAGTGTTCGACTTTCTAGCTCTTTTCGCAAATCATTTACCTGTCCAAAAAATTTTTATACATAGAAAAATCACACTGCACATCATAACTAAGAATTATTGCATTGTTTAAAGACGATCTATCATAATTTTCATTTTACAGTTCTGTCCCGATATGGGACAAAGTACATATAGTACTGTGCCCCATGTTTCTAAGTGCTTTTTAACACTAGTTATGGAGTCTGACCTGCCCCCCATCACTTCTTGCCGTAGCTGCTCCATCAACAGCTAAGAGGGAGATGGAGGAATGCATAAGGAGGGGGGATATGTCAGCTTCGGCATTCCTCTTGCCGCTGATTCTCTTGAGAAAGTGCTCACAGCCAAGGCAAGCTGCAGCTATATATCAGCGTATCTCCTTCACGGCTGTTGTCAGATCAGGATGGGTGGGGTGGGGGGTTGCAAGGTCAGTACGCATAACTAGGGTTAGAAAGCTCTTAGAAAAACGGGCAAAGTATTGCATGTGAATAAATATCCTGTGCACCAGTGCCAAAAAAAAAAAGCTGCAAGCAAAAAAGAAGAAATATAGCACCCTAAAACAAAGTGCTGCACTACTAAAGAAAAATAACGCAGAAGCATGTATATGTGCTATTAACACAATACGCAAAAAAAGTCAACACAGTGCAATAAATCAATAATGCACAATAAAATCTAAAATCAATAGAAAATCCTTATTGTATGAATCTAATAAAGTCTATGAGTGTATACAAAAATTTGTGGTAAAACATCCAGTGAAGAAAATCAAATGTGAAATCACTCCAAGCAAGTGAAGGTACTTGAAAGCCTCTACCACCATGGACCCCTTTGGGTGTACTCTTACCTCAATATATTGACCCTCGCAACAAAGGTCAAAGCACATTCCTATGTGAACACTCAGAGCTACACCTTCTCAGCTTGGTCATCTCAAAAACAAATCCTGTTGTATCCTCTGGAACTCTGATCATCACAAGTAACTGGGGTGGTGAACGAATGGGTCAGTGCAATTCACATGTTCAAAACACATTAAAAGCCAACATGATGCACACTGCTTTATATAATTAAAAATAAAATGCCACTCTCTCGCTCTCTCTCGGTGTAACCACACCCTATGCGTTTTGTTTTAACAAGATCATCGGGGAAAACAGACTGATGAAATGCTATATGGCTATATGGAACTGAGTGAGAGAGAGCTATTGGCTATGGGAGCTGGATTCTCTAATAACATCCACAATCATCTGCCCCAGTAACAATCGATGAGTGAAATTTAAAGCCATATACAGTATATGCTTTTGTTTCTTCATTTAACATTGCGAGTGGCATGTTATTTTTATGATTTTAATAATAAAATAGCAGTGTTGGCTTGTATTGTATTTTAAACTTGTGACTTGGACTGAGCCATCCATTCACCACCCGAGTTTCTGGTGATGATCAGTGTTCCAGAGGGTAGAACAGGATTTGATTTTGAGATAACCAAGCTGAGGAGGCGTCACATCACTTGGGAGCGTGCTTAGACCATTGCTGCGAAGGTCAATATATTGGAGTTGAGAGTGCACCCAAAAGGGACCCATTGTGGTGGAGGCTTTCAACTTTCAGATACCTTCTTCACTTGCTTGGATTGATTTCACATTGATTCTTCACTGGATGTTTTAACACCACTTTTTGTATACACTCACAGGCTTTATGGGATTCATACAATAAGGAATTTTTATTGGTTTTGCATTATTTTTCTGTAGTAGCACAGCACTTTATTTGAAGTACTGTATGTACTTTGTCCCATAGGGGACAGAGCTGCAAAATAAAAAAATTATAATAATAGATCTTCTTTAAAGTTCTGCACTTCAAACCTGTCTGTGAATTAAAAGCAACAAATGAAGTACACCTTGTGAATATGTAAGTACCTTTGTTAAATCTTAATCAATTTCCAGTATGTTTAGGTACATGTCATAGTACATAATGTATACAAGGGACTACCCTATCATTCTGATAAGGAGCCAAGCCCAGTCCAAGGTCATTTAACAATCAGGTGTGAGCGCATATACAAGCTGAAGTAGTTCTCACCGGATTAATCAGTAGGAAAACCTATGCAGTAAATAGGTGCTGAAATTAAGACATTCTGCTCCCACTCAGTGGCCACAGGTGCCCTGGAAGGATTTAAGATTTAATAGAAGGGCTTTCAGGCAGCACAAAGTGCCTACCATGCAAGTGTGAAATTCATTTATTGCCTGTACTTAAAGCGGAGTTCCAACCACATGTATGATTTTTTTTTTTTTTAATATATCTTACTATCATCCAATGTATATTTACTAATGGATAGTCTTGTTATTAGCGCCGCTTTTGTGCATATTTTATAAGAAAAATTACCTTATATTTTTGCTGTTAGGGAATTCCTATCTTACTTGTGGGCATGTGAAGCCCACAAGCATAAACTTCCAGGATACGGCGCTGCTGTATTACCAGCATGCACCGCCCATTCTCGTGCATGTGCAGCAAGCACAGCAAGCGACGCAGGAAACTTCTGATGTTGCCATCACAACGGGCAGCATCGCCCGCCCCGTTGTGATGGCAACCATGATATGAAATACCGTAAAATTCTAGCCTTGGGCGCTGCCCACTGACTCCTAGGAAATGATGGCACGCATAATTCTCCCAGGAGCACTAGCGAGCACAGGCGCCGAGGGAAATGACGTCAAGGGCCGTGGTGACCTAGTGGCAGATTACAAGGAACCCCATAGCAACAGCCCTTAATTAGTAATTACAAAAAAAAAATTTCGTTCATTTTATGGGTGGAACTCCGCTTTAACCTTAAAAACGCCCTTTAAAAGGGCAGAACCACAAAAAAAAAAAAACTGATATCCATGTACTGGCTATATACAGGCTATCTGAATCTCTCCTCCTCCTCAACAGTCCAGCCATTACAATCAGGTCTCAAGCTTTCCACTGTAGTCTACATTATAAACACAGTAGAAAAGAGATCTTGCATGGCTGTGTAATAGTAACTTCACAAATGGCAGACTCAATGACCCCATGTGGTGATCTTGCCATCAGATGTAGAGAGAGAAAAATTATTAAACTGATTTGCAGGCAGATGTAAAATAACAACTTAAGGCAGCTCTTCATTTATTAATAAAATATTTTTTTTCTACAAAATGCAACTAGTGTGTGTACCTAAATTTGACCTAGCAGCCTCTTTAATACGCCTTATAAAAACAGCCCTCAGAGTGGGAAAGTGAGCAGCAGAACCATGAGCCAATCATATGTACATGTATATGTATTAACATGGAAGATGCTGATAGAATTCGTGAGCAGAGGGATGACCTCTGTCTGGTGCAGCTCTTTCAACGTCCAATAACTAGGCTCCAGGGAAGAGAGGGCACCATCATGTTCCTTAAAGAACTACTCCATGAAAAACAAAAAACAAAAAATGTTCTCCCATGCAGTGGTACTGTTCCCACACTGCAAGGGTCAAAGTGATTGTAAAGCCTTTTTTTTCAGTTAAAAATAATAAACATGTTATACTTACCTTCTCTGTGCAGTGGTTTTGCACAGAGCAGCTCAGATCCTCCTCTGCTCGGATCCCTCTTCGGTGCTCCTGGCCCCTTCCTCCTGTTGAGGTGCCCCCACAGCAAGCAGCATGCTATGGGGGCACCTGAGCCATAGCTCCCTCTGTCCATTTAGACAAGGAGCTGTGGCCTGGCCCCATTCTCCCCTCATTGGCTGACTAACTTTGATTGACACCAACGGGAGCCAATGGCGCCATGCTGCTGTCTCAGCCAATGAGGAGGGGAGTCCCGGGCAGCTAAGACATTCCTGCAAAATCACTGGATCTAGAGAGACGTCAGGTAAATATTTACAGGGGCTGAAGGGGGTTGCTGCACACAGAAGGCTTTTTAGGGGAGAGTGACCTTTTTAAATGATAGCAGATATTTATGCAAACTAGGTACCTGCTCCCAAAAACTAATTATGTGCCAAATGTGCTAGAGGAGGGGGAAGGAGTACATAAAGTGGAGCTTTCCCTTTAGGGTGAAGTTCCACTTTAACTATTAGTGGTGTCATTCATCTAGCTGTGCAAGGAGAATAGACAGAAAAACAAATACAGGTGAGTTTAGCTGGAGTTTAGCTTTAACAGAAATTGAAGCTAAAGTGTAAGATATTCTAGCCAGATGAAGAAGGATGCTCTTATGCAAGTAAAATATACTGTATGTAAATATTTTGTTATTGAATTGTTTAATCAGAGTCATACAGAACATGTTTAACCCTAAATATACAGTATAGAATAGTGCTTTCCATTGTATTACATTTATTCAGACATACATATTTATAGCATTAAGGCCAATGATGTGCTCTAAAGTACAACCACCAGCAGCTACGTGACAAACAGATTGACTTGATTTCACTGGCATTGGCTGCTATAAGCTATAGACAGTCTTGTTCTTTGCACATAATTAGCATAGCTTTTTGTGTTAACAAATTGCTCACTGATTGTATGCAAAATACTGTGGTGAATGCTTAAAGCCCCTTTAACACAGGCTTTCCGATCAGGTCCGCCCGATTGGACACTTCATTCACCTCTATGGAGTGGCGGATGTCAGTGGTGACATCCGCCGATTTCTGATCTGATCCTGTCCATGAAATTCAGATGGATGGTGACCCTATTTTCCGTCCTTCTGCAGGATCGGATTGGACGAAAAGGGACAGGCGGTCTGTTTTCATCCGATCCCCCATAGAGGAGAGAGGGGCTCTGACAGGTCCGTCTCAGCACAGTGAGCCGAGACGGACCTGTCATCCACCTGCTCAGCGGGGATCAGCGGATCGATCCCTCGCTGAGCAAAGCAGAGTCCGTCGGGTGGACCGCCCGCATGAAACTGTCCTAAAGCTTCACCCCTAAACAAATTAAAATGGATCTCTAGGCACACTAATGATACAATGGCTCACAGTTTGGTACTCCAATATAAAATGTAGAGTATGTTTATGTTCTTAAAAATTGTATAGGGAAAGTAAGTAGACAAAACTTAGCGGAAGCCAAATCAAAGCAGGTCCTTTCTGGGACTTGTAAAATGGTTGTAAAGCCTAAACATTTTTTTTCTTAATGCAAAAAAATGTTTCAGTATATGCATCGCCCCCTCACCCCACTTATACTTACCTGTGCCCGATCTTGATCCAGTGCTGTGCCAGTCTTTAGTGGCTCTCTCCTCTTCTCCTCACTCTCACAGGGCTTCAGAGCAGCAGAAGGCATTGGCCCTCACTGCTGTCAGTCTAATTCTATGACAAAGGAGAAAGGGTGGGGCTGAACCTCGCTGTCTGCGTCTATAGACACAAGTAGCACGGCTTGGAATCAAGCCCGCAGGTGTGGCACTATAGGAGGCAGCTTGCTATGGTGGCACACCGAGAAGAGGAGGAGCCAAGAACACCGGCAGGGCACCAGAGAAGAGGGGGATTGGGGGCCGCTCTATGCAGTAGCATTGCACAGAGCAGGTGAGTAAAAAAAAAAAAAAAACGTGACTTTACAAATGTTTTCAGTAAAGTTTAACTTCCCAGGTGTGTCCAAGTTATCCTTGTCTGCTTTACTAAATAAAGCCAGTTACAGCTCATGATGAAATTTACATATACAATTTAATGAGTCAGAGAAGTCCCATCCCAACTTTGTATTTTTCAGACTGCTCTATCTGAAGTTTCAAATCAGAGAGGCGGGGGAAATACTTATGCTGCGTACACATGGTCGGAATTTCCGACAACACATGTTCGATGTGAGCTGGTTGTCGGAAAATCCGACCGTGTGCATGCTCCATCGGACATTTGCTGTCGGAATTTTTGACAACAAATGTTTGAGAGCTGGTTCTTAAATTTTACGGCAACAAAACTTGTTGTCGGAAATTCTGAGCGTGTGTACACAATTCCGACGCACAAAATGCCATGCATGCTCGGAATCAAGCAGAAGAGCCGCACTGGCTATTGAACTTCATTTTCTCGGCTCGTCATACGTCTTGTACGTCACCGCGTTCTCGACGTTCGGAATTTCCGACAACATTTGTGTGACCGTGTGTATGCAAGACAAGTTTGAGCCAACATCCGTTGGAAAAAAATCCACGAATTTGTTGTCGGAATGTCCGATCGTGTGTACGCGGCATAAGACTGGAGCACTCAGTATCTGGTGCAGCTGTGCATAGTAACCAATCAGCTTGTAGGTTTTATTGTCAAAGCTTAATTGAACAAGCTGAAGTTAGATTACTACACACAGTTGTACCAGATTCTGTGTGCACCAGTCTTAGTAAATAAGTTATGCTTTCCTCTGTCTTGAAAAAAAAAAAGAACAAACAACAGAAATGGATATTGTTTTCTATAAAAAGAACAGGAATTTACCTTCATGATCTTCGGATCAAGTTTGGACCAGTGAGTAGGAGTACAGATTTCCTTTGCATCCCCATCATCTTTGTCGTCTTCTTCCTAACACAAATGTACAAGAACATGGTTAGTAAACTACTATTGGAGCAATGAATTCTGTCGTAGGTCCGTGCAAGTAGCAAGGTCACAATGTTCATTGTCTTCTCCTAAAGCTTTGTTGAGGCACATACACACATTCTAGCACTTTCACTGACCACTAAGTCAGTCAGAGTCAGATCTGTGAAACAAAGGGAGGATGAACAGGAAAAGCAATAAAAGTATGTACAGCCACTGCTCGTCTGCATAGACTGCACAGTGTGCATAGTCCCACGTCTGCAACTTAAGCCACCCTGTGTTAATTCCAGGTGATAACTATTCCTTTATAGCCAAAGAATCACAAGGTTCAGATTTTATTATTTACAGATTTAGGGATGAAAATTAATGTGAACCTTCACAGAGATGGGAAGATGGTGAAAAGGTCCAAGTGTCACTAAATACAACTGACCCCACAAGCTAATTCTACTATAGGCAAAAAAAAAAAAAATTATAAAATTAATTGATATATAGAAATAGAACGTAAATATAATTTTTTTCCCATGTTAGGAAGCTGGTATAGGTGAAAGTCACACAAGGAGTGTTCTTTTTGGGGAGTGTGTTTAGTGTGTGCGGTGCATTGTGCCTGTGTTCCTGTGCCTGCGAGAAGCGGAAATAGAAAAAGGGATTAGCGTTCAGTGCCTGTTCTCCATCAGCTTCTTTGCGTTCACCCTGAAGCTTGTCGGTCAGCTGCTGCTTGTATCCTCGGCACAGGTTTTCCCACTCTGAGCGGGTGGGAAGGCAATGCCAAACATCCGGGAAAAATAAAACCACTGTCTCCACATGAGCAGGAACCGAACGCCCCTTGTGGGTCTCCTCAGGGCGATGGTAGCGAATCTCTGCAAATCGGTACCTGTTGCAAGGGAAGAAGCATGTTGGAAAAACAAAATCTAGAATGCATTGAACATAAGAACCTAGTTTTCCTGCAGCACATCAAGAACAGCTAGCTCTGGGTTGTCTACAAAAAGAAAATAAAAAAAACACAATTATATAAAGGCCATTGATTTTCTTCAGGTAAGTCGAAGCATTGTTTCGAATACAGTATATAAGACAGAATGAATGGTTGTCAATACTGAACTTTACATCAATTTGCGAGAATGTATGTGGACAGTACTCCATAATATCAAGCATATTAACTTCAGGCAATGTAATTTCAGCAGAAAAATAAAATTTTCGGAGAAAAGTGTCAACAAAGCTCGAAATACCATTAGAAAACACGGCAACACAACTCTGTTTTTAGATAGTGTAAGTTGTAATCTTCTGGACGATCTGCAGCTGAGCATGAAAAAAAAAAAAATCAAAGTCTTCAAAATGCACAGAAACATTTAATATTAAGTAAAATAGCAATACAAAACGTAAACTCCCCCGCTCCTCCTCTGTATCTGACAGACATACCAAATCTGGCATAACTAGAGCACCTGCATAGCTTGGGGGAAGGGAAGCTGTTGATAAGGGAGACATGTCCCGGGGTAAGAAATGTACTTACCACTGTGTGCACAAGCTCAGGTCAATGCCAGTCAGGGCCTTACAACAACGCACAGCAGTTTTGATGAGCACTGAAGAGTCTTTATCTGGATGCGGTCCATCCAAAGAAGGAGACCAGTGTCCTCCAATTGCCATTGCCTCATCCTTACCCTTCATCCCCACTAAAAACTGTACAAGAAAACAAATAACAAGAACAATTAAGTCTGAACTGCTTACTCAAAATACTAAGCATGCAAAAAAAGAAAGGAATCTGTTTCTTAAAAAACTCAAATGATATTATACAAGCATTCCTGAGATTCAGTTAGAACCAAGTCAATACTTTAATTTTGACCAGAGAGGTACATGGCTAGGGCTTTTTTTGCAATGTGTGCCCCCATTTCCTGTCCCAGGGTTTCACAAGTACAAGGGATCCCTCTCTCTAATGGGGACATAGAAAGCAATAAAAGCACATTTAGTAGAATGGGAATGTAGAACATTTGACAGATTTTTGTTGTTCTCTCTTCCTGCCCCAGTGAGGAAGCGAAAAGAAAAAAAAAAAAAAAAAACTTGATAGTTCTGACACTTACCTACTCTACTAAATCAAAAAATTAGTAGAGCTTTAAACCGCTGAGTCCAGAAAAAAATAAAATAAAATATATACAATAATAATTTATATATATATATATATATATATATATATATATATATATATATATATATATATATATATATATATCTCAGCAGGAAAAATGCATCTAGGTATGCAGTATATTTATTTTATTAGGCCAGGTTAGGCTGGTTGAGTTGAAGTGTAACCTGTATGGGTGGCAAAGGACTTCACATTAGCAGCAACTGGACATTCAAAAGCATTTCCGATACATTAGTAAGACTGGACAAAACAACACGATTCACAAATCGCTTTACAGATCCTGTATTTGTCAGTTGCAGTTATGTTGCTGCATTGCATTTTTTTTCCTTACATGCTTAAAGTAGAACTAAAAGCAAAAACTTTTCATTTTGAATAGAGTAAGGGAGGGTTTTACCTCCTGTCAGTTTTGTTTTTGCCAACTGTTTCCCACTGGGGAGATTTCCCTTCACTTCTTGTCCCATAGCCAAAACAGGAAGTGAGAGGAAATTCCTTCAAAAGTAAGGGAATCCCTAGTTGTCACCTCGGTCATAAAAGCTCATGTCCCCACTGGAAGATTTCCCCCTCTATTCCTGTTCTTTTGACAATCCCAAATTTGTGATTTTCTTCACTTTTGGTGATAATGGTCAACAAGACAGAGAGGGTGGATCTCCATAAAAAGGACATAGACAGCAATAAAAACATGACAGGTGTTCTAATCGCTCTCCACTCTATCCAATACTTTATTTTTTTTTTTAAGTTTTTCTTTACTAATACTTTAAAGAAAACCTATGCTACAGTGAAATACAGGGACCATCATTATTGGTCTTTTACTGAGAATAGTACTTCCCTGGCAGTCATGCTGATCATCTGACAATAAATAACTAACCTGGAGTAAACATGTAAAAATTGAAGTCAGAATCCGTATTAATATAATTTGTCTGAGTAACAGACTCAAAATAGGATTTTTTAAAACAGCTTACCTGTAAAATCCTTTTCTTTCGAAGGACATCACGGGACACAGAGCCACAGTAATTACTGATGGGTTATATAGGTATCACTGGTGATTGGACACTGGCACACCCTATCAGGAAGTTCAACCCCCTATATAATCCCTCCCCCTTGCAGGGATACCTCAGTTTTGTAGCCAAGCAATATAGTGTATTAGAAGAGGGGTGGGACCTCTGTGTCCCGTGATGTCCTTCGAAAGAAAAGGATTTTACAGGTAAGCTGTTTTAAAAAATCCTATTTTCTTTCTCGAACATCACGGGACACAGAGCCACAGTAATTACTGATGGGATGTCCCAGAGCAATGCTACCTGAGGGGGGGGAACCACGACCAAGTAGGGTGCAATCAGACCTGAGGACCCTGTACCGCTGCCTGCAGCACACTACGCCCAAAGGCGATATCCTCATGCCTTCTCACATCCACCTGATAGAATCTGGTGAATGTATGAACTGAAGACCAGGTTGCGGCCTTGCAGATTTGAGCCATAGAGGCCCGGTGATGCACTGCCCAAGAAGCACCAATAGCCCTTGTGGAATGTGCCCTGATCTGAAACGGAGGAATCTTCTGTTTCAAACCGTAAGCTTGAATGATCAACTGTCGAATCCATTTAGAAATGGTAGCTTTTGACGCTGCCTGTCCTCTATTGGGACCCTCTGGCAGCACAAACAAAACATCCGTCTTGCGGATCTGAGTAGTTGCCCCTAGATAGGCCTTAACTGCTCTTACTACATCCAACGAATGTAGAGATCTCTCTTCCGGAGAACAGGGATCTGGAAAAAAGGAAGGTAGAACAATGTCTTGGTTTAAATGAAAATCAGAAACCACCTTCGGTAAAAAACTAGGATGAGGGCGTAGTACCACTCTATCCTTGTGTATAATCAAATAAGGCTCCTTACAGGAAAGAGCTGCTAATTCTGATACTCTTCTAGCAGAAGAGATGGCCACCAGAAAAATTAATTTCCTTGTCAACAAGACCAAAGGAATCTGACTTATTGGTTCAAAAGGCCGTTTCTGTAACACAGCCAGGACCAAATTCAAGTCCCAGGGGTTTAGGGGCGCTTTAACCGGAGGATTAAGACGCATCACCCCCTGCATAAAGTTTCGGACCAAAGAATGCGAAGCAAGTGGCCGCTGAAATAATACTGATAAAGCAGAGACCTGGCCCTTGATGGTACTCAAGGCCAGCTTCATCTCTAATCCCATCTGTAGAAAATCAAGGATTCTACCTATGACATATTTCCTGGGATGCCAACCTCTGGATTCACACCAGGTTATATAAGCTTTCCAGACTCTATGATAAATCATCCTGGAAGCTGGCTTCCTTGCATTAATCAAGGTAGATATGACAGGACCTGAGAGCCCACGACTCTTCAGAACGTGGGTCTCAATAGCCAAACCGTCAAATTTAGCGTTTGTAAGGCAGGATGGAACACTGGACCTTGAGATAACAGGTCTGGGAGTTCCGGTAGTGTCCACGGGGAACCTACCGTCATCCTTACTATTTCTGCATACCAAGTCCTTCTGGGCCAAGCGGGGGCCACCAGAAGTACCGACTTCCTTTCCTGCCTGATCCTGCGAAGGAGTCGTGGTAGTAGCAGAATAGGCGGGAATGCGTAAATCAGTGAGAACCGATGCCACGGAATCACCAACGCATCCGTCCCGCATACAAGAGGATCTTTTGTCCTTGCCACAAATCTGTCTATCTTTTTGTTGAATCGGGATGCAAAGAGATCTACATCTGGAACCCCCCATCTTTGGCATATGGCCCAAAAGACGTCGGGATGCAGAGACCATTCCCCTGGAAGTAACTGCTGGCGACTTAGATAGTCCGCCTGCCAATTCTCTATTCCCGGGATGAAAACTGCCGATATGCATGGCACATGCATCTCTGCCCAGACTAAGATCTGGTTCACCTCTTTTTGAGCAGCTCGGCTCCGGGTGCCTCCCTGATTGACATAAGCCACTGCTGTGGCATTGTCGGACTGGATCCTGACCGGACAACCCTGTAGCCTGATAGTCCAGGCTTTTAGAGCTAGATGTATCGCCCGGATCTCCAGAATGTTGATGGGTAAGGTCCTCTCTGTCTTGGACCATACTCCTTGGACCGCAGCCTGTTCCAGAACTGCTCCCCAACCTGACAGACTGGCATCTGTTGTTACCACCGTCCAGGTAACCGGTAGAAAGGATTTCCCCTTCTGCAGGTTTTCGGGTATGAGCCACCAATTGAGGCTCTGACGCACCACATGCGACAGGTGCATCGGAAAGTCTAATGCCTGAACCTTCTTGTTCCAGGTCGACAGAATACTGTGTTGCAGCATTCTTGAGTGAAACTGAGCATAGGGAACTGCTTCGAATGAAGACACCATCTTCCCTAGTAGCCTGATACAAAGGCGGACTGAGGGACCCTTCTTGGTCCTTACTGTCAGAATCAGCTCTCTCAAAGCAGTGATCTTTGCCTGGGGTAGAAATATTTTCTCCTGGCTTGTATGTATAATCAGACCTAAATATTCCAGTCTTCTTACTGGTTTTAGGAAAGACTTTTCTAAGTTGAGGATCCAACCCAGGTGTTCTAGATACCTGACCGTGGTCCTCAAGTTTCCATTCAAAGAGGCTACCGACCGGTCTATCAAGAGCAGGTCGTCTAGGTATGCTATGACAGCTATACCCTGAGCCCTTAATCTGGCCAGAGGAGGAGCCAAGATCTTTGTGAACACTCGAGGTGCAGTGGCTATCCCAAAGGGCAGAGCCATAAACTGGAAATGGCGCCCTCCTACCTCGAAGCGCAGAAACTTCTGATGAGCAGGAAAAATGGGCACATGCAGATATGCATCTCTGATGTCTATTGATGCCAGAAATTCTCCTCCCTGCAGGGTGGGAACTACTGTTCGAATTGATTCCATGCGGAAGGATTGAATCCTTAGGAATCGGTTCAGATCCCTTAAGTCCAAAATGGGCCTGACATCCCCATTTGGCTTTTGGACCGTAAAAAGGTTGGAATAGAAGCCCAATCCCTGGTCCTTTGCGGGAACTATCATAATGACCTCCTGCGACAAAAGTCGCTCTAACGCTAGAAGGAGCGACTGCTTCTTCTCTGGGTCTCTGGGAACATTTGATCTGAGGAACCGAGGAGAAGGGAATTCCTGAAACTCCAGCTTGTACCCTAAGGTTACCGTGGAGACTACCCATCTGTCCTGGAAGTCCTCCTGCCAGAGCTCTGAGAATTGTCGCAGTCTTCCCCCCACTCGAGTGAGCGGGGGCGCCCCCTCATGCAGAGGTCTTAGTGTTTTGCCTAGTAGGCTTCTTTCCCCAGGACTTCTTTTGTCCCTGGGGTTGACTCTTGTCTCTGGACCCCGATGGAGGCGGCCGTCGAGACTGCCTGGAGGCTGAAGCCCCCGGCCCTGGGGAAAGAGTCCGTTTGAAAGAGGGACGCTTACTCTTCTTCTTGACAGGTAAGAGAGTGCTTTTCCCACAAGAGATTCTCTTGATATAGTTATCCAAGTCCTCTCCAAACAACCTTGCACCACGAAATGGAAACCCAGCCAGTAGCTTCTTACATGGTGCTTCGGCTGACCAATCTTTCAACCATAGGATTCTACGTATATGCACCAACCCCAGTGAAAGACAGGAGGTTTGCACGATAGAATCTCTAATGGCGTCAACCACAAAGCATAAGGCCGCTGGAAGGTTAGCAAACCCCTGGGCCTGCTGTTCAGGTAATACTTTGATGACCTGCTTAACATGGTCTCTTAAGTATTGACAGACTCCAATCGCTGCTATTGCAGGTTGGGCCACTGATCCTGCTAAGGAGAAAACATCCTTCAATAGGGATTCCATCCTTTTATCTACAGGATCCCTGAGCATCTGAGCATTGTCTACAGGACAAGTCAGGCTATTATTTATGGAGGAAATGGCGGCATCAATAGCTGGTATTCCCCACATTTTAATAAACTTTTCTTCCATCGGATAAAGTGTTGAAAACTTTCTCGGCGGAAAAAAACGTTTGTCTGGGTGATCCCACTCAGAATAAATAAGCTTTTCAAGTAAAGTATGAACAGGAAAAGCATGTGCTGCTTGGAAAGGTTTCAGTGACCCCAAAGCAGAAGAGGATTCTTTAGCAGTTTCAGGTATGGGCAACTTAAATGTAGAGCGGACCAATCCCGTGAGGATCTGCACTAAGACTTTCTCCTCTTGGGAAGTCGCAGAGGGTCCCTCTCCACCTGAATCCTCCGAAGAGGAATCATCCATCCCATACCGATCCTCTGAAAGGGATTCATCTCCTTTATCCCAGAGCTCCTCTGTCTGAGGGTCTTGGGGAACAGAGGAAAGCCTAGTGCGTTTTCTTCCACTGAGTGAAGACGTAATCACGGCCATTAATCTTTCCTCTAGACCATTAATGGTTGAGGAAAAAACCTCTTGTGTAATATATACAGGGGCTGAAGTGCCAGAAGCAGGTGTAGCCCCTGACCCCGATGGCTCTCCCTGGCTAGCCGTCCCTGGCCCATCTTTAGGGGGGAAGGATGCTGCCGACAGGGGGCCCTCAGAACCTGAACGAGATCCCCTAGTGTCTCTGGTTCCTGGGGTGCTTGAACCTCTTCTACCCATAGTGCAAAGCAACAAGGTGTGAGGTATACAAATGAACACTGTCCGCTGAGCGATGTAGTCTGGCTAAAAGCCTTGCTACCCAATGCTCAGTCTGGTGTTACTTCAGTAAATGCTGCCTAGGAGAATGCCTGTGTCCCACCTTACATGCGACCGTCAGCTCTGTGTCTCTCAGAAGGCTGAGTGCACCTGTACAGAGTGCCTTTAATAGCCTGCAGCTGGCCTGAGTGGGAGTCTAAACACTCTGTGCTGACATCCCGCCCCCTCCTCTACCGCCCCCCCCCCCTCGAGTTTTGAAAAAAACGAGCGCTTCCCGCACTGCCGACTCTCCTGTCATGCTCTGGAGAAAAGGCTGGGGATGGGGGGGGGGGGAAGGAGGGAGACTGGTAACAAGATTTGCCTGAACGGCTATCTTCAGAGATGGTGGCCATTAGGCCACAGAGCCCGGGTGGTATAACCACTTTCTAGACCCCTGTGGCCCCTCTCTAGCCTGGGGGGAACATTCAAACATGAGAAATCCCCCCATCCACCTTACCTGCTTGCAGCCTGCTTGATACGCTGGGACATAAACAGCGATTACAACACCTGAGACAGACATTCAGCATGTGTAGGTTTGTGCTCTTGGCAGCCCCCGGTGGTCACAATAGGCATAGCATGCATTTACCTTAAAGGAGAAAAGCCACTAGAACTCAAAAATTCTGTGGAATCTCCTCTTACCTTATCCAGCCGCAGGGTGCCGTTTACACAGACCCAATCTTCACCTCTCACGGTGGGCTCCGTTTGAAAAAACCATCAGAGACTGGGGCCCCCATCAGTAGGGGGATCCAACAGTTCTGGGACCGTAAAGCACCTCGCCAGAAATTAGGAAGTTTAAAGCCATTTTCTGATCTGCGGGGTCCAGCTCTCTAAAAAGAGAAGCATTACGGGTAAAACCTCGTTTCTTCGGACACGAGGCCCGGGTACCATTCAATTCGGCCATGAAAAGACACTTTGAATGGATCCGGTTCGCCTGGCTTGCCCCAGTATAGGATCTTAGGATATTCCCTTTGGAGCTCAGCACAGGACATCTTTACACGTCCATCACCTAAGACACTGGCGTAAAAACTGAGGTATCCCTGCAAGGGGGAGGGATTATATAGGGGGTTGAACTTCCTGATAGGGTGTGCCAGTGTCCAATCACCAGTGATACCTATATAACCCATCAGTAATTACTGTGGCTCTGTGTCCCGTGATGTTCGAGAAAGAAAGTACTTTTGATCAGCATGAAAGCCACATAACTATTTTCAGAAGCCGTCAGCAAAGGCAGCATTAATATTTCACTCAGAGGGGGTTCTTTCCAAGTAGGGGAAAAAAAAAAAAAAAAGTAAATTCTTGCAGTGTGTCCCCATCTGCACTGTAATGGGTCACATACTCGTTTTGTCTCAGAGTAGAGAAATAAAACAAATACTTACCTTCTCCCTCGCAGGCTTCCTCCCAGGTACATGACCACTCCCCGAAGTAGCTTCTCTTTGTCGCTTTTCCAACGTCCTTCACAAACAATACACGAGGACTTGAGGGGCTCATCCCCATTCCGGAATGGAAGAGAGAGGGATTAGCAGTGGCTACCAGAGGAGAAATCAATAAGGTATTTCTGCTTATTCTTCTATCCCTGGACTAAACAAGAAGCTAACCTTTGCAGAACAAAGGTCCCTTCATTGGGTGCGAGTTCATCACATTTTACTTCATTGATGTGATCACAAAGTTTTGGACACTATCCTGAAGCTCCATGGTGTGCTGGCGATATATTCTTTGACTTGTGTTGATACCGGCTCCCAGCTGGTAACTGCTATAGCATCCAGCTAATTCAAGTCATTTCTGGGAAAGTGTACTTTGGGAATATTTCACTTGACTTGCAGTGCAAATGGGGCCCACTACAAGGGTTGCTGTGTGTTTACCCTGGTGTTCTGCTTTAGGATTTCTTTTTGCAGAGATTAAATTGCTGCTTCAAATTGCTAATACCATTGATTAACAGTGATTTGTAGCGAGCAACTTAAATCACTGAAGTCGCTAGTGATTTGCTACAGCATTTACTTCAGTGATTTGTAGATAAGCATAGCGATTGCTGCAACATTTCATAGAGAAGCATTAAAAGTGATTGACATGGTCTTCCCATGGAAGTTTTCAAACAATATGGGGGAATTATCCTGCCGCGTTTGTTAAAGATCCTTAATTATGCTAGAGAATGCCAGCACCTGCCTGACTCCATGACTAGAGCTAACATTGTACTTCTCTTAAAACCGGGTAAAGACCCATTAGACCCGGGCTCATACGGAGCGATATCAAAATTCTGGCAAAGGTCTTGGCCCTACAACTTAACGGGGTCATCTCCTCCATTATCCACTCGGACCAGTCAGAATTTATGCCCCAAAAATCCACGGCCATCAACCTCTGTAGACTTTACTTGAATCTCTAGACACAATCGGAAAAGTGATTGGCACTATCTATTTTGATGCTGAAAAGCTGATAAAACAAGATTACTTTAAAAATGTTAACGTTAGGAATACAACAAAAAAATTGTTATGATTTTCTTAGCCACAAAGAGGGGAAGCAGGTAGCCGCTGTGTGCCCAGCCTTAAAATAAACCTGTGGTAATAGAAGTATAGAGGATGTGAAGAAACCAGTTTTCTGGCTGTAATACAAATTATTTTGTGTCATTATTTTGAGTTGCAGAACTGGAACAAAAATTAAGATCAGGAGTTTGGACTTTGCTCTGACTTCACCAGATGTAAGCGACTCATAAAATAATAAACTGTCGTGCAGCTAGCGTTTTTTTGGAAGAGGTCAGCAAAGACCACCTCCATCTCGCTCTCTTTTGTTACAGATTTGCTTTTAAAAGCAAAAGTCTTTCAGTCTGCAACCTCCAATATGCTCTGAAATACCAGTTTACTGGTGCAGTCTCCTTCTGGGTCTTACCAGCCTCTGACATTTCCGGTTCTCTGCGAGTGACCCTGTTTGGCTTCTCAAACAATAGATTTTTTTATGATATGTAATTCAAATCAACACATGTGTCTGTTGATATATACCTTAATTAGCCTTGCAGGATGCTGGAAGCCTTCTTTAACTTCCACTGGGTCCTCAGCAAGAGCGCATGACTTGTGATATAAATCCTCCAAAGATGGACTTGCCAACATCATGACCTAATAAGAGCACAAAAGGAAAAACCAGGTGGGTAAATCTTTAGTAAAAAAAAAAAAAAAAAAAATAATATTCACAGTTCTACATTCTAGAATCCTGTTCTAGATCTTACACTGGAACAAACAGTAATGTTATAATGCTGGGAATCGCCAAACTTTCTAAACAAAAGGACCAGTTTACTATCCTTCAGACTTAAGAGGGGCTGGACTGTGACCAGTGGGAGTAGAAAATGTCCTGGTGTCGATAACAAGCGCCCCATCGTTGGGGGGCAGGGAGAGAAAGAGCGCCCCATCGTTCGGGGGGCAGGGAGAGGAAGAGCGCCCCATCATTGGGGTCAGGAAGAGGAAAAGCGCCCCATTGTTGGTGTCAGTGGGAAGAATAGTTCCCCAAGGGCAGGCAAGAAAAGGGCTTCATCTGGCCCCAGGGCCACTGTTTGGAGACCACTGGTATAATGTATCCCCCAAGCTGTCACATTAGTGTTTCCTGAATGATCAATAAACAACAGATTTAACACGGTAAAACATCAATTTAAATTCCGCCGTTTAACCTGTAGCTCAAAGTCTTACTGCAGAAGGTTCTACAAACCCCATTTCTGGCTACACTCCTAGAGGCACCCTTCTCTCTCTGGTTACAGCTTGGATCTCATTGTCTGCACAGGTTTCAGACAAGAGTATCCACTTGCAATCCCAATATTGTGATAAAAAAACTTGTCTTCCAGGTGTACCTTTTCCATTATATACTATGACAACTTTTGAGTGAATCTGTGCTTTACCTCACGCAGGGCAAAACAGATTCCCTTTACTACCTAACCCTTCAGCACCATATACTCACCCTCCTTTCACTTTCCTGCCACATTGTTTAGTTGCTGGGAGCAAAGGGAAACCCCTGACAAGTCACTGAAAGTGTTTGTAAACCCATTACAACCACTTTAACCTACAAGTAGATTAAGGCTTACCTGTAGGTGCAAGAAACATCTCCCAAACGTAAAAGATATTTGCAGAAATAGTGGCACCAATGTCTACAGGCGCACTGAACTTGCCGTTTCTAACGGCGATCATGCTGTTAGTGACGGCACCAGCGCGCATGCGCAGGAGTGATGTCATTGCGGCTCCGGCAGTCACACCGCTGGAGCCGCGATACCCAGAAGTCACTCCGGGATAGATGGCGGCGTCGGAGGGCCAATGCGGGGGCTTCGATCTCAGGTAAGTAATTCATAATGAGCTAGTATGCTATGCATACTAGCTCATTATGCCTTTGTCTATTGCATTATTGTGTATTATTTATTTTTTTTTTAGAGGCTTTACTTCCTCTAAGTTGTCGTTTACACAGGACTATGGACTCTCTATGTGGCAGAGATGTCACATGGGGCGATTCACAACTGATATTTCCTTCAGCTCCCAGTGGAAAAAATGCTAGGAGGTGGTTGGGGATTCAGGCAAACATGGTATGCTTTAAGAAAGGGCTGAAACAACTAATCGATAACTCATCGATTATGAAATTAATCGATTACTATTTTCATAATCTATTAATCGGCCAGTAACATAATGTGGTTAAAAAAAAAAAAAAAAAAAACCCTAAAATGAGCCCTTTATAGTACAAAAAGAGCAAATGATCGCTACTGTAACTATTTCTTTCACAGTTCTACAGTAAAAAAAAAAAAATGAACCCCTTACAGTAGTGATTATTTGCTTTTTTTGTACTATAAAAGGGCTAATATTCATTTTTTTAACCCCATTATGTTACTAAACGTCTTACATCTGGTTCACATCTGTGTTTTTTTGGTGCTTTTTGCAGAAACGCACTACAGTTCATTTACATGGTTTCCTATGGGACACGTTCACATCTATGCTTTTTCAGCCACTGCGTATTTGGAAAGCGTCAGTGACTTTTTTTTAATGCAAAATGGTGCTTTTTTGGTTCAATATACTTCAATGGAGAAGCTGCAGAAAAGCATGTAATGCGTTTTTGCAGCAATTTGTGTTTTTTAATCTTCCCAACAAATTGGCCAAAAAACATGCAAAAACACAAATCGCAGCAAAATCGCGTGCGCAAAAAGCACAGCAAAGAGCACTGCAGAAACAGATCAAAAGCAAACTGCATAGGTGTGCACCGAGCCTTATGCTGGCCACACTGATCAATTTTCAGATGAGAATATTCAGACATAAAATCTTTGTACATGTGCTGAATGAAAGAATGTTTGAAATTTTCACTTGTTTTTAACATTGTTTTTAAAATAATTGTAATTTCTGAACGAAAACCACATACACTGTCTGATAATTCCTTTCACCAAGAAGTTTATTATTATTTCCAAATTTTCCCATTACTGTGGTTGAAAATGAACGTCGATTTGACCCCACTAACGATTAGAAAATCGAACGAACGTTCTTATCTCTCCTCTAATAGTATATACAGTATATCTCCTCTTATAGTATATACAGTATATCTCTTCTGTCTGTTATTCTCAGAGTGGATTAGATATTTTGCTCCCTAACATATAGTTGGCTATTTTTATTTACCACTGCATAGAGATATTTAAGAATAAATTGCCTTTTTTTAAAACTTTACATATTAACTAAATTATACACCACTTTTTTTTTTTAAGGTTATTAACCGATTAATCGAAACAATAATCGGCCAACTAATTGATTATGAAAATAATCGTTAGTTGCAGCCCTACTTTAAGATATTGCATAGAGTGCTTTACTTGACTAAATTACCAAATGCATCACATGCACCCAGATGAAGATAGCATGTGCCAAAAACCATGATTGGCCCTTCAATTTTAAGTTTCTCAAATGAGGCATATGATACTGTAACCCAAGACTGGTATGTAATGTGGTTTGTACAAGGAGAGACAAGGATTGTACAGACACTTGTCTTGTTGGGAACTTGTGCAGCAGCCTAATTGAAGCTGGCGCCTAACCGAAGATCTGTGGGTGGAGAGTAGCCAGAATGAGCACTTGCTTCCAGAGATATGAAGGATTGTGTGGCTTTAAGACCTGCAGAACAGACACTGGAGCAGATAACTATTGTGAAACTACGTTTACTAGAAATTCAAAGCTAGGAGTAGTTAAAATGTAGTTTACAGTCGTGAAGAATACATTATACATCCACTGTGTCAGTAATAGATACATAAGTGGACTCTGAAGTGTGTAATTCTTTGCATTTAAATGTTTAAAGGCAATACTGTATACTGGTTTTAAATAAATCACAATATGTATAATGTATACTCTCTGTGACAGAATCATTTTTAATGGTAAGCTTAGTTGTCAAGAGTGAAATGTAACTTCCAGGGATGTGTTTGGATAGTTACTTCCTCCCCTCCCCATCCTTTGCACATATACACAAAAACACACCAGGGCATTTCCCAAGTTATTCCATATAACAAGTTTATAGTAATAAAATCTTTTCCACGTATACCAATGAACACCACACCTTTGCACTGTATGTGTGATCCACATCAGGAGGGTCCAGTACAGCAGTATTTTTATCAAGAGGGTCCACTTCCTTGTGTATTACATAGAAGTTACTGTAGCTACCAAGCTGAAAAGGACGAGACATAGGAAAAGCATCCACCCATGTGAACTGGGCATTGAAGAAATCACTGGGAATGTATAAGTTCTGATAACGTCTCCTCAGCTCCATCATGTCACATCCGGGACTATAACAGAAACGAAAAAGTACAGCACTCTCAAAAATATAGTATGCAGCATGCAAGAGTATTCTCAAAATTACTGAATCCTTTTCAGATTTACCCACTTGGGTCTTTTTTCTTTGGATTAACATTTCATACACACCTCATAATGACAAAAAAATTTCCATGCTACCTGTTCTAAGTTCAGCAGTTCCCTGACAGTGCCTAAGGCCCCTTTCAAACCAGTGAACTGATCAGGTCCGCCTGCCAGTTTTTCAAGCAGACCTGGTCGGACCCTCCAGTCTCCCCTATGTCCGCTGACACCCGTTGACATCCAATCCGCTAAAAACAGATGGTTACCCAATACCCATCCATTGGGGCGGATAGGGTGGCAGACGGGTGTAAATGGAAAGGCGGTCCATTTACATCCAACTGCCCATAGAGGATAGAGGGCTGTGTCTGTGTCCGCTCTGCATAAGCGGAGTTGACACGGACCAACCAGCCGCCTGCAGCAGACAGATACCCCGGCTGAGTATTCCAATGGAGCCCGTCCCCTGTGTAAGGCCCCTTACAAAGTTTCCCAGTATACACAGTACATCATTGTAATCAACACTGTCAACATTCACAACCAACACTGAAGCTGCAAGTAGACTGAAAAAAATTTAAAATAATTTCCTCCATGGTCAGAGATGGCACCTTTTGAGCACAAGTTAGAGAATACTTGTCAGTACCGAAATGAATGCCAAAGACCACAGCAATATTTACTTTTCCTTTCACAAATGAGACACTGCAGACACTAAATTAATCACTGGATACTTTGTTGGTGTACTTAACCCACTTATGCAAATTTAATAGCTGTCCCTTAAAACACGTAGATACCCATTTTATATGAGGAAACATTTGCTAGAATACCATTAAGGACAAAAACAAAAAAAAAACAAAATAAGTAACAAATTAAAACAATGTATTGTTTAAAATTGTAAAAAAAAACTTGAAAATATAGGTTTATAAAAAGGTGGAAGAAAAAAAAGACACGGGTTCACTGCAGTTTAACAAGTGTGTGTGTGATTTTTATTTGAACAATTCCCAATGCCCTGTATATTCTACTTCCTGAGGAAGACATCTAAAGATTTTTTGAAGTTGTCACCACTCTCTTAGCTAGTACCATTTCTTGGGGGAGGGAGTTCTACATTTTTACTGCTCTAACAGTAAAGGTTTATCTAAGTTTATAGTGGTTGCAAAGGCAAAAAGAGTTTTTACATAAATGCATTCTCTGCATTAAGGTACAAAACCTTCATCTGACCGTGCATTTTCCCCCCGCCCCAAAACACCTACCTGACACTACTCAATCCAGTCCTGTCCCCGCCGGCAGTCCCGACATCCTCTCTTCCTACAGATGACTAACCTCCAATTGTGGCCATGTGTCCTTTTCAGAGTGAGTAGCTGTAATCTGTGTAATCAATCCTCATATAACTGAGGTCCTCCATCCTTCTTATTAAATTGTTATTACAGGACACTTCATATTCATGACTACTTGGGTTATGCTGTCACCTTCAAGTGAATAGACATTGGCAAAAAAAAAGGGCAGGTATTCCCTACCAAGGTAGGGAACAGAAGCTGTGAGACCTTCCAGCATGGGTACAATGTCCCCTGTGACAGCAGATTTTTCCAGAGCTGCAAAGAAAACCCACTCTTTTTGTGGCTCTGAAGATACTGGCTCATGAAGCTTGGAGGGGGAAAGGCATCAAAAGCAAAACACCAGCTTGTAACCTCTGGATACCATTCTGCAGACCCACTTCCTGAGTCCAAATGACTGTGAATGCTGATAGACATCCCCTCACTGTGAAGAGAGCTTGCTTCTAGAACCAAAGGACTTGGGGGTCTGGTTATTCTTACAGAATTGGGATGTAGACTTCTAATTAGAGCCAAAGGCTTGTTGCTTACAAAAGGAACTCTCTTTGGATGAATAAAGCATCACCAGTTTCTGTCACCTTTGCTACCTTCTATAGGGGTAACAGTGAGCTTTTCTCCAGTCATCTTCTGACTGAAGACATCTAAGGATGGTCCAAACAAGCATTTGCTCCTTAAGGGCCTTTCAGTAATTGCCAGATGGCAGGATCTCCTGGGTCCAATGCCCCGAACGGTCTTATTCAAACAGGAAATAACTGGGTCAACAACCTGAGAATCCCATTTCTTCAAGAATTTCTTCTTTTTTCTATATTGTTGTCAAGTCCTTTGAAATGACAGAAGGAGAGCAGTGCCATCTAAGTGCAGCATTATTAAGACAATTTATTCCATAAAAGACAATTGGTAACTCACAAGATGTACGAGATGTCAGATCATGTGGGATTAATAATGTGGTTCATACGCTCGTGGGGAAAGACGATCTTCTCACTGGTGAAGAGGCAGCTGATGGGTCCAGGGATGCCGGTGGTTCCCAGCGCTTCCAGACACTCAGGACAGCTCACAGACATCAGTGTATGTCACTTCCGGTTGGAGAGAGAGCGGGGAGGAGCGTGCATTCGAAGCATGCATGGCTCCTTTATCAGGCTTTGAAATGGACCTATGACCCTATGAGCGTTGGGCTCAAAGGACAATTTCAAAGACTTGACAACAGTCATTCTTCAATATGTGGGACTCACATATGTACATACTTATTTCTTTATTGGTGATGTATTCACCTGTTTTACATTTATACTTTTGTAATATCTATATTTCTGTGCCTTCATCGTTGCCTGAAAGTCCCACTAGTACCGGGGGGGACAATTTTTGCTTTTTTGTCCAGTATTACATTACATGGCTTTTTCGGGTGGTCACATGCTCTAGTCACCTGAAGGTGGCAGCATAACCCAAGTAGAAATTAAAAAAGAAGTATCATATGATTTACAATTAAGAAAGATCTACTACGCAGATTTGTAGTTTTTCATACATTCAATCAATACGTAGCATGCAAACTAACAAGGCGAGGGTCGGCAGAGCTTCTTATAAGTAAATCAATAACTGGCTATATGCAAGCATATAATCCTTAAACTAGCACCAATGGACTTTTAAAGCAGGATAACGAGCTGATGAAGTAGTGTGCAGCCTACATACCAGTCCAGGGAAAACTTGGAGAACTGAACAGTATAGCGAGGAACAACACGTCTGGGTCTGCGAGGTGATCTCTCCCTTTCACGCCGTGGAGATCTCTCTCTTGACCGCTTTCTCTGAGGAGAACGATCACGTGACCTGCGTCTGTCACGATCTCTCTCTCGGCTAAGAAAAGATTACAATCTTTCAGAACATAGAGATCACATAGGTTTATATAATAGCTTTACGACGACACATAAATAAAGCAAGTATATAGAATCTCACAAAAGTGAGTACACCCCTCACATTTTTGTAAATACTTTATTCTATCTTTTCATGTGACAACACTGTAGAAATGACACTTTGCTACAATGTAAAGTAGTGAGTGTACAGCTTGTATATTAGTGTAAATTTGCTGTTCCCTCAAAATAACTCAACACACAGCCATTAATGTCTAAACCACTGGCAACAAAAGTGAGTACACTCCTCTGTGAAAATGTACAAATTGAGCCCAATTAGCAATTTTCCCTCCCCGATGTCATGTGACTCGTTAGTGTTACAAGGTCTCAGGTGTGAATGGGGAGCAAGTGTGTTAAATTAGGGGTTATCACTCTTTCTCTTACTGGTCACTTCAGAGTTGTCACATGAAAAGATAGAATAAAATATTTACAAAAATGTGAGGGGTGTACGCACTTTTGTGAGATACTATATCTGCATTGCTTATTTTGCCCTCACAAGTTTTATAAATATGTATAATGTACAGATCCCATATGATATTTGTGTATACACTGTAAATAAAAAAATAAAAACACTATAATTCTACTCAAATAGTAACTTCTTTATTGAACTCAGCTAAAAAATACCAAGCCAATGCAAATATTTCATCGACATAGGATGCCAAATCAAAATTAGGTTAAATTATTAGGCTGATGAATTAGCTATTTATATACTTGTTCTATAAATACTGTGATGAGACTAGAGGAACAGAAGATCCCGAAGAGTACAGCAAGCACAGAACAAGCTCATCTATTTCATCCAATAAGTATATCAATAGACTGCAGTAATATGAACAGTCCATTGGGATGTCTAGATCTACATTTACAGAACACTCAATCTATACTAGATAAGAGCATTCTTTATAGATCTCCAAGTTTTTAATTAACGGAAACCTGTCATGAAAGATTTGAAAATGCTAGTTGCTGGAAAGTCATGTTGATCATGCATTGAAACAGGTAAACATATTAGCTTGTTTCAGTTTCGCTTGCATATTTCTTGCAGGCATTGACTGAAGTCAGAATCAGTACAGCAGTTATGAACAAGCCTTTTCAGGAGGTCAACCATTGCACTGACTTACTTTGCTCAAGACAGGCCACTAAGGCTAAGACTACACATGTGGCAGCCTTTGCAATGGAATGGAAACAATGGAAAACATGTAAAAGCTACGTTTAGTTTAGCAACACAAATATATGGTCATGTACAATGTCAAACGCAGAGTTTTCACACATTCAGTTTTTTATTTTTATTATTATTACACATACCGTGCACATGCCCACATAAAACTCCAGGTACAAGATATTTAATACCTCCCCCGCCAATCATCCTAAAGGTAATTTTTGGACCCCCTTAATTTTGCAGTGACATAACCTTTCAGGCTACACAGGAGTCTGTGCGCTCGCTGGGCCATGGGTAGGAAGAAGCAATACACACTAGCCTCTCAACAATAACATGGAAGCTGGGGGTGTCGCAGAATCCCGAACTCTACAATTAGTCAGGACACAATCCATTACCAAAAAGTTGGGTAACAATTTTGAGACTGGAGTTGCTTTCTGTTAAGTGAAACTCACTTCCTGTCATCTTTTCTACTGGAAATAGAATCCCCTCGATCACTCCTGACAGAAAATCTGGATGGCGGCTCAATCCTCCGCACCGGCTGTGGCTGGGATACGATGCGAACAGGGGTTTGTAACAAACCAGCTAAGAGGGGGAAGAGAAAGAACATGGTAAGGTACAACAGAATTATCAACTGCAATAAGGCAGGATCCTTAACACAGATAGGAAAAAACTTCAAGTAATTATTACAGCAGCTGTACAGTAACGTACCAACATCAGGAAAACCAAGATGGTCCCGCAAAGTAGATATATGAGCGCTTACTTAAAAAAATAAAAGATTTATTACTGTATATGTTAATGTAACAGATAAAAGTACAAAGATATACAACCATTTATGTTATATATAAAAGGAAATTTCTTGATGCCCGATTTTAAAAGGTCCCCCCAATCTCATTAGAAAATAAATTTTCATTGAATCTCAAAGTTCCTCCCAGGGCCGCAACTGTCTGTCTTGTGAATTGCAACAAATCCGAGTTTACTATTAGATTTCTAGAGCAGCTCAGAAAATGAGATGGAGAAGCTGACTGGTTACTACTAAGGGCAACAAGGAGATTCCCTTCTACAATCATTTCATAAGGCAAAGACTAGCCATACATGCTTCAATTTCTCCAAACACACTAAAAACAGCATGGATGGAGGAATCTTCCCTGCCAGCTATTGTATTCCAACAACTGGCAACAGATTGAATGTAATCACTATTCAGCCGACAATTTTCCACTCCTTCAAATGTTTCAACCCAAAATTTGTCAAGTAGGGAGGGTCCAATAAAGCCACAAACAGCCCAATTTTCAGCCGATTCAGCAGTAAAATCAAGCAGTGTATGACTAGTATTTTGGATGATTGATTTAATGAAGGGTTTTGCCCATTCCAGCATTAGATTTAATAAAAATGACCAGTATCACTTTAGTTTGGCGAGTTATGTGCCTGGAGAAAAATTACATTGCCAGCAGTTGGCAAACAAAGGGGAAAAAGGACCAATTTTCAATTTTACATGTATTTGACAAACTACATGGTTAAAATTATGCTTTTCAGACATGAATGGCTTTTGCCTAGCACACACGATGAGAAAATCAGATGAAAAATACCACTTTCAAAGCGATCGTACGATAATCTGATCGTTAGCACACAGCCTTTTATTAAATTATCCGAAGGGACAAACGCGAAAAACTCTTATACGATACCAGAACAAATCAATTTTAGTTTAATCAGTACAGTATTCGCCTGTAAAAAAAATCAAAATCGAAAGACCAAGACCACGCACGCTTGGAAATGAAAGAATACATTACAATACATCACTTCTGAAGTTGTATTCGTCGTACGAAAATTTTCGTAACCTAATGGTATTCGATATGAGACCATCATGCAAAAAAAATAAAAATAAAACAATAAAAATACAAACAAAACAAAGGATGATCATTTGTCCAATATTCTCATTGTGTGCAGGAGGCCTTAGAGTAGTATAGTGGCAGAATAAATCTGGAGCTAAACAGGAAAATACGGTGTACCTTTAGGCTGCTGTTGCTGTAACAGCTGAGAAGGCTGTGCCTGAAGTAATGGATTTAGTGAAGCAGCAGAAATTTGTGCCTGCAGCAAGGTTTGTGCTTGTGGAGGCGGCTGAGTCTGAACCCCAAAAGCAGGCTGCTGTGCAACAGGTGGCATAACTGCTGTTGGGTTCTTCATTAAAGTCTGTGCTTGAGCAGGGTTCTACAGCAAGAAAAAGCAATCTGTGTAAATATCATAACAACCAAGTTAGATGGGAAGAGCAGAGGGTATTCACGTACCTGATTTGGAAGTGTCTGAATCCTTTGTGCATTCCATTTAAATGGCATGTTAGGATTGTACGTAGCTTCCACCAAAACCCGATCTCCGACTTGTGGGGACTTACCCTTAACAGCACTGGAGAAAAAAAGAAAAACTCTAAAGAGGTTGGCAAAATAAAAGCAATTCCCCAAGGAACTCCCTTAATTTGCAGGGATTTACTCTCACTTCCTGTTTAGCTATGGGACAGGAAGTGAAGGAAAATCTAAGCAATGGGACACAGATGGCGAAAAAAATCTGACAGGTTATAACTCTCTCCTACTGTATTCAAAATGAAAAAAAAAAGTTTTGCCTATAGTTCTACTTTAAAGACCCCTTACAAATGTATGGTGCCCATAAAGCATAAAAAGAGGTGCGATGGAAATGCCAAAAACAGTATTTTTAAAATGAAACAATAAACAAGCGATAATGGGGATAATAGAAAGATGCCCATGGACATCAGAGGATTCTTGCTCCACTTTACCTATACACATATTGACTTCAAACAGACCTCAGCCAGTAGACCCAGAATAAAAGTCTGGCTATTGTGTTTTTTCTGGTCAAACTAAACATAGAGCCTTCATGATAGACGTGGTGCCAACAGTTTTTGCCCTATACTGGACAACCAATTCCATTTTAAGGTTGATTGCATCTTAACATCCAACACCTTATATTGTCTACAATCCTGTCATTGAGATTGATGTGCGATACAAACCACCATATTAAGCCAGTCTTTAGCTAAAAACAGCCAATAACAGCTTATTAGGCTGCATTTTGTATGTAAATCTAATTACAAACTAAAAACTATAGTCTCAAGGGAACACTGTGCTTAAAAAAATAAACATGCAGAAGGAGCTAAATTATACATAAGATAATGCCTCTAGTTCATGATGAGATTAATACATACGTAAGTTGAAAGAACACATCTTCATCCACGAAGCCAAACGTTTCATGGAGCTTGGTAACAACTCCAGTGAAGACCCTCTGTTTCTGAGGCTGGGATTGTTGCTGGCTGGAGCGGGGAGTAGGGTAAGAGACTGTTATCTGTGCAGCCTGTTGGGGAGTGGACAGGGCGAGGCTTGTTGGCAGTGCAACAGCAGGCTGCAAAACACAGAAATACAATATTGGCAGTATTAATGACATATACTCACTGAACTCTTTGCTGCATGCTTATACAATACATTTGAATTTTAAGTATCACAGACAAGCACTCACCTGAGTTATTAAAGTCTGTTGAGGCTGCTGCAACTGCATAAAGAACAGATGATACAATTAGCACACTTACCACAGTGTAATTTCATGTCATACCAAAAATGCACAACAAAACGGTGTACAAAAGACAATGCTAACTGCACACAATGCTGCACCCTCCATAAGACTGTTTAGCATTTAACACTTCTGGTAAAGTTAGGTACCTGCATCCCCTGCTGCACATTGTGGTTCCTTCCTGAAATCCTTATATCACTGCTGAGTCTTGGGAGGATGGAACCACAGTGCGTGGCAGGGGATATAGGCATCTGATACGTCCTAAAGTGCTGCATGCCAAATAATCCTACAGAAGCTAATAACTGGGACAGAGCTTCTCTATTGCAGGGGCCTGCTTATTAGACAGATAATCTATTTTTTTTTTTAATTATTATTATTATTATTATTATTAAACTGGTAGAAGCCGTTAAGACTTTTGCACTGTGAGCCGAGGGGGGGCTTAGGCTGCACAGGAGGAACTGAGTAGTGCCATCAAGTTCATTCTCTGTATAAAGTGCAGACAGGTGACATCAGAAGCTACAAAGCTTCCCTTCTGGCCATACCATGCAAGTGTCTGTAAATCAAAACAATAACTGAACAGAATTAAAAATCAGGATTTTTGTACTCGCCATAAAATCCTTCTCTGCATTCATTCAAGGACATGCTTGAATATAGTAGATCTTGACCCAATGTTACCTGCAGGTGTAGAATGCTAGGTACAAACAAAAGCTGTGGGTAAAATAGAAAGTGGGACCAAACATAAAAGGCCAACAAAAGTAGAATAAAGCACCTCCAGCCAAAACACTCACACCACTGCCTGCTAAACCTTGCAGCTATAGCTATAATTATCTGCAGAAGCAGCAATGTCAACCTTGTATTATCTGGTAAAGCTATGAACTGACAACTATGCAGCTGTTCGCAAACTGGAAAAACAGAAACATGGCATTATAAGGCCCAGGATGCACTCACAGACCTAGAAGAGTGAGCAATAAGGGGGAAATGGGGTTCCCCAGCCTGAGCCAACTTAGGCCCAATCTGACAAATCCAGCATGTAATGGAGATGATGGGGCAGCCTGTTCCTCCCCATGACTCTCCATGACTATAAAATGTGAAAGTCTTCTGGATAAAAGCACTAGCATTCAGGTAGACCCCCAACAGCACTAATCACATCCTGATAAAAGAAGGGCCACTTCTTAAGAGTGAGAAGGACTGGGGTAAGGGGAAGGCAAAGTAATCTCTTCATTCACATGAAAAGGAGACACTTACAGTGGATAGAAAAAGTCTACACACCCCTGTTAAAATGTCAGGTTTCTGAGATGTAAAAAAATGAGACAAAAATAAATCATTTCAAAACTTCTTCCACTTTTAAAGTGACCTATTAACTGTACAACTCAATTAAAAATCAAACTGACTAAAATTTAAAAAACTAAAATAATGTGGTTGCATAAGTGTGCACACCCTCTTATAACTGGGGATGTATCTGTGTTCAGAATTAAGCAATCACATTCAAACTCATGTTAAATAGGAGTCTGTACACTCTTGCCATCATTTAAAGCGCATCTGATTAACCCCAAATAAAGTTCAGCTGTTCTAGGTCTTTCCTGACATTTTCTTAGTCGCATCCTACACCAAAAGTCATGGTCTGCAGAGAGATTCCAAAGCATCAGAGGGATCTCAATGTTAAAAGGTAATCAGGAAAAGGGTACAAAATAATTTCCAAGGCATTAGATATAGACATGGAACACAGTGAAGACAGTCATCAAGTGGAGAAAATATGACACAGCAGTGGCATTACCAAAAACTGGATGTCCCTCCAAAATTGATGAAAAGACAAGAAGAAAACTGGTCAAGGAGGCTGCCAACAGGCCTACAGCAACATCAAAAGAGCTGAAGTAATATCAGGCAAGAACTGGCTGTGTGGTACATGTGACAGCAATCTCCCTCTATTCTCCTATAGATCATGGTTTATTCTGCAGTCCTGTGACCCATTTTCAGCAAACAGAGGACATCAGAGAGCTGGTCCAGGCTGGGGAAAGATTGCGACCATATGGTCGGGATCCACCTAGTTGCCTGGACTGGCACCCGGCTCAGGCACAGGCTCTCAGCGAGCCTGAGCCAGTCGCTCCTGCCCCCTCTACAGCCCAGCACTCCAGTGAGCGTGGGGGGGGGGGGGGGGAGCAGAGCAGGGAGTCAGTGACTGACAGTCACCAGGTCTCTGCTCACGGAGCACTGAGGACTGAGCAACCAGCGGTGTTTGATCGCTCGGTTCTGGGACTGATGCTGCATCCACCTAGGCAAGTATTATTTCTCCAAAAAATAAAAATCTCAACTTCTCTTTTAAGGATAGAGGACTTTTCTAGGCAAGGCAAAGTAAGTCACTAGAGATGTGGCCTCACATTCTTCACAACTCAAACAAGTTGGCGAGGGGGGCCTTTGCGTAGGCATCCTTGATGTCAAATAAAGCCTGTGAACACAGCAGAATAGGCAATCCAATGTGGCAATCCTGGGGAAGCCAGTGCACCCAATCCTCCTGGGGGTCATGTTAAAGGTGTCCTCAAGCTAGGCATGCTGAACCTAGTAGTTCCACAGACATGGTAAGGCCATTTCAGTTTTAAACCCATGACCTCCATGTCCTTTGAAACAGGATGGGGCTCAGAAACTCCAGAGTATGAGTGGAATGGCTTTTACTGGAGTACGGGCGCCACTGGCACATGTGATGCAGTGACAGATCATCAGAGAACTAGAAACCTTTCCAGGCTGCTTTGCCAAGGCAGAGCTGTCAAAACTGGTCCCCCAGGAAAAGAGAACTGCAAGCGCTTGTAGGCTGTGCTGGGGGCATTACCAGAATCTATATATCTGACTTGCCACCCAGCACAGCAGTTAACTGGGAAAAAAAAAAAACAGCAGCACAGCAGTTGACTAAAATTGGGCTGTTACTGAAGATTGGAGTTTGGCTGCCCCAACCTGTTCTTTTGCTTGTACCTAGCTACCCTAGTCCTGCAGGTGGCGTTATAACATTGGTCATGATCTAATGGATTCAAGCTGTGCCCTTCAATGAATGGAAGAGAAAAAAAAAAAAGTTTGAACATTAAAACAGTTCATACATGTATGTTCTAGATGTGTATATATTGGAGCCGTTTACACCAACTTTACCCTATGCCAGACAGAACACAGACAAGGCATAAGAGGACAAGGCCTATTTTCCACTTTATGTTCTAGATGGTAGATGCAAAAAAAAAACTATAAAATTAAATTATATGCAGTAAGTCCTCTACTTACAAACCGGTTTTAGTCCAGGAGCTCATTCATAAGTCCAACTTGTTCGTAAGTCTAACAAAGATCAGTGCTTGCAGACAACAGCTGCAAGAGCTGATCAGTGTGTTCTGGTGGGGGGAATCCCCCTGCCAGAACACAATAACACAGCGGGGGGGGGATTGCCACACCAACATTGCAATCAGCCCGCGGGGTTGAACGAAAAATAAACTGAGTGTGAGTGTGTGTACCCAGCTTTACATGATTGGACATGTAGACACATATTCTCATCTTTGAAAGTTCGGAAGTTAAACGTTCATAACACTAATTATTTACTATTAATAATTTCCATCTTTTTGGAAGAAGAAGAAAAAAAAAACCTACATACCTGCTGCTGTACACTGTAGATTTGTTGCGGCTGACTGTATTGCTGAAAGAGAAAAATCATGCTTTCAGTCTTGGAATGCTCTCCCCACCATATATTTTAAAAGGGCAGAAGAATGTACAAGGGTTATAATGGGGTACAGTAATAAAAAAAAAAAAAAAAAAAAAATAGTCACTCTCTCTCTCGTTGAAAAGGCTATGTGACACTTTTTCTGACTTTTTCTGGGCAGCCAACACATAGAAGAATGCAACAGATTTTCTCTATAAACAGACAGAAACAGCTTTCATTCTGTTACACTACAACTTTAGAGTAGCAGAGGGATTTTATGAATCAAGTATAACCTTGTAGTTAAATTCTGTGGCAGATTTCCTCTAAAATATTTATTTTATTTTTTTGTAAAAAAGGTGTGAAAAAAAATCACTTCAATTGTTCAAACATGAAAAGCAAATTCCAGTTCAAATACTTTTCACATGATTTGATAAACAGTGAATATTCACACATTATTTTAGTGAAGATTTTAAGCTTCTTTAGTAAATCAGCCTCCTTGTCGCACTGATCCTGTTTTGCATTTCCTTGCTATGCAACAGAATTGTTAAATGCCCCCCATTCAATCATCCTTTAGAACCACCAACTATGCAGTGCAAGAGCGTGTGATTGGGTGCAAATTGAACAGTTTGTTTGGGTAGGCGGCCCTCCTATTACATAGTTTTGCAAAATCAAAAGCAAATTGCTCAGATTGTAATGTATGTGGCTTGTTACCCATGTACAAATTGATGTACATTAGTATGGGGTGCCCTAGAAAATATGAAAAGGTTTGGTAGCCATAGACGACGCAATGAATATTTCTCCTGCACAAGTTATTGTCTGCTTTGCCTTAGCAATTAAGTTATTCTCTTTTACAATGCTGGCCTCCCTTTCTCAGAATGCTTGTGGTTTTGATAAGTTGTCTGCATACTTGCAACCTACTTGCTGTGTACGCCATAACGATTCTGTTCATAGGTAACCGTATCACTACTTTGTTTTGTATTGACATGTAATTTGAGGTTATTGTATCATGCCGTTTTCTCAATAAAGACCAATCCTGGTTTAAAAAAAAAAAAAAAAAAATTGTATGTGGCTAGTTTTTGTTAGATCAAATGATGCAGCTTCAGCTGAGTGACAGCATTGTTGTTTATTGTTTCCCTAAAGATCCAGAAAGTTATAGGTTGAAGACAGCAAGCCCTTCTTGTTTTAGTGGTGTGATGTCATAATGACCTCACACACTTAAAAGGCTAAGTTCACCTTTATAAAAAATAAATAAGAATAATAATAATAATAATAATAATAGGCCATCTTTTTTGCAGGTAAAAAAAAAATGTGCATTTAAATTTTATTTTTTTATTAAGAGCCTGCAAAGCATTGCACCCGTGATCAGCTGATCACGGGTGCAATCTCAGGCTTCTGCTGACTAGCAGTGTACAAGGTACGGGCAGGCAGTTACTGAATGACAGAGAGTATCAATGAACTAGAATCTAGAGCACTCATCCGTGCCCTGGTAGTTCACTGAGAACTACAAGCTGAGAGCAGCAATGGCTGACGATAGTTGTAGTTCTCCCATTCACAGACGTTTGTGAATGAGTGATGCGGCCAGGTGGGCGAAGCCTTGCACGACCGTATTTTTTTTTTTAAATTGTGAAAGCGGGTGCAACTGTTGTGATACAAAATATGGGAGCTGCAACTTCAGGAAAGTCATGGGAGAAACACATAGCATGGATACTGCCTTGCAACTCTAAAGAAAAAACGTATTCTAATGGTAATATGTAAGCTGCCACTACATACCTCTTCTGACAATTCTAGTTACCTGGAATCAGGAAAGGACTATCGAGATACACTGGGTCCTTGCCGTATGGTCTATAACAGTTGTCTCCAAACTGCGGCCCTTTGCTTGCTTTTATCTGGCCCTTGGGGCATTATTCCCTCTACTGTTGCTGACATAGTTCCTGCCACTGACACCAACAACAGGGCACTAATTCTCCCATTGACACCAATGATGGGGCACTATTCTTCCCATTGATACCAATGATGGGGTTCCATTATACCCCCCAATACCAATTATGGATCATTGTTTATGCACACTAAAGCCAGGACATAGTCTTCTCCCACTGGCCACAGTACAGCCCCCCTAAAGTTTGAATGACAGTAACCTGGCTCTTTGTTTAGAAAGTTTGGAGACCCCTGGTCTATAACATTTCCTGTATACCTGCTACCAGTTCCTGCATTTGACCTGCTGCTGCTGACCTGATGTGTCCCTGACTACGTCTGAACTCTGCCTGCGCTGACCCCTGTCTTGTCACTGGTTTACGTCTCTGTGTGCTCCTTATGCTGATCTGCCTTTTTGTTACCAACCCAGGCCTGGACTCTTCTGTCTCCTGACCTATTCACAAGTTACCGATCCAGTTTGCTTGACTCTGCTCTCTGCTCTGTGCCTGCCACCTGCACCCAGTTACCACCAGTCTGCCAGTGCCTGCTGTCTGTCAGTGAGCTGCCAGCCTCTACCATGCACCCACAGCCTGTCATCTCTGATGTACGGCAATCATGGTCCAGCCTGCACCTGGAAACGTACAGACGACTCTTCTGCACCTATCACCGCAAGAACTGTCAGGCACTTGTGCCACTCTGCATTCTTGTGCCTTCTGTTACCTTACCGGGTGAACTGAGCTTTAGGTGTAATATACGCCTACCTCTTCATGTCAAGTTCCACCACCAGGTATGCGACACCTGGCCTAAAAGCATGCAGCTTGTGAGGTCAGAACACCCAACTTATTATTTGGAAAAGCAACAATGAAATTCCCCATAGGTAATAGTAGTAAACAAATCAATAAAATTGTGAAACAAGCTCTGACCTTTGATATATGCTTCAGATTTATATTACCGTATTTATCGGCATATAAACACACACAGGCGTATAACACGCACCTTCAGGAAAAAAACTTAAATTTTAAATAAAGAACTTTGAAGCAAAATAAGGATCAGTGCCCATCAATGCAGCCTCACCATTGCCCATCTGCAGCCTGATCAATGCCATCTGCAGCCTCACAATTGCCCATCAATACAGCTTGATCAATGCCCATCTGCAGCCTCACAATTGCCCATCAATGCAGCTTGATCAATGCCCATATGCAGCCTTACCATTGCCATAAATGCAGCCTGATCAATGCCCATCTGCAGCCTCACCTCAGATTACTGCTGCCTCAGAGGGGACAGGGAGGGGGGTGGGACGAGCACCGTCAGATTACATACAGCGAGAATCTCCCATTCACTCAGTGGCCTCTTTAATACAAAGTCCTGCCTCCTGGACCGGCTTCTGCTGGCCCAGGAGACGGGACTTCCTATTACAGAGGCCACTGAGTAAACAAGAGATTCTCGCTGTATGTAATCTGACGGCGCTCGTCTCGCCCCCTTCCTGTCCCCTTCTAGGCAGCCCAAATTGCAGTATTGGCGTATAACACGCACACACTATTTGCACCAGATTTTCAGGGTGAAAATAGGTGTGTTAAACGCCAATAAATACAGTATTTACAATATGATCATGTCAGGGAGTTGCTGGTACAGAGGGAAGCAATAAGTGTAGGTTTTCTTGAAAAAAGGTGCAAGTCATCCTCATGATTGCTTTACAACTTTGTCGTTGACCTGCAACCAGCATGCACATATAGAAATGTTGGGGCTTTTGAAAAGCATACATTTGTTCTGGGTCAGTGACTTTCCAAATAGAGAAATCAGGATAACAGTTCAAGAGCATGCACCTTTTAAATAAATAAAAGAAAAACAAAACACAATGATAGCTACCATACTTTTAGCACAATAGGTTCCTTTTAAAGGTAGTCTGTAATGGCAGAAATGCAGGGGTTTTTTATTGCTGACCTCCTAACAATACTAGTTGCCTGGCTGTCTCTTGCTGAATTCATTCAGTTCATCTTCTAGACTTTTTAGAATGAGAGGACAACGGCAGCCTCATTGCTATAAAGTGACTTCATGTCTTGTTACCAGAGACTCCATTTGTGGCACATTCATTTTGAAGTGCTGAAAATAAGGCAATTGTCTACAAGAAGTTGTATCACTCCATAGATTGAGATTGCAATCTTTCATGTTGTTTAGCCCTAAAAGTTAAAGTGATACTAAAGTCTTGTTATTTTGTGTTTAAAAATAACTAACATGTTATACTTACCTGCGCTATGCAGCGGTTTTGCACAAAGCAGTTCTGATCCTCATCTTCTTGGGTCCTTCTCCGGAACTCCTGGCCCTTCCCTCCTGCTGAGTGCGCCCTTAGCAAGCAGCTTGCTATGGGGGCACATGGGCCGAGTCACAGCTCTGTGTAACAATTCAGACAGAAAACCGTGGCTAGGCCCCGCCCCCTCTCTCCTCACTGGCTCACTGACTTTGATTGACAGCAGCGGGAGCCAATGACGCACTGCTGCCGTCTTAGCCAATGAGGAGAGAGAGTCCAGGGCAGCCGAGCCTCTATTGCAACATTGCTGGATCAAGATGGGGCTCAGGTAAGAATTAGGGGGGCTGCTGCACACAGAAGGCTTTTTATCTTAATGCATTAAGATAAAAAAAAAAAATTATTATTTATAAATTATTTTTTTTCTACTCGTGTTTTCTTTAGCTGTTAGACAACAAAATACAAGTAGCTAAGAAAGCAATAAAGTTATATGCAAATGGTCTAACAAAATTAAGTTTACTCAAAGGGAACCTGCCAAGAAGGCTCACAAAGAAGTTGACCCACACATTAGTTCCAAACAAGCGAAACCAAACTATTTCAAATAGAATGCACCACTGCTGCTGAATGCAGCCCAAAATAGGGCTTTTTTTTTTTTTTTTTTTTACACAGGTGTTTATAAACACACTCATTTTAAAGTGAACCTTTGTCCTGTATGGACACCCAAGTATTTATACAGTGGGGATGGAAAGTATTCAGACCCCCTTAAATTTTTCACTCTTTGTTATATTTCAGCCATTTGCTAAAATCATTTAAGTTCATTTTTTTTCCTCATTAATGTACACACAGCACCCCATATTGACAGAAAAACACAGAATTGTTGACAGATTTATTAAAAAAGAAAAACTGAAATATCATATGGTCCTAAGTATTCAGACCCTTTGCTGTGACACTCATATTTAACTCAGGTGCTGTCCATTTCTTCTGATCATCCTTGTGATGGTTCTACACCTTCATTTGAGTCCAGCTGTGTTTGATTATACTGAGTGGACTTGATTAGGAAAGCCACACACCTGTCTATAAAAGACCTTACAGCTCACAGTGCATGTCAGAGCAAATGAGAATCATGAGGTCAGAGGAACTGCCTGAAGAGCTCAGAAACAGAATTGTGGAAAAGGCACAGATCTGGCCAAGGTTACAAAAAAATTTCTGCTGCACTTAAGGTTCCTAAGAGCACAGTGGCCTTCATAATCCTTAAATGGAAGACGTTTTGGATGACCAGAACCCTTCCTAGAGCTGGCCGTCCAGCCAAACTGAGCTATCGGGGGAGAAGAGCCTTGGTTAGAGAGGCAAAGAAGAACCCAAAGATCACTGGGGCTGAGCTCCAGAGATGCAGTCGGGAGATGGGAGAAAGTTGTAGAAAGTCAACCATCACTGCAGCCCTCCACCAGTCGGGGCTTTATGGCAGAGTGGCCCGACGGAAGCCTCTCCTCAGTGCAAGACACATGAAAGCCCGTATGGAGTTTGCTAAAAAAAAACACCTGAAGGACTCCAAGATGGTGAAATAAGATTCTCTGGTCTGATGAGACCAAGATATAACTTTTTTGGCCTTAATTCTAAGCTGTATGTGTGGAGAAAACCAGGCACTGCTCATCACCTGTCCAATACAGTCCCAACAGTGAATCATGGTGGTGGCAGCATCATGCTGTGGGGGTGTTTTTCTGCTGCAGGGACAGGATGATTGGTTGCAATGGAGGGAAAGATGAATGTGGCCAAGTACAGGGATATCCTGGACGAAAACCTTCTCCAGAGTACTCAGGACCTCAGACCGAAGGTTTACCTTCCAACAAGACAATGACCCTAAGCACACAGCTAAAATAACAAAGGAGTGGCTTCACAACAATTCAGTGACTGTACTAGAATGGCCCAACCAGAGCCCTGACTTAAACCCAATTGAGCATCTCTGGAGAGACCTAAAAATGGCTGTCCACCAACGTTTACCTTCCAACCTGATAGAACTGGAGAGGATCCCCAAATCCAGGTGTGAAAAACTTGTTGCATCTTTCCCAAAAAGACTCATGGCTGTATTAGATCAAAAGGGTGCTTCTACTAAACACTGAGCAAAGGGTCTGAATACTTAGGACCATGTGATATTTAACCACTTAACAACCGGCCCATAGCCAAATGACGGCTACAGGGCGGTTGTTTAACTCTGGGAGGACGTCCAGGGACGTCCTCCCAGAATTCTGCTCTCGCGCGCCCCCTAGGGCGCGCACTCGAGAGCATCCGTGATCGCCGGGTCCAGAGGACCCGGCGCATCACAGATCCCGGTAAATGGCCGCTGATCGCGGCCGTTTACCATGTGATCGCTCCGTCAAATGACGGAGCGATCACATGTAAACAAACCGGCGTCATCTGATGACGCCGGTTCCTCTCCTCCCCCTCTCCTACCCTCCTGTGTACCGATCGGTACACAGTGACCGAAGAGGCGGGCGGATGGATGGATGGCTGCAGCGTTGTGGGCTGCATCTGTAGTGCCCACAGCGCTGCACAGAGACATCCAGCCATCCATCCATCCATGCTCAACCATCCCTACTACTCTGTATGCCCTGCAATGCTGTGCAATACTCTGCAATTCCCTCTGCAATACCCTGCAATACCCCGCAATACTCTGCCATACCCCGCAATACTCTGCCATACCCCGCAATACTCTGCCATACCCCGCAATACTCTGCCATACCCCGCAATACCCCGCAATACTCTGCCATACCCCGCAATACTCTGCCATACCCCGCAATACTCTGCCATACCCCGCAATACCCCGCAATACTCTGCCATACCCTGCCATACCCCGCAATACTCTGCCATACCCCGCAATACTCTGCCATACCCCGCAATACTCTGCCATACCCCGCAATACTCTGCCATACCCTGCAATACCCCACAATACTCTGCCATACCCTGCAATACCCCGCAATACTCTGCCATACCCTGCAATACCCCGAAATACTCTGCCATACCCTGCAATACCCCGCAATACTCTGCCATACCCTGCCATACCCTGCAATACCCCGCAATACTCTGCCATACCCTGCAATACCCCGCAATACTCTGCCATACCCTGCAATACCCCACAATACTCTGCCATACCCTGCAATACCCCGAAATACTCTGCAATACCCTGCAATACCCCGCAATACTCTGCCATACCCTGCAATACCCCGAAATACTCTGCAATACCCTGCCATACCCCGCAATACCCCGCAATACCCCGCAATACCCCGCAATACTCTGCCATACCCTGCAATACCCCGAAATACTCTGCAATACCCTGCAATACCCCGCAATACTCTGCCATACCCTGCAATACCCCGAAATACTCTGCAATACCCTGCAATACCCCGAAATACTCTGCAATACCCTGCAATACCCCGAAATACTCTGCAATACCCTGCCATACCCTGCAATACCCCGCAATACCCCGCAATACCCTGCAATACTCTGCAATACCCCGCAATACTCTGCAATACCCTGCCATACCCTGCAATACCCCGCAATACCCCGCAATACTCTGCCATACCCTGCAATACCCCGAAATACTCTGCAATACCCTGCCATACCCTGCAATACCCCGCAATACCCCGCAATACTCTGCCATACCCCGCAATACTCTGCCATACCCCGCAATACTCTGCCATACCCCGCAATACTCTGCCATACCCCGCAATACTCTGCCATACCCTGCAATACCCCGCAATACTCTGCCATACCCTGCAATACCCCGCAATACTCTGCCATACCCTGCAATACTCTGCCATACCCTGCAATACCCCGCAATACTCTGCCATACCCTGCAATACCCCGAAATACTCTGCAATACCCTGCAATACCCCGCAATACTCTGCCATACCCTGCAATACCCCGAAATACTCTGCAATACCCTGCAATACCCCGCCATACCCCGCAATACTCTGCCATACCCCGCAATACTCTGCCATACCCTGCAATACCCCGCAATACTCTGCCATACCCTGCAATACCCCGCAATACTCTGCCATACCCTGCCATACCCTGCAATACTCTGCCATACCCTGCAATACCCCGCAATACTCTGCCATACCCTGCAATACCCCGAAATACTCTGCAATACCCTGCAATACCCCGAAATACTCTGCCATACCCTGCAATACCCCGAAATACTCTGCCATACCCTGCAATACCCCGCAATACTCTGCCATACCCTGCAATACCCCGAAATACTCTGCAATACCCTGCCATACCCTGCAATACCCCGCCATACCCCGCAATACCCTGCAATACTCTGCAATACCCCGCAATACTCTGCAATACCCTGCCATACCCTGCAATACCCCGCAATACCCCGCAATACTCTGCCATACCCTGCAATACCCCGAAATACTCTGCAATACCCTGCCATACCCTGCAATACCCCGCAATACCCCGCAATACTCTGCCATACCCCGCAATACTCTGCCATACCCCGCAATACTCTGCCATACCCCGCAATACTCTGCCATACCCCGCAATACTCTGCCATACCCCGCAATACTCTGCCATACCCTGCAATACCCCGCAATACTCTGCCATACCCTGCAATACCCCGCAATACTCTGCCATACCCTGCCATACCCTGCAATACTCTGCCATACCCTGCAATACCCCGCAATACTCTGCCATACCCTGCAATACCCCGAAATACTCTGCAATACCCTGCAATACCCCGCAATACTCTGCCATACCCTGCAATACCCCGAAATACTCTGCAATACCCTGCAATACCCCGCCATACCCCGCAATACTCTGCCATACCCCGCAATACTCTGCCATACCCCGCAATACTCTGCCATACCCCGCAATACTCTGCCATACCCCGCAATACTCTGCCATACCCCGCAATACTCTGCCATACCCCGCAATACTCTGCCATACCCCGCAATACTCTGCCATACCCCGCAATACTCTGCCATACCCCGCAATACCCCGCAATACTCTGCCATACCCCGCAATACTCTGCCATACCCCGCAATACTCTGCCATACCCCGCAATACTCTGCCATACCCTGCCATACCCCGCAATACTCTGCCATACCCCGCAATACTCTGCCATACCCCGCAATACTCTGCCATACCCCGCAATACTCTGCCATACCCCGCAATACCCCGAAATACTCTGCAATACCCTGCCATACCCTGCAATACCCCGAAATACCCCGAAATACTCTGCCATACCCTGCAATACCCCGAAATACTCTGCCATACCCTGCAATACCCCGCAATACTCTGCCATACCCTGCAATACCCCGAAATACTCTGCAATACCCTGCCATACCCTGCAATACCCCGCCATACCCCGCAATACCCCGCCATACCCCGCAATACTCTGCCATACCCCGCAATACTCTGCCATACCCCGCAATACTCTGCCATACCCCGCAATACTCTGCCATACCCCGCAATACTCTGCCATACCCCGCAATACTCTGCCATACCCCGCAATACCCCGCAATACTCTGCCATACCCCGCAATACTCTGCCATACCCCGCAATACTCTGCCATACCCCGCAATACTCTGCCATACCCCGCAATACTCTGCCATACCCTGCAATACCCCGCAATACTCTGCCATACCCTGCAATACCCCGAAATACTCTGCAATACCCTGCCATACCCTGCAATACCCCGCCATACCCCGCAATACTCTGCCATACCCCGCAATACTCTGCCATACCCCGCAATACCCCGCAATACTCTGCCATACCCTGCAATACCCCGAAATACTCTGCAATACCCTGCCATACCCTGCAATACCCCGCCATACCCCGCAATACTCTGCCATACCCCGCAATACTCTGCCATACCCTGCAATACCCCGCAATACTCTGCCATACCCTGCAATACCCCGAAATACTCTGCAATACCCTGCCATACCCTGCAATACCCCGCCATACCCCGCAATACCCTGCCATACCCCGCAATACTCTGCCATACCCCGCAATACTCTGCCATACCCCGCAATACTCTGCCATACCCCGCAATACTCTGCCATACCCCGCAATACTCTGCCATACCCCGCAATACTCTGCCATACCCCGCAATACCCCGCAATACTCTGCCATACCCCGCAATACTCTGCCATACCCCGCAATACTCTGCCATACCCCGCAATACTCTGCCATACCCCGCAATACTCTGCCATACCCTGCAATACCCCGCAATACTCTGCCATACCCTGCAATACCCCGAAATACTCTGCAATACCCTGCCATACCCTGCAATACCCCGCCATACCCCGCAATACTCTGCCATACCCCGCAATACTCTGCCATACCCCGCAATACTCTGCCATACCCCGCAATACTCTGCCATACCCCGCAATACTCTGCCATACCCCGCAATACTCTGCCATACCCCGCAATACTCTGCCATACCCCGCAATACTCTGCCATACCCCGCAATACTCTGCCATACCCCGCAATACTCTGCCATACCCCGCAATACTCTGCCATACCCCGCAATACTCTGCCATACCCCGCAATACTCTGCCATACCCCGCAATACCCCGCAATACTCTGCCATACCCCGCAATACTCTGCCATACCCCGCAATACTCTGCCATACCCCGCAATACTCTGCCATACCCCGCAATACTCTGCCATACCCCGCAATACTCTGCTATACCCTGCCATACCCCGCAATACTCTGCCATACCCCGCAATACTCTGCCATACCCTGCAATACCCCGAAATACTCTGCAATACCCTGCAATACCCCGCAATACTCTGCCATACCCTGCCATACCCCGCAATACTCTGCCATACCCCGCAATACTCTGCCATACCCCGCAATACTCTGCCATACCCCGCAATACTCTGCCATACCCCGCAATACTCTGCCATACCCCGCAATACTCTGCCATACCCCGCAATACTCTGCCATACCCCGCAATACTCTGCCATACCCAGCCATACTCTGCCATACCCAGCCATACTCTGCCATACCCAGCCATACTCTGCCATACCCAGCCATACTCTGCCATACCCAGCCATACTCTGCCATACCCAGCCATACTCTGCCATACCCAGCCATACTCTGCCATACCCAGCCATACTCTGCCATACCCAGCCATACTCTGCCATACCCAGCCATACTCTGCCATACCCAGCCATACTCTGCCATACCCAGCCATACTCTGCCATACCCAGCCATACTCTGCCATACCCAGCCATACTCTGCCATACCCAGCCATACTCTGCCATACCCAGCCATACTCTGCCATACCCAGCCATACTCTGCCATACCCAGCCATACTCTGCCATACCCAGCCATACTCTGCCATACCCAGCCATACTCTGCCATACCCAGCCATACTCTGCCATACCCAGCCATACTCTGCCATACCCAGCCATACTCTGCAATACTCGGTGATACCCAGCCATACTCTGCAATACCCAGCCATACTCTGCAATACTCGGTGATACCCAGCCATACTCTGCCATACCCAGTCATACTCGGCGATACTCTGCAATACCCAGCCATGCTCAGCCGTACCCAGCCTCTGTATGTGGCCAGGCTGTGGAAGTCTCACACATGTGGTATCGCCGTACTCAGGAATAGTAGGAGAATCTATTTTGGGGGGTCATTTTTGGTATATACATGCTATGTGTTAGAAATATTGTATAAATGGACAACTTTGTGTTAAAAAAAAAAAAAAGCGTTTTAACCACTTCCCGCCTTCCGTCATACGACGTCCTTGACTTTGTGCGGGGATATCTGAATGATGGGTGCAGCTACAGGCATCATTCAGATATCATCTTTTTCAGCCGGCGATTCCCTACACCATAAGAATGATCGTAGCGGCTGTTACACTGCTTGATCGTTCTTACGGGAGGCAAGAGGAGACGTCCCCCCCTCCCGCCGCCCTCCGGTGCTTCTACCGACTCACCGCTATGATCGAAGCCAGGATCTTTTTTTTTTTTTTTTTTTTTTTTTTATTTCAGGAACAGCCTAGAGGTGAGATGTGGGGTCTTATTGACCCCATATCTCACTGTAAAGAGGACCTGTCATGCCATATTCCTATTACAAGGGATGTTTACATTCCTTGTAATAGGAATAAAAGTGATCAAAAATTTTTTTTTTTTGGAAAAAAGTGTCAAACTAAAATAAATAAAGTAAAATGAACAATAAAAAAAAAATAAAAATTTTTTAAAGCGCCCCTGTCCGTGTGCTCGCATGCAGAAGCGAACGCATACGTAAGTCCCGCCCACATATGAAAACGGTGTTCAAACCACACATGTGAGGTATCGCTGCGATCGGTAGAGCGAGAGCAATAATTTTGGCCCTAGACCTCCTCTGTAACTCAAAATTTGTAACCAGTAAAAAATTTTAAAGCGTCGCCTATGGGGATTTTTAAGTGGTGAAGTTTGGCGCCATTCCACAAGCGTGTGCAATTTTGAAAGGTGACATGTTAGGTATCTATTAACTCGGCGTAACTTCATCTTTCATATTATGCAAAAACATTGGGCTAACCTTACTGTTTTGTTTTTTTTTAAAGCAAAAAACAGTTTTTTTTCCAAAAAAAACGCGTTCCAAAAATTGCTGCGCAAATATCGTGCGAGATAAAAAGTTGCAATGACCGCTATTGTATTCTCTAGGGTCTTTGCTAAAAAAACATATATAATGTTTTGGGGTTCTATGTAATTTTCTAGCAAATAAACGATGATTTTTACATGTAGGAGAGAAATGTCAGAATTGGCCTGGGTGCTCCAGAACGCCTGAAGGTGCTCCCCTGCATGTTGGGCCTCTGTATGTGGCCACGCTGTGTAAAAGTCTCACACATGTGGTATCACCATACTCGGGAGTAATAGCAGAATGTGTTTTGGGGTGTAATTTGTGGTATGCATATGCTGTGTGTGAGAAATAACCTGCTAATATGACAATTTTGTGAAAAAAAAAAAAAAAAAACTTGATTTTGCAAAGAATTGTGGGAAAAAATGACAACTTCAAAAAACTCATCATGCATCTTTCTAAATACCTTGGAATGTCTTCTTTTCAAAAAGGGGTCATTTGGGGGGTATTTGTACTTTTCTGGCATGTTAGGGTCTCAAGAAATGAGATAGGCCGTCAGTACTTCAGGTGTGATCAATTTTCAGATATTGGTACCATAGCTTGTGGACGCTATAACTTTCACAAAGACCAAATAATATACACTAATTTGGGTTATTTTTACCAAAGATATATGTAGCGGTATAAATTTTGGCCAAAATATATGAAGAAAAATTACTAATTTTCAAAATTTTATAACAGAAACGAAGAAAAATTTATTTTTTTACAGATTTTTCGGTCTTTTTTCTTTTATAGCGCAAAAAATAAAGAACCCAGCGGTGATTAAATACCACCAAAAGAAAGCTCTATTTGTGTGAAAAAAAGGACAAAAAATTCATATAGATACAGTGTTGCATGACTGAGTAATTGTCATTCAAAATGTGAGAGCACCAAAAGCTGAAAATTGGTCTGGTTATTAAGGGGGTTTAAGTGCCCAGTGGTCAAGTGGTTAAGTTTTTCTTTTTTAATAAATCTGCAAAAATGTCAACAATACTGTGTTTTTCTGTCAATATGGGGTGCTGTGTGTACATTAATGAAGAAAAAAAAAACGAACTTAAATGATTTTAGCAAATGGCTGCAATATAACAAAGAGTGAAAAATTTAAGGGGGTCTGAATACTTTCCGTCCCCACTGTATATTCTTAAAGTGTAAGTAAACTCCCCTATCGCTTTCAGCCAAGGAAGCTGACATCTTTGCCTCCGTTTAATCTACAACTGCCATGATGCTACACATGTGATCAGTTTAGACACCAGCCATTGGATGGTTTGGAAGTTTGGTTGAGAGCGCAACCAATGGGAGTGTTACATTTCCGGCACGTACCGGAAATGAAACAGTTTTATGGATGGGTTTACTTTCGCATTTACAAGTGCCAAAGGAGCTTTTTTAACCCTTTCATGACTAAGCCTATTTCTGACATTTGGTGTTTACAAGTTAAAATCCGTATTTTTTGCTAGAAAATTACTTAGAGCCCCCAAACATTATATATATATTTTTTTTTTAGCAGAGAATCTAGAGAATAAAATGGCGATTGTTGCAATATTCTATGTCACACGGTATTTGTGCAGTGGTGTTTTAAACGCAACTTTTTGGGAAAAGGGACACTTTCATGAATTTTAAAAAAACGAAACAGTAAAGTTAGCCCAATTTTTTTGTATAATGTGAAAGATGATGTTACGTCGAGTAAATAGATACCAAACATGTCACGCTTTAGAATTGCACGCACTCGTGGAATGGCGACAAACTACGGTACCTAAGAATTTCCATAGGCAACGCTTTAAATTTTTTTTTACGGTTACCAGGTTAGAGTTACAGAGGAGGTCTAGTGCTAGAATTATTGCTCTCACTCTGACGATCGCGGCGATACCTCACATGTGATTTGAACACCGTTTACATATGCGGGCGAGACTTCCATATGCGTGAGCTCGCGGGGACGGGGGCGCTTTAAAAAAAAAAAAAAAAATGTTCTTATTTATTTTTATATTATTAAATTGTGTTTAACCACATACTGACCGGTCCATAGCCAAAAGACGGCCACAGCGCGGTCGGGTTATCCTGGGTGGACGTCCCTGGGACGCCCTCCCAGAATACTGCTCTTGCGCGCCCCCTGGGGCGCGCACCCGAGAACTTCCGTGACCGCCGGGTCCAGAGGACCCGGCACATCACGGTGAACGGTGACGGAGCGATCACATGTAAACAAACCGGCGTCATGTCATGACGCCGGTTCCTCCCTCCCCTCTGTGTACCGATCGGTACAGAGGGGGAGGAGCGGGGGAGGGATCGGATGGTAGCAGCGTTGTGGGCTGCATCTGTAGTGCCCACAACGCTGCTCTGTGACAAATACAGTCACATCCATCCATCCATCCCTCCATGCTCAGCCATCCCTCCATAATATAATACCCTGCAATGCCATGCAATACCCCACAATACTCTGCCATACCCCACAATACTCTGCCATACCCCACAATACTCTGCCATACCCCACAATACTCTGCCATACCCCACAATACCCCACAATACCCCACAATACTCTGCACTACTCTGCACTACTCTGCACTACTCCGCAATACCCCGCAATATTCTGCAATACCCCGCAATACTCTGCAACACCCCGCAATACACTGTACTACTCCGCAACACCCCGCACTACTCTGCAACACCCCGCAATATCCTGCAATACCCAGCCATACCCGGCGATACCCTGCGCAGCCATACCCAACCATGCTCGGCCATATTCAGCTGTACTCGGCCTCTGTATGTGGCCAGGCTGTGGAAGTCTCACACATGTGGTATCGCCGTACTCAGGAGGAGTAGGAGAATCTATTTCGGGGTGTCATTTTTGGTATGTACATGTTATGTGTTAGAAATATTGTATAAATGGACAACTTTGTGTTAAAAAAAAAAAAAAAAAAAAATGTGTTTTAACCACTTCCGGCCCGCCGGCCGTCATACAACATCCTTGACTTTGTGCAGGGATATCTGAATGATGGGTGCAGCTACAGGTATCATTCAGATATCAGCTTTTTCAGCCGGCGATTCCCTATACCATAGGAATGATCATAGCAGCTGTTCCACTGCTTGATCGTTCTTATGGGAGGCGAGAGGGGACCTCCCCCCCTTCCCGCCGCCCTCCGGTGCTTCTACCGTCTCACCGCTACGATCAAAGCCAGGATGGTTTTTTTTTTTTATTATTTCAGGCTTCCCAGCCTAGAGGTGAGATGTGGGGTCTTATTGACCCCATATCTCACTGTAAAGAGCACCTGTCATGCCATATTCCTATTACAAGGGATGTTTACATTCCTTGTAATAGGAATAAAAGTGATCAAAAAAATTTTTTGGGGGAAAAAAGTGTCAAACTATAATAAATAAAGTAAAATGAACAATAAAAAAAATAAAAATTTTTAAAGCGCCCCTGTCCATGTGCTCGCATGCAGAAGCGAACGCATACGTAAGTCCCGCCCACATATGAAAACGGTGTTCAAACCACACGTGAGGTATCGGTGCGAACGTTAGAGCGAGAGCAATAATTTTGGCCCTAGACCTCCTCTGTAACTCAAAACATGTAACCAGTAAAAAATTTTAAAGCGTCGCCTATGGGGATTTTTAAGTAGCGAAGTTTGGCGCCATTCCACGAGCGTGTGCGATTTTGAAGAGTGACATGTTAGGTATCTATTTACTCGGTGTAACTTCATCTTTCACATTATGCAAAAACATTGGGCCAACTTTACTATTTTTGTTTTTTTTTAAAGCACAAAACAAGCCCAAAAAAAGCGTTCAAAAAATTGCTGCGCAAATACCGTGCAAGATAAAAAGTTGCAACAACCGCCATTGTATTCTCTAGGGTCTTTGCTAAAAAAAAAACATATATAATGTTTTGGGGTTCTATGTAATTTTCTAGCAAATAAATGATGATTTTTACATGTAGGAGAGAAATGTCAGAATTTGCCTGGGCACTCCAGAACGCCTGAAGGTGCTCCCCTGCATGTTGGGCCTCTGTATGTGGCCACGCTGTGTAAAAGTCTCACACATGTGGTATCGCCGTACTCGGGAGTAATAGCAGAATGTGTTTTGGGGTGTAATTTGTGGTATGCATATGCGGTGTGTGAGAAATAACCTGCTAATATGACATTTTTGTGGAAAAAAAAAAAAAAAGAAAAAAAAAAATCTTGATTTTGCAAAGAATCGTGGGAAAAAAATGACAACTTCAAAAACTCACCATGCCTCTTACTAAATACCTTGGAATGACTTCTTTCCAAAAAGGGGTCATTTGGGGGGTATTTGTACTTTTCTGGCATGTTAGGGTCTCAAGAATATAGATAGGCTGTCAGTAATTCAGGTGTGATCAATTTTCAGATATTGGCACCATAGCTTTTGGACTCTATAACTTTCACAAAGACCAAATAATTTACACCGATTTGTACTTATTTTTACCAAAGATATGTAGCAGTATAAATTGTGGCCAAAATTTACGAAGAAAAATTGCTACATTTGCTAAATTTTATAACAGAAACAAAGAAAATTTTATTTTTTTACCGAATTTTCAGTCTTTTTTCTTTTATAGCGCAAAAAATAAAAAACCCAACGGTGATTAAATACCACCAAAAGAAAGCTCTATTTGTGTGAAAAAAAGGACAAAAATTTCATATGGGTACAGTGTTGCATGACTTAGTAATTGTCATTCAAAACGTGAGAGCACCGAAAGCTGAAAATTGGTCTGGTTAGGAAGGGGGTTTAAGTGCCCAGTTGTCAAGTGGTTAAAAAAAAAAAAACATTTTTGATCACTTTTATTGCTGTCACAAGGAATGTAAACATCCCTTGTGACAGTAATAGGTGGTGACAGGTACTCTTTATGGAGGGATCGGTGGTCTAAAAGGTCTAATCCCTCCTTCGTACTTCAAAGTATTCAGATCGCCGTTTTCGTCCCCTCACGCTCCTCCGGGATAACAGCCGAGCGGCTTTTAGCCGCATCAGTTGTTATCCCTGGAAAGCCGATTGCCCGCTCTCCAAAATGGTACCGGGATGATGCCTGCAGCTGCGGGCATCATCCCAGTATAACCCCCGAAAGCCGAGGCCGCACATCTGCGTACGCTCGGCGGGAGGGGGTTAAAGCCTTCCTTCACTAACCCCTGTAGTTGCGGGCATTGTGAAGAGAAACATCCTCAAGACTTATAACATAAGCACTAAAGCTGTTCCAAGTCAGCAGCTCAAATCACTCTGCTCCAAACTCAATGGGGTTGATTTAGTAAATGCAAATAGTCTGTGCACTTGCAAGTGCAGTTGTGCTAGAACTGAGGGGAAGCTCTGAAATGAGGAAAAGCTCTGCTGATTTCCATCATCCAATCATGTGCAAGCAAAAATGCTGTTTTTTTTCCATTTTCCTTGCATGTTCTCCTCAGATCTAGGAGGCACATTTTCAGGATGCTGTTTTAGGCACAATTAACGTTTCTCAATGTTCCCCATAACATAGCAAGTTTTCACTATGGAGGGTAAATTGCTCCGCAGTCCCTTTGGCAACAGAGGTCAGTGAAGGTTTGCTTTTAAATCAAACCTACCGCTTGTAGGGAATATTGTCAACATTTTATTGTCCATAGCTGGTCAGTTACACTTAAATGACACAGATAAGGCAATTAACAGGCAGTTTAAAAATGATTTGTCAAGCTTCACTAGGTTATCATAAACACATCCCCTGGTTACCTGAATTACTTCACATATCAAATATTCTAGCATTGTACATTTGGCAAGCTTTACAGCACAAGATGGAAAAAAGGAAAAAGTTTAGCTAAAACATTCAGAACGTCTAGAACAGGGCTGCCCAACATTTGACCTTCCTGAGCCACATTGGAAGAAGAGGAATGGTCTTGGGCCACACATAAAATACACTAACAATAAGAATAGCTGATGAGCAGAAAAAGGTCGGGCAGATCACAAGTTATTGATCACTGGTATAGATAATGTACCTACCTGAGTAATAAAACTTCATTTTTATGTAATATTTTTTATTATAAAAGTAAAAAGACATCAACATAAAACTAATGCGATATTTGACACCGTTTTTGATAAACCAACCCATCAATATCTGGTTGGACGGACGGAGTAGCAATTCTCAATAAATTAGGTACTAGTCTGATATTTTGGTGCTAATTTTGTCCTTCATGTGCTTCATCCTTCAAAATAGTTGCTGCCAAAAACTGGTGACATGAATAAGACGCGATTGTGAAGAGTGGGATTGTGAAGAGTGGGATATTTCTCTTTGGGAAAATAAAACGTATAAAAGTCCAGTAAAGAAAGCCAGTCAAATTTTTCTTTGGTCGCATGTGTGTGTTCGCAGAGTGTAAATGCATTTAAAAAAAAAAAAAAAAAAAAAAAAAAAAGATTTTTACGTAAGTTTACGATCCTGTGTTGGGTTGCATTCATAGCTGTCTTAGGCCACATGAGGCCCATAGGACACAGGCTGGACACCCCTGATCTAGAGTATACACTATGAACATCAGACTGATATGTAGTAGTCTATGACAATGGTCATCAACCCTGTCCTCAGGGCCCACTAACAGGCCAGATTCTATGTATTACCTTGGGGAGATGCAGACTAGAATATTGCAATCACTGAGCAGCAAATTATATCACATGTGATGTTTTTCAGTTATCTTGCAAACCTGGCCTGTTGGTGGGCCCTGGGGACAGGGTTGATGGCCACTGGTCTATGGGAAGAACTTGTAATGGGTCAAGATTTTTAAATTAGTAATGATTTACATTTAGAAAAAATAAGCTGCTCAGAATGGAAGTTCTGAAAGGAGCAGTATAAAACAACTTGTCTATACTTTTGAGTATTTTCCCTAGCTTGCTAAGGGTAAAACAAATTAACTACATAATGGAATGTTCTACAGTGACAAATTGGAAGGCCATGTGCAGGATGACAACCTCGGAGTAGGATACTGGCAGTCACTACAAACTGTCAGACGCAACCAATATGGCAAACAGGCATTAACTGCAATTAATTAGATTGGACTAGATTTTAGTTAGAAATGGTGAAGACTGCGGAGGAAATATTAATTTAAAAAAAAAAGTTAGGAAACTGACTTTTTTTTTTTTTTTTTTTTTTTTTTTTTTATTAGCTATAATATTACTGCAGAACTTGACAAATTTGCTTTGAATCTAGAAGCCAGCTAACAAAAGATAGGAGCCCTTTTTTTTAATTTTAACTAACAAAGCTTTATTTTCAATGAGGAAACCACCTTCTCTTATGTAGCACTGTTGTGGATCTTTACAGATGTACGACACAGGTTTACACATAGTTATGCCTATTAACCTTCTTAGGATCCCTAAGGACTTAGTACATTTAAAATCATAGCAAGAGGAGGTACAACACATGCTGGGATTTGTAGTCCCCCTGCCCCCCAGTGTATAAACCCCCAGGAGGTATCCCTGTACCATTGGCAGCACACAGGTGTGTACTGGCCAATCATAGATGATACGACACCCCTCCAGCCCAGTGTCCGGAACACTGCCCAACCATCTGCCACCTGCTCCAGCCCCGTCCCCGCCCCCGGGCCCCCTCAGGTCTGCTCTATTCCCCTGGCTCGCTTGTAAGGGACTTCAGTCAAGTCAACAAAGACGTAAACATCACAAAAGAATAATACGCATTTGAGAATGCCGAAGTGTGCGTACATTTTGGAGCTTTGTCACACACAGTGCGGTAACCGGCTTTTTTCTGCACTGGATCAACCCAGGGCATCACAAGGGTACATAGAAAACGGTTGTTCACACTTCAATGCAGCCAGGAGGTGAGGTGCGTTGAGCTGTGGTAATAGGCAGACATAGCTTTTTACCACAGCACACTGGAAGGCACTGTATAATGATTCATATAAAAGTAAAAAAAAATAAAAAATAAATATAATGGGGTACACTGAAACATGCATTACACTACAGCCTGGTGCCCCTGAACTGGTGCTGTGTGAATAAGCCCTTATATATAATTTTACACTGACACAGGGTGAACAGGGTTGCTTCCAACAAGAGCCTTGTATGACTCAATAGCATTTAAATAAAATAAAAAGAAGACAGTAATAAAGAATTACTGACTCACCTGCTGGAGAGCAGCGGCTGCGGCGGCGGCTGCAGCATGTTGTTGGAGTGCTGCAGTCTGAGAGAGTTGATAGTTTGCTTGAGAAGGGGTGCTGAGGCCGGCTGCTGCCAATGCTGACTGCGTGTAGATGGTAGGTGAAGCTCCCAGTAGTGATGGTTGTTGGACACCTAATGGAGCTGATACAGCACAACAACACGTTATACAATGCACAGTGCAAAAAAGCAGGGCAAACTACACTTATACCAGGGTTTACTATAAATCCTTTAAACAACATACAGTATGAGAAAAATGATAATCAGCTTTACCGCCACAACAGAGCCAACACAAAGGAAAAACAAGCCATATTACACATGCACACAAAAAGTTTTAATTACAGCTGCAGGTCTAGTTAAAGCCGAATCCTTTACAGGAAGGAAGCTGCCATTTTAGTCTCGGTTTGATCTGCAATTGTCATAGTGTTGCACACAAGATCAGTTATGACACCAACCATTGGATAGCTTGAGAGCCCAGTTGGGAACACAAGCGACTGTGACAGTCATCCACAGCATGCCTTGAATGGATATCCCCTTTGTCACAGGAACAAGTGTCCCCATTGGAAGATTTCCCCTTCCAACATTTTGAGTTGCCACCAGAACAGGAATTACTGTCACTTTTATTTATGACGACATTGGTGTTTAGGACAATTAGAAAGAGGTGCATCCCCTCTATAAGGGCAAAAAAAATACAAATCTGACAGTCAAAAAGCTTTTAATATTGATACAGTGCATCCAAAAAGTACTCACAGTGCTTAACTTTTTACACAATTTGTTAGATTATAGCCTTATTCCAAAATGAATTACATTCATTGTTTTCCTCAAAATTCTACAAACAAAAAAGAAAAATTCTAAAACAAAACACACATGTACATAAGTATTCACAGTCTTTGCTCAATACTTTGGCACCAATTGCAGCCTCAGGTCTTTTAGAGTATGATACTACAAGCTTGGCACACCTATTTTTGGGCAGTTTCTCCCATTCTTCTTTGCAGGACCTCTCAAGCTCCATTAGGTTGGATGTGGAGCAGCCATTTTCAGATCTCTCCAGAGATGTTCAATTGGGTTCAAATCTGGGCTCTGGCTGGGCCACTCAAGGACATTCAAAGAGTTGTCCTATAGCCACTCCTTTGTTATCTTGGCTGCGTGCTTAGGGTCGTTGTCCTGTTGGAAGATGAACCTTTGCCCCAGTCTGAGGTCCAGAGCGCTCTGGAGCAGGTTTTCTTGAGGGATGTCTCTGTACATTGCTGCTTTCATCTTTCCATCGATCCTGACTAGTCTCCCAGTCCCTGCCACTCAAAAACATCCCCACATCATGATGCCGCCACCACCATGCTTAACTGTAGGGGTGGTTTTAGCCAGGTGATATGCGGTGCCTGGTTTCCTCCAGACATGAAACTTGCCATTCAAGCCAAAGAGTTCAAACTTTGTTTCATCAGACCAGAGAATTTTGTTTCTCGTGGTCAGAGTCCTTCAGGTGCCTTTTGGCAAACTCCAGGTGGGCTGTCATGTGCCTTTTACTGAGGAGTGGCTCCCGTCTGGTCACTTTTCCATTCAAGCCTGATCGGTGGAGAGCTGCAGAGATGGTTGTTCTTCTGGAAGGTTCTCCTCTCTCCACAGAGAAATGCTGGAGCTCTGTCAGAGTGACCATCGAGTTCTTGATCACCTCTCTGATTAAGGACCTTCTCCCCCAATCGCTCAGTTTGCCCTGGCAGCACGCTCTAGGAAGAGTCCTGGTGGTTCCAAACTTCTTCCATTTATGGATGGTGGAGGCCACTGTGCTCATTGGGACTTTCAATGCTGCAGAAATGTTTCTGTACCCTTCCCCAGATCTGTGCCCCCATACAGTCCTATCTCGGAGGTCTACAGACAATTCCTTGGACTACATGGCTTGGTTTGTGCTCTGACATGCACTGTTAACTGTGGGACCTTATATAGACAGGGTCTTATAATTTTTGGTGTTCCAATTACCACCCGATTACTCTGTAGTGTAGTTAATTAGAAATGCAATACAAAAGAAAGGGACCTTCTCCTAAAGGCCAGAAATCATTTTCAATCTGCCCCAGCTGTTAAAACAGAGATATTCGTTAAAAAGTGGATGTAAACCAGGGTGGATATAAATTCAATTTTTTTTTTTTTAAATCAAAAAAAAAAAAAAAAAAAAAAAAAATCTGATTTTTTTGATTTTTATCAAATTTATTTTAATAACATGCTTTTGTAGTAAAAATCTATCTAAAGATGGTTTTGTGGCTGTATATTTTGCAATATTTACATTTTTGGTAAACTCATTCAATTAATCCAAACTCTGCAAGCTGAGGTAACATGCACTGCATTGATGCATTCACATAATTTCACAGTAATCATGAAATAAACCAAAGTTCAGGAATATCCCTTTGTTTTGCAAATCTATGTACACTACAAACTGTATGATTGAATCGGTTCTGATATCGCTGTTTTACTAACCCGGCAGCTTATTGATCTAAATAGTAAACCATTTTGTTTGCAAATATTAAACATTCTAATTACCAGCAAGAATGAGTCCTTACATTTAAAGAGCACCTGTCATTTCAGATCCATCATGGCAGTGCCTGTTAGCAGGCATCCACTCACCTGCTGCCGCAGCGTCCCTCCCCTTTAGTGTCACAGCTGCATCACGAGCCGTCCCATTAATGTGAATGGGACTGTCGGGGAGTCAACAGCGGGTCAGAGAAGGATCTGCTGCAGGACAGAGATGACAGTTGCTCTCTTATGATTTAAATCAAGCCTTTTTACTAGTGACTTAAATCATGATTTAAATTGTGGATTTAAATTGACTTGATTTAAATCAAATCCACCCTGATGTAAACCTCAACATTACACTTCTCTCATCTTTTCTGGTCTGTAAAATTTACCATTGAAAGTGGTTTGCTATATCTGCTTAATATGTTTTTAAAAAAAAATGATTTTACCAGGAATCATGTCATCTGATAGCTGCCTATGTTCTCTGCGAACGATTATAAATTATATTTTTTAGCAGCTATTTCTGGGGACTACAGAACCTCACCCCTCTGTTATGGAGGAGAGGAGAGGGGCAGGGTTGCATATTACTATCTTGGTAAGCTGTAATATACCATCTAACACCCATATCTTTCAGTAACAAATGTTAGATGCAACTGTTAAATAAGTTGCTTATAGTTTATATTGCTTTGCCAAATTATTGCTTCATATAGGAATTAAGACACAGAGTCAGAAATCCGTGTATCAGTTCTTGAGCATAATGGACTGCTGCTCTTTAATCTTTCCAAGGCCTTTTATACAAACAATAGCATTAGCACAACCCCCCCACACAGGGCAAGGGTAAACAACAACAGGAGTCACCTGGGTTACGAACACAAGCTTCAACACCATGGCAATATAGTTACAAGACAACAAAAGCAGCTTCAATTGGGTTCAACAGCCAAAAAGTTAAAAACAGATTTACATGTAGGCATCATATTAAGTGAGAACTCTAAATTAAATCCCTGACCTTATCAATTTCCCCCTTTGACATCATCCTCTCCTTCCCCCTGGGTCCTCATGAATAAGTTCTAGTCAGTTTTTCCCCAGAGTCCTTTCCCTGACCGCGAGTTGTCAGAGGGGTAGAACCCATCTCCCTAGGTATTACCAACATCTTAAAATTCAAGAAGAGGAGTTTTATAGGAGTAGGGTGATGTCAATACACATTTATCAGTATACCCTGTCTATTCTCCTAATTTTCCTATTTATTTTCCTGTATACACATATATTCGTGATTGTAAGTGATATTAATATTAGAATAATAATTACCATTGGACTTAACAACCAGTGAAAGGTATTGGTTGCTGTAGAAGACATTCCACTAAATATATCCCACCAATGTGGTGCAGTATCCTGTTGTATCTGTGAGGAAAGATGTACTAGTCTACCTTTTGTCAATAATAATTTGCTACTTTAGGATCATCTATAGCCCATTCGAAAGTTGTTGTTTCCTCTACTTCAAGTACATTAATACCAGGAGTCCATGCATATATTTGTAAAACAACAATCTTCAACAAAAAATATGTAAGTAGATATTTCATCATGTTGTTTTCTCGGGTTGTTTCTTGCAATGTGATGCGTGTATCCAGGTAGGTTTTCCTTCCAGCTTTACTGAGGTGGCGGTGGTCAAGAGTACTTGGTAAGGACCTTCAAACCTGGGTTCCAATGTCTTTCTGGTGTGTTTCTTCACATATACATAATCCCCTGGTAGCAGAGTATGTGTACCTGTTATTGAATTAGGGTCTGGAAGAGAAGAATACACACTTTTGTGGATCTTAGTTAGACGTTGTTGTAATTGTATCACATATGCAGTCAAACTATCACATTGCAATTGCATATTCTGTGGAAAGTATAAACCCAATCTAGGTGCATTCCCAAAAAGTATCTCATATGGGGATAATCCTGTCTTTCCTGTTGGAGTGTACCTTATAGAGAACAAAGCCAAAGGCAGGCATTCTGGCCAAGGCTTGTTTAACTCTTGCATGGCTTTTTGTATTTTTAACTTTATTGTCCCATTTACTCTCTCCACTGATCCTGAACTCTGTGGGTGGTAAGGGGTGTGAAAACTTTGTTGAACCCCTAACATGGTCATCACATTCTGCATGATTTCTCCTGTAAAGTGTGTCCCCCTATCTGATTCTATGGTTTCAGGAAGACCAAACCTAGGTACTAACTCAGTGATCAGTTTCTTAGCTGTGGCTTTAGCTGTAGCCGATTTTACTGGATAACTTTCAGGCCAACCTGAGAATAAATCGATACACACGAGGACAAATTCAAAAGGGCCGCTCTTAGGCATTTGTATGTAATCAATTTGCAGTCTCTGGAAGGGGTATTGGGCCCGGACCTGGTGTTTTCGTGGGGTTTTTACTCTCTGTCCTGGGTTATTCAGGAGACAGATTTGGCAGGCTGCACAGTAATTTCTTGCAGTGCTACTGAATCCGGGGGCGAGCCATCCTTGGTTCACAATCCTATACATGGAATTGGAACTGACATGTGTGGGTAGGTGAACTGCCGCTGCCATTGCTGGGTACAGAGAGGCAGGCAGGCATATTTTGCCCCCTTCCCTCCATACATTGTCAAGGTCTGGTGCTGCTCCCATTCTGACCCACTTATCTTTCTCGCTCTCCCCTGCTTGCTCCTGTAATTTACTCAGCTGCTGCCATGTTGGTTCTGGGATACTCACCTCTACCGCTGCTAAGGTCTCAGTGCTTCCTTCCCCTAGAGCTGCCTGTTTTGCAGTCAAATCTGCAAATGCATTTCCTTTTGCCTCAATTGTTTTTGCGCTCGTGTGTGCCGCTATCTTCATAATGGCTACTCGTTTAACCTTTTGAAGATTGTTCAGGACTCTCTTAATCCCTTCTCCATGTTTTACAGGTGTACCTGCTGCTGTCAGATAACCTCTAGCCCTCCATATGTGGCCATAATCATGCGCTACACCATAGGCGTAAGCGGAGTCAGTGTAAATATTCCCTTCTCGCCCTTTTAAGTATTCTAAGGCTTGTTCTAAAGCTTTTAATTCTGCTTCTTGTGCTGACATGTGGGCTGGTAAGGGCTATGCTTAAATCACCTGTGTATCAGTCACTACGGCATACCCTGTGTGATATTTACCCTTGTCATCAGCAAACCTACTGCCATCTATGTACAAAGTGTGCTCAGCGTTTAAAATTGGTGTATCTGTAACATGTGGGAATCCCATTGTCTCCTGTTCCATGAGCTGAAAACAATCGTGCTCATTTACTTCCTTAAACAAAAGAGTGTTTAGGTACCTCATTTCCTTTCTCACTAGTACTATTAGTACTATTATTCCCCCTTGCCAAATCTGGTGACTGAAGAGGCAAAAAGGTGGCCAAATTTAAAGTTGTACAGCGCTGAAAAGTGACATTTGGAGGTAAGAGTAAAGTACACTGTAACCTTAATTGCCTAGCCATTGAAATGTGTTTGGGCTGTACCTGAGACAAGATTGCATGTATGTCATGTGTGGTATGCACTACGACTGGATTGTCTAGAACAATCTCTGATGACTTATCTATGATAATTGACACTGCAGCTACCGCCCGTACACAAGACGGTGAACCTCTAGATACTGGATCTAATGCTGCTGAAAAGTAAGCGATTGGTCTTTGTTTTACATGTGCCTGTGTCAGAACACCTGTGGCGTGTCCAGTGATCTCAGCAATGTACAGAATAAATATCTTGGTGTAATCTGGTATACCAATAGCCGGGGCAGAAATCAACAACTTTTTCAAAGTGATAAACGACTCATAAGCTATTTCTGTAAGCATATACGGTACAATTTTCAAACAATCGTATAATGGCTGCATCAAAGCGCTAGCATGTGGTATCCACTGTCTACAATATGACACGATACCTAAAAACATACGCAATTGTTTGAAATTCCGTGGGGGTAACATTCCCTTTATCACTTGAACCCTCTCCTCAGTGAGATGTCTCGTACCCTGTGATATACAATGTCCCAAAAAGATAACTTTTTCCTGACACACTTGTAACTTTTTCTTATTAACCTTGCAACCTTTTTCTGCCAAAAATCGCAACAAATCAAGGGTGGTGGCCAAACAAGTTTCTTTGTCAGGGCAGCATAACAATAAATCATCCACATATTGTAACAATACACAGGAATCTGGTGGTACCCATTCTCCCAACACCGTTTGCAATGCTTGCGAATACAAGGTAGGTGAATGCGCCATACCCTGAGGTAGGCGTGTCCAGGTTAGTTGCCGATTTTTTATTGAAAATGCGAACCAAAGTTGGCATTCTTCAGCAAGCGGGACGGAAAAGAAAGCATTCGCTAAATCTATAACCGTAAAGTACATACTGGTTGATGGTATTTGTGACAGTAATGTATGTGGATTGGGTACTAAAGGTGTCATCGGGGCTAGTATTTTGTTGACCGCTCTAAGGTCTTGGACCATTCTATACTTAACCGGACTACCGGCTACTGATTTCTTTTTAACCGGGTACAAGGGAGTGTTTGCCGGTGATTTTACCTCTTTTAGAACTCCACTTTTTAAGAAGGATTGGACCTGCATTTCTATGGCCGTCTCTTGGGGTGCACTAAGTGGATACTGCTTTTGTTGGGGAAGCACTGCTCCTGGAATCAGCTGTAGGGTAACCGGAGGTATGGGCAAAAGTCCAACATCAGCTGGATGTTTTTCCCATAGTTCTCCTGGAAGGGACGACAAAATCTGATCTAAGTCTGAAGGAGGTGTACCGGACAATTCCGATTCCTCCTCTAGGTATTGTATCAGGTTACACATTTCCATGTGTTCTTGATTATCCCCTATAGCTAAGGTGACAGTGCCATCTGGGTGATAGGTAATGTTAGCTCCTATTTTCTGCAAAATGTCAGCTCCTAACAAATTAGTGGGGGCTCCTCTGGATACCAGAAAGCGTGAAAGGAACATGTGGTTTCCTACTTTAACTTTCAGAGGTTTTGTAAGCGGGGCGTCGGCTAAAATGCCATCATATCCAGTTATTAGTAAAGTGTCAGGTGATTTTTGGCCAGGGAGTAGTTCAGAGTCAGAAAGTAACGAGCGTGAAGCTCCTGTATCGACTAAACAAGAGATTTTCTTATTACCAACCGTTATATTTGTCTTAAGCATTGTTGTTTTGGATTTTTCTAAAACCGGGGTGAGTCATGCTCGTGGACCATCTCCCTGCTGCCTGATATGACTATTTTTGTTGTCCCTGGGCTGGTTCCTTCTCTGATTAACTGGAGAATCAACACCTTCCTCTCCTTCATCCCTTATTCTTTTCTTACAGTTGCGTCTGATGTGACCAATCTTGTTACAGTAGTGACAGGTAAGGGGTTTGCGAAAGGAACCTCTACCTTGCTCTTGGGGACCCCCGAGTGCGTTGATAGCATGAGATTTCCTCCCTTTGGTTTCTGCTAAGTCCGCCTCTATGCCTTGCGCTTTTTGTAACAACGTCCCTCTATCTCTAGTTGCCCTCCACTCTGGTGTGCAGGCTTTCAGTCTCTCACTTATCTGTGGAATTAATCCCTCCATAAATTGTCCATTGAAGGCTCGGATTGTGACTGGCAGGGCCAAGTCCAATCCCTCATCTGCCATCATACTTTCCATAGATAAGTAAAATTCCGATACAGTCTGTCCTGGCATTTGCTTCATGGGTGATATGGACCCCCTCTCCTGTTGTTTTGCCTGACAAAAAGCTTCTAATCTAGCAATAAAAGGGCCCCTTGAGTCTATATGTCTGACATGTCCTGCCTCCAGGTTGCCCTCCCCATCAACTTGTCCTGCAGGTCTGTGTGGACCTATTTCTGTCATAAACTGGTTAAACAGGGTCAGAGTCATTTTGTGTCTGCATAGATCCTCCCCATCCTGCCAGGTCGCTTCATGTGTATTCATTAACTGTGTCACAAATCTACAAAAAAACAGCTGGCTTTACTATAATGCATGTATCAGTGCGTACGGGAGCTACAGTTTCTGAATGAAATTCTTGTGCCCCACAATGCACACATTCTACTGCCCATTCTGGGTTTTGTGCTCCACAATCCTGACAAACCCATCCTCTCCCCTCAAGTACCGGATATATCTTGTGTGGTTTGCGTTCTACGTCAGTGTATGGGGGTGGGATGCTGAGCTGGGAGCCTCGACATTTTTTGTTCTTCTATCTTTCATATCCCAACCATCACAATCTGGATTATACTTCCACCCCTCTTCTTTCGCTCTATTTGAAACCTTAATTAAGCATTGAACCTGACTCATCCATTGCTTCTCTAACACCTCTCCTTGTCTGTCCCTTTTTATTTCACTTTTTTTTTTTTTTTTTTTTCTCTCACTATTTCACTCCATACATCCGGGTCTAAACCCGCTGCTCCTTTCACCTTAAATTTACGAAGGACATCCTTTAAGTCCCGTGCTTCATCTTCTCCACAGATGTTTTTAATTATCTGTGGCACTGTGTAATGTGCTACAATTCCCTGACGGGGTTTTGTGTTCCTCTGGCCCATTCTAACAGTCCTGCCTAGGTAGCGTGTGGGACACTTAGTGTACAATATAATGCGGCTACAACATATACAAGAATGAATAATTACTTTATATGCTAGCCCAATAGCAAACCAGCTAAGTTACACTAGTTCCTCGTTGCCTTCCTCCTAGGGTGCTAGAATTCTAGAAACCTCTCCGGAATGAGATTTCTGAAACCGAATTACTTTATATGCTAGCCCAAAAATAAATAATTACTTTATATGCTAGCCCAATAACAAACCAGAATGCGGCTACAACATATACAAAAATGCGGCTACAACATATACAAGCATTCCTTTAAGTGGCCAGGTATCCGACTAGATCTCGGGACTTTGTTGAGACCTTATTCCCCCCCTCGTATCTGGGAATCCCTCTCATACACTCTTATCCCTGCTTTATGGAGCAGACAGGGCTTATACTCTCAACTCGTCTATGGTTTATGAGTTAGATGTGAGGTTAAGCATAAGCGTCAGACCCCCAAGCTCACAAGCCCTCAGGTTCCCAATCGTGTGAGGTAAGGCGCATTCTGTTGCTTAGTTTGGCAATCCCCTTCTAACTCATACCATCCTTGACAAGGCTCATTCACTTTCTCAACAAGACAGACAAGACAAACACAGATAACAAAACAAACAAATAATTCCAGCAATATAAACTAAAATATGCAGTAATTCTAGACTCACCACTACAGAGGCTGGTGTTTTAAAACCAGGAGAACCGTAACTGACAGAACGGATAGGCACAAATCAGGGGAGCACAGAATATAAGAAAAATAAAGCTTTTTCTTACCTGCGCAGGTTTTTTTTGATCTGTGATTCCCGGAATGCCTATTTCTTTTGTTCTGTCAGCGTAGCTCATCCACCTCTTGTAGTATCATCGGTGAGTTCCTCGTCCGGGCGCCAAAATGTTAGATGCAACTGTTAAATAAGTTGCTTATAGTTTATATTGCTTTGCCAAATTATTGCTTCATATAGGAATTAAGACACAGAGTCAGAAATCCGTGTATCAGTTCTTGAGCATAATGGACTGCTGCTCTTTAATCTTTCCAAGGCCTTTTATACAAACAATAGCATTAGCACAACCCCCCCACACAGGGCAAGGGTAAACAACAACAGGAGTCACCTGGGTTACGAACACAAGCTTCAACACCATGGCAATATAGTTACAAGACAACAAAAGCAGCTTCAATTGGGTTCAACAGCCAAAAAGTTAAAAACAGATTTACATGTAGGCATCATATTAAGTGAGAACTCTAAATTAAATCCCTGACCTTATCACCCCATTGAACAGATCTCTGCTCCGGAGTTCCTGGGTCTTCACATCTGCTGTGACTATTAAAAAACAATTTATGGCAGGGTGATATCAAGTTGTGAGTATTCAGGATGTATAGAAGCCAGAAGCTGACTCAGCCCCTGCACACTACTGGGATCTAAAATAGCACTTTTTTTTTTTTTGGCTGCCCTTCCAAGGCCCAATCTATATATGAATATCAATGATAACAATGGATCAATATATATTACATGTTTTTAAAGCTGTATTGTCTCCAGGAAACTGTCAAAACATTCTTCCCTTCCAAAGGACCATTCATTTTTAAACAGAATGCATTAATTCCTCATTATTGATTGGCTGCTATAAAACAGAAAGTGGGGTAATGGTAATAAATTAGAGCACCAATATATAAACACAAGAAGAAAAATACCACTAGATATCAAAGAAATTACAGTGCAGGATTTAAAGAAATGCCTACAATAATAACAGATGGCATCAACCATAACTATGTCCACGAGAGGATATCCTGAAATCTTTATTGCCAGAGGGCCCATTAAGATGCCTGTGTTGACAGTGAGTCATATTGACAATTTCCAAATTAGCACACAAGACCGCTGTCGTTAGTCAGGCAACAGCAACCATCTGGTCTCTTGTCAGCTCCTTGTGTGAGCGCTCTGTCAGCCTTTAATTATGCAGTGCTGACTTCCAGCTTTACATTCTAGCTTCATTTGTTCTGACAAAAGCGTCTTCTAGAATTGCTGCATTTTGCAGTCATATGCATCTATTACAAAGATTCATAGAATAAAGGTGAATCTCTGCAAATACAACCAGCAAGGTCATTATGTCAGTAGCTAGAACAGTTTATTGGAAACATATGTGAAATTTCCCATAGTTCAGGTTACAAAGTGCCATTATAGCCATTGTGCTTCTAGTGGTCTTCACTGCTGATGTTTGCTTTACGTAGCACTATGCAAAAGAACTCAATCTGGTTCAGTATATTAAAAAGGAGTAGTAACCAAAACTCTTTTGGCTGTACTTCTCCTGTAGGTCACAGGAGTGCAGTTTGTTCTACACTTCTGTGATCAGTTTTCAGCCGACAGCAGGCTAAAGTCCGCTGTTTACTGACATCACTTAGCTGGTCTAGGCTCAGGAAAAATCCCGACCATATGGTCAGGATCCAACCAAATGCCCAGAGTGGCACCCGACTCAGTCTCTCAGAGATCTGAGCCTGAGCCAGCCTCCTCCACCTCCGGGTGTTCCAGTGAGCACTGGGGGGGGGGCAGCACAGAGAGTTGGTGACTGACAGTGGAGAACTGAGCAATCAGTGGTGTTTGATCACTCAGTACTCACTGCAGCTGGGACAGATGCAGCTTTGGATCTATACTGCATCCACCTATGTGAGTAAATGCCCATAACTTTTCTTTTAAAAAGGTAGTATTAAAGCTTAATTTTTTTAAAATAACAAACATGTTAAATTTACAGTACCTGCACTGTGCAATGGTTTTGCACAGAGCAGCTTCGATCCTCTTCTTTTCAGGTCCCCCGCCGCCACACCAGGCTCCGCCCCCTCAAGCAGTGCCCCCAGAAAAAAAGCTGCTTGCCCTTGGGGCACCACTGCCCCGAGCTGCTGCTCTATGCATCCTTAAGAGCTTCCCCCCCCCCCGCTCTCTCCTCATTGGCTCACAGGCTGTGATTAATAGCAGTGGGAGCCAATGGTGTCCCGCTGCTGTCTCAGCCAATGAGGAGGGAGAGTGCTGGGACAGCCAAGGCTATCATGAAAATCGCTGGACTGGAGGGAGCTCAGGTAAGGATTGGGGGGGCACTGCACACAGAAGGTTTTTTAACCTCATGCATACAACTTTTTTTTCTTTTTTTACATTTCTTCAGTTACTTCCTGATTTCTTGCTTGGGCAAATGATGTAATACATTCCAGGAGTCTTCATGGAGGAGGAGGAGAAGATGAGAAGGGTTTTTCTCAGCTAAGTACACTCCCCTGCATGCGTGCCTGAGCTAAGGGCAGATAGATTTCAGGAAGTAAATGCTACATGAATGATTTGCCCTTATTCAACATGGCCACAACCAGAGATGCTAGGGGGTTGTTTTTCAAAGTGATTTGTCAACAAAATAAAGCATGAAGACATGGATGGATGGGGAAGTTTGCTTTGAATATTAAAAATGAATTAAATAGCATTTTAGGTTTGTGGTGCTCAGATGCAGTAAAGAGCCATTTGCCATTGTGAACAAGGCCAAAATGAGTGAACATTGAAACATAGCTTGAGAACAAACCACTCTCTGGTGTAAGGAATTATTTTTATGTACAATATACCTAGCATGTTAACATTATAATAGGAACGTTTTTATAGCGTGACTTTAGATCTCTTGTAACACCTCCTGAAAGGGGTCTGACACATCATGTCTTTCAGCTTGCATTTAACACCATCTAGAAATCTGTTACCACTCACAGATGTTCTATTTCTTTCATTGTGCCAAATAGTTACCATAAGGAGCTCTGATAAAAATAACCGGGGTAAATCACATACAGCTAAAAGGTTCTTCGCCAGAAAACACAACCCATAGCAACAGTGACATCAATGCCTGTTCAGTTAATAAACATGATCTCCATGTCAGGAATGGGTTTTGTCATCTAGGATACCAGCTAAGGGAATATTACCCTGATATTAACCTCTCACCACTCATCACTTTAAAAAAAGGTCTTCACAGACCACTCTATGATATGAATAGAAGTATTACAGTGATCTCGAATATGCTTGGCTAACCACAAGAATTAATCCAAAGCCTGCCCTAAGCTGAAGTATAGCTCTTATTAACAAAATAAGGAGCGAGCATGAAGCAGTAAAATGAACGAAGAACGACTCACAGCTATGTGTGCATTCACCTACATTGTGGTGCCTGTTCACTTTGAATCGATCTTCAGTGTCTTACCTACATTTTTAGCCATGCAAACTCCAAATTATGACCTTTATAAAAGGCAAATAGAAAATGGAACACTGAGACAATGCAGTATTTACATCAAAGGCTGTCTATACAGAAGCAGGGACGAGCAGCCATTAATAACAATCGGCCATTTCCACATGAATTCTCCCCTCCCCCAATCCCTATGGAGTCAGCTCAATGTAAGCACTGCACAACTGCAGATGGTATTCTTGCATTAGGTATATAAAAAAAGCCTTAAAATAAATAAATAATAAATATTTGATTACAAGTATTTTTATAGTACCATCAATTTACACTTTACATATATTATACATTCACATCAGTCCCGGCCCTCAAAGAACTTACAAGCTAAGGACCCTATCCCACATACCCCATAGGACACGGATGGCAAAAAAAACTAACACCACAACAGATAGGGGTTATAACCCTCTCTAATCTATCCAAAATGAAATAAGTTTTGCCCTTAGTTCTACCTTTTAGGTTATTAAAGTGGATGTAAAATCTTACAACCTTGAAAAGCCCACCGCAATCCTAACAAATCATTAACCATTAGGATACTCCCCAAAAAGCTAAAAATCGCTGTTTTCCTAATTTTTTTAACTGGTAATATAGTTCATCACGTGACTGCAGTGCCCCTGCATTGATACCCATAGAGCAACTGGTGGGCGTGTACATTCTCTTCTAGGCATGTGATGTGCAATGTTACAATAAGGCAGAAATGAGTGACGCAGGGCAGAGCTGACTGGCTAGGGAGAACAGGGACTGACAACAGTAGAGGAGCATGTGACATGCATATGTCACAAGGGTGGAAACGGAGCTGGCTGCTGGCTGGGACTGACATCCGTACAAAGAAAAGTCAGTAAGCAGCCGCTCTCAGGTGCACAAACCAGCTGTTGTCTGTCCGAGAGAGGAGGGCTCTTGAATGGCTTGATTGGATTCAATTTCATTTTTTCTAATCAGCCATTTGTAATAGGAAATAGTGGACAATACAAAATGTAATGTCACTAATCATAGAAATCTTCTGCAGATTCTAATTTTTGCCTGGAATTCCACTTTAAAAGTGGAACTATAGGGAGATTTTTTTTTCTATTTTTTTTCCCATAGCCAAAAACAGGAAGTGATAGGAAATCCCTGCAAATTAAGGGAATCCCTTGGGGACCCCCAGGTCACCACCAGAACTAATGTCCCCATTGGAAGATTTTCCTTTTATTTCTTTTCTCGGGACAACCCAAAATTTGGAATTTTCTTTTACTTTTACTTTCACTTTCAACAATAATGGTAAACAGGACAAATAGAGAGGCTAAATCTCCCTAAAAGGGGGAAAAATAGCAATGAAAGCTGACAGGTGTTCTAATCCCTCTCCATTCTGTCCAAAAGTTTTGCCTTTAGTTGTACTTTAATGAGAATACTCCCAACTGTACCCCATGCACACAATATACAACTTTTGTTGTCTGATTTCCTTTAGATTTACCTAAACCATGTAGTGCAAGGGCCTGCGTGAATACAAATTGAAACTCTTAAAAAGTGACACTAAACCTTCGTTTTGTTTTTTTAACCACTTCAATACAGGGCACTTTTGCACCTTCCTGCCCAGGCCAATTTTCAGCTTTCAGTGCTGTCACTTTTTAAAAGACAATTGCATAGCCATGCTGCATTGTACCCAAACTAATTTATCATTTTGTTCCCACAAATAGAGCTTTCTTTTGATGGTATTTGATCACCTCTGCGTTTTTTATTTTTTTGCTACGCGAAAAAAAAAAAAAAAGAACAATTTTTTTTTTTTTAAGTTTCTTTGTTTTTGTTATAAAATTTTGTAAATAAGTATGTTTTCTCCTTCACTGATGGGCACTGACAAGCTGCACTGATAAGGCGGCACCAATGAGATGGCACTGATAGGTACTTATGGGTGGCACTGATAGACGGCACTGCTGGCCACTGATAGGCATTGATGGGCACTGGTAGGCATTTTTCACTGGCACCAATTGGCAGCTGCCTGGGCACTGATTGTTATTTGCCTGGTGGTCTAGAGTGGCATACCTAGTGGTCCAGTGTGGTGGCTATCCCTGGTGGTCCCGGCGGCATCCTGGTGGTCCTGGGCGGATAAACAATCAGCACAGACCCCCCGTCAGGAGAGCAGCCAATCGGCTCTCCTCTACTCGCGTCTGCCAGACGCGAGTGAGGAAAGGCCGATCAACGTCTCTTCCTGTTTACATCATGATCACACATGATTTGACACAGCTGATCACGTGATAAAGAGTCTCTGTCAGAGACTCTTTACCTAGATCGGAGTTGCGGTGTATCAGACTGACATACCGCAACAACGATCGCCGCGATGCGTGCCCCCTGCGTACCAGCGGCTTGATATCCTGAGAACGCCATATGACCTCCGGTCAGGATATCACAACCACTTTGCCAATGTCATATTGCTATATGGCGGGCGGCAAGTGGTTAAATAACAAACATATCATACTTACCTCCACTATACAGTTCGTTTTGCACAGTGTAGCCCCGAAGCTCCTCTTCTGGGGTCCCCCAGTGGCGCTCGTGGCTCCTCCTTGCATCGGTAAACCCCCTGGGAGGAGCGCTCTCCCTGGGGGTTACCTTGCGGGCGCGTTCCCGAGTCCAGCATTTGCGTCTATAGACACAGAATGAAGGCCGGACTCAGCCCTGCTCCCTGGCGCCTGCATCATTGGATTTGATTGACAGCAACGGGAGCCAATGGCTGCGCTGCTATTGATCTATCCAATCAAGAGCCGAGAACCCCGGGCAGAGAGGAAGAGCGTGTCTCCGCTGAGGGAACGAGGAGCTCAGGTGAGTAAAACGAGGGGGGGGGGGGGGGGAGGCAGCTGGGGGCCGGTCAGTGTCAGAAGTTTTTTTACCTTAATGCATAGGTTTGACCTCCTATTATATGGTTTTGGTAAATCTAGAGGAAAAATCCTAAAGAAAATTGTATAGTGTGTATCCAGCTTTAAAGCCCAACTCCAACTTTCAGACATATTTAAAAGTTTAACCACAAACATCATAAACCAAAATGTATTAAAAGTGGGAGTAAACTCCCATTTATGATTTTTGCCTATAGGTAAGCCTATAATAAGGCTTACCTATAGGTACTGTAAATATCTCCTAAATGTGCACCGTTTAGGAGATATTTACTTTAGATGCAGCCGGTGAGATCACCGGCGCATGTGCTCTGAAGGAATGGCATGCCTGTGTTGTACCTTCAGAGCCGTGCTGTAAACAGAGTCATCATCAAAATTGTCATCGCCGGCTCGGCCAATGAGATAGCCGAAGCCTGCGAACCTGGAAAGACCGGGTGAAGATGGAATCGCCTTCAGTGGTGACAGCACTGTATGCGATGCATACTAGCACATTATGAATTAAACTGCCGGGGACCGTTTTTTTTTTTTTTTTAATGCGGTTTACTACTGCTTTAAACCTTCATCGCCAACAATATCAAAAGAAGTTGTACAGAAATGTTCTACTTGCTGACATATGCTTAAAGCAGGTAAATCACACTCTGGTCATGTCCAGAAAATAAGTGAGAGCCAGGTTTAAGTATGCACCTATGGAGAAAAATCAAAATCGGAGCATTCCTTTACCTGGCTGTGACACAGCAGCCGCTGTAAACTGGGTGGCCCATGGAGGGGGCGTCTTCTGTCCTCCAAACTGAGCCATTGTAGGGGGAAAGCGTCAGAATTCTATGACTGTAGCCTGCAGGAAACAAACAGAACCCCATAAACTTTGAGCTGATGAAAAGCAAAAAACCCATCAATATCAAAGGCAGACCTACACAAAGAGCAGATATTGTTCTACAATACATTATAGTACCAGAAATCTTGTTAGATATCATACAAGCTACAGCAGTCCACTAAAAAAAAAGCATTCAAGTACTTGATTTGAAGTAGCATTGCGTTGGGTGAAATCAGCTGTAACAAATTAAAACTTTTTTTTTTTTTTCTTTTATTAGATCATTGATTATTAGATCATTAATCATTGCTACCTCTTGTGATAGGGTAGACCACAGTCTTCCAACACTGATAAGATACTTTTTCCTCTATGGGCAGCAGATGTCCCTTTGTTATTTGTACAACATTCAGCTGAGAGAGGACCTCTGCTATCAGTGTGTAAGCACTGGTCTGACATGCCTCCTTCTAAGTCAGAGCTAAAGCTCTCCAATCACAAAAGATCAAAAACTTTGCCGAATGCTGAGTTATTGGTCCGACTTGACAGGGGTGCATCAGAGCGTGGCAGAGAGACCACTGCTTACACATAAACAGCAATGGTCCCCTCGCACAGGGAAAGGCTGACTTTGTCCAAAAGGAGCTCAAGTGAAACAACCAATAAGATCTTCACAAGTTACCATCTGGCTCTTCTACAAGCTTTTTTTTTTGCATTTAAGGGAAATTTTAGTTGAGTGTTATTGTTTGTCTAGAGTTCTTTCTATTCCATAAAGACCCATTAGAATGGGCGGAACGCTCTCCTCCCTGTGAAAAGTGACCCATGGTGTGAAGTAGCAGCTTACTAGACAGATATTCAGGAGGCAATACTGCAGCCTCCTGAATTGCTGTTTTTTTTTTTTAGCCAAAGGAAGGTTTCCAAATGGGGATACAAAGCCGAAACCGGGAGCCAAGCATTTTCTTGTGGTTACAGCGCAGCCTCACACGTCACGGATGGTGGTAGTACCACCTGCAACAGCTTGTATAATGCTGGGCATGTTAACTTGCTGCTCGGAGGTCAGTAAAACCGCAGTTTACCAGACCATTTTTACCACCCCTCACCCATTTGTGTAAATGAGGCCCAAGTGACACTTGGTGCTCTGTTACCACAAACATGTTGGCTAAAGTGGCCAATGTCACAAATGGTTGATTATAGGTTTGTTCATTATCTCCTACAACCAAAGTCATAAAGTCATTGCTGACCTGTTCCAGGGACCAAGTAGCTACAGTATTATCACAAAACGATTTTGCTACAAATATTTAAAAAAACAAACAAAAAAAAAAAAACACTACTACTAGGATGACCGGTGGAAGCTTTATAATGACAGCACAGTACACCTGAATCTGAAATAATTCACTTGTTACTAAAATGCAAAGGAAACCTTTCCTAGGAGACCCACAGAGTGGCATTGCCAAATTCTCATTTTGAAGGTTAGTTTCTTGGCTGACCTGCCATGCTGACCTTATGACAAATACTTGGAGTTAAACCAGAACAAGGTGCAGATATGGCTTCCTGACTTTTCTGATCTGCAAACTGGTTCCAAGTCAGTGACAAAGTATCAAAGCCAAAGGGACAATAAAACCGATCCAAACACTTGATAATGCTAAAAATAAAGATGGACAAAGATGTCATAAGACCACCAGACCTGCAGTGGGATCCAACCTTTAGGTAGAGCTCAAGGCATAAACATTAACAGGTCACCAGTACATTTGAGTTCATATTATGAATTGAGAGAACACCTTCTGGCTAATCATAAGGAGGAGATATCAGCAAGCAGACCAAGTTTTTTTTCCTTTCTTTTTTTAACCTATCTGAAGAAAATATGTGGTTGCCACTGCTTAGCTGTCCTGCTCATTCTTTGACATCAATGTTATTAAAGTGGTTGTAAACATCAGACATGAAATATGAACTAAGCATATCCCTCTATAGTTTGTACTCGTCTCAATTAAGAGCATTAAGTATCATTTCTATCTGCTTTGTTCCTCTGCTATCCACATAAATCACTTATGACAAGTTTTCCTGACACCAAGAGAAAGATGGTGACGGGGAGGGATCTCCAGCAGATTGACAGCCTCAGCTCTGTTCCTGTGTGTTGTGTGGAGAGGGGGGTGTCCCTTCCCTTCAATCAGCTCTCCTCACTGAGATCTGCTAAGTATAACTTTAGCTCTCTGCCCCATTTTCTGAAAGCTCAGACAAGCTTCATAAAATTATTGACTTTGAATAGATGTAGAGGAAAAAAAAAAAGACTGCAGACAAACAGGTACAACTTATGTAGGATGATTTAATTTCATCTTTGTGTATCACCTGAGACCAGTCACTTCACTGGGTATATGTAAGGGTTTACCACCACTGTAATCAATAGCCCAAAACAAGAATGCAGAACGGTGTGTCTGACTTCACTATGACCTCAGTCACTGCATGCTTCTTTCAGACAGGTCTGTAGCTCAGGAGGATTTGGATACAAGAGATGGACCATGACTACTACAATCCCAGTGATTTTAGAGCTTTTTTTATGTGGTTTACTACCCACAAACAAGATGGTTATCTTAAAGTGGATGTAAACTCGAAAAAAAAATGTTTCAATTAAGGCTTGCACCTTGTACAGTATAGGATTTCATGTCATCTGTGCCCAGTCTTGCCACAAAGAGTTAATTCAGCCCTGAGCAGTCCTCTTATCTTTTTTCAGTAAGATAAAAACTGACACACAGAGAAATAGGAGTCAGTTCTTCCCCCCTTGCTGTGAGTGACAGGCGATTTACATATCTCATGCACTAGCCTGAGAGATAGACATTCTGTGTACTTCAGATCCCCTCCTCCTTTCTTCTCCAACTCTCCCAGGATTGGCTGCTCCACACCTCAGCATGATTGGACATGCTGAAGTCATGTGGTGACTTTTCTGGGTTTTGACTGGATGTTGGTGATCATAGCAGAAGTTCAGTGTAAGAAATACACAGGAGAAAATGCATGTTGAGAGGGGAGTGTAGAGGTGGGCGGGGAATGTACTGACATCACGACTCCACCCACCGAGCTCCAGACAACAGGCCCACCAACAGAAGCTGCAGTTTTTCGGGTCTCATAACAGACAGAGGGGAGATATTTGACAGGTAAAGATACATGCAGGAGGCGTGTATATCCTTATAGATAACCCCTATGGCAGTAGTTTAGAAAGGATGAGAGTGGGCTTACATCCACTGTATGTGTGAAGGTGCTCTTCACTCCTTGCCATTGGTGCCCCCATTGCAAGCCCTGTTCTATAGGGGCAACTGTGCGCATCCACAGACACACGCACTCCCTGCTCTCTGCTAACAGGTTTTGACTGACAGCAGCAAAAGCCTATGGCTTCCACTGCTGCCTTTGTCTCCTGGGAGAGCATGAAGTAAGGAGAGTGGTGCTTCAGACAGGACAGCAGTGGATCAGCGAGAAGAGCCAGGTAAGTGTTTAGGGATTGGAAACAGTTAGTGGGGTGTTTTTTTTTTTTTTTTACCTTAATGCAAGCAAACAGTTATCCTTTAGAACCATATTAACTTCTGGGGATATCCACTATCAAGTCAGCTGCACTGCAAATCAACAGAAAACAACGCCGCACACAACTGACTACGTGCTTCACTTCTGGTTGTGTTAGCAGTAAATACACATTGTTAAAGGACCACTGTAGTTTTAGGACACATTAACAGGTTTTAATGCTGAACCTGAAAACAAACTTTGCTAGAGGGAAGGCAGAAGAGACATATGGTTTCTTACCTGCCTGCTCCCACAGTTCTTTAGTATGTACCAACCAAAACAAATTTTTATAGTTCATGTCACTCAAAAACTGCATCAAAAAAATGCAAAATGGGTGCATTCTTGCTGTGTTTTCACCGCAACAGAAGCGCAATGAACCAGTGTGAAGACATAGAAAGAATTTAAAAAGGGATGCATTTTTCTAGAGCTTTTCTTGTGCTTTTTTTAGTGCAAAGCACTTCAAAAACAATTAAAAAAAAAAAAAAATCGAATATAATACAATTATGTATAAAAAATTGATTTTTTTTTTTTTTTTTAATTTTAAAACTGTGCATTTTTGGCTTTGGTTAAGTGCATCGAGAATTTTTGGTTTCGGTCCAGAATGAAAATACACTATGAAATACATTTTACAAAATAGCAAAGCCAATTTTAAAAACCTGCTGACAGGAAAGGATTTTATGACAGAAGAGACTCTGTATGCATCTTCTGTCATAACTGCTTCTCCTTGCCTGTCAGCATTTGTGCACACTGAGCCCCGCATGCGCAGCTCAATGTACAGTCTGCACTGTGCTGTAGTGAAGTAACAGTCATGTGCATGTATGGGATTTATGCCATCCCAGCCAATCAAGAGACCGAGAACTCAACATCTTACAGGGATATGCAATTGGTGGACCTCCAGCTGTTGCAAAACTACAAGTCCCATCATGCCTCTGGGTGTCATGCTTGTGGCTGTCAGAGCCTTGCTATGCCTCATGGGACTTGTAGTTGTGCAACAGCTGGAGGTCCGCTAATTGCATATCCCAGATCTAGAACACCAGGAGAAGAAGAGGGAAGCACCTAGCAACAGAAGGAAGCACTGACACCACAGTGCTAGAGAGGACCATATGCAAGGTAAGTGTGCCATAATATACTGTGCATACTAACATTATTGTATACTGCTCCTGGGGGCCACAATTTTTCTTTTGGGGTGGTGGTTTAGTTTTGCTTTAACAAAGTAATAATGAATAAAAAGCTGCATTGATTTCCATGCATTTTTAACTTGTTTTCACCCTGCCTTTTTAAATCAGGCTTAATATCTTTGCCTCACCCCCGTTTGATTTAATACCTTTGGTTCCACCCTCCCCCATCATCTCTGATGCCTCTCTTCTTTCCAGTTCTGTTCTAGAGATCTGTGATCTGTACACTACAGCTACTCTCATGCCTTCTTTTATGGCACTTTGTTGAATGTGTGTGTGTAATATATATATATATATATATATATATATATATATATATATATATATATATATATATATATATATATATATACACACATACACACACACACACACACACACACACACATACATATATACACACACACACACACACACTGCATAGACAAGGAAATCTGCTTTCCGTCCAATTGATTTATTTCATATTAATGCACTTCGGTGGACAGACTGCATTTGAATGTGCTGTGCATTGCACGGAGTCTAATGAAATGTCATTTTGTGACATTAGAAGAAAAAGAAAAAGGTAAACAGTACAATGTGCTGTAACAATGAATCACACCACCAGTGGGTACATGTAATACTGAGCATAATGCTCACCCAGCGCTGTGAATGGGCCCTAAGCCTCTCTTGTCCCTGGTCATTCAGACAGACTACATGTAAACACAAAGTTTGGATTGGGTCAGTGACGATAGTCATCAAAGCAGGGGGGAAAAAAATGGCTGCTTGTTACCTCTGTATACATGAAAGGAGTCCATGTGTTTTATAAAAGTTACATTTTGCAACACGAAACATGAAAAACAAAGTTACCTAATGTGACAGTTACAAATGAATACCATGTTTCTGTTCAGTATTCTTCTCGGATAGAAACTGACTGCTGACATGGCTCCCTACTACAAATTACACCAACCTAAGGAGATGAGGGGAATGTAGTACACATACAACCCTAATGCAGAAACGTTGGAGCCGACATACAAACAACCAGGCTTATGCTTCGAATGCAAACAAAAATGGAATCTGATGGACTGCTATAGAGAACATGCTTTGGGTTTGCTATGGTTTTCATAATGGTCTTTGTTCCCACAAGCAGGAAGTTCTCTTGTTTAAGAAATAATGGATCAGTTTACAGTTACAACAAGAATGAGAGAACAATACAGGGAAGAACTGGTCCTGCAAAGCAAGTGTGCAAGATGTCATCTCTAAGGGAAGAAGACAGAGGAAATCATGTATGAAGACCGAGAAGGATGTCATCACTAAGGGAATAAGACAGAGGGAATGATGTATGAAGATGGGGCATGATGTCATCAATAAGGGAAGAAGACAGAGGGAATGATGTATGAAGATGGGGCATGATGTCATCAATAAGGGAATAAGACAGAGGGAATGATGTATGAAGACCGAGAAGGATGTCATCACTAAGGGAATAAGACAGAGGGAATGATGTCATCAATAAGGGAAGAAGACAAAGGAATGATGTATGAAGATGGGGCACGATGTCATCAATAATAGAAGACAGGGGGAATGATGTATGAAGATGGGGCATGATGTCATCAATAAGGGATGACAAGGGGAATGATGTCATCAATAAGAGAAGACAGAGGGAATGATGTATGAAGATGGGGCATGATGTCATCAATAAGGGAAGACAGAGAGAATGATGTATGAAGATGAGGCATGATGTCATCAATAAGGGAAGACAAGGGGAATGATGTCATCAATAAGGGAAGACAGGGGGAATGATGTATGAAGATGAGGCATGATGTCATCAATAAGAGAAGACAGGGGGAATGATGTATGAAGATGAGGCATGATGTCATCAATAAGGGAAGACAGGGGGAATGATGTATGAAGATGAGGCATGATGTTATCAATAAGAGAAGACAGGGGGAATGATGTATGAAGATGAGGCATGATGTCATCAATAAGAGAAGACAGGGGGAATGATGTATGAAGATGAGGCATGATGTCATCAATAAGAGAAGACAGAGGGAATGATGTATGAAGATGAGGCATGATGTCATCAATAAGAGAAGACAGGGGGAATGATGTATGAAGATGAGGCATGATGTCATCAATAAGGGGAGACGGGGGAATGATGTATGAAGATGAGGCATGATGTTATCAATAAGGGAAGACAGGGGGAATGATGTATGAAGATGAGGCATGATGTCATCAATAAGAGAAGACAGGGGGAATGATGTATGAAGATGAGGCATGATGTCATCAATAAGAGAAGACAGGGGGAATGATGTATGAAGATGAGGCATGATGTCATCAATAAGAGAAGACAGGGGGAATGATGTATGAAGATGAGGCATGATGTCATCAATAAGAGAAGACAGGGGGAATGATGTATGAAGATGAGGCATGATGTCATCAATAAGGGAAGACAGGGGGAATGATGTATGAAGATGAGGCATGATGTTATCAATAAGAGAAGACAGGGGGAATGATGTATGAAGATGAGGCATGATGTCATCAATAAGGGGAGACGGGGGAATGATGTATGAAGATGAGGCATGATGTCATCAATAAGAGAAGACAGGGGGAATGATGTATGAAGATGAGGCATGATGTCATCAATAAGAGAAGACAGGGGGAATGATGTATGAAGATGAGGCATGATGTCATCAATAAGGGGAGACGGGGGAATGATGTATGAAGATGGGGCATGATGTTATCAATAAGGGAAGACAGGGGGAATGATGTATGAAGATGAGGCATGATGTTATCAATAAGGGAAGACAGGGGGAATGATGTATGAAGATGAGGCATGATGTCATCAATAAGGGAAGACAGGGGGAATGATGTATGAAGATGAGGCATGATGTCATCAATAAGGGGAGACGGGGGAATGATGTATGAAGATGAGGCATGATGTTATCAATAAGGGAAGACAGGGGGAATGATGTATGAAGATGAGGCATGATGTCATCAATAAGGGAAGACAGGGGGAATGATGTATGAAGATGGGGCATGATGTCATGAATAATGGGGGACGACACAGGGGAATGATGTGATCACATAGGGGGATATAAGATGAGAATACAGAGGTCTCCCAGCACAGGTGTGCCCCATGTCGGAGCTGTCAATGTAGAGATGCCATCCCTCCTCCATATCGGTGTATGTATAGCGGAGTACACATCCGATGACAATACTGACACAACCACAATGACCCGGCTCTTGCACTGTCACCCATGCACTAATATCACTACCCCGGCTCCCTTCCTCATGCAGGTCCCAGAGTCGAGCACTGACCTCGCCCCTCCACTGTCACCCACTCACCCGGCCCAGCCGCTTTCTGTCACCGAAACCATGTTCTGGCCGGTCTGCCGAGGTCACCGCATTGCACATGCGCTGGCTGAAGTTCCAGTCGCTCAACGCAGAGGACGTCCTGTCTTCTCTGTGATTGGCTCAGCCTTTTCCGTACACAAGAGCGCATGTGGTGACAGACGTACGGCGCGCCGAGTGACGTACGAACGCTGTGGTGAAATGGTCGCGAAGTTGTAGTGAAAGGGTTGTCGCCATTGTTGGTGAACGTACGTGGTATTAGGATAGGTGCGGATGGAGGTGACACCCCCCCATGTACAGGGTATGACACCTCGGCTCCCGACCTTCGAGCGGTGAAGGGGGAGGTCATGTGACACAGGCCTGCCCCGCCTCCATTCTAGATCCAGGACTGTGCACTCTGTTTATTTTGCCTTCCCTGATTCCCTTTTCTGTCCTCATGAACATGCTGATATATGTTTAATGAAACCTTTCTGATGACATTATACGGATAGATGACATCACTGGATCTCTAGATGATGCTGGGTGTTCTCCATGTAATCAGACAGACTCTATGTGACAGCACACAGGGAGAAGCTCACAGTCAGTGTTACCAACCTAACAGATTGACATTTACTGACACAACATCCAAAATTTACTGGCATTTCCATAAATTACAGTTTTAAAGTGATATTAAAGCCTTGTTTTTTTCTTTATAATAAACATGTTATACTTACCTGCTCTATGCAGTTGGTTTTGCACAGAACAGCTCAGATCCTCCTCTTATCGGGTCCCTCTTCAGCGCTCCTGGCTGCTTCCTTCTGCTGGGTGCCCCCACATTAAGCAGCTTGCTCTGGGGTCACCCAACCAGAAATGCTCCTGACCCACAGATCTGTGTGTCCATTCACACTCGGAGCCGCGGCTCGGCCTCACCCCCTCCTGTTTGGCTCACTGGCTGTGATTGACAGTAGCAGGAGCCAATGGCTCCTGCCAAAAGCCAATCAGGAGTGCGAGTCCCTGGAGAGGCAAGGCTCTTATGGACATCTCTGAAACAAGAGGGAGCTGAGGTAGATATTAGGGGGGTTGCTGCACATAGAAGGTTTTTTATCTTAATGCATAGAAAACCTTGTGCCTTTACAACCACTTTAAGTGCAAATTTTAGTATTTACACTATATTGATAATCAGTAGGAAGAATGAAACCATTATAGTGGTTATCAGAGTGCCACCCTAAGACCCCTTTCACATGGGGCGGATCCTCTGGACAGACTCCGCTAGCTCAGCCGGAGATCGCTCTGTTGATCCCCGCTGAGCAGGCGGATGACAGGTCCGTCTCTGCTCACTGTGCAGGGACGGACCTGTCAGATCTCCGCTGTTCTCTATGGGGAGATCAGATGAAAACGAGCAGCCTGTCCTTTTTCATCCAATCCGCTGGATGGATGGCGAACGCATTGCCATCCGTCTGTTTTGAGCGAAACTTGTCAGATCGGATGGTAGGCAGGTGTCAGTGGACACATCTCCGCTGCCATCTGCCCGCCCATAGACATCAATGGGTGGCCCGCTCGGGTCCGCCTGAAAAACAGACAATTGGATCTGAGTGGGCCGAGCGTGTGAAAGGGGCCTTATACACAACCAAGAAAGACAATTGATGTCTTACTGCTGGCTTTGACCCTGGATGCAGACTGTCCCTCATGGGCCCTATCATGATACAGACTATCCCTTCCATATTCTGGTCCCTGTGCAGACTATTCCTACTCTTTGGGGTCCCTGTACTTGTGCAGACTATCCCTCCTCTTTTTGGTCCCTGTACTTGTGCAGACTGTCCCCTCTCTTTGGAGTCCCGGCACAGACTATCCCTACCATATCTTGGTCCCTTTACAGACTATCCCTCCTCTTTAGAGTCCCGACACAGACTATCCCTCCCGTATCCTGGTCCCCGTGCAGACTTTCCCTCCTCTTTGGAGTCCTGACACAGACTATCCCTTCCGTATCCTGGTCCCTGTGCAGACTATCCCTCCTCTTTGGTGTCCCTGTCCCAATGCAAACTATCCCTCCTGTGTGCCTGTCATGGTGCAGACTATCCCTACTCTTTGGGGTTCCAGTGTAGATTATTCCTCCTCTTTGGGGTCCCTGTACTACTGCAGACTGTCCCTCCTGTGTCCCTGTCATGGTGCAGACCATCCCTGCTGTCTTTGATCCCTGTAATCCTGCAGCCTGTCCCTCTGTTGGTCAGTGCGCTCCAGTAGATATGTACCTTCCAGGTAGTACGGCTTGCAGCCCCTGTCCTTGGGCCTCTCGGCCAGCTGGATCTGCTCGCTGAGCCAGGCCACCGACTTGCTGAGCACCATGTCTGGGTGCATGGGTCTGAGCTTGTCTATCAGTGAAGTGGGAGGAGTAAGGATGGGCTCAGGCGTGTTCGCACACTCCACGTGCAGAGCCCACCAGGAAGTTGGTATGGTGCTGCGCTAATCACGGGCCGTGAGACATTTCCCGATCTCTGCAGCCGCACATCGGAAAAATGTCTCACTGCCTGTGATTAGCGCAGCGCCGTGCCGACTTCCTGGCGGGCTCTGCACGTGGGTTGTGCGAACACGCCCGAGCCCATCCTTAGTGAGGAGAGAGGACGGATAGCCTTCCTTTTTCAATGGAGCCTCCTGGTACAGATCCCAGTGAATGGTGTCTTGCTCCAGCGCAACTCAGAACACACGCTCTGATGGTCTTGGCTCAGTCGGCTTCGGAACTACACAGAGCAAACCATCACTGCCATTTTTCACTGACACGTTTTACCTGTTATGGGCATAGTTTTTTACAGTATACTCTGTTTCCCCGAAAATAAGACCTAGCGTGATTGTCAGTGATGGCTGCAATATAAGCCCTACCCCCCAAATAAGCCCTACCCTGTTTCCCCGAAAATAAGCCCTTCCCTGAAAATAAGACCTACAAGGACTTTAACTAGGGCTTATTTGGGGGGTAGGGCTTATATTGCAGCCATCACGACAATCACGCTAGGTCTTATTTTCGGGGAAACAGGGTAGAAAGGGACACATTAGAGAGCACAGGCACTATGCTGTTTAACCTGCTAAAAGGGAACATGATCTTTTTTTGGCATTACAACCTTTTTAAGTTCCATGCAAAATAGTTTCCTTCGTAGGGGTTTTAACTTCACAAAGCAAACAGCTGAAACATGGTCAGCAGCACCACTCTCTCTGTGGACTCCTTTCATATTCCAGCAAACACAAAATGCCAACTTGGCTGTATAGGCTTCTGCCTTGAGACAGCCGTCTCAGAGACTCCAGGCTCTGCGTTTCCCTTACTGCTTCCTTGGTTCTCTGATCCACAGCTCCATGCTGCACAGGTCCACACTCTGACCTCTTGATAGGAGCCCACCTGACTCCTGTGCTGGGGCATGCCTGATCCCTGTCTGAGACCTCCTGTCTCCAAAATGGGAGCCCTGTTGGAAGTGCAACATCATGTACTATGCACTCCTAACTATAGATGGTGCTGTAGTGATATACTAGCGTCTGTGTGTTTCTTTATGCTTGTATATTCTGCACAGGAAGAAAGGCTTTTTTTCTCTCTGCTCTCTCCTGTAATGCTGTTCTCACACTCGTAGGCTGTTTTCCTATGCAAGTAAAGCTGAATTCTACATTCCTCAAGATCTGTGTCTCATCTTATCACATAACTAACACTTATAACGACCCTGTACATCTGTTGTCAGGGTGCTAACCAGAGGAGGGCTGCAAGAAGACAGAACGCAATTTCCAAAGTCCAACATGGTCACACTTGCGCAAAAATGCACACAGGCGTATTGGAAAGCCTCCAGGATGCGCTTGTGCGCACTGGGGCACACATATGCGCATTGACGCACACCATACACTACAGGCCTTGCACCATGTGGCCTTTATAAGGATGCAGATACATGCAAATATTGCTGATTGGTCTTCAGATGTGCTCAGTATTTTTGGATTTCCTGTTACCGACCCTGGCTTGCTTCCACATAGTTGCTCTTACTTTTTCTCTGTGTTTTACCGCTCCTGACTTTGCTTCTGTCCAGCCCTGCTGTTCCAGACTTGCCTGCACATCTAGTGTGCCTTCATAACCATCTACCTTCCAGTCTGGCCTGTCTCCAGGAAGTGCAGATCCCTCCGGCAACCCATGCTTTTCTGGGCTCAGAATCCCCTGTCACCACTCTCAGGGGTACTGTGCACTCAGCTACAATGGAAGCTACAATGGAGTCACTTCTGCCTTGGACCAGGTACGTGACACCTGCATACTCATACAGGCCGCAAGCATCCAGCAGAAGCTGGACACGAGTTTGAAGGTTCCATCCCACCCAAGACATTTTGGAAACTTTAAGGCTGGGTTCACACTATTGCGAATTGGATGCTGCGAACATCCAATTCACATGTCAGGATCTCCGGAGTGGCTCCGGTGCGAATTGCACAGGAGTCTTGTGCGTCTTCTGGTCCGTTTCAGGTCAGAATTCAGCCAAAAATTCGGACTGAAATTGGACCTTAACCACTTCCCGCCCGCCCTATAGCGGATTGACGTTCGGGAAGTGGTTCTGTTATCCTGAATGGACGTCATATGACGTCCAGCAGGATAACATGCCGCAGCGCGCCCCCGGGGGCACGCATCGCGGCGATCGGTGGAGCGGTGTGTCAGTCTGACACACCGCTACACTGATCTTGGTAAAAAGCCTCCGCCGGAGGCTCTTTACCACGTGATCAGCCGTGTCCAATCACGGCTGATCACGTTGTCAATAGGAAGAGCCGTTGATCGGCTCTTCCTCACTCGCGTCTGACAGACGCGATTAGAGAAGAGCCGATCGGCGGCTCTCCTGGCAGGGGGGGTCTGCGCTGATTGTTTATCAGCGCAGCCCCCCCTCAGATCACCACACTGGACCACCAGGGATCGCCACTAGGATCACCAGGGAAGGGGCAACATGTGGATGGCCAGGTATGTACCCCATGGCCATCCACATGTGCCCAGTGTGCCAAATCTGTGCCAATCAGTGCCCACAAATGGGCACTGATTGGCACCATTATGTTGCAGTGATGCCCAGCAATGCCACCCTTAGGGGCATCACTGCAAACAAGCAGTGCCATCAGTGCCACCCATCAGTGTCCATTCATGCCACCTGTCAGTGCCCATCCGTGCCCATCTATCAGTGCCCATCCATGCCCATCTGTGCCAACTATCAGTGCCACCCATAAGTAACCATCAATGCCACCTATGAGTGCCCATCAATGCCACCTATGAGTGCCCATCAGTGCCGCCTAAAAGTGCCCATCTGTGCCACCTATGAGTGCCCATCAGTGCCGCATACCAGTGCCACCTATCAGTGCCCATCAGTGCCGCCTATCAGTGCCCATCAGTGCCGCCTATCAGTGCCCATCATCAGTGCCCGTCAGTGCCACCTCATCAGTGCCACCTCATTGGTGCCACCTCATTGGTGCCCATCAGTGCCGCCGTATCAGTGCCCGTCAGTGCAGCCATATCAGTGCCCGTCATTGAAGAAGAAAACATACTTATTTACAAAAAAGTTTTAACAGAAACAAAGAAAAACTTGTTTTTTTTTTTCAAAATTTTCGGTCTTTTTTTATTTGTTGCGCAAAAAATAAAAACCGCAGAGGTGATCAAATACCACCAAAAGAAAGCTGTATTTGTGGGAACAAAATGATAAAAAATTTGTTTGGGTACAGTGTAACATGACCGCGCAATTGTCATTCAAATTGCGACAGCGCTGAAAGCTGAAAATTGGTCTGTTTCTTGTCTGGTAAAAAGCCTAGGCTTATGACATCATGCACAGCTCTCTCTCACACTCTTGTGAGAGTTTGCCAGGAAGGGAGGGTGGATGAGTCATAAGAGGGCCAATGAGAGCTGCAGAGCTGGAGGTGTGCCTCTGTGTGTCTATGTAAATCCAGGAATTGAACAGGCAGCAGCTTCAGCTGCCCACAGTTAAAATGGCTGCAGCCAGACTTAGTGGAGGGAGATTTCTGCAGCATATTTGGCAAGTACAGAATCACTGTAAAATTTACACCGTTTTCTCTGCTCACAATAAACACACTTGAGCTTCACATCCTTAAAATTTGAGAATCCTGTGTCATCTTTACATTAATTTCCTGATCTCACACCATGGCAGGGTCTTGCACCTTCACACCTTCACAATATATATATATATATATTTATATATATATATATATATATACAGTGGGGAAGGAAAGTATTCAGATCCCCTTAAATTTTTCACTCTTTGTTATATTGCAGCCATTTGCTAAAATCATTTGCAGCAATAACTCTCGGTGGAGCTGCTGGTTTAAGCGGGCTTGTTACCGTCACTCTCCTTCCCTCTGTTTTACTGGCACCAGTTGTAGGGTTCCGTTGAGTTTACCTCTGGACGATACATGCACCAACACTTGAGTACGTTTTCAATGCTTTATTAAACAATTTACTAAGAAAGTAGCAGGAAAGAGGCAGAAGGGAAACTGCAGAAGAGACTCAAATATCTTCTTGTAAGATTCTTGACAAATTTCCGGGTAAAATTTGGATATTACAATGGAATGCGCTCCCCTCGTGGGACACACTCTTTGCTCGCCTGGATAGGCCTCTCTCACTTGCCTAGCAGCCAGTACGTAGCACGTACAAAAGTCTCTGCCACAGACTTGTTTGGGATAAACCTGTACTATCCTCTGCCACAGGATGTATTGGTTTTGCGGTGAATGTCAGTCACAGTGCTTGAACCTTTAAGCCAACCTGGCAACACTATGCTGTATAGTTACTTTAGGATACGTCCTCCAACCGAGTCACCAGGCCCCTCTCCAGACCAGCACGCTGCGTGATCCTTCCATGATGGGTCCTCCCCTGGGATCTCCTCGGTTGTCCAGCTCCTTCACTCTGGAAAGACAGCTCAGGACCATTCCTCTGCTGCTGTGGTAGGCCCCAGACAAGCTTCTGGGCCCACCCATGCGCCGCAGCGGCTTGGGCCTCCGGAACGGAGGACCACGAGATTGCTCTCTAACGCATACCTGTTGGCCAGGAGGGCCAGCAGGTGGCTGTAAAACGAAACCCCACAGTATGGCATCTGTCCCATAAATACCCTCGCCCAGAATGCAACTCGGAGGACCACCTCCACCGAGTTGTCTCCGGGACAGAAGAGCATCCATATGCTTCGACGCGTTGCCTTTCCAACACTGACCAGTGATAACAGTGACACCCACTGGTCAGTCCGGAAACACACACAACGTCAGCCAAGCTGGAACAGAGGCAAACCTAACCTTCCTAACGAACAAATTACTAAATTTACCTAACATATGGTAGATCGCAAATCTACCAGCGCTACACATTTAAGTTCATTTTTTTCCTCATTAATGTACACACAGCACCCCATATTGACAGAAAAACACAGAATTGTTGACATTTTTGCAGATTTATTAAAAAAGAAAAACTGAAATATCACATGGTCCTAAGTATTCAGACCCTTTGCTGTGACACTCACATATTTAACTCAGGTGCTGTCCATTTCTTCTGATCATCCTTGAGATGGTTCTACACCTTCATTTGAGTCCAGCTGTGTTTGATTATACTGATTGGACTTGATTAGGAAAGCCACACACCTGTCTATATAAGACCTTACAGCTCACAGTGCATGTCAGAGCAAATGAGAATCATGAGGTCAAAGGAACTGCCTGAAGAGCTCAGAGGCAGAATTGTGGCAAGGCACAGATCTGGCCAAGGTTACAAAAACATTTCTGCTGCACTTAAGGTTCCTAAGAGCACAGTGGCCTCCATAATCCTTAAATGGAAGACGTTTGGGACGACCAGAACCCTTCCTAGAGCTGGCCATCCAGCCAAACTGAGCTATTGGGGGAGAAGAACCTTGGTGAGAGAGGTAAAGAAGAACCCAAAGATCACTGTGGCTGAGCTCCAGAGATGCAGTCGGGAGATGGGAGAAAGTTGTAGAAAGTCAACCATCACTGCAGCCCTCCACCAGTCGGGGCTTTATGGCAGAGTGGCCCGACGGAAGCCTCTCCTCAGTGCAAGACACATGAAAGCCCGCATGGAGTTTGCTAAAAAAACACCTGAAGGACTCCAAGATGGTGAGAAATAAGATTCTTTGGTCTAATGAGACCAAGATAGAACTTTTTGGCCTTAATTCTAAGCGGTATGTGTGGAGAAAACCAGGCACTGCTCATCACCTGTCCAATACAGTCCCAACAGTGAAGCATGGTGGTGGCAGCATCATGCTGTGGGGGTGTTTTTCAGCTGCAGGGACAGGACGACTGGTTGCAATCGAGGGAAAGATGAATGCCGCAAAGTACAGGGATATCCTGGACGAAAACCTTCTCCAGAGTGCTCAGGACCTCCGACTGGACCGAAGGTTTACCTTCCAACAAGACAATGACCCTAAGCACACAGCTAAAATAATGAAGGAGTGGCTTCACAACAACTCCGTGACTGTTCTTGAATGGCCCAGCCAGAGCCCTGACTTAAACCCAATTGAGCATCTCTGGAGAGACCTAAAAATGGCTGTCCACCAACGTTTACCATCCAACCTGACAGAACTGGAAAGGATCTTCAAGGAGGAATGGCAGAGGATCCCCAAATCCAGGTGTGAAAAACTTGTTGCATCTTTCCAAAAAGACTCATTATTATATCTATTGTATTAGATCAAAAGGGTGCTTCTACTAAATACTGAGCAAAGGGTCTGAATACTTAGGACCATGTGATATTTTAGTTTTTCTTTTTTAATAAATCTGCAAAAATGTCAACAATACTGTGTTTTTCTGTCAATATGGGGTACTGTGTGTACATTAATGAGGAAAAAAAATGAACTTAAATGATTTTAACAAATGGCTTCAATATAACAAAGAGTGAAAAATTAAAGGGGATCCGAATACTTTCTATCCCCACTGTATATATATAGATATATATATAGATCTATAGATATAGATCTATATCTATAGATCTATATCTATAGATCTATATATATATACACAAATGTTTTAACTGAATAGGTTGTTTTACAAGGTGAGAGATTACATATGCTTTAAGTTTTCCAAAGGGAACCGCCTGTGTTATTTACACTAGCAAATTTGTGCCCCTTTAGAGCACAAGAGGGAACAAGCAGAAGAAAAAAAATGATAGCGGCTTGTGTTCTAGTTCTGCCTCTGTACAACCACAAGCACCTGCACACTACACCTGTATTCTTCTCTTCTATATAGAGCTACAGATCTCAGCTACACCCAGTGATTGTATTAAAAGACAAACAAGTGGACTGCAAGATAAAATCTACTAACACAGGCCTTGAAAAATCTATAAATTATTCACCATTGTGGCAATTGTTTACTACCACAGAACAAAGGTACGTTTCCCTACGCACTGGAAGCCACCGGTTTAAAACTTGACCTTTATTAAAGCAGAGCTCCAGGCTCCTTAACAAAAAAATAAAAGTCAGCAGCTGTAGCTACTGAGTTTTGATATAAGGGCACTTACCTGTCTAGGAATCCAGCAGTGCCCTCACCCAAGCTGATTTTTCTATCGGCTATCAGGTTCTGGTGCCACCCTCTTGACTAAGGGAAACTGGCAGTGAAGCCTTAAGGCTTCACAGCTGGTTACTTACAGCGCATGCATGAAACGTGCAGCACTTTGCGAATGGGACAGTTGCGGGGGAACGAGGAGAGGACCAAAATTCCAGCTCAGTTACCCACGGCGACCTGTCATAACCAGGTACACCCGCCCCCCCAAAAGATGCCAAATGTGACAGCGGCGGGGAGGAGGAGGCAAACAAGCAGAGCTTCCCCTTTTGGGTGAAACGCAGTTTTAAGGACTTTTTATAAAATGTGTATTGATAACTGTGCGATGATATGATATTGATGGTCAATATCATATTGAACATTTTTCCCACTGCAGTACCACAAAATCACTGTCCCTGTATTTCAAAGTCATGCCATAGGTACATTCATACCTAATTGATTCAAACGGTGACAAATCTTCATTTACCCTGATGTATGTATGGCACAATGTAAAACCTATACAAAAAATAACAACTTGGCAATGAAGGTATCTAGTAACAGATGAAAAGGGCTTAGTGGCTAGAGGTACACAATATTAACCTCCCTATTCACTGTGCTCCCGTAGCAACTGGACTACTTCAAAGGTCCACTTAATATATAGGGGTCATCAAAACCCCCTCTCCATGGAACCATATGTAGCCCCAAAATAATATTCCAAAAAAGAACCCTATATGTTTCGCTTAAAGTTTAGGAGGGACACGCACCCCAAGTTTAGGAGGGAATTTTAAGGAAAAAAATTTTTAAGAGGGAAGTTTAACCACTTCAATACCGGGCACTTATACACCTTCCTGCCCAGACCAATTTTCAGCTTTCAGCGCTGTCGCAGTTTGAATGACAATTGCGCGGTCATGCTACACTGTACCCAAACTAAATTTTTATCATTTTGTTCCCACAAATAGAGCTTTCTTTTGGTGGTATTTGATCACCTCTGCGGTTTTTATTTTTTTGCGAAACAAATAAAAAAATACCGAAAATTTTGAAAAAAATAAAAGTTTTGCTTTTGTTTCTGTTTAAAAAGTTTGTAGATAAGTAGGTTTTCTCTTTCACTGATGGGCACTGATAAGGTGGCACTGACAGGCACTGATAAGGCGGCAGCGGTGAGGTGGCACCAATGAGCGGGCACTGACAGGCACTGACGATGGGCACTGATATGCGGCACTGATGGGCACTGGTAGGCGGCACTGATGGGTGGCATTGATATGCAGCACTGATGGGCATTGATAGGCGGCACTGATGGGCACTCATGGGTGGCATTGGGTGGCACTGGTGGGCACTGATAGGCGACACTGATGGGCACTGAAAGGCTGCAAAGATGGGTTCTTATGGGTGGCACTGTTGGGCACTGATAGGCGCACTGATGGGCACTAATAGGCGGCACTGCTGGGCACTGATAGGCAGCACTGATACGTGGCACTAATGGGCACTGATACGCGGCACTGACAGGCATCCCTGGTGGCACTGGCAGTGGTAGGCATTGGAGTGGGCACTGATTGGCAGCTGCCGATCACTGGCTCTTCCTATTTACATTGTGATTAGCCGTGATTGGACACGGCTGATCACGTGGTACAGAGTCTTCCTCAGAGATTCTTTACCTAGATCGGTGTTGCGGGGTTTCAGACTGACACACCGCAACAACGATCGCCGCTATGCGCGCCCCCAGGGGAGGACGTCATATGACGCCCAGTCAGGATATTGAAGCCACTTTGCCGCTGTCATTCTGCTATATGGCGGGCGGCAAGTGGTTAAGGAAAAAAAAACTTACATTTAAATGCCCATCAATGCAGCCTTATCAGTGTCCATCTGCAGTCTTGTCAGTGTCAGTGCAGCCTTGCCCCAGTGTCCATTGCAGCCTTTGTCATTGCAGCCTTGTCAGTGCAGCCTTGTCAGTGCAGCATTCCCCAGTGTCCATTGCAGCCTTGCTCCAGTGTCCATTGCAGCCTTGTAAGTGCAGCCTTGCCCACAGTGTCCATTGCAGCCTTGTCCAGATTAAAATATGGCGTGGCCGAGATCACAGGGACTCGGCGGAGCAGAGCGAGCACCGCCGAGATCGCAGGGACTGGGTGGAGCCGAGATACACATAGCCGAGTGTACTCGGCTCTTCTCGGCTCCGCTCACAGTCACGCCCAGTCCCGCCCTATGATGGACATAACACAGGTCCATTGGAGGGACTGGGCGTGACTGTGAGCGGAGCCAAGAAGAGCCGAGTACACTTGGCTATGTGTATCTCGGTGCGATCGTTCCGCTCCGCTCACAATCAGCGGAGATCGGCAGGGATCGGCGTATAACTTGCACCCATGATTTTCCCCTGATTTGAGGGGAAAAAAGTGCGTGCTATACGCCACTAAATACGGTAATATAAAGGAACCACCAACATAAGTGAAGAAAATAAAAAAAGTATGTTGTTTGGGGGTGCAAGTTATTCCCACATAGGATGGCTTTGAAATACAGGGTCCTCCATTTGGATGTGAAGTCACCCCATAAAATTCCGCCAACCTACATAAAGTGATTTATGTACCTGCATTTTGCGGTACAGTGTGGACTTTTTTCTTTTGGGCCACCAATATCATATCATTTAATTTTGTCTGAAGTCTGGGACAACCCCCTCCCCCCCTTAAAATGAAAAAGCATACACACAGTAATCAATATATCAATATACATTTTATAAAAATTCCTTTATAAAGGTTACGTTTTATACCGGTGGCTTTCAGTGCATAGGGAAACAGACGCTCGTTCTGTAGTAGTAAAGGACTGCAAAATGACACAGGAGGGTATGGAACAGTGGCGGCCCGTGCATTGTGGCCACACGGGCGCCGCCCCACCTATCCCTGCCGCCGCCTCCCTATCCATGCGCCTGGCCCCTTTCAGGACGCCGGACGCATGGACTCCTATGGCGGGGGTGGGTTTTTTTTAAGCACCTGATTAGAGCCAGAGGCTCTAATAGGCTTAAAAAAAGGGTGGGCTCGGGGTGCAGAGAGTGCGCCCTGATCTCACCCAATTGTGTGACCATAGGGAATTCGTTTTCACTAATTTCACACCATAGTGCCTCCCCGCCAATCAGGAGGTAGGTCAGTGAGATCTGTTTCCCGATTGGCCAAAGCGCCAGGCGATCCTATTAGATGCGTGAGTCCCGTAAAATGCCCTGTGTCCTGCTGTGAGCCCCATAATGTGCCCTATGTCCTGCTGTGTGCCCCATGATGTGCCCCATATCCTGCTGTGTGGCCCACAATGTGCCCCATTTTCTGCTGTTTGGCCCATGATGTTCCCCATTTTCTGCTGTGTGCCCCATGTTCTGCTGTGTGCTCCATGATGTGCCCCATTTTCTGTTGTATGCCCCATGTTCTGCTGTGTGCCCTATGTACTGCTGTGAGTCCCATAATGTGCCCTGTGTCCTGCTGTTTGTCCCTTAATGTGCCCAGTGCCCTGCTGCGAGCCCTGTAATGTGGCACGTGCCCTGCTGTGTGTCCCTTGATGTGCCCCATGTTCTGTATTGTGCCCTGCTGTATGCCCCTTGTGCCCCATGTTCTGCTGTATACTCCATGATGTGCCCCATGTCCTGCTGTGTGCCCTTTGATGTGCCTCATGTTCTGCTGTGTGTCCCTTGATGTGTCCTGCTGTGTGTCCCTTAATGTGCACCATGCCCTGCTGTAAGCCCTGTAATGTGCCATGTGCCCCATGCCCTGCTGTGAGCCCTGTAATGTGCTCTGCTGTGTGTCCCTTGATGTGCCCCATGTTCTGCTGTTTGCCCCATGATGTTCCCCATTTTCTACTGTGCACTCCATGTTCTGCTGTGTGTCCTTATTATGTTCCCCATGTTCTGCTGTGTGCCCCATGGTGTGCCCAATGCTCTGCTGTGAGTCCTGTAATGTTCCCTGTACTCTGCTGTATGCCCCTTGATGTGCCTCATGTTCTGCTGTGTGCCCCATAATGTGCCCTGCTGCCCTCATGTAACGTGTCCCATAATGTGCCCTGCTGTCCCCCCTGTATTATCTCCTGACCTCCTGTGCTCTGCCCTGCTGCCCCCTGTACGCTGCTTATCTCCAAGCAGACCCAGAATTGAGAATCTGTGCAGAAAATAAAGCTGTAGATCTGAACATTATTTCAGGGGTTCCTCGAGATCTCAGATTTTTTGCCAGGGTTTTACCTGACGGTAAAAAAAAAAACACTGCTATAGGGAGTGAAACATTTACTTGCACTTCTCTTCTCTTTGAGAACATACAAATTCCAGCATTCTATATTTGCATATGTCATTTCTCTATAAGTCCCAAAAGAAAACAGTGTGTGCTGGGATTTGCATTTTTGCCAGAGACAGAAGCAATGCAAATATGGTATTCTGGGACTTGTAGTTTGTCAGAAGTAAGAGAAAGGCAAATAACAATAACAACACTGAGCCTTTTGCTTCTAGAGAGAAATGGGGTGCAATGTGTCTCAGACCTGTTTTACAAATGTTATAATTTCATTACGTTTTGCGTTATTAGTTGAATTTAGCTGAAAATTGAAGATCCAGCAAGTGGGATTGCCAGCCTCTAAAACACAGAGGTGTAAATATAGTGTAAATCTGGACATAAATTAATAGTTTTCTTGTCTGTGGGCTGAACAAAAAATATGATAGATTCCTCCATCCACACACATGGTCAGACATTCCCTAGCGCTGAATGGCTGCAGTTGTTGTTCGGTGGACAATTTTCAGCTCAGATCCTTTGACAAAAGTCAGTTGAATAATCAACTTTCTGTTTAGCTAGCAGTGCCAGCCACCTTTAGAAAATATCGGCGAATTCCTCTGCCCGTCCTCCATTCATAGTTCCCTTTTCATTCATAGATGCTGTAGTATGTTTTTTTTGATAGGCAGAGCTGGTCGGAAAAGGTGGGCATAGTCAGTCACTCGTGATAAGAGCCTGTGACAGCCCCTTACTTTTATTAACCCCTGCCACATTTGAAGATTACGGCAACAGGGGTGGGGCGTGGACAGAAGATTTCACCCAACAGAAGAGGCATCAGCACAAAGGACACTGATTTTTGTGGGGTTTTTTTTTGGCTGCACTTAGCCTTTTAGACCCCTTTCACACTGGGGCCACAGTGCGTTAGAGGTAAAGTGCCCCTAAAGCGAGCGGCGCTTTACCGCACTTTTAACCCCCCACTAGCGGCCAGAGGAGGTGTTAAAAGCGCCTGTGTTGCTTTTCAGGCGCTTTGGAAGCACTGGCCATTCATTTCAATGGGCAGGGCGTTTTGGGAGCGCTGTATGCAGCTTGCAGGACTTTTCCTAATGTTCCACAAGCACTCCGTCCCAGTGTGAAAAGTCACACTGAAATGAAAGGGAGGCGGATTTCAGGCGCTTTACAGACACTATTTCTAGCGCTAAAACGCCTGAAAAACAACGTCAGTGTGAAAAGGGGTCTAAGGGGTAAGGTTAGGCTTAAAGCAGAACTAAACTGAAAGAAATACCTTTTAAATTCAGTGATGGGACAGTTAAATCCCTCGCTGGACACTGTCATCTTCTCCCCAGGTGCCGGGTTTTCAGCCTCTGAATTGGCCAGTGGCGGTATGATGGCATTGCACAGAAATCCGTAATTCCGGCACAGTGTATGCAGTTGCATGCGCAGCTCAGTGTACAATCACTAGAAGACTGTGAGCAGGCTGCAAACATTGTATGTCTCTTCTGCAATAAACAGCTGCCTGCTCATAGTTTTTATTAGTTACAGTACCTCTAGTTCTGTATAGTAGTATAGTATCTTCTCAATGAGGACATATTGAAGAGGACATATTGAAGAATATTGGCAGAGTATTTATATTTATTTATGATATGACTTTCATGTTTTAACCTCTTGCTTCTCTGTAACAGCTTTTTCAATCAGGGTGCCCAGTCATCCTGGGGTGCCTTCAGATTTCTTCAGGGGTACCTTGGCAAAATGCCTAAAGGTTGCCCAAAAATTGTATACAAACTAGTGGGTGGATGAAGTCTGCCTTTTAGTTACACAAAGCCACAGGTTTTGATTGTACACCATTACAACCTTCTAGCCGCTGGCGTCCTAATAACCAATGATGTAAACGGCTGATAAAGAGGATGCTGGGAGCCTGCACAGCATCCTCTCTTGCTTCTCTTCCACCCCTCTCTGTCAGGTCTGGGGTCACAGTAGTGAGGAAGAGAAACTACAGGGGGAAAGAATAAAACGCCTCTAACATTGGGTGTCCTATGTGTGTAGATGCTGCTGAGTTATGTAAAACTATTAGTTTTATTTTTTTCATTTTAGAATGGGGTGCCTCGAGACTGTGCAGAATTTTAAAGGGTGCCTTGACTGAAAAAAAAAAGGTTGAGAAACACTGCTTTATATTTATGGTACTAGAGATTTGTAGAATAACCACTAGAGGGAGCTGTTCATTTGACTTGGCCGCTTTAATCTCCCTGTTAAAGTGAAATACAGTATTAAATCACTAGAAGACTGTGAGCAGGCTGCAGACATTGCATGTTTCTTCAATAAACAGCTGACTGCTCATAGTTTTAATTAGTTACCTCTAGTTCTGCTTTAAAGGTAAAGTATAGTATCTTCTCAATGAGGACATATTGAGGAATATTGGCAGCGTATTTATATTTATTTATTATATGAGTTACAGTGGTTGAAGAATCTACATCCGATGATTCTGAAAGTGCCAGATGTCAGATACCACACCATGCACTGTGGTTCTATCCAACATCCCTATATCACTATAGGACACAGTAGTGAAGTAAGGGCCAGCAGATGGAACCACAGTACACAACTGGGGACGGTGCTTACAACTCACCCAGATGTGTGCTTACTGAAAGCGCAGTATTATGCCCCATACACACAATGAGAAATTCCGTCAGAAAAAACTTGGATGGTTTTTCCGACGGAATTCCTCTCAAGCTTGCCTTGCATACACACGGTCACACAAAAGTTCTCTGAACTTTCGACCGTCAAGAAGGCGGTGACATACAACACTACGACGAGCCGAGAAAACGAAGTTCAATTGTTTTCCCGAGCATACGTGATTTTTTGCACGCCCGAATTGCATACAGACTAACGCATTTCGGATAGGAACTTTTTCCGACCAAAAAATAGAGAACCTGCCCTCAATATTTTGCTGGCTGGAATTCTGCCAGCAAAAGTCCGATGGAGCATACACACGGTCGGAATTTCTGACCAAAAGCTCACATCCGACTTTTACTGGCAGAATTTCTGATCCTGTGTATGGGGCATCAGAGATTATCTGAAGCTAAGCTCAGCAAGGCTTAGCCCCCATTCACACCGAATCTGACTTTGAAATCGTATGAAATCACACAATTTCAAAGCCGCATGTCAGTGCGACTTCAGGTGCCACTTGGCTGACATCTGTGTGACTTCATGCACAGATGTCTATGCAAGTCGTAGCTGAAATCGCCAAAAATCGTGCAGGAACCTCTTTCTCAAATCGGTGCGGCACCGCAAAGTTGGCATCACACAGATTTGAACAGTTCCATTGCCGACAATAGAGTGCGATATGTCAAATTGCTTGACAAGTGGCATCGGTGTGAACAGGGGCTTACAATAGCGACATTGCTCTGAAAAATGTTCTGCGGTGGATTGCTTTTCAGAGGCATTTGACAGGTGGTGAAGAGGTGTTTATGTTTCAGTGAAAATACACTAATGTATAAAAGATTTGGTTGCTCTGAATAAAAAGATACCCAATAGGTAAAGCATAAACCTTGCACCTGCCCGTGAAACAGTGACAGACTTCAGTACCCAAAATTTTCTGACACACATATCACCCCCCCGATCACCCCCAAGACACCAATAGCAGCTTGTTTGTTTTTTCTGATTACTGCATTGGTGTCAGTTTGTGACAGTTAGAAGTGGTAGGGTAGTTAGTGTTAGGCCCCCTTTAGGTCTAGGATACCCCCCTAACCCCCCCTAATAAAGTTTTAACCCCTTGATCACCCCCCGTCGCCAGTGTCACTAAGCGATCGTTTTTCTGATCGCTGTATTCGTGTCACTGGCGACGCTAGTTAGGGAGGTAAACATATAGGTTCGCCGTCAGCGTTTTATAGCGTCAGGGACCCCCATATACTACCTAATAAAGGTTTTAACCCCTTGATTGCCCCCTAGTTAATCCTTTCACCACTGATCACCGTATAACTGTTAGAAGTGATGCTGGTTAGTTTATTTTTTATAGTGTCAGGGCACCCGCCGTTTATTACTTAATAAAGGTTTAGCCCCCTGATCGTCCGGCGGTGATATAAGTTAGGTTTTAGGGTCAGATAGGGTCTGCGTCGCCCCAGGCAGCGTCAGGTTAGCTCCAGTCCCGCTAACACCCACGCACGCACCATACACCTCCCTTAGTGGTGTAGTATCTGAACGGATCAATATCTGATCCGATCAGATCTATACTAGCGTCCTCAGCAGTTTAGGGTTCCCAAAAACGCAGTGTTAGCGGGATCAGCCCAGATACCTCCTAGCACCTGCGTTTTGCCCCTCCGCCCAGCCCAGCCCACCCAAGTGCAGTATCGATCGATCACTGTCACTTACAAAATACTAAACGCATAACTGCAGCATTCGCAGAGTCAGGCCTGATCCCTGCGATCGCTAACAGTTTTTTTGGTAGCGTTTTGGTGAACTGGCAAGCACCAGCCCCAGGCAGCGTCAGGTTAGTGCCAGTACCGCTAACACCCACGCACGCACCGTACACCTCCCTTAGTGGTACAGTATCTGAACGGATCAATATCTGATCCGATCAGATCTATACTAGCGTCCTCAGCAGTTTAGGGTTCCCAAAAACGCAGTGTTAGTGGGATCAGCCCAGATACCTGCTAGCACCTGCTTTTAGCCCCTCCCCCCGGCCCAGCCCAGCACACCCAAGTGCAGTATCGATCGATCACTGTCACTTACAAAACACTAAACGCATAACTGCAGCGTTTGCAGAGTCAGGTCTGATCCCTGCGATCGCTAACAGTTTTTTTGGTAGCGTTTTGGTGAACTGGCAAGCACCAGCGGCCTAGTACACCCCGGTCGTAGTCAAACCAGCACTGCAGTAACACTTGGTGACGTGGCGAGTCCCATAAATGCAGTTCAAGCTGGTGAGGTGGCAAGCACAAGTAGTGTCCCGCTGCCACCAAGAAGAAGACAAACACAGGCCCGTCGTGCCCATAGTGCCCTTCCTGCTGCATTCACCAATCCTAATTGGGAACCTACCACTTCTGCAGCACCCGTACTTCCCCCATTCACATCCCCAACCAAATGCAGTCAGCTGCATGAGAGGCATTTTCTTTATGTCGTCCCGAGTACCCCTACCCAACGAACCCCCCCAAAAAAGATGTTGTGTTTGCAGCAAGCGCGGATATAGACATGACACCCGCTATTATTGTCCCTCCTGTCCTGACAATCCTGGTCTTTGCATTGGTGAATGTTTTGAACGCTACCATACACTAGTTGAGTATTAGCGTAGGGTACAGCACTGCACAGACTAGGCACACTTTCACAGGGTCTCCCAAGATGCCATCGCATTTTGAGAGACCCCAAACCTGGAACCGGTTACAGTTATAAAAGTTGCAGTTACAAAAAAAAGTGTAAAAAAAAAAAAAAAAAACATTGTTCTGCTCTTTTTTTACTGTATTCTATTCTGCAATGTTTTATTGTTGCTATGTTTTATCATGTTTGCTTTTCAGGTATGCAATTTTTTATACTTTACTGTTTACTGTGTTTTATTGTTAACCATTTTTTTGTCTTCAGGTACGCCATTCAGCTACAGCGCGGATTTATTATCTTGACAGCAACAGCGTTTGCTCCCACGATACATAAAGCTGTGACTCCATCGCTTCGGCATATATAAATGGTGCATGTGTGCCCATCATTAGAAGTGGGTGGATGAAAGGAGGTATTCTAATGGTGGGCATACCCACCAATCAATCTCTTTTTTTCGTTCAGCCCACAGGCTGCATGAAAAAAAAAGATTACAATATATGCCCAACAAGGACCAGCAACGTACTGGTATGTTGCTGGACTTTGAGTGGTTATACCAGAATGATGCCTGCAGGTTTAGGTATCATCTTGGTATCATTCTTTTCAGCCAGTGGTCGGCTTTCATGTAAAAGCAATCCTAGTGGCTAATTAGCCTCTAGACTGCTTTTACAAGCAGTGGGAGGGAATAACCCCACTCCCACCGTTTTCCATGTTTTTCTCTGGCTCTCCTGTCCCAACAGGGAACCTGAGAATGCAGCTGGTGATTCGACCAGCTGACCATAGAGCTGATCAGAGACCAGAGTGACTCCAATCATCTCTAAGAGACCGGAAGCTACGAGCATTTTATGACTTTGCCGGATGTAAACAGCGCCATTGGGAAATTGGGAAAGCATTTTATCACACTGATCTTGGTGTGGTCAGATGCTTTGAGGACAGAGGAGAGATCTAGGGTCTAATAAACCCCATTTTTTTCAAAAAAGAGTCACTACCTATTTCTATCATAGGGAATATTTACATTCCCTGACATAACAATAAAAATGATTTAAAAAAATGAAAGGAACAGTTTAAAAATAAGATAAAAAAGCAAAAATAATAAAGAATAAAAAAAAAAAAAAAAGCACCCCTGTCCCCCGCTGCTCTCGCGCAAAGGCGAACGCAAGTGTTGGTCTGGCGTCAAATGTAAACAGCAATTGCACCATGCATGTGAGGTATCACCGCAAAGGTCAGATCGAGGGCAGTAATTTTAGCAGTAGACCTCCTCTGTAAATCTAAAGTGGTAACCTGTAAAGGCTTTTAAAGGCTTTTAAAAATGTATGTAGTTTGTCGCCACTACACGTTTGTGCGCAATTTTAAAGCATGTCATGTTTGGTATCCATGTACTCGGCCTAAGATCATCTTTTTTATTTCATCAAACATTTGGACAATTAGTGTGTTTTAGTGCATTAAAATTAAAAAAAGTGTGTTTTTACCCCAAAAAAAGCGTTTGAAAAATCGCTCCGCAAATACTGTTTGAAAAAAAAATGAAACACCCACCATTTTAATCTGTAGGGTCTTTGCTTTAAAAAAATATATAATGTTTGGGGGTTCAAAGTAATTTTCTTGCAAAAAAAAAAATATTTTTTCATGTAAACAAATAGTGTCAGAAAGGGCTTTGTCTTCAAGTGGTTAGAAGAGTGGGTGATGTGTGACATAAGCTTCTAAATGTTATGCATAAAATGCCAGGACAGTTCAAAACCCCCCCAAATGACCCCATTTTGGAAAGTAGACACCCCGAGCTATTTGCTGAGAGGCATGTCGAGTCCATGGAATATTTTATATTGTGACACAAGTTGCGGGAAAAAGACACTTTTTTTTTTTTTTTTTGCACAAAGTTGTCACTAAATGATATATTGCTCAAACATGCCATGGGAATATGTGAAATTACACCCCAAAATACATTCTGTTGCTTCTCCTGAGTACGGGGATACCACATGTGTGAGACTTTTTGGGGGCCTAGCCACATACGGGACCCCAAAAACCAAGCACTGCCTTCAGGGTTTCTAAGGGTGTAAATTTTTGATTTCACTCCTCACTGCCTATCACAGTTTCGGAGGCCATGGAATGCCCAGATGGCACAAAATGACCACATTTTGGAAAGTAGACACCCCAAGCTTTTTGCTGAGAGGTATGGTGAGTATTTTCGCTTTTTGTCACAAAGTTTTGAAAATTGAAAAAAGAAAAAAAAAATACATTTTTCTTTTCTTTCTTCATTTTCAAAAACAGATGATAGCTGCAAAATACTCACCATCTCAGCAAATAGCTTGGGGTGTCTACTTTCCAAAATGGGGTCATTGGGGGGGGGGGTTGTGCCATCTTGGCATTTTATAGCCTTCAAAACTGTGATAGGTAGTGGGGAGTGAAATCAAAAATTTAAGCCCTTAGAAATCCTGAAGGCGGTGATTGGTTTTCGGGGCCCCGTACGCGGCTAGACTCCCAAAAAGTCCCACACATGTGGTATCCCCATACTCAGGAGAAGCAGCTAAATGTATTTTGGGGTGTAATTCCACATATGCCCATGGCTTGTTTGAGCAATATATCATTTAGTGACAACTTTTTGTAATTTTTTTTTTTTTTTTGTCATTATTCAATCACTTGGGACAAAAAAAATTAATATTCAATGGGCTCAACATGCCTCTCAGCAATTTACTTGAGGTGTCTACTTTCCAAAATGGGGTCATTTTAGCACCTCAAGAAATGACATAGGCAGTCATAAAATAAAAGCTGTGTAAATTCCAGAAAATGTACCCTAGTTTGTAGACGCTATAACTTTTGCACAAACCAATAAATATATGCTTATTGACATTTTTTTACCAAAGACATGTGGCTGAATACATTTTGGACTAAATGTATGACTAAAATTGAGTTTATTGGATTTTTTTATAACAAAAAGTAGAAAATATCGTTTTTTTTTCAAAATTTTCAGTCTTTTTCTGTTTATAGCGCAAAAAATAAAAACCACAGAGGTGATCAAATACCATCAAAAGAAAGCTCTATTTGTGGGAACAAAAGGACGCAAATTTCGTTTGGGTACAGCATTGCATGACCGCGCAATTAGCAGTTAAAGCGACGCAGTGCCAAATTGTAAAAAGTGCTCTGGTCAGGAAGGGGGGGTAAATCCTTCTGGGGCTGAAGTGGTTAATTTGTTCCTTTTTTTTCACCTAAAGGCAAAACTTTTTTTCTTTCATTTTGGATAGAGTTAGGGAAGATTATAACTCCTGCATGTTTTTGTCCCATTGGGTAGATTCACTTCCTGTCCCACAGCCGAAGGGAAGTGAGATAAAGTCCCTCCAAAGTGAGAGAATCCTGGGTTGTCACCAGGATCACCAGAACTAGTGTCACCATTGGCAGATTTTCCTCCTATTACTGTTCTGGTGTCAGCCCAAAATTTATGATTTTTTTTTACTTTCACTTTTGATGTGATGATAATCGTAAACAGGACAAATAAAGAAGGTGAATCTCCCCAACGGGGGCACAGACAGCAATAACATCTGACAGGTGTTCTAATCCCTCTATACTTTATCCAAAACTAAAAAAAAAAGAAGTTTTACCTATTTATTTAAGGTACTTATATAGAGTATATAAAGTATATATACCCCTTTAAAATTTTCCACATTTTGTCATGTTACAACCAAAAATGTAAATGTACTTTATTGGGATTTTATGTGATAGACCAACACAAAGTGGCACATAATTGTGAAGTGGAAGGTAAATGATAAATGGTTTTCAATATTTTTTTACAAATAAATATGTGAAAAGTGTGGTGTCCATTTGTATTCAGTCCCCTGAGTCAATACTTTGTAGAACCACCTTTCACTGCAATTACAGCTGCAAGTCTTTTTGGGTATGTCTCTATTTTTTATTTATTTTTATTTATTTCAGGTACTTATATAGCACCGTCAATTTATGCAGCGCTTTACATATACATTGTACATTCACATCAGTCCCTACCCTCAAGGAGCTTACAATCTAAGGTCCCTAACTCACATTCATACATACTAGGGACAATTTAGACAGGATCTAATTAACCCACCAGCATGTCTTTGGAGTGTGGGAGGAAACCAGAGTACCCAGAGGAAACCCACGCAGGCACAGGGAGAACATGCAAACTCCAAGCAGGTAGTGTCGTGGTTGGGATTTGAACCAGTGACCCTTCTTACTGCTAGGCGAGAGTGCTACCACTACACCACTGTGCCACTCTGCTGTCTCTACCAACTTTGCACATCTAGAGAGTGACATTTGTGCCCGTTCTTCTTTGCAAAATAGCTCAAGCTCTGTCAGATTGGATGGAGAGTGTCTGTGAACAGCAATTTTCAAGTCTTGCCACAGATTCTCAATTGGATTTAGGTCTGGACTTTGACTGGGCCATTCTAACACATGAATATGCTTTGATCTAAAACATTCCATTCCATTGTAACATATGGCTGTATGTTTAGGGTCGTTGTCCTGGTGGAAGGTGAACCTCCGTCCCAGTCTCAAGTCTTTTGCAGCACTTTCTTGCTGTGTCCCCCCACATGGCTTCTCGCAAACTGCAAATGTGTCAGGGCTGGGCTCAGCCCTTCCTTCTCTGAGCTGGCCGCTCAGCTGTCAGCTATATGCCAGCTCCCTTCTCTCTCCACAGTTACCCAGCTGTTGTTGATTCTGTCCGTCAGTCCTGCCTACTTAAAGTCGTCCAGCTCACTTGATCTCTGCCTTCGCCTTTGTCAACATCACAGAGAATGCTTGTTACAGGGAAATGCGTCGGTTGGAGAGAATCTTGTGACGTCACCACGCACCAGCTGGCAGTCTGAAAACCTGTAGCTGTGTCTTTGTATCGTATTTCTTCGCTGAGCCTAAGAAATAATTTTATGCACCATGAAGTTGCTTTTCTTCTAAATCTTTTATACCTACTGGATGAGCATCGGGCAGAGTAACTGGAAGGTGGGAAATTTACTAAAACATCTTGTTGTCCCTGACGGAGGAGAGTGGCTAGTGTTTGGAGTGGAGCAGATGGAACATCACAGCTGATTACTGTGCATATCAGGCAAGCTTGATCCCTATAACTTGGGGTCCATTGTGTACAGCAAGAGGCCATCTGGCTTTTTAGCTTACTTCTTCTTCTCCGTTTGGATATAAAGTACTGACCAGTTTCCATTGCAGATTTCTAGGTGCTGCACCAGATGTTGCCTTCATTGTTACTTAATTTTTTTTCGTGTGATTTGGGACTTTTGTAACAAAATAATCAGAAGTTGCTTTCATTTGTCACAATTTTTAAAAAACATTTTGCTGTGTTTTTTGTGGTTTTTCGGGCCTTTTTAACACATTAACAATTGATTCACATGGGCTGATTCACTCACATGTTATGTGTCTTTGCATGATTATTTAATAATGTGTTTTTAGGTTTGCGCAATCTTCTTTTTTCTATCCAATGATGTCAAAGGAGCCTAATGCATAATATTTGTTTTAACCTCGCGCCTATGGGTTTAAACACTGAGACATAAAAAATACTAAATAAGCTGCTTCCCATTAGTGTAGGTGACCAATACTATGATAAGTGAAAAAATATGTGTAAGGGGGCGCTATTGTAATAGACCTCTACCTATAGCTATTTAACTTATTAACAACGTGTGACGACATAAAATGCAATAATCAAAAAATAACTAGCGCCCCCTTACACACAGTTTTTCACTTATAATAGTAATGCATAATATTGTCTACTGCTTATACAGGTGTGCTTGCAAAATCCCCAACAAGGCACTCAATATTACAAAATAGATATAATATATACTGTATTTTTGACTAAATCCAGTGTAAACAGAGATATGCGGTTAAAACACTGGTTATACTTTGAAAGATCCTGTAGAAAAGATAGATATGATTGCTTTGTGTTATTACTTAGGTTTTACATTTTTGCATATGTTTGTTTTGTGAGTCGACTAATGTAATGTTTATTTTCTGTGTGTGTTTGTGACGTGTGTTGGCAGAGTGTTCTATTACAATGTAGCATAAGTGACTTTGGGACAGGCTTTTATCAATGTCAATGTGACATTCATTTCATTCTGTATAAACACATACTGTATGTGTAATAAACCATTCTACAGTGTTATGTAATACTATACAGATAATGTACTAATGTGACATGTAATAGAAATAACCTTATGGATGAAAAAAGAAATCAAGAACTTCATGTATCCAATGCATCTTAAAGTAAGCTATACTGTAGTACCCTACTGGAGTTCAGAACAATTTTTCCAGTCCAGGTTAGCAGACAGTGTTTAACCTCTTGCTTACTGGGCACTTAAACCCCCCTCCTGCCCAGACCAATTTTCAGCTTTCAGCGCTGTCACACTTTGAATGACAATTGCGCGGTCAAGCTACACTGTACTAAAATGACATTTTTATAATCTTTTTTCACACAAATAGAGCTTTCTTTTAGTGGAATTTAATCATCATTTGGGTTTTTATTTTTTGCTAAACAAACAAAAAAAGACAGACATTTTTGAAAAAAAAAAAAAAAAAAAAACATATTTCATAGTTTGTTATAAAATTTTGCAAACGGGTAATTTTTCTCCTTTATTGATATTCGCCGATGAGGCTGCACTGATGGGCACTGATGGGCTGCACTGATGGGCACAGATAAGGCAACACTGATAGGCACAGATAAGGCGACCCTGATAGGCACAGATAAGATGACAATGATGGGCACTGATAAGACGGCACTGATGGGCCCTGATGGGTGGCACTGATGGGTGTCACTGATGAGTGGCACTGATGGGTGGCACTGATGGATGTCACTGATGGGCACTGGTAGGTGGTATTGATAGGCAGCACTGGTAATGACGCACTGATTGGTGATTTATAGGCGGCACTGTGGGCACTGATAGGCGGCACTGTGGGCACTGATGGATGACACTGTGGGCACTGATGGGTGGTACTGTAGGCACTGGTAGGTAGCGCTGGTGGGCACTGGTAGGTGACGCTGGTGACACCTCCACGATCGGGAGCGATGTCCCTCTCGCAGCCGCCGGTGATCGGCTTTTTTTTTCCTCCTCACACTATCAGCGTGAGGAGGAAAAATAGCCGGTTACCGGCTCTGTTTACATCACATGATCAGCTGTCATTGGCTGACAGCTGATCACATGGTAAGGGGTTGGGATCAACCCCTTACGCCGATTTGTGATCAGGCAAGTCTCATAGACTCGCTGATCGCAGAGCACGCCACGCGAGCTCTGCAGGGGGCGCGCAGGCCATTCAAGCACGGGAGGACGTCCAGGGATGCCCTCCCGGCAAATTAAGTCCGCGCTGTAGCCGTCTTTTGGCTATAGAGCGGACGGCAAGTGGTTAAAGAACAGCTAAATCTTTGAGTACAAAAAGTACATTATCCAGAGAAGCAGTCCGTCCTTTCTGTACTTGGGTAGAAGACTAAATCGCCTTGGTACAAGGACACTCTAATTGGGGTCCAGAATTAGAGAATATGTAAACCCAACATTTCATATTCCTGGTATGTGCCTGCTGTACCGTGTACTTTAGGTGGAACTTCAGTCATTTTTTCAACTTTCCATCTATTAAATCTTCTGCCCTTGTTGTTTTAACTTTGAATAGTAAAACATTTTTTTTTCTGTCAGTAAATACCTTTACACAACCCACTTCCTGTTTCTTGTCTGGTAAAAAGCCTAGGCTTATAACATCATGCACACCTCTCTCACTCCCGTGAGAGTTTGCCAAGAAGGGAGGGGGGATAAGTCATAAGAGGGCCAATGAGAGCTGCAGAGCTGGAGGTGTGCCTCTGTATATCTGTGTAAATCCAGGAAATGAATAGGCAGCAGCAAAGTGGTTGGAGGGAAGTTTCATAATGGCAAAGATGTTTTCTCTTTAATGAGATTTAGGAGATTCGTTTTAGGGGATTTAGGGGACTCGTGCTCAGCCGTTGGGGTGAGACCGTTGCACTAAACAAATTCCTGAATACAGGACCTCTGCAAATTTGGTTTTAAAAAAATAATGCGCTGTCTCTTAAAGTGTCACATGTTAATTAATAATAAATATTCCAATAATACATAATATTATAAAGTGTGCTATATCTTCTGCTGAATTGACAATATATAATAACAAATATATTGCAAATCCAGTGTAAAAATTTAAATAACATTCCACATAAAGACATTCCACATAAAAGTGCAAAGTGCAAAAAGTGAATAAAAATAAATGCTAACCTATTAATTCATAAACAAATAAAAAATCCAGATAAAGTCCAAATAAAGTCCATCTAAGTGCAAGAAAAAGTGCTCTGTGATGGAAAATTTTATAAAGTGCTTCTGTGTCACAACTGTACTCCTCAGGGCAAACAGGCCGCTTACCACACCAATAAGATCTCACATAAGGAAATCATCAGCGCTTAAAAGTATTCCCCTTTGGAGGACCAATACTTTCACTGTCTTGATCAGTCACCACTTGCCATGGTGAACTCCACCAACCAGCTCCCACATATGCATGGATTAGAAACAAGGAGGAGAACTCATAGTGCTATACTGCATTTAGGAGGTTTATTTATAAAAAATATTGCACTTACAGACTATAGATATTTAATAAGCAAACAGTTCCGATACGCGCTGTTTGCTCTGTCTGACGCATTTTCCCATACAAGGCGTCATCTGTGATTGAAGGTACATGTACCATGTACTTGTACGAAAAAGTATCCTGTTCTCTTTGTATTACTTCCTTTATGTGAAATCCCTGCTGTTTCTGCCAGTCCCTCTGCTTTTCTATTAAAAATTGACCACTCTATATTAATATGCTATTTATACTGTTGGATGTTATTACATTCTCGGCAGCTACGTTCCAGCTGTGTAACAGCTTCTTGTCAAGTACAAAAAGTCCATTTACGCTATATTTTGTACTTTAAAATGTTCAATAAAAAATCTATTGAAAGTGAAAAACTGACCACACTAAGCAGGAGAACACAGTGGGGGATATTTATTAAGGTTTGAGAGTGCAAAATCTGGTGCAAATCTGCACAGAAACCAATCAGCTTCCAGGTTTTATTGCCAAAGCTTGAGAGCCGGTTCACCCGGGGCGACTTGTCAGGCGACCTAGCCGCCTGACAAGTCGCCTCCCGTTCTGTACAATGGAACCGTTGCGTCGCTCCGACTTAGAAAAAAGGTTCCTGTACTACTTTGGGGGCGACTTGCATAGACTTCTATACAGAAGTAGTTTTGCAAGTCGTCGTGGCAGTCGTGTGCAGGTCGCCTGGGTGAGGCGACCTGCAAGTCGTGCCGCTTCTAGTGTGAACCGGCTCTAATTGAACAACCTGAAGTTAGAAAATGATTGGCTACCATGCACAGCTGCACATATTCTGAGTGCACCAGTTTTAGTAAATCTACACTGTGGCCAGTTCTCTAGCTATGCTGGGAACTAAGCCTGTGCTGCTCCTTAACCACTTCAATACAGGGCATTTTGACCCCCTTCCTGCCCAGGCGATTTTTCAGTTTTCAGCGCTGTCGCATTTTGAATAACAATTGCGTGGTCATGCAACACTGTAACCAAATGAAATTTTTATAATTTTTTTTTTCCCACAAATAGAGCTTTCTTTTGGTAGTATTTGATCACCTCTGGGGTTTTTATTTCTTGAGCTATAAACAAAAGAAGAGTGACAAGTTTGAAAAAAACACAATATTTTTTGCTATAATAAATATCCCAATTAAAAAAAAAAACAACACATTTTTTCCACAGTTTAGGCTAATATGTATTCTTCTACATATTTTTGGTAAAAAAAAATCGCAATAAGCGTATATTGATTGGTTTGCGCAAAAGTTATAGCATCTACAAAATAGGGGATAGATTTATGGCATTTTTTTTTCTAGTAGCAGCGATCTGCGATTTTTATCATGACTGTGACATTGCGGCAGACACATCGGACACTTTTGACACTATTTTGGGACCATTCACATTTATACAGCGATCAGTGCTATAAAAATGCACTGATTACTGTATAAATGTCACTGGCAGGGAAGGGGTTAACACTAGGGGGCGATCAAGGGGTTAAATGTGTTAACTAGGGAGCAATTTTAACTGTAGAAGGAAGAGACTCACAAGGGGAGGAGACCGATCAGTGTTCCTCTATACTGAGAACACATGATCAGTCTCCTCTCCCCTGACAGGATGTGGATCTGTGTGTGTACACACACGGATCCACGTCCCGGCTGTTACCGCAATTGCGGGTGCCCGGCGGACATAGACGGCCGGGAAGCCCAGGACATCATATGACACCTGCCCAAGATGGGAGATCCCTCCTGAGGATGTCATTTGACAATAGCCGGGATGTGAAGTGGTTAATATTGCGCATAGAAACTGATAGGCTGCCAACAATCTACTAGACATATAGTGCAAAAAAACATATAAACCAATAATGTGGCGCTCCAAAAGTGAACACTCTGGCATACGCGGCGATGTGTAACATCTGTTACATATCGCAATCAACGTTTTCATGCCTAGGCGCCCCCAAAGCGCGCGTTTATGTTTTTCCACGTGTGTATATGTGGGGGTTAAGGGGGCCTCAAAAAAATTTTTGGGGGGGGATTTTATGTGCTTAAGTGGAACTTAAATTTTTACAATTTCAAAAAATATATATATTTATTTATTATATTATTATTATATATATATTTTTTTACTTAACATTTAATAAAAAAAGCCCCTATGTGATGTTATTTTGGTGACAGGTTCTCTTTACGGAGACATCTGGGGTCTAAAAGACCCCAGATGTCTCCAATGTGCTCCACTGAATGTAATGCAATGTAGATGCTGGCCAAGGACACTGAGAGGCGCATTCAGAAGTGAAGGCAAACATGCTTCCACCTGCTTGTCAGATTTACAAAATCCCGGTGGCTGTACGACGTACAGACTTGGCAGCGAAAGGGTTAAAGAGTAACTCCACTTTCATGGGATAAACAATAGCAAATAAAAAAAAATTATACAGCATATACAATTGACACACAAGTCATATTGTAATAGAATGTTATTAAAATTGACCTTTCCTTAACAGCAGCTCTGTAATTTTCTGTAAAATGCAATGCAATATGGCTACCTGGACCTGGAGGTGTCCTGTACACACTTGGTGTACAGAACCCCCCCCCCCCCCCCCAAGAAATGTCATTTCCTGCTTGTGTGATTGGCTTACTGATTTTCCCAGGAATCTTCACTAGGATACAAGTCAGATTTTGAGCATCCCCTGCAACAAAAATGTAATTTTTGGTGAGATACTCCCAAAGGAAAATCAAGTCTAAAGGGATGCAGGACCTGCCACTTTCCTCATTAGAAACCTGCAAGTGCAGCAGCTGATTGAAAATGATAAAACCACTCCCATTCACATTCATTTTGTACATGGACACAGATAAACAAACAATGTATTTTTTTTCTAATGAAAATTGAAGTTACTCTTTGAAAGTATTTTTCCATACAACCAATATTTCTTAGTATCAACTTCCTGTCATCCCTTGCCTCGCAACTCTCAATCTGCGAGAAGGGGCAGCGCTAAAACTTATTTAGGCTCAGCTACATGCACATTTTCATAAAAAGAGCAAAGTGAGCTGGTATGTGTTGGTGATCCTTCATTGCTTAATCAGCGGGCTGCAGGTGGTGTGGTAAGATTATTGTATTAATTCATTTTAAAGCTGCCCATGCATTATGTAAATCTGGGCAAGTTCCTGATGAGCCGGATGAAATTTGCTTAGTATGAGGCCCTGTCGGCCCCTCGATCCCAACATCCGTTGTTTAAAATAAGTCCAAGGAGCCAGGCAGGAAATCGTTGTCCCAACAGTGGCTGCATCTGATTGGATGCTCTGGAGTGCTGCATCTGATTGAACCTATGAAGTAAGTTCAGACACCCAGGAGCTGATTGCTTCAACCTGCTCAGACTCCTGATTCCCTGTGCCATTTTAAAATGGTGCTGGGACAAATAGATACTGTCACTGTGCCATTCCCCACTCCTGGTGACAGCTTTTTTGGAAAATTAAACGCGTTGGGTGGGGCACCAGCTTTGATGTCACTTCTGCTCGCCTTGAATGCACACTGGCACCCAGTGAGGATGAGTAGAACAGGGTTCTAACTACTGTATATAATGCCTGTCATCCTAGCCGCCAGAGAGGCACATTAATCTGTGAGGGCAATTGGTTTTATTTTTTACATTTTTGATAAAGACTGTATTAAGCAATGAGCACTTTCCCTTGTTCTTGCTTCCTGATATGATGATGAGGAGAGTGAAACAGTAGAGATTACCTGGAAATCCTGAAAGTGCTTATTGACCCACTCCTTCATAAATGTCTGCAGGATTGCGCTAAGTTCATCTTTGTTCACCATTTTTTTTTCTTCTAAATTCTAGCTCTCCTATGTATCAATATAGCATTAATGTGCTTATTTTGCAAAATTAAAACAGCTTTCTATTAATTCTACACCAGCTTATCTCACTCTCTTCATAGCTGCTTGATTACTTCTGCCTTACTTCGTGGACAGACTTTAGATCATGAAACAGGAAGGAGGTGACCAGCTGATCTCATTAGCACACACCCTGCATCATCTAACCTCAGCTGGTCAACTCCTTCCTGTGTCATGACCTAAAGTCTGTTCAGGAAGTAAGGCAGAAGTAATACAGCTCTGTTTTTAAACAGCTATGAAGAGAGTGAGGTAAGCCTGTGTAGAATTAATGGAAAGCTGTTTTATCTTTGCAAAATAAGTACATTAATACTATATTGGTACATAGGGGACCTGGAATAAAAAATTTGAACAAAGGTGAACTTAGCCTTTAAGGCACTGATAAGATGACAGAGGGAAACTTTTGGAGCTGTGGTGTTAAAGTGTTACTAAACCCAGGACCCTGCATTCACTATATCTGGTCTCCCACAGTACACAGAACATGGAAATGCAATTATTTTAGCAAATCTAAACTGCTAAATACCTTTTCTCATCAGCAGTTAGAGTATTCTTGTGACTTCTATCGGTGTCTGGTTAAAGCTTGTAGAAGGAGTTTTCATTCTCCTCTGATTGTCCTATGAGGCTGCAGGACCCCTGGCCCCTTGTCTGGGCAGTGCTGATTGGCCCTGTGCTGATCACATGCACTCTTTCAACTAAAAACAAAAGCTCTCTAGCAATACACACTAAAATGAGCATGTGCAGCTTGTCCCCAAGGTTCTATCAGCAGATAGGTTGGGGACTTTGGAAGAAGGGAGGAGGATCAGAGAAGACAGGATCAAACAGTCTTTTTACACAATGCGCAGGATAAACCCTTTAGGTTCCACAGTGACTGCATGCTTTACTGCATAATACAGACTGATTTTACTGTTGTGGGTTTAGTAACACTTTAAATGTGAAGTGTGCCACAGTTTTGGATTATTTAATTGCCAAAGATCAAAACACGATTGTGGACAGTTTGCTCTTTTGATTATTGCATATTTTTTTGCCACCGTTACCGATACTATGGGCACAGTGATATATTCATATTAGCACTTTATTTAAGAGGTTCCAATCACTTATATCACTGTCGCCCACATTATCAGAGTTATATTTGATTTATTTATTTAGATTATTTGTGTTGGTTCACACAACCAGGATTTCGGTCAGTGGCAGTGTTAGTTATTTGGCACTTTAATTTGCACATACAGTACTAGAAGGTTCCATGAAAGAGCGCTGCACCTTAGTTGAATATTTTTTTCTGATTATGAAACAGCACTCAAGTGGTAATGCTCTATGAAAAGGTCTGTATAATATACAGGCACTATATAATTTAATTCAAAATTAGGTTCTATATTAAAATAATGAGCACTAGACAACAGTCCTTTACACATTTGGAAATTGTTTTATTTGGGGGGGGGGGGCAAGTACCTTATTCTGCAGGTATTTACTCCAACTTCCTCATTCCAGGCCAGGATGACAGCATACTTGTTCTGACACCCCAATATAACACGTGTAGCTGCTAAATTAAATTTTTTTGTAAAGATGAATGAAGTTCCTCTTTAAGAATGATCATGTGCTCTGGATTTAGCCTGTAGACTGTAACACATAGCGGTATATGCATGGATGCACACTAATTGGCATGCTGCTACTATTTATATAACAGAGAAAGAACAGGTTACACAAACTGAAAATGAAGCAATAAGCCATGCCTATGTACATTTGCTAACAAAGACATGCAAACAAAGCTTCAGCCATAAAGTGAATGAACGCATTTAAATTCCTTTTCTTAGCTATTCACAGCATCCATCATGTGGTTTATTTCCTTTACTGTATTAAATTTGAGCTCCATTCAATAATAATGTAGGAGCAGCAGATGGACAGGGGTCCCCCACTCCTGCACAGCCAGGAGTGGGGGATCCCAATTGACTTCAGCAAACTTCAGGGACAACTTCCTATATACAGCTATATACAGACTCCTCTTCAACCATTCCTCCTGCACATACTTTGCTTTTCTCTCGCTCAGCCTCTGCTGGTTCACTTCTGGGGGAACTTCACAGATGCCTTGTCAGTTCAGCAGCATCCCATTACAGGCAGGAACTCACAGTCCCCTAACAATAGCACGTGTGGAGTGACACAGCAAGTAACTACCCCCCCTGCTTCCTTTGTGGTCACTGATCCCAGCACCACCTCTTCAGGCAATACTAGCCCACCTGGCTGCAGCTGCCTCTTTCACCAGCCCTCCCAGCTGTCCTTCTCTACACCAGTCTGCCCGACTGACTCTTCACCACCCGGCTAACTCTCTGGTGATCTCTCAGGGGAAAGGTAGAAGACTTAAGCCCACCGCTGTCATCAAAGGAGACTGGCTACATGTGGCAGTTTCCCCCCTTTGTTGGTCCCCACCAGTGTTGAACTACTCACTCTGTCCTCTCTTTGCTCCTGTGCCTCCAGGAAAACTTCCTCCCTTGTGTCTTCCAGAACGCAAACCCCAGCCCAGGGAAGGACACCCCCCAGACTAGTGGGTACCCCTCAGGGATACCAACAACCTTCTGAACACTTCATCTCCATCTTCCACCCGACTTCCCTGCTGGCATGGTCCATGTCTATTTATGGGGTCGTCTCTGCCCCCTTGCCAGCCCAACTCTGGGGATTGGCTGAGGCCCCACAAATATTCATTGCAGTGCCTCCTAACTCCTACCCTCTAGTTCTAGAAGGTTCTCCAGAGAGAGCTGCAAAGAAGAGGCCTCTAATAACCCTGACCCAATTGGTCCATGTCTATTTATGGGGTCGTCTCTGCCTCCCTTGCCAGCCCAACTCTGGGGATTGGCTGAGGCCCCACAAATATTAATTGCAGTGCCTCCTAACTCCTACCCTCTAGTTCTAGAAGGTTCTCCAGAGAGAGCTGCAAAGAAGAGGCCTCTAATAACCCTGACCCAATTTATTGACTCAGGTTATTCCTGGCCAGAATATACTTTGCCTATTCTACCGATACAAGTAGCACACACTAGTGGGTGCTACAATAAAACCTTGACATAGATACACTGAGAAATATATGTAGTTTTAGGCCCCTTTCACACTGTCGGACCGTTCAGGTCCGCCTGTCAGTTTTGACGGCGGACCTGAACGGGCGGTCCATGCTAGTCTATGGAGTGACGGATATTAGAGGTGACATGTCCGCTGACATCCGACCCCGTCTGATCCGCTAAAATCAGACGGATGCCCCTACGTTCGCATCCGTCCCTGAGGGATCGGATCGGGTGAGATCTGATGAAAACGGACATGCTGTCCGTTTTCGTCTGATCTCTCCATAGTAACTAGCAGTGCTCGACAAGCCCCTCCCCGCTCAGTGAGCAGAGAGGGACCTGTCATCAACGGAGAGATCTCCCGCTGAGCTGGCGGGCAGAGGCGGGCTCCGAGGCAGCGGATCCGCCTCGTGAGAATGATGCCTTACAGCTATGGAAAGTGCCTGTATCAATCTTGGTATCAGAAAATGGTAATCTTATGCACAGCAGCACTCTAACTGGGAGAAGGAAGGGCTGCATTATAAGTCAATTGTGTTTTTAGATGTTTGTCCAGCTTTAAGGTGAACATGATTAAAGCATAAAAATGAATAACTGTGGAATATGTTCATTCCTTAAAAAAATCATTATAAGAGCTTTTCAAATCCCACAAGCCAACACTTACACATGTGGCTCTCTATGCTTGAGTTATCATCTTCTTACTACTGCACATATGGCCAACTTATCATACAAGAGCTACAGTTCAACACTGGCACACTTCTCTCTTTCTGAGATTGGACCAATGTACAGTAGTGTATTTAGGTTTTGTGCTGTCCTAGGGCTGATTAAACTTGTGCACCCCCTAATGTAATTATGACCCACCCCTTCCTGTCAAGGCCACAAATCCTTGCTGTTTAAGACCCGTCCTGAAATTTTCAAGTGGGGACACTAGTTCTGTGGGCCTGGGGGGGGGGGGGGGGGGGGGGGGGCGGCGTCAAGGGATTCCCTTAATTTGCATAGATTTCCTCTCACTTCCTGATTGGCTATGGGGCAGGAAGTGAAGGGAAATCTCTGCAATGAGACAGGGATGGTAAAAAATAAACTGACATGGGCTATGACCCTCCCTTATTCTATCCAAAATGAAAAAATAAGTGTTGCCTATAGTTCTACTTTAAGCACAGTTTCTGAAAATTTGATGGCGAAGATTAAGAAGATATAACCATCTGCAGCAGAAAACATATAGCACAGTAAGGAACGTTTGTGGTCCAGGATGATAGGACTATTAGAAGCGGTGCCCCCCCCCCCAGTTGCGAAATGCCAGCCGCCGCATACCGGAAGCAGTGCGGCCGCTTTATGGGGGTGCTAGACTAATTTGCCTCTCAGCCCAGTCTGCCCCATAAGACTGGCGCTACACTAACTAACGTGAGCTGGTGGGGACTCTTTCCGTGCTGCCCCCATGCAAAGTGCTGCCCTAAGCCTGGGCCTTGTTGGCCTAGGCCAGGATACAGCGTTGCAAATGTAAGTATGCATATCCCATAACTGGGTGACTGCTGTGGAAGCCTACAATCATTGTGGTAGTCGGCAATACTGCAGTCAACACTACGATTTTCCAGGTCCTGTACCAGCACTGCCACCATTTACAGAACCCCTTGCATTTCTTTTAAAAATTACAAGGAGCTATCTGAATGGATGAGGTGGAAATTGTGATGACACCACCCCTCCTCTCCACCTTGTTCAATCAGAGAATGCATCATTAAAGAGAATACAAGACATTCTGTAAAAAATGGTTTATTTTTTGAGCAAGGGATCCCCTGTGGTCAGTGTGCAGTAGGTCAACCGCTCAGCCCAGGACCTGGAAGAGAATAATGATCAATGTAGTAACATCGACTCCTACAGAGATTGTGGACTTCCCCAGAGGTCCCCAAGGTATGAGAATTACAAGACATTCTGTGAACAATGGCATTTCTGAGCAAGCGATCCCCTGTGGTCAGTGTGCAGTGGGTCAACCGCTCAGCCCAGGACCTGGAAGACAGCGATGATCACTGTAGTAACACCAACCCCAACAATGATTATTAACTTCCCAAGCGGTCCCCAAGGTATGAGAATTACAAGGCATTCTGTGAACAATGGCATTTCCGAGCAAGTGATCCCCTGTGGTCAGTGTTCAGTGGGTCAACCGCTCAGCCCAGGACTTGGAAGACGTTGGTGCTCATCTTAGTAACACCAACTCCTACAGCGACTGTTGACTTCTTGGAGGTCCCCAGGGTATGAGAAATGCATACTTACATTGTGCCAAGCTGGACCAATGTAAGTATGCAATTAGGATGTACCTGGAGCTCAGCTTTAAAAATGTATGAGTGTGCCCACCCATGCGGACAGCATACAGCTCAAGCATAAACTCTGAGGAGAAGGTGTGTGTCAGGTTTTCCAATAATTATAACTAGCTATCCTATCATTTGTGAGTGCAGTGAGTCTGTATACACTACAGGGAGTGCTGGAGGACATTACATTATACCAGCCCTGTACAGGCAAGGCTAGGCAGGTATAGGGAGGTCTTTAGATAACTGGTACACATTTATCCTTATAATTTGCAGCATATCAGCTGCCTACATTAGCAATCCTTATTTAAACAAATCTACAGGTATCCTTTAAATTATTATTGATTTATTTATATATTAAGTAAAGATTACGGTCGGCACAGCTGTTTGCACAGCAGAGGAAAACCACCTGGCAGGAGCCCAGAGTAAATTCAAAATTTATTTGGAAGTGAACAATCTGGTTTCTAGTCAATATTGTTTTAGGCTTCTGGGACATCTGACAAAAATAATATTTTGCTTACACGGTACTACTGAACATAATCTCATGAGAATAGATTGTAAAGTAAACCGAAAGTATAAACTTTAATTTGGTTTGATTTAACGTATTTAAATTGGTTAATTTGGTATGGATTTAAGACGTAATCAAGCAGAAGAGCATTTCATAAATCATACATACAGAAGTGGCACCACTGTGGAAGTTTCGCTGAAGCAGATTTTAATTAGCTTCCAAATGCTGTTCTGATCAGTTTATAAAGTAAATGTTGGGCTTCATGACAGACAGATTGGGGTTGATTTACTAAAGGCAAATAGACTGTACAGTTTGCAAAGTGTAGTTGCACTCTGTAAGTGCAGTTGCTCCAGAGACTAGTAAATGAGTAAACTTTGCAAAGAATACCCAATCACATGCAAGGAATTTTTTTTTTAAAAATGCATTTTTGCTTGCGCGTGATTGGATGGTGGAAGTCAGCAGAGCTTCTGCTCATTTACTAAGCTCTGGAGCAACTACACTTGCAGAGTGCAACTGCAAGTGTAGTCTGTTTTTCTTTAGTAAATCAACCCCATTTTCCTTCTGACGAGGATCATTTTCAGTCTTTCATGGAGTGCTAGAGAAATGCTCAATCTATTTCCATAGTATTACATTGATTTGCTTGTTCTGGAGTTTTACACTGCTTTGGGAACTTAAAAATTGTGTTGTTAATAGAATCCAACTGGATTACCATCAGAAGTAATAGTCTGAGAAATCCAACTATTTATTGAGGTATGCCATATGCTATCAGGACTGCTTTGCAATAACTTAAAACAGAAGTATATATCCAATATACTTACCTAGGTAGTTTGGTCCAATGCTGCATCTGTCCCCCGGCCCCTCTACACTGAGAACTGAGCAGACGAACATCGCTGATGGCTCGGTTCTCACAGCTCCCCGCCCAGAGGGCTGCTGACTGTCAATCAGCAGCTCTCCGCTCTGCTCCTCAGAAAATATATGAAAATAAAAATAAAAATGAAAAAATAAATTGAAATAAAAATAGAAATAATATTATTATTATTATTTCTATTTATTTTTATTTCAATTTCTTTTTTCATTTTTATTTTTATTTTCATATATTTATTTTCTATTTGTCTTATCAGTTTTAGTATATATATATTTTTGTATGTTCATATTTGGCACCAATTTTATCATGTCACCGGAATTGACGTCAAGGTTTTTCTAAGTAAGTTTTTTCTAACCAGGTCCATGGTGACCTTGTCTCTTCTATGGACTATGCTTCATCCATGGTAGCGACAGGTTTTATCCAACCAACAAGATGGCCGCAATGCCTTTTTGATTGGCTCTCAGTAGGGGAGTTTCTCTCTCTCTCCCAGTATTTAAGTTCTGCTCTATCAGCAGGAAATAAGGTCCTTGATGACGCCCTGAGGGAGGGCGAAATGCATTGACATAATTTCCTGTTTTGATTGACGTCACTTCCAGCCCATGGAACGCACGCTACGAACAGCTGCTTCCTGTATCTACAGCTCCATATCCATGCTTGTTTTTAATTGTGTCTTGTCAGTACCGATCCCTATGAGCATTAAATCTACTTTTATAACAGTACTTCACTATCAGTCCATCCTCTTTTTATTTCTGGGTGCCTGCATATCCTGTTGAGAGCCTTCTATTGGAAATCTATCATGTGATGTCTACACCGATCCATTATCTGATGTTTTTACACCAATCCACGTGTGTGACACCATTAACAAGCCTCAAGTGACCCCCAGACTGCAAAGCTGGGGGTCATCCTGTTCTGGTGAGTGGGGATGCAAAAGGGGGTGTCATTGTACTTCTGCAAGCATGACAACCCGCTAGGATGTATGGAATCTCCTGATTGGGTACCAGGTATTGGCCGAAAATACAAAAACGGAGCTGGAAAAAACAAAAATTGTGCCTGTGTCCAAATATATATGGACCTAACGGTATGAGCATGAGAGGTGTCCTTCGAGATAGGATTATCTCAGTGTTTTCTTTCAAAGGCAAAGAAAACACTGAGATAATCCTATCTCGAAGGAAACCTCTCATGCTCATACCGTTAGGTCCATGTATATTTGGACATGGGCACAATTTTTGTTTTTTCCAGCTCCGTTTTTGTATTTTCGGGCAATACCTGGTACCCAATCGGGAGATTCATACATCCTAGCGGGTTGTCGGCTCTACTGAGTCCCGGTTCGATGCTTCTGAGTTATTCATCAAGGATCCCCACAGCAAAGGCCCTGGCTGGATGTTTAGCCGCAAGCTGTATTTTGCTTGCCTTCTGGTAAGCGTGTATTTTTTACCGTGATCAGCACTCAATGGTGGTGGAAGATTACACTTCATTGTCACATCATCTTCATAGGACATTTAAAATTTTTTTGTATTTTTAATTATCACCTTTATCATATTTTATTTGATATTTACCCACTTTTTCTTTTCTTTTTTGGGTTGTCATTTATTATCCTAGATTTATCACATATATTATCACAACTCGTTTCTATTTTTATATTCATTTCTCACTCAATTTGTTCCACATTGATTTATCACCAGTGGGTATACCAATTTTTAGCGCAGCTATTGTTTTTTCATTTTGTATATATGTATGTATTCCATATATTAGTTGCTGCTATTCTTGTTTTTTAGTTCAAGCACGGTATTAGTCTTTTTCTTTTTACAATTCTTCCTAATGATCACAAATGTAAGGAGCATTCTTTACACTGACCACCACACTAATGTACTGGGAGCTGTAAATATAATAATTATTAGCAGGGGTTCCCTGAAAGCAAAAAGTTATTTCAAGGGTTCCTTCTTATTAAAAAAGGTTTAGAAAGGCTGGTCTATATGCATTGGCTGCAAGCTGGTCCCTACTACACACATCCTTGAGGAGCACCAATATTGTGGCAAGGTTAAAGAGTATGTCAAGACAAAGCTAATTAAAAGAAAAAAAATATATATGCAGTACATTTCTGTAATGCATGCACATTTCCCTGTGTGCTGTCAGCCCAGTATCTTTTGCTAAACTACTTATCCACTCCCACTCTCAGATTTCTACAAGATAAAGGCTAATCATTCTGTATTCCAAGATAAGAACTAGGAGGGCTCTTTGAGATAACACAGAAAGTTTGACACAAGACACAGGACAGCTCTGAATTTCTAACAATTTATTTGCACTTATCAAACAGACATAACAAAATCGTTCCAATGGTATATTAAATAGACCAAAAGGAGCAAATAAGAGATGTTTATTATTAGGGTTTACTTACACTTTAAGAGATTTGAAAGTTTCATTTGCAAAGTCTTTCTAAACATTATGTGATGGATTTAAAGCATTGATGTAGTTTTTGCTTGGTACGTGTATCCAAAGTAATTGTGAAGCTCTCCCATGTCTCAAAGAAACAATACGTGTGAGAGTTTTGAACTATCTGCTGCCAGAATCATTTATTAGTTGGCAACCCCCCCAAAAAAAACAAACAAAAAAAAAAGGTCTGCCTGTGTTGTGTTGCATTTAAGGCAATAATTTAAGTCAGTGCAATTTTAATGGAGATATACAGATGCATCTAAAAAAAAAAAAAAATAGAATATCATCAAAAAATGTATTTATTTTTGTAAGTCAATTCAAAAAGTGAAACTCGTATATTATATAGATTAATTAAACACAAAGTGATATATTTGAAGCAGTTCTTTCTTTTAATTTCGATGATTATGGCTTACAGCTAGTGAAAACCCAAAATTCTACATCTCAGAAAATTAGAATATTGTGAAAAAGTTAAATATTGTAGACTCATGGTGTCACACTCTAACCAGCTAATTAACTCAAAGCACATGTAAAGAATTCCTGAGCCTTTAAATGGTCTCTCAGTCTGGTTCCACAATTACAATACACAATCACGGGGGAGACTGCTGAGTTGAGAATTGTCCAGAAGACAGTCATTGACACCCTCCACAAGAAGGGTAATGCCCCGATCACACACGATCAGAAATTCCGTCAGAAAAAACTTGAATGGTTTTTAAGACAGAATTCCACTCAAGCTTGCCTTGCATACACACGGTCACACAAAAGTTCTCTGAACTTTCGACCGTCAAGAACGCAGTGACGTACAACACTATGACGAGCCGAGAAAATGAAGTTCAATGCTTCCGAGCATGCGTCTAATTGTTTCCGAGCATGCGTGATTTTTTGCGCATCCGAATTGCATACAGACAAATGCATTTTCGGATAGGAACTTTTTCCGACCAAAAAATAGAGAACCTGCTCTCAATCTTTTGCTGGCTGCAATTCTGCCAGCAAAAGTCCGATGGAGCATACACATGGTCGGAATTTCTGACCAAAAGCTAACATCCGTTTTGGCTGGCAGAATTTCTGATCGTGTGTATGGGGCAAAAGTCACAAAAGGTCATTGCTAAAGAAGCTGGCTGTTCACAGATTGCTGTCTCCAAGCATATTAATGGAAAGTTGAGTGGAAGGAAAAAGTGTGGTAGAAAAAGGTGCACAAGCAACAGGGATAACCGCAGTTTTGACAGGATTGTGAAGCAAAGGACGTTCAAGAATTTGGGGGAGATTCACAAGGAGTGGACTACAACTGGTGTCAGTGCTTCAAGAGCCACCACACACAGACATATCCAGGACATGGGCTACAACTGTCACATTCCTTGTGTCAAGCCACTCCTGAACCAAAGACAAGGTCAAGAGCGTCTTACCTGGACTAAGGAGAAAAAAGACTCGACTGTTGCTCAGTGTTCCAAAGTCCTCTTTTCGGATGAAAGTAAATTTTGCATTTCATTTGGAAATCAAGGTCCCAAAGTCTGGAGGAAGAGAAAGGCACAGATGCATGTTGCATGATGTCTAGTGTGAAGTTTCCACAGTCAGTGATGATTTGGGCAGCCATGTCATCTGCTGGTGTTGGTCCACTGTGTTTTATCAAGTCCAAAGTCAGCACAGCCCTCTACCAGGAAATTCTAGAGCACTTCATGCTTCCCTCGCTGACCAGCTTTATGGAGATGCTGATTTCATTTTCCAGCAGGACTTGGCACCTTCCCACACTGCCAAAAGTACCAATACCTGGTTTAATGACCATGGTATCACTGTGCTTGATTGGCCAGCAAACTCGCCTGACCTAAACCCCACAGAGAATCTGTGGGGTATTGTCAAGAGGAAGATGAGAGACACCAGACTCAACAATGCAGATGAGCTGAAGGCCCTTATCAAAGCAACCTGGGCTTCTATAACACCTCAGCAGTGCCAGAGGCTGATTGCCTCAATGCCACGCTGCATTGATGCAGTAATTCGTGCAAAAGGAGCCTCGACCAAGTATTGAGTGCATACAATACTGTACATGGACATACTTTTCAGTAAGCCAACATTTCTGTATTAAAAATCATTTTTTTTATTGGTCTTATGTAATATTCTATCTTTTTAAGTTACTGAATTTTGGGTTTTCACTAGCTGTAAGCGATAATCATCCAAATTAAAAGAAATAAATGCTTGAAATATATCACTCTGTGTGTAATGAATCTATATAATAAACTAGTTTCACTTTTTGAATTTAATTGCTCAAATAAGCTTTTTGATGATATTCAAATTTTTTGAGATGCACCTGTACACGCTCTATACAGTGAGTGAAAAAAACATTTATTTGTTTTGAGCTGAGGGTGGTGTTTTCCAACAAAGGTTATATATGTTAAGTAGTTGAGTGCCATGAATTTGAAGCAAATGTAGTATTCATTTTGAGAATCCCATGGTACATTTGGATTAGTCTAATATATCCCTGACAAATAGGTAGTATTTGGTATTGACTTTAGAAGCAAATAATTTATCAAGTGGGTTGTTACATTCTCTGGTTTAAAGTTTTGAGACATCTGAATTAGCTTGAAAGATAGCATGGATGTTAGAGGATTGTAGATATAGCAAGAGCTTCATAGGTATCTGTGTTAGCAAGATGCCATCATTTACTCATTATACCAGTGTTGGATTATTCATGTTTTGCAGCATGGCATAAAGCTGTCATTTCCTAACATGGGTAGGAATAAGGATGTATGCAGTGGCAACCCGTCCATGGGGGCGCATGGGTGCCACCCCCCCATCCATGTGTCAGCCCCCTGATCTACATGCAGGACGCCAGACGCATGGATTCCAATCAGGGTTTTTTTAAGCACATGATTAGAGCCAGTGGCTCTAATAGGCTTCAAAAAAGGGTGGGCTTGGGACGCAGAGCACTGCGCCAGATGTCCACCCAGTTGTGTGACAATAACGAATGCATATTCGCGATTGTAACGCTGATTCCCAGCCAATCAGGAAGCGGGTCCTGAGACCCGTCACCCAATTGGCTGAAAGGAGATCCAATCGGAATGGCCGAAAGGAGGAGTAGGGAGGAGACGCAGGGGAAGCGAGGAAGCAGCGTCCCACAGCCTGGAGAGAAGCCGCCGGAGCGCTGCCCGCGAGATGGGGTAAGTGCGGGGCCCCAACTACTGACTGACCGACCTGGGAGGGGTGCTGCCCGTGACCCTCGTGATCCAGCTGGCCGACTGACCGGGGTGGTGGGTGCCGTCCATGACCCAACTGACCGGGGGTGGGGGGTGGAGGCGGGTGGATTGTTTGCTGCCACCCCCCCCAAAAAAAACAACAACACTGAATGTATGTATCTTTGAGTGAATTTGTTTGCAGTTAATGCCAAAGAGCCCAAATAAATGAATAAGAGGATTATAGACTGTTTTTTGTAGTAGAAGTTCTTTATGTATGTGAAGCATGGCAGTAGGGGTGTAGAGGTAGATTTAAGTAACAATTTGTATTAACATTTGTATATTAGGATAAACTATGAGTCCAATCTTTAATAATTCTGAGGGAAGAGGCATGGTTATATTGTTCTACATTTGGGAGATTTAAACATGCATTAGTGGGTTGTTGTGGGCGTATTGTGGGCGTATTGTGGGCGTATTGTGGGCAGCACAGTGGTGTAATGGTTAACACATTCACCTAGCAGCAAAAAAAGGTCGCTGGTTCGAATCCCGACCATGACACCATCTGCCTGGATTTTACATGTTCTCCCTGTGCCTGGGTGGGTTTCCTCCGGGTACTCCAGTTTCCTCCCACACTCCAAAGACATGCTGGTAGGTTAATCGGATCCTGTCTAAATTGGCCCTAGTATGTATGAATGTGTGTTAGGGACCTTAGGTTGTAAGCTCCTTGAGAGTAGGGACTGATATGAATGTACAATGTATATGTAAAGCGCTGCGTAAATTGACGGCGCTATATAAAGTACCTAAAATAAATAAATAAATATTAAGCAACTGATCCTCTTACAACTTTTTTCCAGATGAATTGACTAAACAATTAGTTAAAGTTGTAAAGTGAACTTTCCCTTCAACAAGCAAATAAACCTCAAACCCAATAGATTTTTTTAATGCAATTTTCTTCTAAATGATCAGTAGGGAAATATTTGCTATCTTACCCATAGTAATGATTTAGCCCACACAGTCCCTGCTCCTCCTGAAGCCAGCATCATTTCACCCACAATGGACATCATCCAAAATCCCTGCGTATCTGCAAAACAACAGAGCTAAGCCTAAAGGCAAACTGTTAAGTGCACAAGAATGAGTGGCCATGCTGGAACTTTGTCATCCTGGCAAAGCTCTGTGAAGATTCTGACATGGCATGGAAAGGATAGAAAACTGAACACGTGCAAGTTTACGTCAGTTGCCAAAATATTGAAGAAAGAGAGGTGTTGATGACCTAACAAGTATTGATATCATGTATGTATGTTGAACTTTAATTTGGGGAAAAGATTAAAAAGGTAGTTTCCACTTTAATAAGTTTAAGGTCAGATTGTTAAAGAAGAATGGAGACAGCGCTGCTTTATTATAAGATTCTATTTTTTTTTTGCAAAGCATGCTATTTAAACATACACTAATCAACCATAACTTTATTGCCCCGTACGTACACACGGTCGGATTTTCTGACGGAAAATGTGCGATCGGAGCGTGTTGTCGGAAATTCCAACGGTGTGTGGGCTCCATCGGACATTTTCCATCGGATTTTCCGACACACGAAGTTTGAGAGCAGGCTATAAAATTTTCCGACAACAAAATCCGATCGCGTCAATTCCGACCGTGTGTGGACAATTCCGACGCACAAAGTGCCACGCATGCTCAGAAGAAATTCTGAGACGGAACAGCTCGGTCTGGTAAAATTAGCATTCGGAATGGATACAGCACTTTCGCCACGCTGCAATGTTTTAAATTGTTTAATACAGCGCACTCTCTTCTTCTTTATAATGTGAGAAGAATTAAGTAGTTTTGCTGCTCATATTCACACAGACTTCTCACAAACTTCTTTCTTTATTATTTATCATGATTCCCTCAATATATTTTGATTTGTCACATCTGACCAAATTTCTTTTTTGTTGTTTTATTTTTGTTTTGTATTTTTTTCAAGGCTGATTTTTTTTTTTTTGTGTTTGTATTTTTTTCCAGGCTGATGTATTTTTTTCCAGGCTGATGTATTTTTTTATTTTTTTGGGGGTTTTACTTCATAATATTTTTGTGTGTGTTTTGTGTGTCAAGTTACCACAACACCATTGATATCTTGTATTATTTAATCTCAAGGAGATTGCTTGGTTTTGGTGTCCCTTGTTAATTTCACATTGTATTTTTGAAATGTACCTGCCTCCTCACAAACAAACTGTCCTTTTTGAAGGAAAACACACATAGGCGAGTATAACTGAAACAAAAATTCCTTTATTAAGGGCTCAGAACCAAACAAAGAGGGAGGCAACGCTCAATTCTTTTCCAGCAAAATTGGTGGCCTGAGGAGTCCATATATAAGGGAGTGCAGTCTGGTCCAGAAGTCCCAGAGATCCTGAAAGCAGCAGAAGACATCTGTGTCCCCAGGCTGTGGTCATACAAGAGACTGCATCTTTTGTCACACCAGACTGAACCCAGGGCCATCACTCTCTGGTCTTCCTTCCACGCTTCCTCCCACGCTGTGGCCGTGGTGGTGTAGTTGTGGCAGGAGGAGGAGGAGGAGGAGGAGGAGGAGGATGGTCCAACTCAATCACGTCGGTATTAGGTGTGATTTCGCCACTCACCCCCTTAGTTAGGACTTTATAAAGAAGTTTCTCACACATGAGACGTTGACCCTCCTGCATGCCCTTCAGTTTGGTGGCAGCCATGCAGGCAAAGGCCTCTTCAGGAGTGGGTAAGGCTCTGAGGGATGCAGAAGCCTCCTGAATGAGCCTGAGTGCTGAATCCTGCACGTGACTCCCCTTCCTGGGTCTTTTGTTTGGAAGGCGGAGGGGAGGAACTTGCGATTCAGTCAGGCTCCTACTGGTCCCAGGCTTCTCCTGGCTGCCACTTAGCCCCGCCTCCTCCTGGCTGCCACTAACCCCCGCCTCCTCCTGGCTCCCACATTCCACAGCCTCCTCCTGTGTGCCACATTCCAGAGCCTCCTCCTGTGTGCCACATTCCAGAGCCTCATCCTGGCTGAGGTCTTCCTGTGTATGAAAAGGGACAGTTTTAGTTTTTTCTTCATCAATCACACACAGTTTTCACCTCATGACTGTTGCAAATTGAATGTTAACAAATATAACAGACTATCCTTCTGAGCCCAGCATTTTTCATTCTTGTCCCAATTATTTTTGCCCACTACTGTCTATTGATATGTAAAAAACTGTATTAAATCAGCAAATTAGTGATCAATAATAACATCTAGTAAACATCATTTATTTCTTGACCAGAAATCTGTAGAACAATGCTATACCTGGCTCCATCTGGGCTAATCCACTTCTTCCTGGCTGGAAGTCCCAGGTTGGACATCGGAAGCCTCAGCTGGGGTGGAAGGAAGAGTGGAAGGAAGAGTGGAGAGGGAGTCCCTGACTCCAGTCTGGTCTGACAGAAATCACAGTCTGTCATAGTACCACAACCTGGGGACATAAACGTCATCTGCTGCAGCTCCTGATCTCTGGGAATCTGTGACCTTCTTGCGCTCCCTAAGATACGTGCTCCTCAGGCCACTAATTTTGGCTTTTAAATAGGGGATGGTTGCCATGGCGACCAATGGCTTCACCAACTCCAGCAGTTTTTCCAGCGTTGTCTGCCTCTTTTGTTTATGATTATAATGTGGATGTTTCACCTGCCACAGACAGGGCAGCTCCCTGTACTTATCTATGAACAGGGGAGGAAGTTGTGGTCATTGAAGCCATCCATTTTCTCTGCAAAACACAACACGAGACAAACCCTAATGTCAGGCAAAACTCTTCTAAACTTGTTACAATATAGGCCTCAATGTAGAAGCAGTATAGGCCCAAGTTTAGATCTTACCTTCGTTATCACGATCGGCGCCTCCGATACACCTTCCTCCGCTCACAGATCGTACGTACTACGCACGTGTGTTACGCTTTATACACACTGTGCATGCGTGTAACTCCGCCTGACCCTGACGTTCTTTCTAGTCTATTCCCCGCCCCTTTTCGTTCGGGGCAGAGGGGAAAGAGCACTTGGCGGAGACACAGCAGGTGCGTGCTAATTACAGCAACGAGGAGGAGGGGGAGGAAAGCCCGGAGCCTGAAACATCTGGATCCAGAAGGAGAAGATTTAAGGCATCGAATATGTCCTTTGGGGAGATGTTGGAGATGGTCGACATCCTGAAGAAGGCCGACTATGAGGGGAAGTATGGACCGTACCCCAACCCCAATGTCAGAAAGGCCAAGATCATGGCGAAAGTGGTCAAGAGTCTGCACCGGAATTTCGGGGTACGACGATCGAAAGATCAGCTCAGGAAACGGTGGTCGGACCTCAAATTAGAGAGAGAGCATGAGCAGTACAGAAAGATCCGGAGAGTGCTGCAAAAAAGTAAGTAGTTGTCCTGTGTTCCTATTCTTTATGTTTATTACGTTCGTGCTGCTCCATGTGCTTTTCCTAACTGTTATCCAGTTTCAAAAGGCAACTTATATGTTCATGGGCACATTATTCGTTCGTATAAAACATTGTTCGTTCGGCCTAGAAAACACCATTTGTTTTGGCCATATGCATTTGCCCACATTTTAGGGCCTACTTGTCTGAAACTAATTTGGTTGTGTAGATGTGTTTGTTACTAGAATGAAATGCAAACTAGATTCTGTGTAAGGAGAGGACACTCAGCAGCTGGTTACACATCTGGACGCTGGAGCACTAGTGTGGGACACAAGAACACCCTTTTTATTAGGGGGACCATACAGGTGCTCCAGTGTATACTATAGGGGTGTCTCCATCTCTGAAGCTTGTACAAAACAGGTAAAGTATTGAAGCTTGACAAAGGACACTAAAAATTCTACATCTTGGAACTCTGCCAAAATAGACAATTGTACCCCACTTCCAAGCAATGTTTCATGTTTATAGTTCTGCCATCAAATATCTGTGTGCTAAGTACACCAATTTTTTTTTACATAGGGGAGAAAAGACTCGGAGGACACCCCTCATCCGAGGAGACCACAGACCCCCCACCTCTGGAAGAAGGGGAAATCCACCCAAGACCAGCAGAGCAGGAGGAGGAAGACGTGGTGGAAATTGGCACCACAACAGGTGAGTGTCTGCGACCACAGGCTCAGGTAAGAGATGGATGCTGGCATATTTATAATACATGGTGTTTTTTGGTTTCTATCTTTTTAGGTGATTGTGATGTTGTGGATCCAGATCCTTTCACCTCGGAAAGTGCACAGATCCTGATCGGGGAGATCATGGGGTGTAATAGGGACTTGGAAAACATCAAGAAAAACATCAATGATGTTCTTCAAAAAATGAAGAACATCATTGATGTTTTAGGGAGAGTTTAAAACCTCTCCAAATCCCTTTGTTTTTTTGTGTGCTACAAATTTTTTACATTTTTTGACAAATTAGAGAAAAGCCAAATTTTGAAGAGGCTCACAGTGTGTCAACATGTGCTATCTGCCATCACGGGAGATCAATGGACGCGTTTTGGGGGTGCAACCCCTTCCTCAATAATAAAGTAGCTGTGAGGAAGGGGTTGCACCCCCAAACACGTCCTTTGATCCCCCGTGATGGCAGGTAGCACATGTTGACATTCGTAAATTTGTGTGCATCTTCAAAATTTGGCTTTTCCTGGGGTGACCTCACCCCATCTGAACGCAATATCAAACACAGTTTGTAAATACTCATGTCTGATATTGCCTTCAAGTTATACCAAAAGTGAACTTTGTAAGTTCAAGATTTGTGTCTTTCTTGTTGGTTTTAAACATGCCTGTTTTATCTTAAATGGACATTTCTACTTTTTCTAATGTGACTCCAAAAATTGTTATACAACAAACATGTTGGTTTGTTTTAAAAAACCTTTTCTAAATGCACATGTGATTGTGCTGGTATTAAAAAGATTGTTAATCAAGAATGTGTGGATTATTGTCTCAACGCTACTACACTTTTGTGGTGCTCTAATTGGTGTTTTCTGTGACAATGGGTGTTATTTCCTAAGGGCAAATCCACTTTGCACTACAAGTGCAGTTTCAGTGCAGTTTCAAGTGCACTTGTAGTGCAAAGTGTCTTTGCCTTTAGTAAATAACACCCAACAATGCTTTGTAATGTTATACACAATCACGCCATTTTCAGGACTCACCACATTTCTGTCAGGGTCAGCTAAAAGAAACACAAGCAGTAAATGTCACCAAAGATTTTAGTAGGTAATTTTTTTTTTATTTGAAAAAGGTTTCAGACATTGTCTGGCATATTGATAGCCCCCCTACCCGCAAAGTATTCAAGGTATCTTAGACGGACATCACGGGCACTCAGGGGGGGCAAGCCAGGACGGCCACTTTAAGCGCCGTCAGGGTTGGTTCATTTTGAATTCCGACCTCAGGCCCAACTGAGCCAGCATAATTGTCAGAATGTTTCCGTAAAAAGTTGTGTAGAACACAGCACGCCAGGATGATATGATTCAGTTTGTACTCCGCCATGTGTATGGGTGTAAGAAATAAGCAGAACCGGCTGGCCATGATTCCAAACGTGTTCTCCACCACTCTTCTGGCTCTGGCCAGCCGGTAATTAAAAACCCTCTGGTCCGGGGTGAGGGTCCTCATCGGGAATGGCCGCATAAGATGGTCCCCCAGCGCAAACGCTTCATCTGCAACGAAGACGAATGGGAGTCCTTCCACATTGTCTTCTGGAGGTGGCAAGTCCAAGCTGCCATTCTGGAGACGCCTGTAGAACTCCGTCTGGGCGATGACTCCACCATCGGACATCCGGCTATTCTTCCCCACGTCCACATACAGGAACTCATAAGTAGCCGACACCACCGCCAACATCACAATACTATTGAACCCCTTATAATTATAATAGTACGACCCCGAGTTGGGTGGTGGGACGATGTGGATGTGTTTCCCATCAATTGCCCCTCCGCAGTTAGGAAAGTCCCACCACTGGGCAAAGTAGGAGGCAGTCTGCCATTCCTGTGGCGTGGAAGGAAACTGTGGAGTCAAACAAAAAAAAATTAGTCGTTAGGGGGGGGACTCTTGGACAGGTAACCCTCTCCACTTCATTGAGAGATGAATGCCTAAATAATGGGTATTACTTTGAACAGCCCCTCTTTAGTTACACTATTGGCAGCCCACTGGACAGGTAAGAAGTGTCATAATACAAAGATATAAATACACATTGTACACATTTGAGCACATTTGGACATTCTGCTATTACCTATCAAGATAATAATAGTATACAGAAAGTTCAAACAGTACCATTTGAAAGTATACAGGCAGGCCCTTGCACTACATGCTTTGGGGAATTCATCCATAAATCTGACCACAAAAGAGGTGAGTATAGTGTGTATTGGTTTGGCAAAGTCAGCAGATAGATGACTGAGGATAGATAGAGAATTGGTATCAGCTGACTTAGCAGTTGGGGGGAGGGAGGGTTAAAAATAATTTGGGGACCCCCCAAAAAAAGCCTCTGGCACTCTGCCTGAATTTAAAGCACAAATCACATTTTAAAACATTTTAGGGTGTTTGGGGTAAAGCACTACTATGGAGCTGATAAAATACATTGTTAAGTGACTACATGAGGTGAATATAGGGCCAGGAGACCATGCTGGGGAGGTAAGTGAAGGAAAATATGTATGAAGGAGAAAAAAAAATAATTACCTAAAAAGCCAGCATACATGAGGACAAAGGGGACATTCACAGCATATTACAATCATGGTAATTAGGGAATGAGGAAAGAAATACAATACATTAGCAAACATTAAATACAATAAAATGTGATATTAAAGGATAAAAATCTTACCTTAATATACTCCTTCTGCAGGACCTGAATGATGGCAGAACAGGTCTCTGGGATAATGATCCCCAGAGCCTGGGGGGAGATGCCTGTTGAGAACTTGAGGTCCTGCAGGCTTCTCCCCGTCGCCAAGTACCGGAGGGTGGCGACCAGCCTCTGCTCTGGAGTGATGGCTTGCCTCATGCAGGTATCCTGCCTGCTGATATAAGGGGTCAGCAAAGCCAACAAACGGTGAAATACGGGGTCTGTCATCCGGAGAATGTTCCTGAAATCATCAAGATTATTCTCATGGATCTCACGGAGCAAAGGCATATGACAGAACTGGTCACGCTGAAGCAACCAATTCTTGGTCCATGAACTCCTCCCCACCCTGTTCATGGACTGGACTTGTGTCAAGGTCAGGACCCCAACACCAAGCCCCCGCACAGCACGAACTCTACAAGGAGTACATATACGCAACATGGCTAGAAAACGGTCGGCTGCTCAGAAGTAACAGAACGCACTGAAGAACAGCAAGGCCTGTGAAGAGCGACCTGAAAAACAGTAACGAACGAACAAGAACAGAATGACAAGAGTCACGCGTCACTTGCTGCACGCACTGAACAGCAGATACAAACCCACAAGCACAAACTGAACAGCAGAAAACGATCTGAAAACCACGAGTCTGAAAAAGTGCAAATCGTCTCTCACCAAACTTTTACTAACACGAGATTAGCAAAAGGAGCCCAAAGGGTGTCGCACTTGGTTCTGAAAGGGCCTTTTCTAGTCTCGTCATACGTGGTGTACGTCACCGCGTTCTTGGCGATCGGAAATTCCGACAACTTTGTGCGACCGTGTGTACGCAAAACAACTTTGAGGCAACATCCGTCGGAAAAAATCCATGGATTTTGTTGTCGGAATGTCCGATCAATGTCCGATCGTGTGTACGGGGCATATGACCACTGAGGTGTAAAGTGACTAACATTGATTATCTCATTACAATGGCTTCTGAAAGTGGTTGGGCTATATTAGACAACATACTGTATTAACATGTGAAAGTTGATGTGTTGAAAGCAGAAAAAATGGGCAAGCTTAAGGATTTGAGCAACTTTGACAAGGGCCAAATTGTCATGGCTAGAGAATTGGGTCAGAGCAACCCCAAAACTGCAGCTCTTGTGGGATGTTCCCAGTCTACAGTGGTCAGAGCATAGATCAAGTAAGGAAAACTGGCTAACTGCCCAAAGGGTCATTGGGAGCCAAGGCTTATTGGTGCATGTGGGGAACGAAGGCTGGCCCATATTGTCTGATCCAATAGGAGAGCTACTGTAGCTCAGATAACTGAAAATGTTAATGCTGGTTCTGATAGAAAGGTGTCAGAACACACAGTGAATGTCGGTTTGTTGTGTATGGGGCTGCGTAGCAGCAGACTGGACAGGGTACCCATGCTGACCCATGTCCACAGCCAAAAGTGGCTACATTGGGCATGTGAGCATCGGCACTGGACATTGGACAATGTTCTGCTGGGAAACCTTGGGTCCTGCCATTCAAGGGGATGTTAATTTGACATGTACCACCTACCCAAACATTTTTTCTTCATTCAAACAGTATTCCCTAATAGCAGTGATCTCTTTCAGCAGTAAAATGCACCCTGCCACACTACAAAAATGGTTCAAGAATGGTTTGAGGAACACAACAACAAATTTGAAGTGTTAACTTGGCCTCCAAAGTCTCCAGATCTCAATCCAGTTGAGCATCTGTTATGCTGGAGAAACAAGTCTGATCCGTAGAGGCCCCACCTTGCAACTTACAGGACTTAAAGGATCTGCTACTGAAGGCCTGGTGCCAGATACCACAGCATACCTTCAGAGGTCTAGTGGAGTCCATGCCTCCATGAGTCAGGGCTGTCTTGGCGACAGAAGGGGGACCTACTCAATAATAGGTGGGTGGTCAAAAATTAATGGATGATCAGTGTATGTATTTAAATGAAACCCAGCTTTGCTAATAATAATATAATAATAATAATAATAATAAAGTAAGACCTCATTTGGAATATGCAGTTCAGTTTTGGGCATCAGTTCATAAAAAGGATATTGGGGAACTGGAGAAAGTGCAGAGAAGAGCAACCAAACTGATAAGAGGCATGGAGGAACTCAGCTATGAGGAAAGATTAGCTGAACTGAATTTATTCTCTCTGGAGAAGAGAAGATTAAGGGGGGATATGATCAACATGTATAAATACATAAGTGGTTCATATAGTGATCTTGGTGGTGAGTTATTCACTTTAAGGTCATCACAGAGGACAAGGGGGCACTCATTACGTCTGGAGGAAAAAAGATTTCTTGTCCAAATACGGAAAGGTTTCTTTACAGTAAGAGCTGTGGAAATGTGGAAAAGACTCCCTCAAGAGCTGGTTCTGGCCAGCTCCGTAGATTGTCTTAAGAAAGGCCTGGATTCTTTCCTAAATGTCTATAACATAACTGGATACTATCATTTACAGTGCCTTGCCAAAGTATTCACCCCCCTTGGCTGTTTACCTATTTTGTTACATTACAGCCTTTAGTTCAATGTTTTTTTAAAATCTGAATTATATGTGATGGATCAGAACACAATAGTGTAATGCCCCGTACACACGATCGGACATAGATCGGACATTCCGACAACAAAATCCATGGATTTTTTCCGACAGAAAAAACTCAAACTTGTTTTGCATACACACGGTCGCACAAAGTTGTTGGAATTTCCGATCGCCAAGAACGTGGTGACGTACACCACGTACGACGAGACTAGAAAAGGCCAGTTCAGTTTGTGCTTGTGGGTTTGTATCTGCTCTTCAGTGCGTGCAGCAAGCTACGCGTGACTCAGTGATTGTGTTCTTGATCATTCGTTACTGTTTTTCAGGTCGCTCTTCACAGGCCTTGCTGTTCTTCAGTGCGTTCTGTTACTTCGTTCTGAGCAGCCGACCGTTTTCTAGCCATGTTGCGTATACGTACTCCTCGTAGAGTTCGTGCTGTGCGGGGGCTTGGTGTTGGGGTCCTGACCTTGACACAAGCCCAGTCCATGAACAGGGTGGGGAGGAGTTCATGGACCAAGAATTGGTTGCTTCAGCGTGACCAGTTCTGTCATATGCATTTGCTCAGTGAGATCCGTGAGAATAATCCTGATGATTTCAGGAACTTTCTCTGGATGACGGACCCCGTATTTCACCATTTGTTAGCTTTGCTGACCCCCTATATCAGCAGGCAGGATACCTGCATGAGGCAAGCCATCACTCCGGAGCAGAGGCTGGTCGCCACCCTGTGGTACTTGGCGACAGGGAGAAGCCTGCAGGACCTCAAGTTCTCGACAGGCATCTCCCCCCAGGCTCTGGGGATCATTATCCCAGAGACCTGTTCTGCCATCATCCAGGTCCTGCAGAAGGAGTATATTAAGGTAAGATTTTTATCCTTTAATATCACATTTTATTGTATATAATGTTTGCTAATATTTTGTATTTCTTTCCTCATTCCCTAATTACCATGATTGTAATATGCTGTGAATGTCCCCTTTGTCCTCATTCATGCTGGATTTTTATGTTTTTGTCCTTCATACATATTTGCCTTCACTTACCTCCCCAGCATGCCCTCCTGGCCCTATATTCACCTCATGTAGTCACTTAACAATGTATTTTGTCAGCTCCATAGTAGTGCTTTACCCCAAACACCCCCTAAAATGTTTTTAAATGTGATTTGTGCTTTAAATTCAGGCAGAGTGCCAGAGGCTTTTCTTGAGGTTCCCCAAATTATTTGGAACCCTCCCTCCCCCCGACTGCTAAGTCAGCTGATAACAATTCTCTATCTATCCTCAAATATCTATCTGCTGACTTTGCCAAGCCCATACACACTCTACCTACCTCTTTTGTGGTCAGATTTATGGATGAATTCCCCAAAGCATGTATTGCAAGGGCCTGCCTGAATACTTTCAAATGGTACTGTTTAAAGTTTTTGTATACTATTATTATCTTGATAGGTAATAGCAGAATTTCCAGATGTGCTTAAATGTGTACAGTGTGTATTTATATCTTTGTCTTATGACACTTCTTACCTGTCCAGTGGGCTGTCAATAGTGTAACTAAGGAGGGGCTGGCCAAAGTAATACCCATTATTTAGGCATTCATCTCTCAATGAAGTGGAGAGGGTTACCTGTCCAAGAGCCCCCCCCCTCCTATAATGTTAGAAATGGCCCATGAGGGGGGGGGGGGGGATATGATAGGTGTACCTTATACTTTGGTCTTTAAAAACTCCCTCCAAAAAATGTTATCTTGATGTTGGCCAAGAATGTTTGTGTGTAATCTGCTTTCCCTGTTTATGTGCAAAATGACAAATTTTTTTTTGTTTTGACTCCACAGTTTCCTTCCACGCCGCAGGAATGGCAGACTGTGGCCTCCCACTTTGCCCAGTGGTGGGACTTTCCTAACTGCGGAGGGGCAATTGATGGGAAACATGTCCACATCGTCCCACCACCCAACTCGGGGTCGTACTATTACAACTACAAGGGGTTCAATAGTATTGTGATGTTGACAGTGGTGTCGGCTACTTATGAGTTCCTGTATGTGGACGTGGGGAAGAATGGCCGGATGTTACGATGGTGGAGTCATCGCCCAGACGGATTTCTACAGGCGTCTCCAGAATGGCAGCTTGGGCTTGCCACCTCCAGAAGACAATGTGGAAGGACTCCCATTCGTCTTCGTTGCGGATGAAGCATTTGCGCTGGGGGACCATCTTATGCAGCCATTCCCGATGAGGACCCTCACCCCGAACCAGAGGGTTTTTAATTACCGGCTGGCCAGAGCCAGAAGAGTGGTGGAGAACACATTTGGAATCATGGCCAGCCGGTTCTGCCTATTTCTTACACCCATACACATGGCGGAGTACAAACTGAATCATATTATCCTGGCGTGCTGTGTTCTACACAACTTTTTACGGCAACATTCTGCCAACTATGTTGGCTCAGTTGGGCCTGAGGTCGGAATTAAAAATGAACCAACCCTGACGGTGCTTGAAAGTGGCCGTCCTGGCTTGCCCCTCCTGAGTGCCCATGATGTCCAGCTAAGATACCTTGAATTCTTTGCGGGTAGGGGGGCTATCAATATGCCAGACAATGTCTAAAACCTTTTTCAAATAAAAAAAAAATCAAATCTTTGGTGACATTTACTGCTTGTGTTTGTTTTAGCTGAGCCTGAGAGAAATGTGGTGAGTCCTGAAAATGGCGTGATTGTGTAACATTACAAAGCACTGTTGGGTGTTATTTACTAAAGGCAAAGACACTTTGCACTACAAGTGCAGTTGAAACTGCACTTGTAGTGCAAAGTGGATTTGGCCTTAGGAAATAACACCCATTGTCACAGAAAACAGCAATTAGAGCACCACAAAAGTGTTGTAGCGTTGAGACAATAATCCACGCATTCTTGATTAACAATCTTTTTAATACCAGCACAATCACATGTGCATTTAGAAAAGGTTTTTAAAACAAACCAACATGTTTGTTGTATAACAATTTTTGGGGTCACATTAGAAAAAGTAGAAATGTCCATTTAAGATAAAACAGGCATGTTTAAAACCAACAAGAAAGACACAAATCTTGAACTTACAAAGTTCACATTTGGTAGAACTTGAAGGCAATATCAGACATGAGTATTTACAAACTGTGTTTGATATTGTGTTCAGATGGGCTGAAGTCACCCCAGGAAAAGCCAAATTTTGACGATGCACACAAATAGCCGAATGTCAACATGTGCTAGCTGCCATCACGGGGGATCAAGGGACGTGTTTTGGGGGTGCAACCCCTTCCTCTCAGCTACTTTATTATTGAGGAAGGGGTTGCACCCCCAAAACGCGTCCATTGATCTCCCGTGATGGCAGATAGCACATGTTGACACACTGTGTGCATCTTCAAAATTTGGCTTTTCTCCAATTTGTCAAAAAATGTTAAAAAATTGTAGCACACCAAAAAACAAAGGGATTTGGAGGGGTTTTAAACTCTCCCTAAAACATCAATGATGTTCTTATTTTTTTGAAGAACATCATTGATGTTTTTCTTGATGTTTTCCAAGTCCCTATTACACCCCACGATCAGGATCTGTGCACTTTCCGAGGTGAAAGGATCAGGATTCACAACATCACGATCACCTAAAAAGATAGAAACCAAAAAACACCATGTATTATAAATATGCCAGCATCCATCTCTTACCTGAGCCTGTGGTCGCAGACACTCACCTGTTGTGGTGCCAATTTCCACCATGTCTTCCTCCTCCTGCTCTGCTGGTCTTGGGTGGATTTCCCCTTCTTCCAGAGGTGGGGGGTCTCTGGTCTCCTCGGATGAGGGGTGTCCTCCGAGTCTTTTCTCCCCTATGTAAAAAAAAATTGGTATACTTAGCACACTGATATTTGATGGCAGAACTATAAATATGAAACATTGTTTGGAAATGGGGTACAATTTTTTTGTGGGCAGAGTTCCAAGATGTAGCATTTTTCTTGTCCTTTGTCAAGCTTGAATACTTTACCTGTCTTGTCCAAGCTTCACAGATGGAGACACCCCTATAGTATACACTGGAGCACCAGTGTGCTCCCTAATAAAAAGGGTATTCTTGTGTCCCACACTAGTGCTCCAGCGTCCAGATGTAAAAACTGCTGCTGAGTGTCCTCTCCTTACACAGAATCTAGTTTGCATTTCATTCAGTTACAAACCCATCTACCCAACCAAATTAGTTTCAGACAAATAGGCCCTAAAAAATGTGGCCAAATGCATATGGCCAAAACCATGGTGTTTTCTAGGCCGAACGAACAATGTTTGATACGAACGAATAATGTGTCCATGAACATAAAAGTTGCCATTTTAAACTGGACAACAGTTAAGAAAAGCACATGGAGCAGCACGAACATAATAAAAATGAAGAATAGGAACACAGCACAACTACTTACTTTTTTGCAGCACTCTCCGGATCTTTCTGTACTGCTCATGCTATCTTAATTTGAGGTCCGACCACCGCTTCCTGAGCTGATCTTTCGATCGTTGTACCCCGAAATTCCGGTGCAGACTCTTGACCACTTTCGCCATGATCTTGGCCTTTCTGACATTGGGGTTGGGGTAAGGTCCATACTTCCCATCATAGTCGGCCTTCTTCAGGATGTCGACCATCTCCAACATTTCCCCAAAGGACATATTTGAGACCTTAAATCTTCTCCTTCTAGATCCAGACGTTTCAGGCTCTGGGCTTACCTCCTCCTCGTTGCTGTAATTAGCACGCACCTGCTGTGTCTCCGCCATGTGCTCTTCACCCACTGCGCCGAACGAAAAGGGGCGGGGAATAGACTAGAAAGAACGTCAGGGGCGGGCGGAGTTACACGCATGCGCAGTGTGTATAAAGCATAACACGCGTGCGTAGTACGTACGATCTGTGAGCGGAGGAAGGAGTATCGGAGGTGCCGATCATGATAACGAAGGTAAGATCTAAACTTGGGCCTATACTGCTTCTACATTGAGGCCTATATTGTAACAAGATTAGGAGAGTTTTGCCTGACATTAGGGTTTTTCTCGTGTTGTGTTTTGCAGATAAAATGGATGGCTTCAATGACCACAACTTCCTCCCCCTGTTCATAGACAAATACAGGGAGCTGCCCTGTCTGTGGCAGGTCAAACACCCACATTATAATCATAAACAAAAGAGGCAGGCAGCGCTGGAGAAACTGCTGGAGTTGGTGACGCCGGTGGTCCCCACAGCAACCATCCCCTATTTAAAAGCCAAAATTGGTGGCCTGAGGAGCACTTATCTTAGGGAGCGCAAGAAGGTCACAGATTCCCAGAGATCCGGAGCTGCAGCAGATGACGTTTATGTCCCCAGGCTATGGTACTATGAGAGACTGCGATGTCTGTCAGACCAGACTGGAGTCAGGGAATCCCTCTCAACCCTTCCTTCCACTCTTCCTTCCACCCCAGCTGAGGCTTCCGATGTCCAACCTGGGACTTCCAGCCAGGAAGAAGTGGAGGAGCCCAGATGTAGTCAGGTATAGCATTGTTCTACAGATTTCTGGTCAATAAAGAAATTATGTTTACTAGATGTTATTAGTGATCACTAATTGCTGATTTAATAAAGTGTTTTACATATCAATAGACAGTAGTTTTGAAAAATACTTGGGACAAGACTGAAAAATGCTGGGCTCAGAATGATAGTCTTTTATAGTTGTTAACATTCAATTTGCAACAATCATGAGGTGAAAATTGTGTGTGATTGATGAATAAAAAACTAAAACGATGTCCCTTTTTCATACACAGGAAGACCTCAGCCAGGAGGACGAGGCTGTGGAATGTGCCACACAGTAGGAGGCTGTGAAATGTGGCAGCCAGGAGGAGACAGGGCTAAGTGGCAGCCAGGAGAAGCCTGGGCCCAGTGGGAGCCTGACCGAATCGCAGTTTCCTCCCCTCCACCTTCCATACAAAAGACTGAGGAAGGGGAGCCACATTCAGGATTCAGCGCTCAGGCTCTTTCAGGAGGCTTCTGCATCACTCAGAGCCACCCCCACTCCTGAAGAGGCCTTTGCCTGCATGGCTGCCACCAAACTGCAGGGCATGCAGGAGGGTCAACGCAAGCTGTGTGAGGACCTTCTGTATAAAGTCCTAACTAAGGGGGTGAGTGGCGAAATCACACCCAATACCCACCTGAGTGAGATGGCCAATCCCCCTCCTCCTCCTCCTCCTGCTGCCACATCTCCAACACCAGAGCCACAGCGTGGAAGGAAGCGTGGAGGGAAGACCAGAGAGTGATGACCCTGGGTTCAGTCTGGTCTGGCAAAAGATGCAGTCTCTTGTATGACCACAGCCTGGGGACACAGATGTCATCTGCTAATTTCCGGATCTCTGGGACTTCTGGACCAGACTGCACTCCCTTAGATATGGAATCCTCAGGCCACCAATTTTGCCTGGAAATAATTGATATCTGCCCTGGGGGTCAAAGGCTTTGCCAATTTCTGCTGTTTCTCAAGCGTTGCCTCCCTCTTTGTTTGGTTGTGAGCCCTTAATAAAGGAATTTTTTGTTTCAATTATACTTGCCTATGTGTGTTTTCCTTCAAAAAGGACAGTTTGTTTGTGAGGAGGCAGGTACATTTCGAATATACAATGTGAAATTAACAAGAGACACCAACACCAAACAATCTCATTGAGAGTAAATAATACAAGATAATAATGGTGTTGTGGTAACTTGACACACAAAACACACACAAAAATATTCTGGAGTAAAACACAAAAAAACACAAAATAAAAACAGCCTTGAAAAAAATACAACCCCCCTCAAAAAATAAAAATAGCCTTGAAAAAAATACAAAACAAAAATAAAACAACAAAATAGAAATTTGGTCAGATGTGACAAATCTAAATATATTGAGGGAATCCCGATAAATAATAAAGAAATAAGTTTGTGAGCAGTCTGTGTGAATATGAGCAGCAAAACTACTTCATTCTTCTCACATTATAAAGAAGAAGAGAGTGCGCTGTATTAAACAATTTAAAACATTGCAGAGTGACGACAGTGCTGTATCCATTCCGAACGCTAATTTTACCAGACCGAGCTGTTCCGTCTCGGAATTCCTTCTGAGCATGCGTGGCACTTTGTGGGTCGGAACTGGCCACACACGGTCGGAACTGACGCGATTGGATTTTGTTGTCGGAAAATTTTATAGCCTGCTCTCAAACTTTGTGTGTCGGAAAATCTGATGGAAAAAGTCAGATGGAGCCCACACACGGTCGGAATGTCCGACAACACGCTCCGATCGCACATTTTCCCTCGGAAAATCCGACCGTGTGTACGAGGCATAAGTTGGTGAAGTAAAATTAGAAAAATATATACATAAAACTATTCTTCAGAAATAAAAAAATGATAATTGGCATGTATTCACCCCCTTTGTTATGAAGTCCATAAAAAGCTCTGGTGCAACCAATTACCTTCAGAAGTCACATAATTAGTGAAATTATGTCCACCTGTGTTCAATCTAAGTGTAACATGATCTGTCATTACATATACATACCATTTTGAAAGGCCCCAGAGGCTGCAACACCTAAGCAAGAGGCACCAATAACCAAACACTGCCATGAAGACCAAGGAACTCTGCAAACAAGTAAGGGACAATGTTGTTGAGAAGTACAAGTCGGCTTAGGTTATACAAAAAATATCCAAATCTTTGATGATCACTAGGAGCACCATCAAATCTATCATAACCAAATGGAAAAAACATGACAAAACAGCAAACCTGCCAAGAGATGGCCGCACACCAAAACTTACGGAGCAGGCAAGGAGGGCATGAATCAGAGAGGCAGCACAGAGACCTAAGGTAACCCTGGAGGAGCTGCAAAGTTCCACAGCAGAGACTGGAGTATCTGTACATAGGACAACAATAAGCCGTACGCTCCATAGAGTTGGGCTTTATGGCAGAGTGGCCAGAAGAAAGCCATTACTTTCAGCAAAAAACAAAATGGCACATTTTGAGTTTGTGAAAAGGCATGTGGGAGACTCCCAAAATGTATGGAGGAAGGTGCTCTCGTCTGATGAGACTAAAATTTAACTTTTTGGCTATCAAAGAAAACGTTATGTCTGGCGCAAACCCAACACATCACCCAAAGAACACCATCCCCACAGTGAAACATGCTGGTGGCAGCATCATGCTGTGGGGATGTTTTTCAGCAGTCGGGACTGGGAAACTGGTCAGAGTTGAGGGAAAGATGGATGATGCTAAATACAGGGGTATTCTTGAGCAAAACCTGTACCATTCTGTGTATGATTTGAGGCTAGGACAGAGGTTCACCTTCCAGCAGGACGATGACCCCAAACACACTGTTAAAGCAACACTTGAGTGGTTTAAGGGGAAACATGTAAATGTGTTGGAATGGCCTTGTCAAAGCGCAGACCTCAATTAAAAAAAAAAAATCTGTGGTCAGACTTAAAAATTGCTGTTCACAAGCACAAACCATCCAACTTGAAGGAGCTGGATCAGTTTTGCAAGGAGGAATGGGCAAAAATCACAGTGGTAAGATGTGGCAAGCTCATAGAGAAGTGTGTCCTTTGACCCGCGACTTCCAGTTCCGGGTCGTGCGGCGCTGATAGAGGGGCCAGGTAAGGTAAGGGTACCCTGGGGAAGGGTTCCCCCTCTACCTAGGCTCTCCCTCCCCCCTTATGGTTCCTGTAGTGGGGAGAGGGGAAGGAACCTCTCTAGGTGGGCAGAGGGGGGGAGACCAGGTCCCTCATCTTATAGGAAGGACTTGACTCTATCCATGGTTGTATTTCTGTGTGAGGTTTTGTGGGGATATTGATTGGTGTTTGGTTTTTCCATGTTTTTCAGAAATCTTCTGAGAAAAAACCCCACATAGCTCTAAGAGAAAGTTTGCCTCCTGTTAGGGATACCCTAGGGGAGGCTTGGAAAAAGGTCTTATATAAGGACTGTATTGATGCTTTTGTTAACAAAAGAACTTCTGAGCAGGAGTCAGGGTTAGCAGCATCAGTCAAGGAATTATCTTCAACTTTCCAATCATTTAAGACCCTGTTTGAAGGGTTACAGGTTCCCTTTAAACCCTCACCCGCATCGCAGAATACAACCCCACTCTTAGCACAGGACTCTGCGTCTTCCCAACCGGGGGTCACTACTTCAGCAGAAGTGGCAGGCACTTCCAGAGAGGAAGCCAGGGAGGAGGAGAGTAGGGAGGGGGAGTGCAGGAAGCCCTCAAGTACAAGTTGTCCCTTGATGAGGTAGAGGACCTCCTAGGGGCTATCTACACTACCCTGGGTATCCAGGAGGATAAAAAAAAACTTATCTCTCCATGACCAGATGTATAGGGGCTTAAAAGAACAGAAAAGAAAAGTATTTCCTGTTCATGAGGTCCTAACAGAAACGGTCAAAAAAGAATGGCAGGATCCCGAACAGAAACCCTTCTTTTCTGGGGCCCTAAAAAGAAGATTCCCTTTTTCGGACGATCCTGCTTCAATCTGGAACAAGAACCCCAGATTGGACACAGCATTCTCGCAAGTATCCAGTCACACAGATCTGGCCTTCGAGGATCTGGGAGCTCTGACAGATACCATGGACAAGAGAATTGATTCCCTGTTAAAAAAGACCTGGGAATCAACTCTAGGTAATCTGAAACCAGAGATGGCAGTCACAGTGGTGGCCCGAAACCTCGAGCACTGGCTTACACAAATCCAGGCTCATATTGAGGCTGGTACGGCAAAGGAGACTATTTTGGCGTCCTTTCCAACAATTCTTAGAGGCGTAGCATACATAGCGGATGCTTCGGCTGAGACAGTGCGCATGTAAGCCAGGACTGCTGCACTGGCCAACTCAGCCAGAAGAGCCCTCTGGCTCAAAACATGGCCAGGCGACAATGCCTCGAAGGTTAAACTATGTGGCATTCCGCTGACCGGTGATCTGCTCTTCGGCCCAGGTCTAGAGACAGTACTAGACCGTACCGCCGATAAAATGAAGGCGTTCCCAGTAAAACGAAAACCCCCAAATCAACCCAAGAGGGGGTTTCGTCCACAAAAAAGAAGGCCTCCCAAGTCACAGGAGAAAAAGACTTGGAGCCAAAGGGGTAAGGGCAAAGGAGGAACAATTTTTCGCCCTCCTGAACAGCCCAGTAAGACCCAGTGACTCAGGGGTCACAGTGGGGGGAAGATTGGGAGCCTTCCTTCCACTATGGGAAGTAATCTCCCCCAACCAATTTATCCTGGGGATCATACGAAGGGGGTACTGTCTGGAATTTATAAAGCCCCCTCCATGTCGAAGCTTAATAACGCTTCACCCCAGGTGTATGGCAGAAGCCCTCCTAGGGGCACTAAAGAAACTAGAACAACAGAATGTAGTGTGCAGAGTTCCAAAAGAAGAAGGGACAGGCTTTTATTCACACGTTTTTGTGGTGAGAAAACCCTCGGGCAGTTACAGGTTAATACTAAACATGAAACCTCTGAACAAAGTGATTGTCTACAAAAGATTCCGGATGGAATCGATATTCACAGTCAGGATGTTACTTCCCCAGAACTGTTACATGGTGTCACTGGATTTGAAAGACGCATACCTGCATATCCCCATTGCAGAGGCCTTTCAAAAGTTCCTGCGCCTGGCAGTAAAGGTAGAAGACTAAACTATTCACCTGAAGTTTCAGGCGCTGCCATTTGGCCTATCCTCGTCACCCCGAGTATTTACGAAGGTCATGGCAGAGGCCATGGCTTTTTTGCGAATCAGGGGGGTATCAGTTATTGCATACCTAGACGATCTTCTTCTTTTTGCACCATCCTCAGAACAACTAATCAGGGATCTGGAACTAACAAAGACGACCCTGAAAGGGCTAGGATGGCTACTAAATCTGGAAAAATCCAGCCTTATTCCAGCTCAACAGATTTCCTATCTAGGATACCTGCTGGATTCTACTCAGCTGAGTGTTTTTCTCCCACCAGAGAAAATTCTGAAGCTAGACCAAGCAGCAGCGTGTCTTCAGAGCAATCAGCAGGTATGGCCATGTCAACCCTCGGCCTTCTAACTTCTGCCATCCCGGCAGTCCAGTGGGCAGGCCTTCACTTCCGTCCCCTGCAGGCACTGATTCTAAAGGTGTGGGTCCACAGCCAAGAGTCTTTAGACACTCTGCTTTCAATCCCTCCTCGGGTCAAAAGGTCCCTCTGGTGGTGGAGGAAGCAGATAAACTTGTCACAAGGGCATCTGTGGATCATTCCATTGTCCAGAGTGATCACTACGGACGCAAGTTGCAGAGGCTGGGGGGCACATCTGGGACCTCGGTTGGCGCAGGGGACATGGAAAAAGGAGGAGCTTAAAAGGTCCTCCAATTGGAAAGAACTAAAAGCAGTGGGACTGGCACTCAGAGCTTTCAGGGAAGACCTACTGGGACAACATATCCGACAACTCTTTGGTCATTGCTTATATAAACAAGCAAGGTGGCACGAGAAGCGGGGTTCTGTTAAGCCTAGCCACAGAGATCCTCGGCTGGGTAGAAGCCAATGCGCTGTCCCTTTCAGCAGTGTACCTAAAAGGGAAGGAAAACATAGTGGCCAATTTTCTCAGCCGAACACAGCTGAGAGAGGCGGACTGGGTACTCAATCAGGAGGTCTTCGACCTCATAGTCAGGAGATGGGGCCTCCCAGAAATAGACCTATTTGCCTCAAGCAATACAAAAAACTCATACTTCTTCTCTCTCAGCAGATGGGAGAACGTATTAGGGGTAGACGCTCTGACACAAAGATGGCACTTCAGAATTTGCTACGCCTTCCCACCTCCGGTGCTTCTGCCAGCAATTCTAAGAAAATTCCATGTAGAAAACACCATGCTAATTTTAGTGGCTCCGTACTGGCCCAAGAGAGCTTGGTTCTCGATCCTCGGTCAGTTGGCGGTGGAACCTCCCTGGCTCCTTCCGACCAGAAAGGATCTCCTATCGCAGGGCCCAGTTCTCTGTCCCCAGGTAGGCCACTGGAACTTAGCCGCCTGGCTTCTGAAGAAGAGATTCTAAGAAGCAAGGGCTTTTACGATCAACTAGTATCCACCCTCCTTGATAGTAAAAAGGAGGAGACGCGCCGAATCTACCAAAAGATTTGGGGGCGTTTTAAAGCTTGGTGCCTAGAAAACTCTTTTAAGGTGCAGAGCCCTATAGCAGTCCTGGAGTTTCTGCAATGTGGGGCTGATAAGGGGTTAGCCATCAGTACCCTTAAAAGCCAGCTTTCAGCGCTTAGCGTGTACCTAGAGAAATCCCTGGCCACCAACACCTGGGTGGTCAGGTTTTTCAGAGCCCTGTCAAGACAGAGACCAGTGCAGGGTCCTTCCTTCCCCTTGCAGGTTCTGACAACCCCCCCCGTTCGAGCCTTTAGAAGAGTGTACTCTAAAGGACCTAACGTTTAAAGCTGTTTTTTTTGGTGGCTGTATCCATAGCCAGGAGGGTCAGTGAAATAGAGGCCCTTTCAATTAGACCCCCCTTTTGTGTTGTATTTTCGGATAGAGTCGTTTTTAAGACTGACCCGGACACCTTTTTTACCGAAGGTGGCTTTGAAATACCATTGAAGCCAGGAAGTAATTTTGACAACTTTTTGTCCTAATCCCTCAAGTGAAAGGGAATTTAAGTTTCATACTTTAGACGTCAGGAGATGCATCCTACGTTATTTAGAGCTGACGAAGAGTTTTAGAAAGTCTCTTTATTTCTTTTTGCGGAGCAAGAAAGGGACAGAAGGCGTCTAGATGCATCATTGCCAGGTGGCTCAGAATAGCTATTAGTCAGGTCTACAGGCTAGCGGGTAGAGAGGCCCCCATGGGGATTAAAGCACACTCTACTAGAGTTATGGCAGCTTCACAGGCGGAAAGAGCTGGAGCAATGCCAGAGCAGATTTGCAAGGCAGTTTCCAGTTTGTGGTCCAGTTTCACCACATTTGTGAAACACTACAGAGTGGATCTGGTATCAGCAAGTGAGCAATCCTTTGGGCGAAAGGTATTGCAAGCTGTTGTCCCGCCCTAAGTGGTAAGTGCTCGTCTATCCTCTCAATGTGGCTGCCCTGAAAGACGGGGAGGGAAAATTAAAGTTACGCTTACCGGTAACGTCTTTTCCAGTAGTCTTTCAGGACAGCCCTAGTACCCACCCGAAGTTTTGGGGGGTCTTGAGGAAGACCTAAAAAAGGGCACAATAGTAATATGTGATAGTATGTTATTAACGTGTTCTTGTGTCTCCCCAGCTAACCGGAGGTGCTCTAGAAAAAACTGAGGCTGGCAGGGGGAGGTGTAAATTTATGGGGGCTGGCGCAGTGCTTCCCAGGAAGAGGAGGAGCCAAGGTCTCTCAATGTGGCTGTCCTGAAAGACTACTGGAAAAGACGTTACCGGTAAGCGTAACTTTAATTTTTTCCATTTGGTTATGATAGATTTGATGGTGCTCCTAGGGATCATCAAAGATTTGGATATTTTTTGTATAACCTAACCTGACTTGTACTTCTCACCAACATTGTCCCTTACTTGTTTGGAGAGTTCCTTGGTCTTCATGGCTCATCAAAGATTTGGATATTTTTAGTATAACCTAACCCGACTTGTACTTCTCACCAACATTGTCCTTTACTTGTTTGGAGAGTTCCTTGGTCTTCATGGCAGTGTTTGGTTAGTGGTGCCTCTTGCTTAGGTGTTGCAGCCTCTGGGGCCTTTCAAAAAGGTGTGTATGTGTAATGACAGATCATGTGACACTTAGATTACACACAGGTGAACATCATTTCACTAATTATGTGACTTCTGAAGGTAGTTGGTTGCACCAGAGCTTTTTATGGGCTTCATAACAAAGGGGGTGAATACATACGCACATGCCAATTGTCAGTTTTTTTATTTCTGAAAAATAGTTTTATGTATATATATTTCTAATTTTACTTCACTAACTCTTTATGAATTCCCTACATCATGAGATACTTTCAAAGATGTCTGACTACTAAATACATGCTGGAGCTGTCCTATTTCTTTTTACAATAATGAGGTTGATCAGGTGGTAATCATGAAGGTAGACCCTTCCACCTAGCAGTCAGTTTCAGAATGTTTTTGGTAAGTTCTTTGTTTCTTTAGAAGGTAAAAATTTGCAATGCAGTTTGCTCAATTTCTGAAAACTATATAACTGACCTAGAGGCAATTATCTTCTTCTCAACAAAAGCCCAACATCATTCAAAACTTTTTTGTTTTAACAGAATGGGGAAGGGTTAGAACACCTAGCTCTTTTTATATTGTTTTCTGTGACACCATGAAGGAGGTTCCACCTTTAGTTTTTATGCACATGCCTAAAGTTTCTAGAAATATCTTGCACAAGGAGTGTGCTCTTTATGAATACCACATCATCCTAAAGGGAGCTGTACATTAGCATATACTTTGCACATTAAAGAATGTAGAGAGAAAAAACTGCCCTTAGCTATGTTATGGAATCCCATGTTTTATTAATGAAGTCCCAGACAGCCAGTTAATGTTCAGCTAGGTGACATTCAGCACTTTACAATGTACTTTCTGTGACTGATTGTAACAAGGGTGAAACTATGACAATGATGGTGTTAAAACTCTTATAAAGATCAGTTAATGAATGAGATAAACCATCCACAGCTTGTGCAACATTTTTCTGGGCAGCAATAAACACACTCTAACGAGGAAATTAAAATGTTAACATTGATACAAAATTGAAATTAAATGCTGAGATGCATACATGGAGCATTGGGAGCAAATCTGATTTCTTTTTATGAGGAGGTAAGCAAAACCTTAGACAAAGGAGTGGCTGTAGACGTGGTATAGTTGGATGTTGCAAAAGCGTTTGACACAGTTCCCCACAAACAGCCAATGTGTAAGGTAAAGTCTACAGGCTTGGAAAAATCAGTTTGTAAATGGATAGAACACTGTCTAAAAGACAGAATTCAGAGAGTAGTGGTTAATGATTCTTAATCTGAATGATCTAAGGTTAATAGTGGTGTACCCCAAGGTTTAGTGTTGGGACCCTTACGTTTTTAAATCTTTATAAATAATATAGGGTCTGGGATTAAAAGTACCATTTTAGTCCTTGCAGATCACACCAAGCTATGCAGTGGAATAATGTCCTTACGGGATGTCTCCAACTTACAAGTCAACTTTAATGCACTTTTAACCACTAGACGACCATCTGCTGCAGTTATACTGCAGCAGGTTGGCTCGCCTGGGCAAAGAGCCTTAGGTATACGACCACTTTGAGAGCACTAGGGGGTGCGTGCGCCTGCAGCACAATGACTGAGCCGATGCGCGTGCCCGGCGGCTGCGATGGCCGCCGGGCACTCGTGATCGTTTCTGAGAGGGACAGAACAGAGGTCTGTCAATGTAAACAGACAGATCTCCATGATGTCAGGGGAAAGGAGACTGATCTATTGTGCATACAAAGTATGAACAACGATCGGTCTCCTCCTCCAGTCAGTCCCATCACCCCACAGTTAGAATAACTCCCTAGGACACACAGTTAACCCCTTGATTGCCCCCTAGTGTTAACCCCTTCCCTGCCAATGACATTTATACAGTAATCAGTGGCTATTTTTAGCTCTGATCGCTGTATAAATGTCAATGGTCCCAAAAAAGTGTCAAAAGTGTCCGATCTGTCCGCTGCAATATCGCAGTCTCAATAAAAATCACAGATTGCCGCCATTACTAGTAAAAAATAAATAAAAATGCCATAAATCTATCCCCTATTAACTTTGTAATATAGGTATAGATCAGTGGTTGCCTGTCCATAGTCACAAAAAAAAAAATTGAAAAAAAAAATTTTTTTTAAACTGCCCCTTTAAGAAAAAAAAAGTCCTTTAACTTAGTGCACTGTGTTCGGGTGCCGGACACAGTGCACTATGGGAAGCGCCACGTCAGTGCAATCCACAAGATTGCAGACGTGGCGTTTCATTTGCGGGCTGTTAACCCGTCTTGCTGCGCAATCCAAAACGCCAATCGGCTTCCAAAAGCTGCTTTGCTTAAGTGAGGATGAGGCAGGAGAGGAGTGGAGAATTTTGGGATTGATGTGCACACCATGTGACTCAGACCAGGAAGCAGAGTGAGTGTACAGGTCCTAGTCGGGGGATAGAGGAGCTGCCTATTGAAGTGTGTTGGACGGTGAGGAGCGGACTGACACATCATACAGAGGACAGTATGTGCAGGTAGGACCAGGACCAGAGACTGATCAGCTTCGCTGTTTGCTGTATATAAAAAGGGATTGTGTGGGTGAAGGATAGAGCAGGGAGAAAAATCAATTGAAAAATCAATGTAAATAAAGAGCTCTGGAGAAAGGGATTGATTATAGCTCAACCTGGCTACACACATTGTACTAGTTTTGTTCCATGTTTGGTTTAAGGGCAAACAGCAGTAATCAAGGAGGAGATTTTTATACATAGTGACTGTCACACACAGGCAGTGCTAAATATGAGCACTAAGGGTTGCTTTGCTGTATGAGTTTACTTGTGCATGTGTATTTTTTTTTTTTTAACATATAAAATTTTATGTTTTGAAAAAACATGCCTGTGCACATATAGTTGCATATGAGGCTGCATTAGATTGGGCACAGTGGCTGCATAAGATGGGCACAGTGGCTGCCTTTGGCACAGTGGCGGCAATTTATGGGCACAGTGGCTGCGTTTGGCATAGTGGCTGTGTTTGATGGTACAGTGGCAGCAATTGATGGGCACAGTGGCGGCGTTTGATGGCACAGTAGCTGCATTTGATGGGCACAGTGGCTGCATTTGATGGCACAGTGAGGCTGCAATTGATGGGGGGTTTTATTTCAGAATTTTTCAGTTTGTTTGCACCCCCCAAAAAATTTTGAGCACCAGCCGCCACTGATATAGATATATACAGAGAGAGAGGGGGAAATAGAGAGAGAGAGAGAGAGAGAGAGAGAGAGAGAGAGAGAGAGAGAGAGAGAGAGAGAGAGAGAAATAATTCTGCTTTAGGCTCCATTTACACTTATATGACTCCACTTTGGAATGCAACATTGATGCACCTGTGATGCAACTTTGACTCAACTTTGGATGGGTATAACTTGGATAAGACTTTTGACCAGTGATAATGGACAACTGTTGCATTGTATAACATTCAGGTATGACTTTTGTGCAACTTTTAGTGCTAACATTGAAGTCTATGGCCCTCATGTTGCATGAAAGTTAGAACAAAGTAGTGCATGAACTTCTTTGAAGTTGCTGCAATTTTAAGTCACACATATATGAATGGTTATTATTGGAAACATGGGGAACGACTTGTCATGCCACTTTGATGTCCAACATTGCATGACAAGTCGCACAAGTGTGAATGGAGACTTAAGCCAGTGAAAAGCTCTCTGAAATCTTACTGCAGAGGATTACCCAGAGTTCAAATAAGATACATGGAGTGGCAAGATTGCAGTAATTAGTTGATAGCATTAGCAACTCACTAATTGCTTTCACTTGACGCCTGCCTTTACAGGCTGGTTCACACTGGAAATGTAATATTAAGTGCAACCTAAAGCTTTAATAAAAACACATACTTTCCTAATTAAAGAAATATAATAAACAGGCTTTTACACTCACCTCAGTCATAAATTCATTTAGGGACAACTCCACAACATACAAAAGAACAGTTTTTTATATGAGCCAAAGTAGAATAAAAGATATCACATATTATTATTTATTTGTAGATGTTTATTGAGCATTTTACATTTTTACATTTTGTAAAAATAGAAAGGTGATACTTTTATAAATATACAAGTTGTATAATATTTGAATACATGTATAAACAGATTATGAGTAATTTTATAAAAATTATACATATGGAATCTGAGTATGTAACAAAGGTATTTTGAACAGTTTTTGAACCAGCAAAGATACACTATTCATAGAATAATCAGGGTAAACAATCTTTTCAGTCTTACAAAACTGACAAGATTTGCAACAAAAAAAGAAAAAATGATGCAATATGTTATTTACACTTTACAAATAAAATACATTTCCAGTTAACCCCAGAATGTTACTCCAGTGCAGGCTTTCCACCGCAGGAAGCCAGGATTTTATAGATAGGTTTTTAAACAGTCTAAGGCCTCTTTCACACGGACGATCCATATGTCCGTTTTTCATCCTTCCGTTTTCGGATGAAAAACGGACATACATTCATCCCTATGGAGCGTCGGATGTCAGCGGTGACATGTCCGCTGACATCCGACCCGCTCCGATCCGAAAAGTGTAACGGAGGAAAACCCTACTTTTCCATCCATTTTCGGATCAGATCGGGTGACGACGGACACTACAGTCCGTCAACATCCAATCCCCCCATAGGGGAGAGCGGCGCTCTGACAGGTCCGCCGCTGCACAGCGTGCAGCGATGGACCTGTCATCTTCCTGCTCAGCGGGGATCGGCGGAGCGATCCCCGCTGAGCAAGCGGGTGTTCACGGGGCGGATCATGACTGATCTGCCCCGTGTGAAAGAGCCCTTAATGTAATTACTTAGGGTGGCCATACATTATACAATTTTCTTATTCAATTTTCCTTTAGATTTACCAAAACCATATAATATGAGGTCAAACACTTTCAATGTGTATGCTATCAGGCAGGCCCATGCAACTACATAGTTGAAGGTAAATCTAAAGGAAATTGAATAAGAAAATTGTATAGTGTATGGCCAGCCTAACTCTAAGGGCATTCATATAGTTTTCTTTCTCTCAAATGATCCTAGAGGGAGCCCAGGTTTAATTGGTGGTATTACGTATATGGACCTGAGTTTAACATTTGTCATAGACATCAGATAATCTATGACCAGTCCTGATGAAAGATAGCACCACAGGTTTCACATGTTCCCCCAGTAGCCTCTCTAGGCAAAGACATGCAAACATGAGGTGATCCCGGCATGCATGTTTATGTACTATCTGAGAAAGAAAATTGGATCAATAAATTGTCAGGCGATCAGTTTATGCCCGCATATCTGACCTTCCTGTATTGTCATTGGCCTGTTTTTTTTATTTTTGATCTTTAAAAAGTTTTTCTACATTTTTGGATGGATTGACTTGCAAATAGTCTAAATGTTCAACTACAATACGTATCCTTTGTGTGGCATATCTTATAAAAGGTAATGGTTTTTGTACAAGAAACCGATTTTAGCCATTAACTGTGCGCACTGTCCAGTTCAACAAAAATGTACAACTGCTTATACTGTATATTGTGTTCATACTGTTTGTATTGCTGTCTCTAGGTGGCTTTATTAACTACTGAGTGTGTGCTGCCCTATTTATCACCTCCCATCATCATTGTAGTTAGCAGAAGAAAACAGACGGAGCAAAAAAACATGGCATCCATAGATCCCTGAAGCCCATACTTGAGCATACAAGAGAGTCACGGATACCTTGTTCTCACACCTGGTGACTAACAGGCTCATATGATTGAATATTAAATTATGGACAAATGATGACTTTTTTTTCAAAGAATATATTCACTATCATTACTAACTTTCCTGCTCTTTGTGATTCTTATTATTACCAGCAATCATTTTATTACTGGTGGTTTTTACAGCAAAAGTGTCACTAAAAAAGATATTTTTTTTTGTCTTAAGAGTAGCAATGAGTGAATTATATGTGGATTAACTCAACTGCAACCTATTTATTGAGATTCATGCTATACATCTTCATACAGTTCCCTGGCATGAGGCTCAGCTATTTACAGCTTAAACATTACTTTATTAATGTACAGTTTAAAAAGGTATTTTATATAAATCAAAGTGCTATGTACAGTATAACAAAAATGCAAACCATAATTGTGGGAAGTTTAGTTAAATTGTGCACATAAAAGATGACGCAAAAACATAAAAGGGTGCAAATGGTGATGTTGGTTTCTTTTCACCGCATGCAAGACACTGTTTATCCAAGCATTAACCTACAGCTAGTGTGGAGACTGAAATTGATAGATTAAATGGCTGAAATTTAGAAAATACAGTATTAGGAAGTTAAATGCAATTCTGAAGCTGAATGGAAAATTGTAAATATAAGCAGTGTCATACTATTGAGTATGGACCAAACCAGGGGTACTCACCATGGGAGTCAGTGCGAGTGATTTACGAAACAAGCTTAGAATATTTGATTATACTGGAACCAGATCAGGACTCTCATCAATAGGAAACTCATTTTTCTAAATTCCTTGTTAGGCTGGGTTCACACTAGTGCGATGTTAGACATTGCATGTGATTCGCACCGCACTTCTGTGCAGATCACATGCGACGTCTGTGCGATGCGAATTCAGCCATACAGATTTTATGGCTGAATTTGCATCGAATTCACATCAAAATGGTGCAGGACTCGTTTTTTGGGCCACCCTGGAATCGGATCGCATGGGTGATCTGGAATCGATCTGGAATCGTGCTGGTTCCAGCATCGTGCTAGTGTGAACCGGCAAAGGGATTTACGGTTTGCAAAGTGAATTTCCACTTAGCCTAGTGAATGGGAGAAAGCTAAGTGAAAATTCATTTTGCAAAAAATGGCTAATCACCTGAAAGGAAATTAAATAAAACAAGATTCTTGCTTCCACATGATTGGACAATAGACATTAGTAAAGCTTTACTTCATTCACTAAGCTAAGCGAAAATTCTCTTTGCAAAGTAAAGATTCATGCTGTACTCTATTAGTCAATCAACCTCAATGAGTTCCTCTGGTGGTCAGAAGGGCTTGTGGTTCCCCATCTATCAGGAAGTCTTATAGAGCCTGATCCTTGCCCAGATGTTGCACTGAGCCATCTAATCAGCCTAACCTTATCTGGCGAAACTGTCAGAAATTGCATACCCTAAAGCTGGATTCACACTTATGCATTTTTTGTGCTTTTTGCATTTTGCAGATTTGCACTACAGTCCATTTAACATGGTTTCCTATGGAACACGTTCTGTAATGCAAATCTGCAAAATGCAAAAAGCACAAAAAATGCATAGGTGTGAATCCAGCCTAAGAGGGCCAAGGCTTGATAAGATAGGTCTTCTTTTACCCTATATAGTGTATATATATATATATATATATATATATATGGCTCTAAGGCTGGGTTTTGGCAGACTAGGTATATGACTAAACTCTCCAGATTTTTAGCTGTTGGGAAACTGGATAATGAGTATATGCAAATATTGAAAAAAAGCATGATGCACTATAAAATATGCACTATAAATAAACAGTAATGGTGCAATGACCAAAAAGAATTGTAATTTTCTTGTACATATAGTATTTTACATTTGTTTGTTTTTTTAATGTATTTATTAATTTATAATTTTTTTTTTAAGTGCTGCATGCATAATATACAGTTTCCTTTTTTTTGCTTAGATTTTACATTAAAGTACTGTATTTTTCAGTACTATGTCACCACAGCCAGTGTTCTTAAATTTAAAATAATTTGGAGTGGTAAAATATTGCAACAGGTATGTACATATATTTGATACAGTGAAAGTGCATCCTGTGCTATAAAAGAGTTGTGTAGCTAGACATGACAATTACAAATGCTTTGGTCCCCTTTTTGATGAAATGGACTTTAATGACTCATTATGTCTCTCATTCCAATAATGAATGAATGAAAATATACAGAAAGTATTTGTTAAGCCACACCCCTATCTTTTCATTACCTCAGATAGTGTCTAATAAGATCCACTCTTAATTCTAGAAGAACGCAGGGGTCCACCCTTTGGTTCTTTTACACCAGTAGAATGCTGAAGGAATGAAGTTATAACTCCCGTGTTCTAACTGAATCAGAATGTGAGTTGCCTGGCAGCTGCCGACACTACAGCGTGGATCTGATTTCTAAGAACTATTCAAGATGTAATTAAAAAAATTGATGTGCGATTTCCAAAGCCAAACCACAAGTTGTGTTAGCTGTAACTATTCTTTGAATGATTCTTTATTTCTGACAATATTTAAATGATGTGATTTTTGTGTTTCTCCTAAAATAGGGGCTATAGGTAATAAATAATAAGACTTTCACAGAAGCACAAAGATAGCAAGTGTGATGTAGTGTAAGAATATAATTATTTCAACAGGCCAGTATCATTTTACAATAAAATTTTCTCTCCTCACTAACCTCATTACATACATTCTACGTACAGACCTACATAATCCAATCAAACTTTCCTGTACATTCGTTATCTGTCTTTAGTTTCATCCTTTTTCTTTTTGTGTACCAACTGAACCTTCACATATCATCATCTTTTCTAAAGAAAAGAAAAAAAACAATAAATCAAATACACATAGAATTTTTCACATTGTAAATAATAAACTTATTAACTTCCAATCCACCTAAAACGTTTAATTGCAGATTGCAGTTTATATAAATTGTCATTTTGGTGTTGAGATTTCCGAAGCACAGTGGTTGTCAATTTATATTGTAGCGGTTCCCCGTCACAAATGTAATAGAATAAAGTGATTGTAAAGGCTTGTTTTTAAAAAACAAAACAAAAAAACAAACATATTATACTTACCTGCTCTGTACATTAGTTTTACACAGGGCAGCAGCAATCCTCCTTTTCTTGGGTCCCTCTTCGGCTCTCCTGGCCCCTCCCTCTGTCACGTGCCCCCACAGCAAGCAGCTTGCTATGCAGGGCACCCAAGCCGTGTCACAGCTCCCTGTTTTCTATTCAGACATCGAGCCACGGCCTAGCCCTGCCCCCTCTCTCTCCTGATTGGCTAGCCGACTTTGATTCACAGCAGCGGTAGCCAATGGCGCCACTGCTGTGTCTCAGCCAATCAGGAGGGAGAATCCTGGATGGCCAAGGGACTCGTGGACATCGCTGCATAGAGATGGGGCTCATGTAAGTATTAGGAGGGCAGCTACAGGCAGAAGGCTTTTTATCTTAATGCATAGAATGCATTAAAGTGGATGTAAACCCTCTCCTATACCCAGTTAAGTGAACAGCCTTAGATGATACACAGGGATGAAACAATATCCCTATATAAGTTTTACATGTATAGCTGCTGTCTTCAGCTTGCTATATTCTTTAGAATTGTTACATTGTGTTAGAATTTTTACTTTCTCATTTAGCAGTAGGAGTGTAGTTTTGGCATACACTGTGTGACAGCTGATTAGAGGAAATCATAGGCATAAGAACAAAGATACTTTCAGAACTGTGCTGTGACAAGACAAGCTCTCTGCTAATCTATTTATAGCACCCACGCGAGACACATTTCAGGATGGTTTTATCTCCTGTCTCAGAGAACTTGTCAGAAGTTATCGTGCTGATAACAGAGAAACGAAACAGCAGAAAGATACGGGACTCAGGGCTTTGGAGAGAGATAAGTAAACACTACAGATACTGTATATGTGCCTAGGTCAAATTTCATGAATCGGGTTTACATCCAATTTAAGGTAAAAAACCTTCTGACTTTACAACCCCTTCAATGACTGTCAGAGGCTGCTGACATACTAGAGGAGATGATGGTCAGAGACTGTGGACATGAGGGCATGCTACAGGTGTGGTTTGAGACTGGAGACATATATATATATATATATATATATATATATATATATATATATATATATATATATGAGTCTAGAAGAGATCACTGATATTACCCATTTACAAATCAATGTTTCCACTTTTACCAAACAAGCAAGCTGGAAAACCAGGATCTGATCAACGATTGCAAACAATGGCTGTGAGCGCTGATCCGTGCCTTCTGGCGGGGGCAGTCCCCCTGTCAAAACACAATAGCTCAGCGGGGGAGATCCCTGCACTAACATCGCTTAGTTAGTACGGTGATCTCTCTGATTTTTTTTCACTCAGCTTGCTGGGATGCATCATTTGTATTTGTGAACTATGGAGTATGTAGACAAGTGTAAATGGTGCCAAGAAAGCTGAAACTATAGTATGTGAACAGCCAGCCTGGTAGTGTACCTGTGCAGGGGGTAGATATATAACTTCTCAGGTGTTGGGCGTGAAGGAAAATTTTTTATTTCAATGTAAGCTTACATTTTAAGACATTTTTATATAATTGATCTTTTCCCACCAATGTGATATTGCATCACCTGTGTGCCCTGCACAGTTGCCTTTTACCTAATTTATTCCCTGCAACACCCTTCAAGTTAGCAACATTAACCACCACTATAACAGAGAAAAAGGTTTACCTATTTAAGACATACAAACTGGCCCACGCATGTTCTCTGTTGATATTCTGTCCAAGGGCGATCATTGAATTCCTGTCTCTTCTTTTGATGTCATTTTGCACAATATCTGGCCTATGGAAGCAAGGATATAATGGGATTATAGCACTGTAGTGGTATAGTGATTCTGTAGGATCAGTATTTATATAAGTTCCCATGAAAGAAAACACAGAATTAGGATTGCATACATGATCATCAAAATTTTCTAGGAAACAAAATGCTGAAGACTTTATAAGTCAGGAACATACTGAGATATACCGGTCTTATGAGTGGACTGCACAGGGGCTTGCTAGCAGTGGATTGGGTACCGGAATTATGAAGATTTAGAGTTTTCTTTAAGGCTGAATTCCAGACAAACAACTAAATAAAAATATGAAATATATATCAGCCGGCTGTTTTACCTGGAAAAGGATTTGTATCTCTGTCTTTTTGGTCCTGAGATTTATAGCTCACAGCACAGGGCACTGCACAGACCTGATTTTAATCTGCGGCACTTAAAGCTGAAGTTTTACTAAAAGGATTTTTAATCCTACAACTTTAGTGACCAAACTTCCTTGTAATTAGGTATGTGCCACGTTGTGTAGGCAGCTAGATCCTGGAGAAATCCTCACTGCAGGGATGCAGGTTCACCTCCTGGCTTTGAACTTCCGGCACTACGAGGGTTAATAGTTTTGGATCTGCGGGCTGAATTCAATTGAGAAAGATCCCGACGGGGACCCGCCCACTCCCCCATTGACAAAAGTTATTTCATTGCTTGTAACGCAATCTCTGAATGAATGAAGATAGTTCAGCCAGTCACCTGACTCGAAAGCAGTGAAAAGAACTTTACACAATGGAGTAGGGGTAGAGGTAGAAGGTCCCTGTCGGGAACTTTTACTATTAAATTCAGCCTGGAGACACAAAGCTACTAACCATTACAGTGCTGGAAATTCAAAGGAAGGAAGAGGACCGGTATCCCTGCAGTGAAGGTTTCTCCTGGATCCAACTGCCTGCATGACATGGGACATGCTTAAAGCAGAACTTCAGTCATTTTTTCAACTTTCTGTCTATTAAATCTTCAAACATTTTTTTTCTGCCAGTAAATACCTTACACGGCCCACTTCCTGTTTCTTGTCTGGTAAAAAGCCTAGACTTATGACATCATGCACAGCTCTCTCTCTCCCTCTCGTGAGAGTTTGCCAGGAAGGGAGGGGGATGAGTCATAAGAGGGCCAATGAGAGCTGCAGAGCTGGAGGTGTGCCTCTGTGTAAATCCAGGAAGTGAACAGGCAGCAGCTTTAGCTGCCCACAGTTAAAATGGATGCAGCCAAACTCAGTGGAGGGAGATTTCTGCAGCATATTTGGCAAGTACAGAATCACAATATATATAAAATAATATGCAAAGTGGTTGGAGGGAAGCTTTAGAATGGCAAAGATGTTTTTATTACTAATTATGTGAGCAGACTGCAGTTCCTCTTTAATGACAGGTAAGTTAGGTCACTAAAGCTGTAGGGCTAAAAATGATTTCCTCAGCTTCAAGGAATACTTACATGTTTTATCCCTTCCATAACTTGTGACTGGACAGTAAAATCAGAAGCAGCACTCTGAAGAGCTCATCTCTGCTCTTCTCCTATCATCATGGTCCTTGTTAGAACATGAGCACTGTACCACAACTGACTGGCTTCTTGTGCTGCTTCACCCTATCTGAGCCCTGCTGTATAGAAGACTGCAAGAGGAAAGTCAAATCCTAGTATCTACAGTGCTTGCATTAAAAATATATTTATGAATCTTCTTTTTGTTTGTTTTCACCCTTGACCTGTATTTGGTTCTTGTTTCGGGGTAACCTGTGTTTGTGGTCATGCAGGTCAAACGATGTTAGAACTCTCGCTGAAAAGATTTCTGTACTGTGTTACAGCTGTTTGTTACGATGTCATATTGTATAACCTTTCAATTGATAAGAACATTTCAATAAAAATCATTGAAACATAAAAATCTATTTAATGAAGAATGAAAACTCACAGAACTACATTCATTTGTGTCTTTAATATCTGCCTGGAGTTCAGCTTTAAGTTGGATTCTAGTAGCTATTGCCTGGATAAGCTTCCATCAAAGACAGATAAGATAATGAAATCAATGCACCATATTTCTTTTATAAGCATGCCAGCAAGGAAACAATTTTTTGAAGCTGGAGGTAAAGCAATAAAACATTATGAGGCAGAGTTATAAAATTACTTTTCTGTCAAGTGTGAGTTAACTAAGTGGGGTCAAAAGAACAGTTAAGGTCTTAAAAAGGCAAGTTTAAACAAAAACATAAGGAAATGCACTGGACATGCTTCTGTCTGGGATTTCTTTAACACAGAACAATAGAAGGAAATTCAGATGTTTCTTCCAGCTGTAAATGTGACATTATGGATGTGTTTGAAGAAATATAGACTATTTCCTGACTCACAATGTACAAAATGTCATTTATAATTTCCTCACTATTTACTGTATGTCCGTTAAATGATGTTTGGAATATAACATCACACCCTTTAAAGTTTAGGTAAAATAAATTGTGGATGGTGTTTAAGAAATTCTCTGGTTAGTAAGATTGCACATTTGAATTGTTTAAAGCAATACGTTCTATTTAAAAAAAAGGAATGTAAATTGGACGTTTCTTTCATACTAAAAAAATGATTGGCAAAAAGTGACAAAAATATCAATCTCCAATTCTTTGTTTTGGCATTCTCTATACAAAACTGTAATGGATTTGACCACCCTGTCACAGAGTCACACATTTATTCTTTAGTGGAACAGGTAACTAGTTTTATTTTAAGCAACTGGCTGAATGGGGGTATATGAGCTGGAGCTAAAGAAAATGTTTAGATATACTTTGATGATATTATAGAAGAGCTTACTCATAGACTACATACACAAGTTGATTACCTTCAGACACCACCATCACCTGGCAGGTCTACAAACATAAAGACCGGACTTGTACAAAAGGTTTAGGTTTATGTCAATGTGGAGGGGAGGAAATGAGAGGTACCATCAGACACTGATAGATGCTGCTTATTTCATGGAAAACCTGCCTAATTAATTATTCCCTATTCTTCCAGTGGTGCCGGGGTTCTCCCTCCAGCTCAAAATATTCACCCCATCCAGCAGGAAAAACAAGCAACTGTCATCTCATGTCTAAGGGTAGCTTCAAATTGCATCTGAAATGTTTAATGTCCTTACACTCCTTATACAGGTTACCTTCACAATGACATAAAGATATCTAAGAGAAATAGCACAACAACAAAAACTACTAAGACTTGAGTACTGTGGTTATTAAGTGATTATGTCAATAAACAAAGGAATTGCTCCTCCCTTCCTCCCTTTATAGTAAAATAAATGAAAAATACAGAAGCAAGTATGAGCCTTCTTTTAAATATCAAGAGCTGATCTGGAACCTTAATGGCCAAGTACTGATAAGTAAAATAGCTTTATTTCCACTTTGCACATGAAAATAGCTTTCAAACAATGCTTCACTTGTGACAACCCATACTGTCCTGCAAAGAATCAGCACCTCTAATTGTAGGTAAATTGTTTTTCTAATATGATGTTATCTGATTCAACTCTTACTCTTTGGGCACTCCCCAAATCCAATATGGCAGCACCAGGGCACAGTTGCCAAGGTCTGATATGTGCTGTTTTTTATGGAATGTATATTATACATAGATACCTAACTGTGCATTAAGTTATCTTACTGGCTACAGGTTTGCTTTCAGTGGAACTTAAGCTTCATAGGATGGTTAAAGTTGCAGGCATAATCTTCCAGTCCTTAGGCAAAATGCTTAGCCAGGGAGTGCATTAACAAAAATGCTTGGCTTAGTCATGATGGTAGAAAAGGGCAGCGCAGATATGGAAATGTGGAAAAGAGGTCATCATTTTGAAATGACGGTAATATTTCAGGTTACCTGTAGAGCTGAGGACAGGATCTCTTCAATGACGCTGAGGATAATCCTAATTTATTCTGATTCTTTTTAGTCTTCTTAAGAAGATCTCGGACACGTCCCCATGGATGGAGATCCAGCTAACAATTAAAAACAGACGTTATTCCAACATCCTCACCACGTAAGCTTCATAGTTTGTATCTGTATTGTTGTATGTATTAGAATACACTGCATTTGACATAATGACTTTGGAGTTTACATAGTACAACAGTATTACATCTTTTACTCTACACATAATTATATTTGGTTTCACATGGTGCAGTGTTGCAGGATGTTCTGCCTTTAGTTCAGACCTGACCCTCTATAACACTTATTCAAGGCAAACAGGCTAATCCTGCCAGAGAATTCAAGCTGAGTTGAAAAGCAAATACTGCAGGTTTAGGCATGTTGTGACATAACGGAGGAATGTCTAAACTTGCAATAGGGAAAGAGACACATTCCTTTAGTCAGAAGCCATGGTTGACAACCCTTGTACTTCCCTTTCATTAATTTTAGTATAATGTATTAAAGAATCACCCACTCAAACTAATATTTCATTTTTTTTGTATATGTGGGGGGGGAGTTAAAAACATTGACAATTTCTTATATCTCTTGGGGTTCTACTGGTGAGATAAGGGCTTGAGATCCTGGGTCTGCACACCTGCTGTGCAAGTTCTGAAGGGTTTTCATTTTCTACTGGATTTTGTACATATTTTATATTACTGTGACTGACATCCCTTGAGCAAAGGATTGCATTGATGTTAGTGTCATTTATTAAAGGATTACCTACTTAAAGTGATATTTGAGATTGTGGTAGATGCTGGGTAAATTAAAAACATGACAGTTTAGAACTCTTGGGGGTTTCACTGGTGAGATCTGGGATTGAGTTCCTGAGTCTGCACACCTACTGTGCCAGTTTTAAGGGGTTTCCATTCTCTGCTGGATTTTGTAAGTATTTTATATTATAGAGAATGTAACAGGAGGTACAAGAGATGGGTGGGAACACCTAAAAATCCCAGGTGGGCAGGAGAAGAGTAAAGTTCTATGCCAGGGGGAGTTTGCTGTTGGAGTATTTAATTGCTAGGTTCCCCTTTTCCAGAAAATAGCTTATGCAATCAAGGGGCCTCAGTAGATGTTAAAACTTGTGCAGCTTTGTAAAATGTTTATTCATTTTATTGTCATACCTGCAGGCCATTTGTAACCTCTTGGAAGCCAGTTAGCAATCCCCATGCCTTACCTTGTTGTTAGGACATGAAAACGGTTGGTATTTGCTCCTGCAAAGCAATCTTCCTAAATGGAAGATTTTTTGGCCAGACTTCCAAGGAGGCGTTTTTTAACATCTACCTGGGCCCGTTGACTGTTTTCTGAAAAACGTGAATTTACACCTTAAAATGAATAAAAAGAACCAGGAGCTGCTTCAGCACACCCGACACCACCTGCATCTAAAATATCAATTTAAGGCGGGCTGACCATTCAGATATGCATGCATATCTAATGGCTGCTGCTAAGACTTTGCTATACATAAACTTTATATGCAAGCACAAGTCACTGTTCTTCTACTGGAGAATCAATCCAGGTGATGGATTAACCATACTACAGACTGCCTGCTATCCCCCGAGAGGGGACATGCACTGAGTAGAAAAATAGAACAAGTGCAACATGCAATGAGTACAAGAAAATTCATGATGAGCTTACAGTTTCTATTGTGCACCACTACACTGGTTTAAAACATGCTACTGATTAGGTATAGGATGTGTGCCTATTTGGAATAAAACATTTGAAAAACAAAAATATCAAAGACATGATGGCTATGATGATGTTGCCAAATTAAAGAAAAGTCAAAATCTATTGTGTTTTGTATTTTTGCAGTTGACGGGTTCATAAATTACACAATTATATTCTGTTTTAGTAACTTCATCCTCTTGTTTTCCACTTACTTTACCTTACTGGATATTGCATATACTTGTCTATATCATGATAGACTCTGTGTGCTTTGTGCATCAAATCTAAATGGAAAGTGCATTTCAACAAATAGGTAATCAGATTCCAGCCCTTAAAAAATACAAATAAAAATACAGGGTTTGCTACAGGCAACTTGCTAGTTTAAACTGTTTTTGATAAATTGAGTCTGTTTTATTAAATTATGAAATTATGAAGCAGCTGTGCAAAGAGTGGTGGGATGTGACAAACGCCTGAAGTTTTTGTCATAGAGATTTTTCAACATGCCGTTCCAACTGATCAAGGAATGTTACCACGAAATAAAAGGAGATAAGGATAATTGTTATAAGAATGGACAGACCTATCACCTTAGTTGAAACTGATGAGGGATCTGTTTGCATATTACTACCCTAATTTACAGTCAGCAGATGTTTTTATAAGAATCAGAGAGTTTGGATTTCTTGGGTGACCTTTGTCCCACTCCAATTTTTCGTTCTGTAGCTGCTGCCTGTAGACTTGCGTGGACAGATCCTAAATGAAAAAGTAACATTTCTGCTGATATTTAGATTTTTTAAAAAAATGTCTTTTAGGACAGCAGGTTAAAACCAGATGCAAGGCCTTCATCAATGAGAAACATCTGATAATCACGTACTACAGATCTTGAAGTGTGGGGATTAAAACATCATAAAAGTTTTTTAGAGGACGAATTCAGAACATCAGCTGCATACACATCCAAGTTCCAGAATATTATTAGACCCATTTGAGAAAGTCACTTCAAAGACTATTTATCCAGCTGTGTGTTGTTTTATCTAAAAATACAGTTCCAGTTCCAGATGTCATCCTGTTCTAAATGCATCATTTAGTATCATTTTTTTTTCCTTTGTGGATGTTAGAACAAATAAGTGCGTTAGGGTTTACTTGGGTTTATTCTAAAGTGATTCACCAATTTCGAGCATTGCTTTTGCTAATTGGACCAAGTAGGGGCTATCATCAGAGCACTAATGATCATCACAAAGCATCAGAAATGCATGATATCACACACAAGAGAAGAAGATTAGTGTTGAAGTGTTGGTCCCATCAAGTCAGCACTTTGAGACAGATTTATCACCACTTATTATTCTTGAAGATTTGAGTGTCTATGGCCAGCCTTGGAAGATCAGTATTCAAGATAGCAAAATATCAAAGTTTAAATAAGTTATATATATATATATATATATATATATACAGTGGAACCTCGGTTTGCGAGTAACGTGGTTAACGAGCGTTTCGCAAACCGAGCACTGTATTTCTAAAAATCCTAACTCAGTTTGCGAGTGTTGTCTCGCAAAACGAGCAGGATTCAGGCCAAAAGCGGTGTGCAGTACCGCTTTTGGCCTGAGGTGGGGGGCGCTGGAGCCGAGCAGAGCCTAAAGTCGCCTTTCAGCAATGCACGGAAAGGCCCGAGGACAGTTTGGCTGACCTCGGCAAACCTTGGAAAGGCTCGTGAACTGAGTCTTTCCGAGGTTTGCCGAGGTCAGCCGAAGTGTCCCTCGGGCCTTTTCGGACGTTTTCGAGGCTCTCCAGCGCCCCCCTCCTCTGGCCACATGCGGTATTTCATCCCATTGAAGTCAATGCGGAACAAATTATTTTCATTTCCATTGACTTCAATGGGAAGACTCGCTTTGATATGCAAGTACATTGGATTACGAGCATACTCCTGGAACGGATTATGCTGTATATATACATTTTTATACATATATAGATCTATATATATATATAGATCTATATATATAGATAGATAGATCTATCTATCTATCTATCTATCTATCTATCTATCTATCTATCTATCTATCTATCTATCTATATATATATAAATATATATATTGAACAGTTCCAAGGGTAGCCAGGGTACTCTAAGTTTGAAGTAAATGTCCAGGGGTGCTCACCCACAAAGAAATAATCCAAAACTGGTTTAGAGGCACTCACGGGTCTTGCAGATGAGGAAGATCAAACACAGCAGTGTTTTTATCAGCGTTTCAATGAAGCTCAGTCCATCTTTCACAAGACAAGAAAGATGGACTGAGCTTCATTGAAATGTTGACAATAAAAAAAACACTGCTGTGTTTGATCTTCCTCATCTGCAAGACCCGTCAGTGCCTCTAAACCATTTTTGGATTTACAGATATATATATATATATATATATATATATATATATATATATATATATATATATATATATATTGTGTAGGTAAGTAAATAAGTATTTTAAATGTTTACAGTGTTTTTCTTTACCATAATCATTTTTTTTGTTAACTTGCAATGTGCCTCTAAGCTTTCTAGCAAATTTGACGTGTCAATTTCCCTAGCACAGCTCCTTGCCATACCATAGCCCTCATCTCTTCTAGAAGTGTCTAATTACTGTCTGTGCTGGCCTAGCTCCTACGTCCCTCCTCTCACCTATCTACGTAACCTTTTAAATATCAGTAGGGGGAGAAGTTGAACTGCATACTATAGAGTGTCACTTGAGTGACAGTTTTGAGTCTGCTGGGGATGCTGACAACACATAAAAGATATCAACACCCAGCAGCAATCTCAGGGGATTGGAATGTCCACACATGGGAGGCATTCACAGGTAAATAGGAACAGGTGCATCTGAGCTACTACCTCCTGTGCAATGCCTGGTGAGCCTCAAGAACACAGCACTCAACCTGGGAAGTCTCTGCAAACCTCCATGTAATTCATGCAAAAAAGGGAGAAAGGCTGGTGCCATGAAAGTTGGATAAAACATAAATTATAGCATGTAGTCGAAAAAGCCAATGTGTTTCAGCCATCAGTACTTAATCATGGTTTAAGGTAAATAACATGCCTGAAATATGTAAATGCAGTAAGATGCACATATAGTCGTATGAGAAGATTTTTGTTAAAATGAATGGTCTCATTGACGACTCCAGATACAGGCATAGCCTGGACCAGTGCGTGTGTATTGTAGTCATTATCCATGAGAGCGCTATTCAGAAATGAAGGATGCACAGATTAGGTACATCTCTAGGGGATCTTATTATGGATCCACAATCAAGCTTGTTTCTCCATTAACTGGGACATACAGTAGACTTTGTAAGCCAACACCATAAAATATGTTTTAAAAAATGATTTACCTTTTTCATATCTTGTTCCAGTGGTGCGAAAGCTTCATTGAAATTTCTGTCCCAGCCCAGCTTACTTTCTTTGTCATCACATTTTAGTTTAGTGAAAGGCTTTCTGACTCCCAGTATGTTAGGACTTCTCCAACCCTCTAACTGGACGTTGTTTCCTACAACAGTACACAGAGTTACAATGGTACAATATAATGTTGTAATTTTTACCTATATCATGGTCTACACATACAGCTGTAGGTTCAGTAACCAAACAAAATCTGACCTTTTTACTGATCTACAAAATTTAGCATATGCTTGTAATACATCTCTGTTCCATGTACTGTATACACCTGCAAAGTGGACATTTTATATTTAAAATTAATAAATAATACAATCTTGGTGCTGGTCCTTTCAGAATGGTATAGTCTAGTCTGCATGTTAAACTGCAGAGGCCGGATACTTAGTGGAGTTAGAGCCAGACAGGCACTTGAGCAAAAGGAAGCCACTGCCTGGGTCTGGTTGTGCATTAAAACAGAACTGATCTTGTATTTCTAATTTTGCAGCCAAAATCAGGATAACACCCACCTTATATTTGTTATGTGTTCCCATTCACATAGTATAACTTTTAAAAAGGTATTTAAAATAGCTGCTTACCTTTTTGCTTGCTTTTTACTTAATTTACTCTTATTTAACTCTTTGCTTCCGTGTAATGTTAAAGAAGAGGGTGGGGAATAATGTTTGTCATAATTAACCCTGTCTGTACTATGTTAGTAGATCTCCATTATCAGTTGTAAATTAAATGTGCAGAACAGTCTGTCCTAACAAAGGGTTAACGATCTCCAGGGTTGGGTGGTACACTGTATGTTAATGCACAAAACAAACTCATTTATTTTAACATTGCCAACTATTCTAAGCAATGGAAGTATGTATAAACCTGCTCAAAAGAAACAACTAGAAAGGTAAGAAACATAAAAAAAACACAAAAAAAACCCCCAAAAACATACAGTATTTTTAAGTATGCTACACATTATGCTGTGGGAATGGGAACACATAACAAACATATAGTGGGGTGTCTCGAACTTAACAGCAAAGGTGGAACTCCATGTTTCTTAGCAGAAGAAACATTGTATGTGTCTTCTGTCTAACAAATGTTTTCCTTGTGTACACTGCCTGTGATGCATGCCCAGAGTACACCCCCAGCATCTGTAAGGTTGCCAGTAAGGGATCATGAGCATGAGTTAGATCATCGCTGGCCACTCAATGGCTGAACATAAGAACATTAAAGTGGTTGTAAAGCCTGAAAGTTTTTTCGCCTTCATGCATTCTATGCACAATGGTAAAAAACCTTCAGCATGCAGCTTCTCCTGCCGCCCCCCCTAAATACACTCTTGAGCCCGATCTCGATCCAGCAATGTGCATGAGAGCTTCTGTCCGGGATCTCTGTCTCCCTATTGGCTGAGACACAGCAGCAGGAGCTACTGGCCAGTGAGGAGGTCTTATCGACACACAGAGCAGGGCTCAGGAGCTAGAACGCATGAGTGCCCCCATAGCCGGTGGGGGAGGATGCACAGACCATTACACAGAGCAGGTAAATATACATAATTTTTTTATTTTTAGTACCACTTTAAGCACCCTCTAATGGGAGAGATGCTAAAAGTATAGCAGCACATCAACAATAAATGTGTGCAAAAATTGCTAAACAGTTTAATAAATGTAGCATTAACGTTTATGGTATATTGGGCATACAATTGCTAATCTCCTATGAAAAATGCTAGTTGCCTGGTTGTGATACAAACCCACTAGTTTAATAATGTCTGACTCAAGTATGCAGACCAAAAAAGTTGTAAGTAGTCCTTATCGGTCTACTTGTTCAATGTTAGTGATTCAAAGTATTAAACCACTAAGTCAGCAGACAACTAGCATTAGCAGAAGAACTCAGCAATGGTAACCTGTGTGACTACATTCTCCTAACTTGAATTTTCTTCTCCAATTATGGATTATATAATAAAACAATGATTAGGTATACCAGGAAAATTATCTGTATAGCGTAAAGTAAAGACAGCCATGCATGGATGCAGGGGCCGGCTGAGATTAGATTAGTGTATGGGCAGGCTGATTGCACTTGGGTACAAACAGCCCATCAACACAAACTGTGATGATGGGGGAATCAATTGATTTTCTTTCCTTCCATCCGTGGTGGAAGGAAAGAAAATTGAGTTATCTATGGGCTGCTTTAAATTTAACAACCAACACAATTAATTTCCGAAGCCCAGAAACTCAGCAGTGACTTTATTAGAAATTTCCAGGTTGCTACATCATTTTTAAATGCCTCAGGTAGATCTACGTGTACTTTTACCCCAGAAGAAATATTTATTTGTGTATGGCTAGCTTTACAGAAGTAGTTAAAGAATATGCAGGCTTATAGAAGGTTATTATTGTGCATGTAAATGGTGTGCGAATCATCTTGAACAAAATATAACGAAAACTACAGAGTGTAAATGAAGCAGCCAGCGTTTGTGGACTGTAACACAATAAAAGAGTCTCATCTTTTTTCTATTGTTCAGTTGCAATCTATCAGGGTGTGTGAAAGAAGACAAACTGATAAGAAACCAACCTTTGTAGCCAAACTTTTCATAGTTAATGCCAATTTCTGGGATCATGGAGAGGTCAGATTGGTTTCCACTTTGTACAAACATACTATGCGGCCGGTTCCTCCTCATAGGAAAATGCTTCTTAGTCTCCTGGTACGGGCTGAGCAAAATATTCGCTGCTCCACAGGAGCAGTGCTGTCCAAAGTACTCCTACACCAAGGAGAGAGGAGGCATGAGAGCTGTTACATCTCAGTCCTTCCAGTCAGGGTTATGATATCATGCTCACATTGCTAGCATTCCTAAACTAAGCCCCTTCTAATGGAATTCCTCCATCTTCTACATCACCAATTTCTTTATTCTCTTCTGGGAAGGCAGGCAACCTTGATTGATGATTTGACAGTGTGTATATGTTACCATACATTTATGAAGCTGGGGTATGTTTATGTGGAAGGTTATCTGGATTCTAGGCAATCTGCTCTTTACCTCCTGCCAGTAATCTAAGCATTTAATGTGATAAATAATAGATACATGCATTCTGGGATTTCCACAGTGGCAGACAAAATAGGAAGGGTGGCAGTGTAAGGGGGGAAAAGCTTTCCAGGCCACTGGTATAATTGCACCCCAGGATCACTGCTAATAAGTTAAGGTTTCCTGCAATGCTCTGCATACTCCCCTATCCATTCCGACCCTGCGTAATACCAACTACCTGGCCTAACAGAAAAAAGTGGCATTGTTCAAGCACTGCTTCTGAGCCAGTCAAGGATGGTGAACATAAATGCTTGAAGTTATAGAACTGATTACTACCTACTACTATGGTCTTACCTATAGTAAACTGTTACGAATACACTTACTGAAGTTCACAGCAGCCATGCCTACACTGGGCATAACCCAAATATATAGTATTATGATTATGATTATTATTATTATTATTTATTTATTATTTATATTGCATATTGCAAGATGCTCTTCAATTTCCTAAGGGGCTTACACACATTATAAGGACAAAAGGGATTAAAAAGTGTTGCTTATCCTGAACCAACCTACTTAAAGCTTGAAATATGTTACACGGTGCTTAAAATGATATGTATTGATAATTGCTGCTGTAAAGTAATCTGTCACAAAGAAAAGTATTTGTGTAAGAAACCTCAGATCACTTAGGAGAAGACTGGGGTTAACGGGGGGCTTGGATTAACAGGGGGCTCTTGCCACACAGGCCAGTACTATCAGTCACTGTGGGATCAGCAGTCAGTGACAAACACGTGGTAGTTTTATAGCTACAGTACCTGCTCCCCTTTTAAACTTTTTTTTTGTGGTTCTAAGATATCAAATGACTATGTTCCAGGAACTTCAAAGAAAGCTGATGCTGGAAGAGGTAAAAAAGTTTGGTGAAATAAACCCTTTAAGAACACCCCCCTTTTCACAAGAACTCCCAACCACTGCAGCACAAGGACACTTCCTGCATTGTCTACTTTTTTTAGCCCACAAAAATCTGTCCCTACCACTAAAGGGCTGGTTGGTCAGGCCAAAGGTTCCCAATCCTCCCCTCAAATGACTGTTGCCACTCTGTGCCTTCTGGACTGAATTTCTAGGCTAGTTAAGGCAAATCTGCTGTATTCAGCTTTACTGTGCATGTCATCACTAATTTAAAATCTCTGCTAGACTTCTCATAAAGATATTTTGCTTTGTGGCAGGTTCCCTTTGGTTAATCCAAAAAATTTTAATTATTGCTAAATAACTATTTTTCATTTGTTGGCTAAGTAATTAATAAGCTAACAATAAAACACAATAGGACAGTGCACAGGAGATCCTGACACTTTCAATTTTGTAATTAACTTTCATAGTGAACTTGGTATTCATGGTTCTCTTACCTCTTTCATTTGTTTCATTCTATCTTCCTTTTGCAACACAAAGATTTGTTTTTGCAGCTTTAAATTATGCTCCTGAAGCTGGCCAATTTTTTCTATAAGCTGGCAGATATGCTCCAAGTATCCAAGTCCTGAGCCGAGTGCCTTTGAGGCTCCCTGGTTTACCTGTATAAAAAGTAAGATTTTATTAAATTCTTCAAAAAAAAACACAAAAAAACCCCAGAAAAAACCCCCCTAAAAAGCTCAAATTATAGTTGACCACTTATTTGCTCACACTATTTGCAATAAGCTACTGTAACGTGATTTGATGCTATATTCAAATTTAGCAAAGTCCCAAATTAGTATTGAAGACTTTGGGTTATGATTTTTATGATAATATGGCTTATTGTGGCTAACTGTGGTGAGCAGTAGATATTGAAAATGGATCAAAAGTGAGATTTTATGTGTTTTCCCACTTGGGTGCAATTTTACACCATTGCATTACTAGCCCAAAATATATTACAGTAAGGGCTACTTGCTTCAAAACATGCTTCGGACAGGCTTTGTTAAAGCTCTTTGAACGCTAGTCAAAGCTCCTGTCACTAAATAAAATGGTTAGCTTACAGTCCTGTTTACACCTTACTTTTGCTTGGTGCTTTGGTGAGGCTTCAGTGGGGCTTTGATGAGGCTTTGGTGGAGCTTCTATGGGGCTTCAGTGAGGCTTCGTGGGGCTTCAGTGAGGCTTCAAGCGAGCTTTGCCATAGACTTCTATGGAGGCTTTAAAGACGATTTGAAGCATAACTAAAGCTACATGGGGTATAATTCTTGAAGCAAAGCCGAAGCAAAGCAAAAGCAGGTGTAAACAGGACTGTAAGCTACCCAATAGTGACAGGAGCTTTGAGTAGTGTTCAGAGAGCTTTAACAAAGCCTATCCAAAGCCTTGTTTTAAAGCAAGTGTAAACTAGCTGTTAATGTGTGTTGAAGCCGAAAAAAGTGTAAATGAGCCCTTAAGCTTATTTTAAAACCTCAATAACAGCATTGTAGGTCCACTCTTACTTTTGGTTGTCATGGTGGAGTACAGGTTAACATTGCTGCCTTTCAGTCAACTACCCATTCTTATATCATTAGTGCAAGGTAGTAAGACATTCCATGATATACCTACCACCCAATGGAATTTCTTCTTGAAACACAAAGAATCTTTGTGAATCAGGCCCCAAGAATGCACATATTGCAGCTTGGAGTGAACTGATCCTTTAAATAATATTTCCTTGTACCAAATGTTTTATGTAAAAGCAATAGTGGACATTATTCTTGGGCTATTTATAAGCAAATCTATTTTCCACTTTGTTAAAAAAAAAGAAGCCTTTAGCACACTACTGAAAATGACAAACAGGTGTTTCTGAAAGTTAAAAGGAAGGATCACAGCATTTAACCAGATAAAACGTGTTACAAGGTTACATCAACAAAAGATGTGTAATGATGCATGGCACAGCCAATCTAATGATAGAGTGCTGGGAATAGGCGAGGTCCACCTTTGTGTTGAAGGGTCAAACGCACTACTTGTTGTCACCTTTGACCTACACACTGCAATTTCCAGCTAGGAGGATATTGCTAGGGAATGCCTAGTCAATTTATCTGTAGTCTAAGTCCATCATTTCTATGGAAATGTTCCCAGCAATAGAGATAACCTGGGATGTGGGTAACTGGTTTATCCTACTTTAAGTGGATCTGTCAACAGGAATTAACCTTGCCAGTCAAGTAGATGCATTAAAGGAGTTGTAAAGGCAAACTTTTTTTATCTTAATGCATTCTATGCATTAAGATAAAAAAACATCTGTGTGTAGCAGGCCCCCTCAGTACCCCCAACACTTACCCTGAGCCCCTTCTCTGTCCAGCGATGTCCACGATTCCCTCGGCCATCCTGGAATCTCCTCCTGATTGGCTGGAGCACAGCTGCGGCACCATTGGCTTCTGTGGCTGTCAATCAAAGTCAGTTAGCCAATCAGGGAAGAGAGGGGGCAGGGCTGAACAGCAGCTGTTTGTCTGAATGGGCACACAGGACTGCAGCTTGGCTCGGTTGCCCCCACAGCAAGCTGCTGGTCTATGGGGGCACTCATCAGGAGGGAGGGGCAAGGAGCAGTGAAGAGGGACCCGAGAAGAGGAGGATCTAGGCTGCTCTTTGCAAAACCAACTGCACAGGGGAGGAAAGCATAACATGTTTCTTTTTTTTTTTTTTTTTTTTTTTTAAGCGAGACTTTACAATCCCTTTAAGACAGACCAAGAACACAAAATGTCTGCATATTGAAATGTAGAAAAGGAGAAATACATTCCTAATGGCATCTTTCATGAATTATAAACATAAATAAAAAATACCAAAATAGCAATAGCTGATGACACAGGATTTTGAAGTTTCTCAAAATAATTACACACCTCATCAATTTTTACCCTACAGCAATGCCTGCGGCATTTTTGTCTTGGGAGAGTGCATGTGATCAGCACAGGGCCAATCAACAATGTCCAGACAGAGGGTCAGGGGTCCTGCAGCCTCATAGGACAATCAGGGGAGAACTAAAACTCTGATAGAAGTAACAAGACTGATATATATACTGCTGATGTGAATAGGTATTTAGCAGTTTATATTTACTAAAACTATAGCATTTCCATATTCTGCGTACTGTTGGAGACCAGATATAGTGAATGCAGGGTCCTGGGTTTAGTAACACTTTAGGGATGTATTCTCATGTTAATAAAGTGCCACTGGCCATATGCAGGGGATCTGAGGTTCGCAATGTGCTAGTTTCCACGTTTGTCCACCACAGGAAATTCGTACGTGCAATTTTAAATAATGCTTTTTACCCAAGGAACCAATTACAACACTTTAGCAATGTGCTTTGTTTTTATTGTTCTTATAGAATGCACAGCATTTCTGCGGAGCTCCACACCCTACACCAGAAATTACACAGCCTTTTTCTTCTAAAAAACGCATACTAGTTCTTTCCTTGCTGCCAATGTCATCACTTTATAAAAATAACCAGGCTGATTTGTGGAAACAAGCTTTGCTCATTCTCTTTACACTCTTCATCTCCTTCTACAAAAGCAGGAAGTGAACTCAAAGCTTTCCCATAACAAGCACAGTATTAGGGAAATGCCAAACCAATGACTTTCCGTTCTGTCCATTATGAGTGGACCAGGGAGAAGATCAAATGTTCAGCAACAATATCACCCAGGGCACCCGAAGACTGCACAGGATTTACACAAATTCTTCACCTGGGTGAAGTTACACAAGTTCCGTTCTGGATTATTCAGAATGTATAAAATAATGTTCTAAATATGTTGCGAGGTGGAAATATTTTCTTCCATAATTGGCAAGCTCTGGACAATAGGGGTTTTCACAGGGTTTACAGAGGTCACACTTTTATAGCATTAATGTGTCATGTGTCTATATAGGACATGCAATAATAGGTGCACTTTATGTAGATGGTGCTGATTTTCAATGTAGTATGGCTTTGGTTAGGCCTATATATATATATATATATATATATATATATATATATATATATATATATATATATATATATGAGAAAACTGCACTGGAAACAAACCTAACAATTATAGCTGCAACTCAAAGTGAAATACACACAAAACAACAATGGATAAAGAGTAAGCTGTGCTCTTAAAGTGACATATTAACCAATTAAGGGAACACAAAAAAAATAAATAAAAAATAAAAAGTGATTGAAAATCTTAAGGTAGTCCAAGGCAGTGAAACATGTGACTTATGTAGAGTCCTCCAGTATCTAGTGAAGATTCTGATGGTTCCTTCAATGAAGGATGAACCAGCAACCACAGGTTTAGTGAAAATCTTATGACTTTATGACAATATGAACACAGTGAATCCACCACCACGCAAAGTGCATGCTTTCCAGCTGCACAAGTTTAAGCACTTGTGGCTAATACCCAGCCAGGGCCTATTTCTCCAAAGACTGCAGATGTTTGGTCTGGTTACATGACATAATAAGCCGTTTTGGTCAGGAACGTAATTGATGGTACAGCCATGCACGGTTCAAGTAGCGATGAGGAGATGGCAGCTCAAAAATAAAGAGCAGGGAAAATCGCTATAGGTAAAACCAGATGGTTATTTATTAAAAAAAATAAAAAAGCAGTATTGCTTCCAAAGCGTATACAGATTCAGTAAAATGTTCCAATAAAAAACATGCAGCAGGCAACAATACAAACGCCCATGCAAACGGGACGTTTAACGCGGTGACGTCAGCCCATCGCTCCTACCAATGCGTTTCGTCACTAATCTGACATTGTCCTGGGGCACGACGTCAGATTAGTGACAAAATGCGTATTTGGAGGAAAAGGCCCTGGCTAGGTATTAGCCACAAGTGCTTAAACTTGTGCAGCTGGTAAGCGTGCACTTTGCATGGTGGTGGATTCACTGTGTTCATGTTATAAAGTCACAAGATTTTCACTGAACATTAAAGGAACCATCAGAATCTTCAATAGATATTACATAAGTCACTTGTTTCACTGTTTGGGACTTCCTTAACATTTTTAATTACTTTTTATTTTTCATTTTTTTGTTTTGTGTTCACTTAACTGGTTAATATGTCCCTGTAAGAGCGCAGCTTACTTTTTATCCATTATTATACATACATTATACATATTACAACCTACTGCAGTGGAATCAGGCAGCATGGTTTGAGTGGTAGCAATATAGAAAAAGAATAGAAGAATAGCTTTATTGTTTTTATCTTGTTAGATCTAATATTAAAGTGTTTTACAGCTTTCAAAGTAAAAGTAGAAATCCTTTTAAATGGGGAATAATTGTTTAGCAGTTCCCCAATACAATGCAGCACTTAAGCACTTAGATGTGCTGCAGCTCCCAGCAGGCATTATCTTTCTATGGAGGAAAAGACCAACACTGCAACCACCTAGCAAATTGATTAGTTCCAGTGCATTGTGAACTTTGTAGGAATGAATGCTAAGCAGACCCTTGTCTTGAATGACCCTATTCAACCAATGTCCTTAGCGTAAACCAAATCTATGTTCACTATCCCATAGTGCTTTGTTTAAAGCCCAACTCCAGGCATAGAGATTTTGGTAAGTTCTGAAGTGTAAATGAATGTTACTTCTGCTCAGGTGTAATACACGGTGAGATCACTGCACTGTACTTTAAAATCAATATGTTTCTTTATGCCAGATAGTATAGTTCTCACTACATTTTCAGGCCACTCTGAATATAAGAGCTGTAGGTCTCACGAACTGTAGCGCCTTTTTTCTGCCCCCTCTCGCTTTGGGCATTCACAGAACAGCATTGGGTTGATTTACTAAAGGTAAATAGGCTATTCACTTTGCAAGGGAATATGCCCCAGCGTTTAGTGAATGTGGTGAAGTTTTACTATGCAAAAAATACCCAATCACATGCAAAGGAAAAAAAAAAATCTGAAAGTTTGACCAACATGTATCCACTTGGATCAATATGAGGACTGACCACTCCAGAAGCCCATTGACAAATATCAAATTGACTGGACTCGGGGTCCATCCCTCTCAGTGGCTACCCTACTCCCTTCCCTACCCTTGCTTATCTTCTTCTGTGCTATCTGTCTACATATCTTCTCTCTGCTCTGTTTCTCTTTTCTATTCAGCTCCTCACTAGACCCTATTACACAGGATATTTGAATATTTTTTCCCATACTCATACACAGATTTATCCTATGACTCCCACAAGAATCAATATACAGCATGGGTACCCTTCGGACCCCACACATCCTATTAACTTGGTTGTTGAAGTATCTTCCCAGTGATTTTGTATACTTTGACTGGCCAATTCCTGTATTGAAAATGTTCACTAACCTTTACTATTTAAAAAAAGAAAAAACTTACCTAAATCTCTGTACCTGGAGTTTTTCTGTAATACTGTATACTGAATTTTGCAGCACATTGCATCAAAATTTTTGAACCAATCAATTTAATCCCTATCCAGTTTACTGTGTAATGTAGAGGCAGCTAGAACGGTTGTTCAAACCCAGTATTCCCAGTTCTCCAGCTCTGAAGGTACCACATTCTGTAAAACAAAAACATCAGTGCCCAAACCAGACAATGTTCCTAATCTACTGTCTAATATCAAATTAAGGTTTCATATCATCGTGGACTGGTAACATGTCATGGGCATCAATTCATTGCCAAAATAAAAGATTTTATAGGATCTGCAGGCCACTATCCTTGGGCCATATTAAAGTGTTACTAAACACAGGACTCTGCATTCACAATATCTGGTCTCCCACAGTACACAGAACATGGAAATGCAATTATTTTAGTAAATATAAACCGCTAAATACCTTTTTTCATCAGCAATTAGAGCAGTCTTGTAAGTGTCTGGTTAAAGCTTTTAGGAGGAGTTTTCATTCTCCCACAATTGTCCTATCAGGATGCAGGACCCCTGACCCTCTGTCTGGCCCTGTGCTGATCACATGCACTCTCCCAAAGAAAAAAAACCTCTTTAGCAATACACACCAAACTGAGCATGTGCAGACTGTCCCCTGGCTCTGTAAATATCAGGATTCATATTGGAGTCAGTGGAAGAAGGAGATGATCAGAGGAGACCGGATCAAACAGCCATTTTACACAATGCGGAGGATTAACCCCTTAGGTTCCACAGTGAGTGTAACCAGCATGCTTTACTGCATATACAGACTGATTTTACTGTTGTTGGTTTAGTAACACTTTAAGGTTCTCATAGAAATTATTCAATACCTGCAATTGTGACCAGTTGGTCAATAGCTGAGCTTGCTAAACATATAGAAGAACTTGCAGATTAACTTGGAGCCTTTGAGTTGAACAAGAAGTAAATTCGTCTGGATGTTCTAGTCTTTTAGCTTATTGTAGCCCAGTAGCACCCAGAACATACATATTCGTAGGGTACATGTGTGTATGTGTATTAAGTATAAGAGAATAAAATGATTGGTTGCTTTATAATTTCCTTATGTTTGATTATCGCCCTGTATCTATGTGCATTTTAGCTAATTAAGTCATTACTACGCTTCTCTCTGTGGGAAGCACTTCATATTCCCAGAAACATACACACATAAGGTGAACATATAAACTCCTATACTAAGCCCTGGACTCCAGTTTGCTTTGCATTGTGTTTGTGAATATCATCCCTGTCCACCACAGTTAAAATATATCACAGGTCAACATCTTATCTAAACAGTGGTATACTAGCCTACACATGTCTTCCACAGGGAATGAAACCTTTTATACCGTTGCTGCTACTATTATCTCTTTTTGTGGACATGCAGCTGGCAGCACAGCTGTACGTTTTGCCCCAGGTCAATAAATAAGGGATCCTTTTGATGTGAATGGAGGGGTGTCATAATCATCTAGACATGAGGAATGGACTAGGAACTTTACAAAGTGTTAATTTATTTCTTTTCGGTCTGCCTGACAGTGTCATCCCCTCAGCTACATTAAACATTAAGTTAGCAAAGCCATTACATCACTCATTCACTGCCAGGTATCTCTATGTTCCCTCCTATGCTTATCTAAGCAGAAAATTATGATAGAATCGGGAGGTTAGGCCTCTGCACTATTTCATTGTTGCTGTAGTGCTGAAACAGCAACATTTACTGATAAATTATTACCTAACATACAGTGAAGTGTATCTTTTATTCTGGATGTGACTAATTACTGGCAGGGACATAGTGCACATACCCAGTGAAGGCATGATGTACAGACAGGGAATTACATGCAATACTGTACTTTGTAATTCTGTTTTATTAAGCGCAATGCTTGGCATTGTCTGCAAAATGTACACTGACATATAATTTCTTAAAAATATTATTATTACAGGTCATATTCAAAGGAATTGTTCACTTCCATTATTTCAGGGGCTGATTATTTACATATTATCTGTGATCCAGTGCCCTTCCTGGCCAACGGTATTTTATTTATTTATGTATTTATTTATTACAGGTACTTATATAGCGCTGTCAATTTACGCAGGGCTTTACACATATATTCACATCAGTCCCTGCCCTCAAAGAGCTTACAATCTAAGTTCCCTAACTTACTATAGCAGTCTCTCTGACTTGACTGGAAGGGCCTGATGGTGACCCCCAGAGCCAGGGAGAACTGACATTCTTCCTCAGGGTGCAGGTTACCAGGCATAGTGGGTGTGGTGCAGGGTGGAAAGATTGGGCGCCTGTCACTTTTTTGTAAATTAACAAAGAGATTTTATTTGTTTTTAATAGGAATGGTGGGAGAGAGGGTTAGGGCACAGGACACCCTTAGGCAAATGCAATAGCAACCAGGCAAACCAGGCAAACTCCGCAGACAAAAATAGAACTAGGCAGACAGCAATAAAGAAAAAGGTCCTTTAAGCTGAATGCAGCAATCTGTATCTTGTAGCAACTGCTGTCTCCTATAGCAACAACTTCTCTCGCGGTAATCCCACTGTAGATCTTCCAGCTTAACTCACAGTATCCCACTGTAGATCCTCAAGCTCAGCTCGCCGTCTCTCACTAGACTTGTTGGACTCTCAGCAGCCTGCTGGATCCCTCTAGCTTCACCCACAGCTACCCACTGTACTTATCTTCAAGCTCTACTTACAGCTACCCACCGTACTCCTTCAAGCTTTACTCACAGCTACCCGCTGTATTCCTGGATGAGTCTCCACTGAAGTTTTCCCACTTACTTCATTGTTCTCCAGCTAATGAAGCGTCTGCTCTGGTACTCCTTCAGAACTTCATCCCTTCCAAACTTACCTCTGGTAACAGGAGTGGTCGTCCCTCTGGCAACTGCTTCTCCTTTACCTCCGGCAACGAACAGGCTGCCCTTGGGCTGAGCCTCCAACATACGCGGTTCCACCCCAGGCTTCAGGCTTTGCTGATCCTCTTTTGCGGAACCCCAAACTACTGGATAGGCCTCACGTAGACCTAGAAACCAATAGGACTCCCAGATAGGCCTCAGGCTTCAGGCCTAGCAGCCAGGAGCTGTTTGACACACATTCACCCAGGCTGCAGCCCTGGGCAGGAAGAACCCCGATCACCTGACTCCTCCCAGATAAATAGTCTATCTCAGCATGCAGAGCGGCCAAAGAAACTCCTGCTGATTGTCTGAGACAACTTATTTACCCATCACCTGAATTCACTATAATCCATCATCCTAATGCCAAAGGCAACAGTGCCACCTGTTGACAAAAGAGAGACTACAATCTAAACTCAGACTTAGGACAGAAATCAGTGGATCAAAGACTACCAATTAGCCAGGCTAGTTACCACCTAGCACAACTAGATTTATTAGCAGCCCTGTTTAGGATTAGGGTGCTACATTACATTCATACATACAAATAGGGATGAGCTTTATGTTCGGGTCGAACATGAGTTTGACTGCAACATTGGCTGTTTGCCCATTCACCGAATAGCGAACAATTTGGGGTGTTCGCTGCAAATTCGAAAGCCGCGGAACACCCTTTAAAAGTCTATGGGAGAAATCAAAAGTGCTAATTTTAAAGGTTAATATGCAAGTTATTGTCATAAAAAGTGTTTGGGGACCTGGTTCCTGCCCCGGGGGACATGTATCAATGCAAAAAAGAGTTTTTCAAAAACTGACGTTTTTTCAGGAGCAGTGATTTTAATAATGCTTAAAGTGAAACAATAAAAATGAAATATTCCTTTAAATTTCATACCTGGGGGGTGTCTATAGTATGCCTGTAAAGTGGTGCATGTCTCCCGTGTTTAGAACAGTCCGAGAGCAAAATGACATTTCTAAAGGAAAAAAAGTCATTTAAAAGTACTCACGGCTATAATGAATTGTCGGTCCCGGCAATACACATAAAAGTCATTAAGAAAAACACCATGGGATTCCCTTGCATATTAACCCTTAAAATTAGCACTTTTGATTTCTCCCATAGACAATTCATTATAGCCGCGAGTAGTTTTAAATGACTTTTTTCAGTCATTTTGCTCTCGGACTGTTCTAAACATGGGAAACATGCACCACTTTACAGGCATACTACAGACACTCCCCAGGTACGAAATTTAAAGGAATATTTCACTTTTATTGCTTCACTTTAAGCATTATTAAAATCACTGCTCCCGAAACAACGTCCGTTTTTAAAACCGTTTTTTGCATTGATACATGTTCCCTGGGGCAGGACCCAGGTCCCCAAACACTTTTTATGGCAATAACTTGCATATAAGCCTTTAAAATTAGCACTTTTGATTATTCATGTTCGTGTCCCATAGACTTTAAAGGTGTTCGCGTGTTTGAACAAATTTTTTGCCTGTTTGCATGTTCTGCTGCGAACCGAACCAGGGGGGTGTTTGGCACATCCCTACATGCAAATACTAGGGTCAATTTAGATAGGAGCCAATTAACCTGCCAACATGTCTTTGGAGTGTGGGAGGAAACTAGAGGACCCCTGAGGAAACCCATGCAGTCCCAGGGAGAACATGCAAACTCTAGGCAGGTAGTACCATGACTGTGATACGAACCACCGACCCTAGTGCTTCTAGGCAGAAGTGTCAATACAATTGGTTCTTGAGGCTGATGACACACGGGTGTATTTCAAGCATCAATTACCCCAGTTTTGTTACATTAATTTTTTGCCTAAGAAAACCATAATGATTTCCTACAGGATCGCTAGCAGTTAATTTTTTAAAGCAATTTGCTGCTGAAGTGCTCAGTTATTGAGATTTGTCTGCGTTTCAGCCTACCAGCGATAATGCTAGTAACAATCACTCCTAATGATTTTCTAAGAAGTGTTGCAGCAATCGTTATGCTTAGCTACAAATTGGTGAAGGAAAGTGTTTTGTAGCAGAGCACAACCCAATGCTGTAGCAAATCATCAGTAACTCTAGTGATTTCATCCGCTGTTAATAAAAATATACTAATGCGCAAACCAATAACTATCAATAGTGAGTAGCTGCCAACACGAAATATGTTCCCACACAATGATAAATAAAAATAGATAAATGTGACGCTTTCTCAGTGATCAAAGTACTAATGCCATATAAATCATCAAATTAAATGATAACCAAATAAATAATTCATCAATGGCAAAAATAATAAAATGCTAAGTGCAAATCAGGGGCGGATCCAGAGTCTACTCTCGGGAGGGGCACTGCCAGAAAATCAGCAATGTCCGCCGGCCACCCTCGATCGCTCCCCACAGAGATAGAACGGTGGTCTGCCTATGTAAACGAGGCAGACTGCCATTCTGTCAGAGATGAACAGAGTGATCTTGTGTTCTTCTAACCAGGAACATGGAGCACTCTGTTCATCTAGTGAATCCATCCCCACACAGTAGCAAGAACCCCCTAGGGATACACTAAGGGCACTTTAATACTGGGGTGTTGGGGGCGTCGGCAGTTAAGTGCCGCTATTTTTAGCGGCGTTTACTGTAGTTTTAGCAGCACTTTTAGGTCACTAGCGGGCAGCTTTTAACCCCCGCTAGCGCCCGAAAAAGTTTTAAAAGCGCCGCAAAGTGCCCTCAAAGCGCCCGCAAAGCGGCGTTTGATTTCAATGGGCGCTTTAGGAGCGGTGTATACACCGCCCCTAAAGCGCCTCAAAGATGCGGCTTGCAGGCCTTTTTTTAACTTCCCGCAAGCGCACCGCTCTAGTGTGAAAACACTGGGGCTTTCACATTGGAGTGAGAGGAGAGGCTCTTTACAGGAGCTTTGCAGGCGCTATTTTTAGCGCTATAGCGCCTGTAAATCACCTCAGTGTGAAAGGGGTCTTTACCCTTTGATCGTCCCTGATGTTAACCCCTTCCCTGCCAGTGTCATTAGTACAATAACAGTGCATATTTTTTAGCACTGATCACTGTATTAGTGTCACTGGTCCCTAAAAAGTGTTAAAAATGTCAGGTGTTCGAATGTCCGCCGCAATGTCCCAGTCCCGCTAAGAATCGCTGATTGCCGCCATTACTAGTAAAAAATAAAAACAATTTGTAGATGCTATAACTTTTGCGCAAACTATCCAACTATACATCAATATACGTTTATTGCGATTTTTTTTTTACCAAAAATATGTGGAAGAATATATATCAGCCTAAACTGATGAAGAAATTGGTTTATTAAAAAAAACTTTGGGATATTTATTATAGCAAAAAGTACAAAATATTTTTTTTTTTTCAAAATTGTGGGTTTTCTTTTGTTTATAACAAAAAGAAATAAAAACACAGAGGTTATTAAATGCCACCAAAAGAAAGCTCTTTTTGTGGGGAAAAAAAGGACATCAATTTTGTTTGGGTAAAGCATCGCACGACCGTGCAATTGTCAGTTAAAGCAACGCAGTGCCGTCTCGCAAAAAATCGCCTGGTCATTAAGGGGGTAAATCCTTCCAGGGCTGAAGTGGTTAAAATGGAACAAATGACAATACTAAAGAGCAGTTTTTTTTTTTTTCTTCATAAATAATTGGCATACATGTATTCTGTGATTTTACACAATCCATTACTTTTTGTACTCACTTTTCCTATACTTTGATGCTCTGGTGGGGGGAGGGGCTTTCAATGTCCAAGAGAGATAAATAGGATTGAAGGCAGCATCACCATCACTTCACAAGACACACAGCCATTGCAGCCTTCATGTCGTCTTCATCCTGTCAGTGTCCTCATGTTCACGCTGCGTTGGAGACTTGGAGAAGATCATGGAGGGAGGAGGTGGGTGGAGCCAACCCTCTCACACTAGGCGCGGAGGAGTTAAAAGGCTCTGAATGCGGTGCCTCGTTCTCCTCCCCCTCAGAAGCGGCTGGGACGTGACTGACGGTGATCTAACGTCAGCATTAGAGAGGCAAGGCCAGCGGCACGGCCCCACCTACCTACCTCCGAGTCCTCCCTCCATCTTCTCCAGTCTCCAGCGTGGCATGAAGAGAACTGGGTCTCTTTCTCTTGCCGCCGCTGCTGCTGATGTGAGAGAGACTCGGCCCGGGACGGGAGTTATTAATGTTTTCGGGAGGGGCAATTGCCCCGTTGCCCCCCCCCTGGATCCGCCCCTGGTGCAAATGATCCTCAATCCAGAAATTATTCATAAATTATTGTAAACATTCACAGTGAAAAGTAATGATATATAATCAAACATAACAGTGCAATAATAATCAATAAATTCATAAATAAATACAATATACTTAAAGTGCAATAATAACTTGTGACAAAAAGTTCATAAATTGCTTGGTGCAGTCAATCTTCAGTGCACAGGAATAGTTCATATACAGTGTCACCAATCACAGTGCAAACCAATATATCAAATTCCTAAATAGTGCACTGAAGATTGACTGCACCAAGCACTTTATGGACTTTTTGTCACAAGTTATTATTGCACTTTAAGTATATTTTTTTTATTTATGAATGTATTGATTATTATTGCACTATTATATTTGATTATATATCATTACTTTGCACTGTGAATGTTTACACTTATTTATGAGTGTTGCATTTTTCCTCCTGGTTATGTGGCCACCCCTCCCAATGCCATCACATACAGTGCAGGATCAGTGGCCGCCGTTGACCCCACATTGTACATGATGGTGTTGAGATTCCACCCACATTCCTGGCCTGGAACAAGGAAGATTGTGGGAGCTTAGAATATGATAAGACAAAACAAACAGTAATTCAGAAATATATGGTGGTGCACACCCTGATGACTTTTTTAATAGCCAATTGGAGATCAGTTTTTGGACACATTGATAAGTCTATTTACATTAAGGCTGGGTTCACATATGAGCATTCAGTGGCTCGCAGCAGGAGTCGGGTGCACCCTCATTCACCGTTTCAGGTCTGATTTCAGCCAGAATTTTTGGCTGAATTTGGACCTAAAATGGACCAAAAGAAGCACAGGGCTCCTGTGCAAATCGCACCAGAGCCGCTGCGGAGATATGTGAACTTTCTCCATAGAGAGCCGGTCACAATCTCCTGCTGTGCGAATTGTATGTGGGCAAAATCCACATACAATTTGCACTAGTGTGAACCCAGCCTAAAGACTAACTCTAACCAGTCTGTGATCCTATTGGGGATATTTCCCCTCATTTACTGTCAGGGTAGGAAGCGATGGGAAGTTTTTCTTCAGTGGGTACGCAGACTGCAACAAAATATTTTTTGGCAGTAAAGTGATGAAGGGTTAGAACCTTCTGCAGGTTATGTCTTCCTAAGCCAGTGACATCTGTTTCCCTCTTTTCTTGTCCAGATGTCACATATATCTATAAGATTGTAGTTACCCCTTAAGAACAAACACTATCCTTTACTGAGTCAAAGATTATAGGACACAGGCTCTTCCTTTCTTGTGTCTATGCAGACAGGATATCCTCTTACTGTCATGCAGACTGTGTTTGGGAACATTTCCTCTTATCACAGTATATCTTCTAATTCTTAGCATCACTACAACATAAAAGATCACTTTTCCAGGTGCAATATAGTTCACGAGCATACCTGTAGTTCTGTTTATTATACTCCTGTAACACAACCAATGTAGACTTGTGTTCGTGGTTTGGAAACAGTGCTGGGGCACGAGTCACCAGAGAAGGACCTTGCACCCAGAGCTTATGGTACATATTGCAAAGTAGGATTCTTCATTCAGGCTTAGATTAACCCCTATTTGTGTTAGCTAGGCTAAAGCTGGCCAGACACTGATCGATTTCCATCTGGATTGTTTAGCAAGTGACCCTCACACGCGATATCCCTTGACTGAAGAATCAAAGGAGCCAGGAAGAAAATTCTTGGCCAAACAGTATCTTTATTGGTTTAACTAGATGGTCTTGTGTCTTTTTTCAACCAGACTAACTATGTAACTATGTAAGTACCTGCATCCAATCAGATGCATCCATTGTTTGGGTATTTTGACAGCTGACAGGGCCTGCTGTCAAAACACAATAGTGGGAATATAGTGGGAGAAATCAGTTAGTGTATGGCCAGCATAGGTTTTCTCAACACATAGGTTATCCATGATAGATCAATTAAATCCTTAAATAACTCTAGGTTTTGGCGTTCATAGCAGACATAGTAGTTGAAAAGACAGTTGACAGAGTGCCAGATTCTTTACTCCCCTGTTGACTTTTCTTTAACAGGCTTGGCAAGTTGTATGGAATTTGCACTGTGGTCTTTTGTAGGTATTATATTTTTCAGCATCGTTGAACCATGAAGTAAAAAGACAGCCAATACAGAATTTTAAACAATACAAATTACCTGAATGCCACAACATGAATGGAATTGTTTGTCATTGTTCTAGAATATATTTATGAAAATGTCAGGTGCTTTCCATCTTGAAATGTTTCTTAGAACCCAAAAACTTCAGCGCTATGTGTATAATACAACATAAAAAATGTGCACATGTACGCACTACTAGAAATAATGGGCTGCCCCATGCGTGACACACAATTCTGTCTGAGAAACAGCCGCCGCGCGTAGTGTGAACAAGACTTTAGGGTGTTTCGGTATGTCTAAAGTTTATTGATTTCATTGGACGGTCTTAATATAATGCATATTAACTTGGTGCAATAATGTGCATCAATGCACATGCATTTACACAATGCATGAATGTAAATGAGATCTTAATCTGGGATATAGGTCTAAAAAACAGCTAAAATCCAAGTAGACTTGTGTCCACACTGCTGTATATATGAGAAGTACCAACTCTTGGAGGCACTGTGACTGTCTCAGTCTCAACAATCTCCCCAGGATCCCTGATCACACCACACCTTTAGCCATTAGCCTTTGGAAGGCGGATGTAGAGAAAGGAGTTTAATGCGAAATCAGGAGAAAGGCAAAATGAAATGTATGTAAAGCTCCATATTGAGCAATGAGGAACAAACAGGCAAAAATAAAACGGTCATTGCTGGCACGTTCCATCAAGAGATAGGCTGTCTCTTGAAAAAGTCAGTAAAAAACTGATGGGAACTTTACCCAATGGGACACAGATGGCAGAAAAACCTGACCAGGGTTATAAATCCCCCTCACGCTATGCAAAATGAACAAAAAAAGTTTTGCATTTAGTTCTACTTTAACTTAAGTACGTGGATACCAGTAGTCCACTTTTTTGTTCACATGGGTTTTGACAAAGTTCTACACCGAGGAGCTTAAAAAAATGTTTACCAGTGTATTGTATAGCTGCTTGTGATATTTGGAGTTTTTTGGTGTTTATTCCTTTGTGCACATTCCATTGCTAGCACAAGGATTGGTGTGTATATTTAAAATGTTTCCTGTCAATATTCTCCAGTAGCCAGTGGACATAAAATACATCAGTCACTACAAAAGTTTATTTACTGTCAATTTGCTGAAGGCCCAAGTTCATACTCTGTATTATCTACCCTTTGTTTCACATACAATTCTATCTGCACCTGTTTTACTAATGTATCTACGCTTTGTTTCCCTTAACTAACAAACATGACGTAACAATGAAAAATTTACCACGATTCCCCTTTGGTTTGTGTAGAACCCCAATTCCCTGCGGAAGGCACAAAGCATTGTTTAAGCTGGATTTCTTTCCATAACATCCTAATAGTCAGGAATAAAAAGGCACTGCTGGGAACAACATCACAGCAGGATTATCCCCTTCTTGTTCCTGGCTTCCTCTAAGATGAGGTTCAGGATATGCTCAAAGACCTGATGTTCTTACAGCCTGAGTAATGGATTATCTGGCCAAATAAAGATGAAGTCACAACAGATAGTAAGTTGAACATGTTATGTTTCAGTCTGAATCTCACCTATTTATCCCAAAGCAATGTGAAATAAGTAAATGGGTAGTGTATTAAAAATTAAAAGGTGCAAGATATTCAATGGATAACTTTTACCCTGTTTTTGCACTAATAATGATTTCATATGTGGTTATGGAGAAATGTGCTAACTTTTATAAATTTTTTTAAACAGAAACAATTACTGTACTGTCCATGATACTTTTTTATTTGCACTAACATCCAATTTTTCAGGATAAGCTTTTGGGGTGTGCCCCCTTCTTCTCTACATTTTTTAAGACATTGATAATGACAATCAAGCTTTTACTCATACATAGGCTGAAGACAAAAGTCTAATGCCGCGTACACAAGATCGGACTTCTCGTCGGAAAAAGATATGATGGCTTTTCCGACGGCATTCCGCTCAAGTTTGCCTTGCATACACATGGTCACGCAAAAGTTTGCTGAACTTACGACCGCCAAGAACGCGGTGACGTACAACACTACGAGGAGCCAAGAAAATGAAGTTCAATGCTTCTGAGCATGCGTCGAATTGTTTCCGAACATGCGTAGGAAGTTTATGCGTTGGAATTGCCACAGACGATCACATTTTCAGATAGGAACTTTTCCAGACCGAAAAATTGAGAACATACTCTCAATCTTTTGCTGGATGGAATTCGGCCAGCAAAAGTTCGATGGAGCATACACACGGTCGCATTTTCCAGCGAAAAACTCTCATCGGTCTTTTGCGAGCCGAAATTCCGATCGTGTGTACGCGGCATTACAAGCCTGCTATTTTCCATAAGATTAGGTACAGTTACGTATAGCACAGTAAAAATATTCTTAGGGGGCACTGTTCACCCCATTGGTCTGGTTTGTTTGTGTAATATAGGTGCACTTGAAAGAGGTGGTCCCAGTCATGGTTCACTTGTGGTCCAGTACAGTTCCAGTCAGTGTGAGCGCACACTGTGTCTGAATACAGAACTCTTCATAGATCACAGAGTACAGAAGCAGGGATCCCTGTGGTCTATTTGGCAGAGGTGATGATGTAAGTGTGCCTGGGAACACTGGCCTATAGCCCAGTGTGAATGTGAACCAGTGAATTGGGAGTGGGGACAATCAAACCCGGGCATGGTTCTGTTCATCCATGCCCAGTGTGAGTGCACTCTTAGAGCAGAAGGTATTCACTTCCATTCCATCACATAGCCCAAAAATAAGATTATTCCTTATTTCAGGACAGTGGGTGGGGAATGAAATTATTCCTTAATGCACCATCATCCAGATGCACATCCAGAAAAGCTGATGTATAGTACAGATATAGTCTCTTATTATGAAGACGTTTATTTCAAACCTGGCTCTATAAAATTATTCTATATTTGCACTATGCACCAGTGTTTCTGGATGTGCATCTGGATGATGGGGCATAAAGGAATGATTTGGCTTCACCCACTGTCCTGAAATGAGGGGTAATCCTATATACCTCTAGTTTTAAGAAGGGTTTACTGTGCTACAAACTGATTAATTAAAGCCATGTATGGTTATACTGTCACGCAAAGTTAGGTATAGTATTAGTAAAAAGCACACATATACAGTATATGTTCAAAAGAGAAAGAGAAAAATGTTTATCTTTTCTAAGGCAAGTAATAAATAGTAAGATGCCTCACTGAGAGTGAGCGGTAGTGATACATTCTGTAAATCACCTCAACATAAGAGTTCAATGCTATCTTCTACAAATGCAATGTACATGTGGTGACAGGTATCTTTCGTACTTTCTATAAAAATGACAGAAACCTGTCCCAACCAGACAGAGATCATTTAGCTTTGTAAAATCTCTCAGCTCAAAAAAGAGCAATTCTGATAGTCAGAAATACCAGAAACTCCTAATACTGACCCTCTCATGGTCCAATAGTTGCTTAGATGTTGTACTCAAAATTGGTTATATGGCCTGCAATAATTACAAGCCATATATAGAGTATCCCTTTTTATAGAGTAAAAATTATTTCTTTACTTGTATCCCTCACTCCACCAACAACGGTCAACACAGAGGACACGGGGCACTCTTTACGTCTAGAGGAAAAGAGATTTCATCTCGAAATATGGAAAGGTTTCTTCACAGTAAGAGCTATAAAAATGTGGAATAGACTCCCGCCTGAGGTGGTTCTGTCAAGCTCAGTAGATTGCGTTAAGAAAGGCCTGGATACTTTCCTAAATGTACATAATATAACTGGGTACTAACATTTACAGGTAAAGTTGATCCAGGGAAAATCCGATTGCCTCTTGGGGGATCAGGAAGGAATTTTTTTCCCCTGCTGTAGCAAATTGGAGGATGCTCTGGTGGGGTTTTTTGCCTTCCTCTGGATCAACTGTGGGTATAGAATTGGGTATATTGGATTGTACGATATTTTTTATTTTATTTATTTATTTATTTATTTATTTATTTATTTATTTATTTATTTATTTTTATGGTTGAACTGGATGGACTTGTGTCTTTTTTCAACCTGACTAACTGTGTAAATATGTAACTATGTAACAAGGCCTCCAACAAGCTTTAACACAGACATGACTATAAGCCTAAACAACAACAAAAGTACTGTACTGTAGTGTAAAAGTACAAGAACATGGGTGATGTAAGGTGATTCAAGCTTATTTTATAATGAATTGCTATATGTTTTCATAGGTACGATTTTGAAAAACTCAAACCAAGAATTCTGCATTTCATTCTATAAAGTATTGTTATTGTTCACAATGAAGTTTTGTGGTCTACCTAGTCTATCTTTAAACATAATGTGTTCATGCACGTTTAATATAATTCTGCAATAGATTTTTTTCCCTTTCATGTTGCTGGAATAACAATGTGCTTGCTATTTCCTATACAGGAAATGATGGGGTTTGAGAGAATATGAGTTCCACGAAAAGATATAAAAATAAAAACTTAGTGTTGAGTAAGTAAGCGATGTCCATGCCTTTGTGTCTAGATAACCAGCTGGTAACCCCAGGCACAGTTTCACCATCTGCATTTTAAAGGATGAGTAATTAAACCTTGGGAAAATTGCTATATACGACATTTTAGGCAGCCACTTAAAGCTGAATTTTAAAGTAGAAGTGTGGGATTGTAAAAAAAATAAACGTACATACTTACCTACCTGATTCAGCATCGGTTCGATGCTACAGCGGTTCCCTGCCGCCTCTAATCCCGAGAACTGACTGATCACGTGTTGGAAAATCAAATGGTATTGACTGTACAGTTTTATTCCTCTTATAAAATACAGTTCAAAAATGTTTTTCCATGAAAACATTGGTTGAATTAGATGGACTTGTATCTTTTTTCAACCAGGCTAACTATGTAACTATGAAAAGGAAAACATTTTCTATTCAAAATGAAGTTCTTTGTACTTAGGCTAAACAGATGCATCTTCACAGAAACATTATTTTGCCTGCAGCAGTGACATATTTTTTATCCTCCTTACTACAAGCATACAGTCTGCATTGAAATCCAGGCAATACAAACAGCATGGATCCCACCAACAGTACTTCTCTGCTGATGCAAGGTCCTGAGTCTGTGCCAACTGCTCACACATGTTCTGCTCCTCTAACTTATACCCTGTGTGCACAAAGGTAAACACAAGCAAATGTATATGCTTGCACTAATAAGCATCTAGAACAGGCTTACTCAACAAAATGTCTGTGGAACCCTAGAGTTTCTCCAGAGGTTGCTAGGGGTTCCTTGAGCTGTAGTTTATTGACTTCCAACCCATCTGATCAGGCTTGCATAGTTGCATGTCCAAAGGCACTTGGCAGAGCCAGGGGAATGACACCAATGATCATTTTAGCTGTCCGTAAGAGGGGCATTCTTCCCATTAACAACCAGCGTAAAGGGAGGAACTCTTCTCACTTACCAACTATGCAAGAGAGGAATTCTCCCCCTGACCACCAATGTAAAGAGGCATTCTTCATGCTGACCACTTATGTAAGGAAGGCATCCTTACATCCTTAAAGGTTGGCAAAGGCTCATCTAGAACACACAGTCCAACTTCTTAAAGATTTTTGTTTTGGATAAAGTGAGGTACGGTTAAACTTTCTTCTGGTTTTATAGGTGTCCTTATTTAAATAGTTTTTCCAAGGTTCATGTACAGCAGTGTTCTTTTCATACCTGTGTTATGAATAAGATGAGTACAGTTCATCTGTGGTTGAGCAGTGCTCAGCCAGCCTACACAGGAAATACTGGTCAGCATACACAAGCTTTTAGAGTAAATGGCCTCACCTCCGCAACATCTCCAGAATACGCCCCTTTTTAACAAATGACACCACAAAGCTTTTTATTCACTCCCTGGTTATCTCTCACCTTGACTACTGCAACTCTCTCCTCTTTGGATTACCTTTACATAGGAATGCTGCTGCCAGACTCATCCACCTTACTAACCATTCAGTGTCTAGTATGGCTCTCTGCCAATCCCTCCACTGGCTTCCGCTCACCCAACGAATAAAATTCAAAATACTAACAACAACTTACAAAGTCATCCACAACTCTACCCCCAGCTACATCACTAACCTGGTCTCAAAATATCAACCAAACCGCTCTCTTGGGTGCTCCCAAGACCTCCTGCTCTCTAATTCCCTTGTCACCTCCTCCCATGCTCGCCTCCAGGATTTCTCCCGAGCTTCTCCCATCCTTTGGCGCTCCCTACCCAAATCTGTCCGACTATCTCCTAATCTATCCATCTTTAGACGACCCCCGAAAACGATTCTCTTCAAAGACACCTATCCTGCTAACTAATACACTGTGTTTTTCCATCAGCTCATCCCCCACAGTTATTACCTTTTGTATCAATTGACCCTCCCTCCTAGATTGTAAGCTCTAACAAGCAGGGCCCTCTGATTCCTCTTGTACGAAATTGTATTCTAACTGTAATGTCTGCCTTAATTTTGTATTGCACTGCACAAACTTGGCAATTTCACAGCACAATTCAGCATTCTTTTGTGGTAGATATATTTATTTGATGAATAAAAATCAAAACTGTATGGTTAAACAACTAGATTACACAGACAGATTATTGCTTGTCTGTCTGATTTATTGTATGCATGTCTAATCACCTAGGATCGAGTGTAACGGGCATGGCACAGAACAAGTTCCATGTTTTATTTTTCAACTGTCATGACGGATTACTTACTTAAAATAAAATGATAACGTTTTTTAATGCATCACGGGTATTTTACCATGTCCCTGGAGGGTATGTCACCTTAGAAATCTGCACATGTAGGGTCAGTATTACACAGAGGTTATCATCTGATCTACTATGAGTAAACTCAGAGAGTCACAGAGTAAACATATCATTCAATCCTTTAATACCGTTTAATTTCTTCAGTGATGTTTACTGTGTTCTCATGAGATTACTGTCATCTGAAAATAAATGTTTAACCAAATACAATAACTCCTGTCACAATTTACTTTTTTACCTCTACAGATACATTACAAGATTGCTTTAAAGGCTCAGCGACGGTACAGTTTGAACATTAAACAAGTGTTTGTCTGTCAGCATTGAGGTCTTTACCTGAGCTTCTGAAGTATGGAAGCAAAAAGGGCTGGAGGGGCGCCAAACTGTTCCTAAAGCCCCATTCAACAAAAATGTTTGTACTGACTTGAAACTTAAATTATTTACACATTGTTGAACCTGAGTTGAAAAAGTAGATTGATGTTTATTCAGAATAAAACAATGTAGGCACAAAGGTAATCAATTGACGCAGCAATGCATTCCTCATATATTTCAGTAATGCCATTTTTAAACCTTTACAGTGGTTTGTTTAAATATTACTAGCCAAATGTTCTTTGTGTATTGTGTCATATTGGTCTGTTCCATGTGACCTCCAATGGCCACTAATTAGGGACTGCTTAAAAAGGTGGAATGCTTTTGAGTTCTTAAATAGGAATGTATGGATTGAGGTACAATACTGGATCTAGCCTAATGACGGAAGTCAGTGCATTTACAAGCCTACAATGTACATGACTCCAAAAGCTTTTTCTTGAAACATAATCTTTCCTGTTAAGATTAGGTACAGAGAAGCTATAATTTGCTAATTTGTGATCTTCCTTCTTTAGACCTTATGCTTAAAGTGTATGTGTAGTCAAAACTTTTATTTCCTAGTTTTGTGTAGAGTAGCGAAGGATTATAACCCCTATTAAGTTTGTATTGCTTCTGTGTTGTCATTGTAGAGAATAACGCTTAAAACGGTTGTAAAGGCTAAAAGTTTTTTAACCTTCAGTGTGCAGCTCCCCCTCAGCTCTCCTAATATTTACCTAAGTCGGATCCTGATCCAGTGATGTGCATGAGAGCCGAGGCTGTCACAGGTCTCTCTCTTTTAATTGGCTGAGATGCAGCAGCAGGAGCCATTGTATCGTCACATCCAGTGAGGCGGGAGCAGGGGGCAGGGGCTAAGCCACGCTCTGTGTATCTTATTGTCACAGAGACCTGGCTCGGAAGCAAGCACACATAAGTGCCCCCCTAGCATGCAGCACTCGGCAATGGGGAGGGGCCCAGAGCACTGGCAGGGGACTCGAGAGGAGGAGGATCAGGGCTGCTATGTGCATAACCATTGCACGGAGCAGGTAAGTATGACATGTTGGTTGTTATTTAAATTTAAAAAAAAAAAAAAGCCTAAAGCCAGCAATACATGGTTCAAACTTCGGCCAGTTCAACAGGGATTGGCCGAATTTCAGTCTATGTAAGGGCGCTGTCGGTGTCTACCAATCAACTTCTGTTCAACTACCCTGTCGGGTTTTCACTGCTCGATCAGTGCTGTAGGCTATAGAATGCAATGCTAATCAGTGTATTCTGACAGTGGGGAAGTCTTATGCCGCATACACACGAGCGGTTTTGCCGTCGGAATAAACTCTGAAGGTTTCTCCGACGGAATTCCGCTCAAGTTGTCTTGCATACACATGGTCACACCAAAGTCCGACCGTCAAGAACACGGTGACGTACAACACGTACGACGGGACTAGAAAGACCGAGCGCTTCCGTCTCGTACTTGCTTCAGAGCATGCCTCGTTTTTGGTATGTCGGAACAGCATACAGACGAGCGTTTTTTCCAATAGTAATTAGTTCCGTTGGAAAAATATAGAACATGTTCTCTATCTAAGTCCATCTGAATTTTCTACGGAAAAGGTCAGATGGGGCATACACATGGTCGGAATATACAATGAAAAGCTCCCATCGGACTTTTTCTGACGGAAATTCCGCTCGTGTCTACGTGGCATTAGTCTTACCACTGTCAGAATATAATAGCTTAGCAGGGAGGATTGTATGTGGATGGGGGAATCAAATACATTTTTTTCATTCAACAGGCTGGTCAAAAAAAACAAAAAACATTCCTCTATGGATGGCTTAACTATCTAAAAAAATAAATATTAAATGTTTATTCAGCAAATTATTTTCAACAGAGAAGCTTACTTTTTGTTTTTTACACAGATAGCCCACTTATCAAGAACAGTCCAAGTTAGCTAAGACCAGTCCATAATAGCTCACAGACAGCTCAGTCCTAATGCCAGCCTTGCCAAATTGTAAGTCCAGGCCCAGGATGAGTATATTACGTAGGGCACTATGCCAACTTCATGATACTAAATCACTTTGTTTCTCTGAGCCAAAAAGTTCAGGTTTACTTTACCAGTGGAGTAAGCTCCATAAAACACAGCGTTCTGCCACATTCTACTGGTTACAATAACTACAGTTATCCGAGAAGCTCAAATATTTTCTTTTGTCAAAAAGACATGGTTTGTCAGATGTCCAGAATGCACTTATTCAACAGGCCTAGCTGCCAATGATTAACTATTATCAACCTCTGTAGTGTTAGTTTGCCTCTCCGTACTGGGAAAAGGTTCCTTCTACCTTTCAGGACTGTACACAGATGCTCCTAGGTGAAATTTCTTTGCTAAAATCTTTCTTTACCACTAAGACCACACTAAAAGGCATTACGTGTGCCATGCTTGTTATGCTATGTAACCACTATTGTTAAATCACACTGCTGGCTGACTGTAATTATTAGAAGGGAAGGAGAGGTGATTATTTCAACAACCTGCTAATTTGAAGGCAAGGTTTTACTGTACAAGACATTGAAAGACTCAGACAGCTGGCTAGAGATCCAAGCACTGGTTGATCAAAGAAATCTTTTGATTAGTCAGCAGCATTGTTTCCTTGATAGATATGGTGCTTATTACAGCAAACAGTCTAATACGATACTGTCCTAAACCTGTAACTCATCTACAAAATATATAGAAAGCACAAGCGCTGCCAGTGGTATGTTATCATTGTTTCTTACTCTTTACAGTTTCGTAAAGAGATGGAACATATAATGACAGCTTGATGACCTATATTATATCAAACAATGGCATTAATAAGTTCTGGTGCTGGGTGGCCCACATAAAACATAGAGATTACAGGAGGATATTTTACCTTGGGCACCTCTGTTAAGCACATTATTTTGTGCTATGTTGAGTACAGTATGGCCTTGCCCCAGCATTGTTAAAGCAAGTGTAGTAAAAATAAAAACATAAGCAATCAGTACAAGGGACATTACTTACCTTTTGTGTGTGTGATGTGTCCCTTGTGCTGCCTTCCGGTTTAGTAGAAATCTTCCTACCACCCAACACCTGCTGCCATAATCTTCCGGTGCAGCAGGGGTTAATAGAACCAAAGAAGCTGTGACAGGCACTCATCAAGAGTGCCTGGCTAAGCCCGCCCTTTTCGCCCAGCTCTTCCATTCACAGAAGCTGTACTACAGTTTCTAGGAATGAAACACAATCTAAATGAAGGATGGGCAGATGACTGAAAGGTTCATCCCCTCCATTTATAGATTGTTTTTCATTCCCAGAAGCTGTAGTAAGGCTTCTATGAATGGAGGAGCAGGGCAAAAAGGGTGTGCATAGTCATATGATTGCCTGTCACACCTCCCTTAGTTCTATTAAAGGAGAAGTCCATCCTGAGCATTTTAGGCTGGACTTCTTCTCTGGGTCACAGGAGTGCAATTCGTTTTGCACTCCTTTGACCCGTTTTCAGAGAAGATCGGTCTGAAGTCTGCTGACATCACTGCCATCAGTCGAGGCAACGCGTCATCCCGACTTCAGAAGTCTGCATCCGCTAGCTGCCTTGACTGATGGCAGTTTCAGCGAGCTGCTCCCCGCCCTTCCACAGCTCAGCGCTCCAGTGAGCGTGGAGAAGGAGAGAGGAGAGACGCTCACAGACAGTCAGCAGCTCTCCTCTCGGGGATCTGTGAAAACCGAGCCATCGGCAATGTTCGGTGGCTCGGTTCTCAGTGCAGAGACGGCGGGGGACAGATGCAGCATCGGTCTGATGCTGCATCCACATAGGTAAGTAAAGAAAAAAAAAACATACTTCTATTTTAACTCCTGCTGCACTTGAAGATTGTGGGGGTTGGGGGGGGGGGGGCATTGGAGGATGAAGATTTCTACTAAACCAGAAGAAAGTAGTACAAAAGATGCATCACACTGTAGGGAAAAAAGGTTCCTTTGTGCTGAATAGTATTGCTGAATATTATTATTTTTTTATTATTTAATTCAATTAGGCTTTAAATTGCCCATACAATGATCATACTGTACCTTACCTGCTGATCACCACCATTAAAGCATATAAGGCAAATTTTTTTTTTTTGGTTGTTTTGCATAGCGTGGGAAAGCTGTTTGGGTCCTATTAAGGGGATTCCTCTTTATCTTTTGTTCCACAGACACAACAAGAAGTGTGAGGAAATTTCTTCAAACTTGGGGGAAATCTCCTCTGAATCAGTTGTCACAGAAACTTGTCCCTCCCCATTCTCACCCTTTTCTTCTTTAGCTGAAGAGGTCCTTCTAACACTACATCTCTCCCTATATCACAACAGACTGACAGCCTTATGGCTTAACAGTCGAGAGTGGATAATTCAGTGTCTCTCTCTATAGTTTTGAAGCTTGATCGCCTCTAACTCTTCTGTTTTTTGGTTATTGTTTCTACAGATTGTTATGCCTTTTTTCAAGGAACACTTGAACACTACCTAATACAGTGATTCAGCTTACCTATTAATACAATCTACTCACTGTAACCACTTTTCACCCCGCTTTGGATTTGAGCCCTAAGTTATGTCACATGTATCGGGTTTTTTTTTTTTTTTTTTTAGTTTGTCAGTCAGTTTTTATATATCCATGCTACTTACTAATAAAAACCTTTGTAAAAGAAAATTGTCCCTCCCCATCTGTTCAGGTGACAACCATAAATTTTGGATTTCCCCTGACTTTCTGTAAGAGTGTCTAAAACAATAAAAATATGTTTTGGCCCTAGATACACTTTAAGCTTGTATTCCTGAATATGAAATGTATAGCGGCACCAACACCTAGACCTCATAGCAAAATCAAAGGTTCAAACACTTATCACTCAAGTCAAGCAGCTGCAATTGCTGCATAGATACTTTATGATACACTCTTTTCCACACCTGTACAGTCTAAGAAGAGATCTCAAGTTGAGTTCAAAAATCCATTCCTGGCCTTAGGCTATCTACTAAATGATATTTATGTCACTTTGTACAACAGGCTTCGTGTATGAACATGCTGCAAGTGAGAGCTATCACAGATTTCCCACAACCACCAATCTTATTCAGTTCTGCATCAAAAAAGAAAGAATAAGAGTTTTAATTTTAAGTGTTGCTAAGAATGAGTACAGATAGTTTCTGCTAGTGACACCTGGATACATGACACTGAAAACAACAAATCCTAGCACATTGACACAATGGGGCTAATTTACTAAAGGATTTGAAAATGTTAACACAATAAAACGTGAGAAGATTCACTTTAATTATCCAATCATGGAAGAAAATCCCCGCCATCTCCACATGCTTGGATAATTGAAATAGAAATTCACACAATTTGTTGCAAGAACATTCTCAAATCCTTCAGTTAATCAACCTCAGTAAATCAACATCCCAAAACAATCAATTTGATCACTAATTTACTAACAGACATATCAGCCTAGATGTCACACCACTTGTTCAAACTCAATCTATCCAAAACCAAGCTCATAATATTTTCTCCCCCACGTGCCTCTTCCACTGATTTCTCTGTCAAAATCAATGCCACAACTGTCAACCAGTCCCCGCATGCCAAGGTTCTAGGTGTAATCCTGGACTCTGAACTATCCTTTCGGCCCCACAACCATTCACTGTCCACAGCTTGCCGCCTCAACCTCCGCAACATCTGCAAGAAATGCCCCTTCCTAACCAATGACAGCACAAAGCTTCTAATTCACTCCCTGGCCATCTCTCGCTTCGACTACTGCAACTCCCTCCTCGTTGGCTTACCCTTACAAAGGCTATCCCCCTTTAGTCCATCATGAATGCTGCTGCTAGGCTCATCCACCTTATAAAAAGCTCAGTATCTGCTACCCCTCTCTGCCAATCCCTCCACTTGCTTCCGCTCACATAACAAATTAAATTCAGGATACTAACAATAACTTACAAAGCCATCCATAACTCCGCCCCCAGCTACATCATTAAAGGAGAAGTCTAGCCAAAGCTCGTTTGGCTGGGCTTCTCCTATGGATCACAGGAGTGCAATTTGTTTGGCACTCCAATGAGCATGGAGGGAGAATAGCAGAGAGCTGTGACTGACAGTCTACAGCTCTCTGCTCACGGAGCTGTAGACTGTAGGTTCTCAGTGTAGAGGCGCTGGAGGACAGATGCAGCATCGGAAGGATGCTGCATCCACCTAGGCAAGTATAAATCTAAGAAAAAAAAAGAAACCCATACTTCTTTAACCTAGTCTCAAAATACCAACCAAATCATTCTCTTTGTTCCTCCCAAGACCTCCTGCTCTCTAACTCCCTTGTCACCTCACCCCATTCTTCTCTAAGAGCTTCTCCCATCCAATGTAACTCCCTACCCCAATCTGTACGACTATCTCCTACTCTGTCCACTTTCAGATGATCCCCGAAAACTCATCTCTTCAGAGGGGCCTATCTGGCCCCCACCTAACAACTGTACACTTATTTCTCCATCAGCTCATCTCCCATAGCTATTACCTTTTGTATCTCTTGACCCTCCCTCTTAGATTGTATGCTTTAATGAGCAGGGCTCTCCGATTCCTCCTGTATTAAACGGTATTGTCATTGTACCATCTGGAAGATTGCCCTCAATTTCTGTTGTGTTATTGGGTAAAGAATTGAAGAGAATTTCTCCAATGGAAGAGCAGCAATAAAAGCACTACTATTGCTTGAGTGGGGTTGTAATGTCTACTAGGTTTTTGTTTCCATCTGTTTGTGGGATTTCCATTATTACATTTATTTCATTGGGATAGAAAGCAGAAAAACTGGCAGACATAGGTTGTATCCCTAGAAACTCTCTCCAAAGCTAGAAAAAGCATTTTGAAAAAAAAAAATTCTAATTATTATTATTTTGGAAACTGCGTGTAGCACTTTGCCTTGTTGACCTGTATTTCTCAATTAGTTTTGAAATCCATAAACATATTCTAACTTCACAAAATGTATACATATAGCAGGCAACAGCATAATCAGTAAAATATACATAATATAGATATCTTCTTACCTCACTCAATCGACAACATTCATCCATATATTCATCCAGACTGTCACTTGTTTGGCATCTTTTCAACTGATGCAAACCCTGAATTTCATCAAACGTGTCCTTGTAAAAGTCATTCACAGCTTTTGTATCTTCCTCTATTGTGGATGAGAGTGCCGTACAGTACAATGTGTTGTCTGTGCAGTCATTTTCATCACTGCATGGTGGCAAATCCAATTCCTCCTCTTCCTGGCAGTCAATAAAATCTTCTATGGTGTTTTCTTGGTCTTCAACATTGTCTTTGCCATTGTCATTATACTCCTTAGAGTGTTCGGTATTAGAAAGAAAGTTATTGGTGTCGTCTACATGTGTACCTGCATTCATTTCCATGTGGCCTACAGTAGGTGAAGATGATGCGCTGAGCACCCCTGAATCACAGGAGGAATCTCTACTATGCATCACAAAACTCTTCTCTGATCCTTTAGGTGTAGAGGGTGAGTTGGCTCCACTTGGCATCTCAACTCCAGAATCCTCTGACTCAAACTTATACAGCCTCTTGAACTGCTGAAGGGGATCAGATACCACCATCCCACATGTGCTGGATTCTTTAACTGGCACATCTGATGGACAGTCTGAAGCTGTGTCTGTGTGAGCTAAGGCATCTCCATTTAAACTCTGAGATCCAAATTGGTCACTGTCATAATCATGTATTAATTTCTTCATGTGAGTCAGAACTACCTCTCCGTCAGAAGAAATGCCTTTCTTTCCTGACAAAAAAAAAAAGAAAAAACATATTCAGGTTACAGCTACATTAGGTTACAGCAACAAAAGTTCACAGAATTTAGATGCTGGGCTTTAAACTTCAGGCTCAATGCTTTAAAATAGTCCTATCAAAATGTGTCCATATGTTTACAAAGAAAAGGTAATTTCATTACTGATTGGGCAAAGATGGGTTGACTCCAACAACTTCCCCCATCTCTCAAAGGTTCCATTGGCAAGCAATAAATTCAGCTTTCCAGCATGTAAATTTGAAACGTTAGCTTTAAGGTGGAGCTGGCAATAAAATTTAGCTGTGCACATTTTATAAATACAAAGATTTTCTGTATATCCTTAAATGGAGTAGTACAATTTTTTTTTTTTTTACCTTTTCGTTTGATGTATATGTGATGAATTTGACTGTGTAGCTCCATTACTGCAAATGAAATTCTGAAGAGCCTCTGAGAAATTCCATCATCAGTAAATGGATATAGTCTATTGGCATACTTTCATTAAATGTGCCATCTCACAACTTTTATAATGTGTCAATAAATATTCATGACATACAGCCATTTCACACATCACAAACAAATTTTGTCCACCGTTTCCTTGGAGGATCACTACAAATAGTAACATTGTTCATTATTAACCTTATAAAATCGTATACAATCTTATAGAAAACTCTATTCTGTACTTTGCCATCGTGCAAAAGAAAATATCCACATAAATCATATCATTGCTGCCCTGAATACATTCACAAATGCATACTAATGCACTCTAATACATTTTCTCTGCTGTCAAATAATTTATCATTTTCACCCCCCTTGTTATGCTGCAGAGTCAAAATGTATTTCTTGTGTCATATCACTGAGAGGAGAGGTGTCAAACTGTTGAATGATGCCAGTTGTTTGGCAGAAAGGTCCTTCACAAAGTTTTCCTCTTATAACTGATCAGAAATACAGGAAAGAGAGCACCAAACCAGTATTAGAGCTAGGAAATGATTAACCCCTAAACATTTTTATGCTATCCATGGGTTCTGAGGGGGTCCTCTTAATCAGGACTAAAATTCTATATATATATATATATATATATATATATATATATATATATATATATATATATATATATATATATATATATATATATATATATATATATATATATATATATATATATATATATATATATATATATATATATATATATATATATATATATATATATATATATAAATCAATGGCAATACAGTGTCATCAAGTGTGACGTTCAGATAGACTTTGCATGTAAATGTAAGGTCTTTTAGATGACAGCCACCCAAATAAAAAAAAATTGTTACAGGGGGGTGCCAAAAATGAGGCATTGTAGAAAAAACTACTTTCCCCTGATCCCTGCTCGAATCCACTTCCTCTAGCAGTGGGCCGTTGCTGTAAACATCCCCTGAAAAATCTAGGTGCTGAAAATCCCACAAGAATGTACTCTCAGTATTATTCTTTTTTTTTTTTTTTTTTTTTACAATGTCTAATTTTTGGCACCCTTTTGTAGTTTTTCATTTTGGGTGTGGTGTGCTATCAATAAAGCAGATTTTTATGAAAGGTCTGCTTTAAGGTAACTTAGGGTGTATATGCATATTGTATGGTAACCCTGATGAAGACTCTTACAACCCCTGAAATAGATTGGCTTTATAAAGCAGAACTTCAGTCATTTTTTTCATCTTTCATTCTATTAAATCTTCTGCCCTTGTTGTTTTAACTTTGGATTTTTAACTTTGGATAGTAAAACATTTTTTTCTGCCAGTAAATACCTTATACAGACCACTTCCTGTTTCTTGTCTGGTAAAAAGCCTAGGCTTATGACATCATGCACAGCTCTTTCTCTCACTCTTTTGAGAATTTGCCAGGAAGGGAGGGGGGGGGGTGAGTCATAAGAGGGCCAATGAAAGCTGCAGAGCTGGAGGTGTGCATCTGTGTGTCTGTGTAAATCCAGGAAGTGAACAGGCAGCAGCTTCACCTGCCCACAGTTATAATGGTTGCAGCCAGACTCAGTGGAGGGAGATTTCTGCAGCAAATTTGGCAAGTACAGAATGACAGTATATATAAAATAATATGCAAAGTGGTTGGAGGGAAGCTTCAGAATGGCAAAGATGTTTTTATTACAAATTAAGTGAGCAGACTGCAGTTCCTCTTTAAGATACATTGAACAATAATTATTCCTGAACTCTTCTGTTTGGTGCACTCTTACCTGTTTTTCTGATGCATTGATATAACAGCCTTTACTGGACATTACCCACCACAGGGGCATTTGAATTGAACTAGGGAGTCCAGTACGCTGAAACCCTTACTCTTCAATACCCTTAAAAATAACTGGCAGAATCATAAGCAGTGCAGAGGGAGGAAAACTATTATTGCTTGATATAGGATACAACCAAGGTAACGTTAATTACATTTCATATTTTCTTTAGAGAAACTACTTTACAGGCTCTCACGTTTCTCTATAAACTCTTGCATGTGCCGTTATAATAAAAATGTCATGGTAAATGGTGTGCAGCCAACTTATATGATCAATGAGTTAGAGGAAGTGACATGCATTGTTCTCTTTTAGCCCTGAAGAAAAATTTAAAAAGTACTTCCATAGATGTTCAGCAGTACACAATTGTGCTTTTTTATGCTTTATATCATTTATGTTGTGCAAATATCAGTATGCCCTGTTCTTTCAGCTGGAACAATACAGACAAGGGAGCCAGAAATTGATGAATAGAGGGGCCCTACACAAGCCTTTTTTCATTTCTAAAGCACAGGAAAATAAGAATACTGTCACCCAGTATTACATCACCATTACTGTGTGCCAAGACTGAAGCTATATGCAGTCTTTGTTTCTTCTTTCTATTGATAGTTTATTCATTTTAATTAACAATTGTTTTTATGATATAATATGCTGTCCTTAAAAATTCAGTAAGCTGTAAGTCACATGTTAGATGAAAGTTACGATGTTATGCTGGTGCAGTTAGCCTGCCATTTTGTCCTCATGCGCATGTAATTTATTCTCTATTCTTTTCTTAAAGTGTAACTCCAGGCATTTTTTATGCATACACTTTAAATAAAATGTATCATTAGAATTTTTATTTTATAGTTCTGTACCCTATGGAAAAAAATACCAGTGCTTTCCAACCCTAGTTATGAGAACCGACCTGCAACAAGAAGGAGGCAGTTGTTTCATAACTGCAGCTTGTCTCAGCTGTGAGTACTTTTCATGGACAGGCAATGGCAAGAGTAATGCAAAGGGGAGGCAGGACTTGCCATGTTTAGCTAGAAACCACCACTGCAATTAGAAATCAAATTAAAACTTTGATTCACTCCGTGTTGGTATGAATCTGATTGGTGACTATACACAAACTTAGATCACTTCTTAATTAGGACACATTTTATTTGTCTTCTCAGCTTGCATTATGAGAGTTTGTCTGCTGAAAAAAACCTTACTGAACATTATGATATTTCTACATACTTGCTATAAATCAGTTTTGCAGGTCTATGTAAGCCACTTGTATGTAGTAGCTAAACACCGGTTAAATCTAAGGGATGGACTTATATAAGGATAAGAGCAGTAGCACAAATGGGTTCCTGCTGATGTATAATTCATCTCTTTTCTCCTTGTAGCTCCAATTGCCTAGCTGCATATACATTCCAAAGTGGTAGTTTTGGCACATTTGTACTACTTGAAAACAAAGGGGTGTAAACAGGAATTATTACCCTGAACAAAAAGTAATAGTGGTAGAGGCAACAAGAGGAGATTGTATGGTTGATTAGAGGAGTAGAATATGTTCTCAATTGAAAGTGGATTTTCTATTTGCCACGTGAACTTTCACTTATCTTAGTGAATGAGGCAAAACAAAATAAAAATTCATTTTGCAAAGAATACCCAATCACATGCATGAAAAAAACCCCAAAAAACAGGATTTTTGCTTGCACATGCTTGGATGATTGAAGTCATCAGAGCTTCACCTCATTCTCTAAAGCCTGGTACACACTATCAGTTTTTTCCTGTTTCAACGAAAAAATATTTGAGGGGCTCTGGTGTTAGTACAGCGATCTCCCCCATGAGCTATGATGTTCTTACAGGGGGATTCCCCCCACCACAACACACCGGTCAGCACTCACAGCCATTGGCTGCGAGTGCTGATCTGATGCCATTTGACAAATGTTTTTCTGGCATGCAACTTCGACAGAAGCCGGACGTTCGGCCAGTTTCTGTCGGACAATCTTCCGTACACATGGGCCGAATGTCGGCCGGTTTCTGTTGAACTAACGAATATTCAGCCAGTGTGTAGCAGGCTTAAGCTGAGTGAATTTTCTCTTTTTGCAAAGTGAATTTTCACTTAGCTTAGTGAATGACGTTTAATTATCCAATCATGTTCAACTAAAAATCCCAGTTTTTTTATTTTTTACTTGTACATGATCAGGGCAGTTTTTTTCCACTGGGCACGCTGGGCAGTTGCCTGGGGGCCCCACTTGCCTGGAGGGCCCCATCCAGGGCCAATCCTCAGCGCTGCAAACTGCTGCTTAAGTTGACTGACTGCACTGGTTGCTCACTTGCTAGAATTGCCGTCTGCCCGGCGTCTAGCTAGCAACCAGTGACGTCAGTCAGAGGCTGCGGCTGCCCCAGCATTCATAGCGCGTCGTGGCCGGCCCTAGCGGCTAGTGAACAAGCCCCACCCACCTCTGCCATGTTCTTCAGACAGCGTGTAGAGAGAGCAGAGTGGAAAGACGGCCCTGATTGATAGCTGGCGCTGCCTTGCTGCTGTGAGTGACACACTGTACTGCACCAGGCCGGCGGCCTCAAGTAAGTCTAACACTGTCTACTTAAGTAAGTTCAAGTTGTGCATCAAACACAGCCACTGTCTGTGCCCCTCAAAAGCTGCCACTGTGCCCATCAAACACAGCCACTGTGCCCATCAAAACTGCCACTGTGCCCATCAAACACAGCCACTGTGCCCATCAAACACAGCCACTGTCTGTGCCCATCAAAGCTGCCACTGTGCCCATCAAAAGTTATATTGTCCAAACGTGGTGTTAATGTTTAAACACTGATTTTGTTGGAAGTACCAATAAATATAGCCTTATTGATAATTAGCATTTTTATTCTCGTGCGTGATTGTGTAGACGGGGCCCCAGTGCACTGTATTGCCCGGGGGCCTACAATGCTCTTAAGATGGCCCTGTACATGATTGGGTATTCATTGTGAAGTGAATTTTACTTAGCTTCTACAATACCTAAGATAAGTAAAATTTCAATGTAGTAAATCAACCACAATGTAACTTGGTGTAAAACTGGACCCTCTATTCAAATCTAGCCAACTTTTTCATGTTTATCATATATTGTAGTAGTGGTGGTGGTAGTGGCAATGATAATATCTGTGACAAGTCAGATATTTGGATATATGATGGATGATGTATATGATTGAAAATCAGTCTATTCATTTTAGCAAGACATTGGTTACGAATAAATACCCTAGCTGTATTTTAAATACATTAGTAGCATTTACATTTGGTAATGTGCTAAGGGAATAGGTATTACTCAACTTGTGTTATATACATGAGTTTTACTTTTAGAGTATCCCTGTAACTGTTATGTTAAAAACTCTATTTTTAAATAAAATTCCTGTTTTTTTTTTTTGTTTTTTTGTAATGTATTAGTGAGAATGAAGTATTTTGCAACAGAATGAGTAGAAATAGCATGGCTAATACCACAAGTGATAAAATGTTATTATACAGAGCAATGTATACACCTTTTAGATGAGAATTTTGGGAAATATGTTTATAGCCTGCAGTTGTCCCACTGCATGCAGTGAATATGTTAATAGAAAGAGACAAAACAGTTTTCCCTTATGGTGTTTGTTTAGCTAAAACTCTCATTACATGATGACAGACATGAATGTGGTGTATTTGTCGCCTTCTGTTTGAGGTCACTCCTTGAGTTCTTTGTGGAATTATCTTAGGTCCATGTTAATAATGTCTTACACAGTGTCCTGCACTTATTCGCAGGTCAGTGAAAACAGCATAGAAAACAACAGGCTTGCATTGTGTGGGCAGTCAATACAGGACAAGACTTCCTATGTGCCACTTGCATTGCTAAGTACAATACTAAATCCATTTCCTTTCTTGATGTAAACCTGTCAAACCCAAGCAATTCAAACTGAGCATATGAGGAAAAAAATGCAGACGCATAAGTTACCAGTGAAAACTGCATGTCAAAGCAGTCAGTAGATCCAAAGACATTGGCAGCTGGAATTATTTGCAAATTTTGACTTTTTCCTGTAAAAGAAAAGCTTGTCACCACGCACTCCTGAAACCTGCATGTTCCTATTGGTCCTTTTATTTTATTTGCAGCTTCAATAGCTACTAATAATTTCTGGGATGGAACAATGTTGACATTTGCAGGAATATATAAGAATTGTATATAATTTCTGCTACTAATATCTACTAACTGTTCTGATACGTGGTTTTTGAATGTAACCTCTGTTTATGTGGTCTTTACCTATCATATTCTCAGCTTAAATTGCCCAGATCCTAATAGGTTCATTTTAATGTTCTGCAAAAAAAAAACTTCTTGTTGCAACAGAAGAAAAAACTTTGCTAAAGACAAAAACAATTACATTAGTAGTGCAAAAATATAACATGCAATTCTACAAAGGCCACAGTGAGGAAATATTTATATACCAATGGATTGGTGGTTTAACCAATGGGGTAACAGAGTTAAAGAAAACCACAACTCTCATACTCTTTCAGAATGCTTATTCTAGGGTTGTCCTGATACCGATACCCATACTAGTATCTGAATCGGGAACGATACCGAGCATTTGCGCAAGTACTTGTACTAGCACAAATGCCCCCGATGCCAGATCCGATACCTGGGAGAGATTAGACGACCCGGCGCAACCGGAAGTCAGCGGGCGGAACAACGGAAGTGACGCTCCGTGTCGATGTCAGCAGTTGGACATGCCGACGCCCATCTTGGTACACCCTGCACTCAGCCGCAGTAAGGCAGCAGTGGACATCTTGTTACACCCAGTCCATATAGTTCGGGCTCGGTGTAACAAGATGGCCACTGCTGCTTTTAAGCGGCCGAGTGCAAGGAGTACCAAGATGGGCGTCGCAGGCAGCCTTTCCTCATGGCATTTCAGTGCTGACAAATGCCACCTATCAGTGCCCAATGCCCATAAGTGCCACCTATCACTGCCAGCCACCTGTCATTGCCAGCCACCTGTCAGTGCCAGTTATCAATGCCATCTATCATTGCCATCCACCTGTCAGTGCCAGCCACCTGTCAGTGCCAGCCATCTGTCAGTGCCAGCCATTAGCCATCAGTGCCATCTGTCAGTGCCAGCCATCTGTCAGTGCTCATCAGTGCTGCATATGAGTGCCACCTAATCCTATCAGTGCTCATCAGTGCTACTCAATCAGTGCCACCTATCAGTACCCATCAGTGCTGCATATCAGTGCCACCTAATCTGTATTGTGCTTCGAAAACTGTCACATGACATTAAAAAAAAAGTATCGGTAATCAGTATCGGCGAGTACTTGAAAAAAAGTATCAGTACTTGTACTCGGTCTTAAAAAACACTACTATGCTCATAATTCTGTAGTATTGTATATTAGAATCAGGGCATTTACATACTATACAACCTGACCCTTTTTTTAATGTGGTATTAGAGACCACCATATTACAGCATACAAAAGAATTCTAATGCACAGATAGGTAGATGCCTCTAGGGCATAGCACAGGGAATGATCGGGAACATACTGGCAAATGCTATAAAAGAGTGGTACCGACAAGAGGCATCTACTTCTTCACATTAATGTTATTGATTCAACTTTTTTCATGTGCTAATAAATACATGTTGTCTCAGAATAGTCCACAGTTTACTGTTAGTTGTATAGCTTTGAATAACAATAAATATTTTAAGCAGTACAATTTGTTTACTTAATCCTCTACTCTGAAAACTAGGTAAAGTGGTAGCCTAAATAAAGGTGCAAGCACACTCAGATACTTACATTAACCTTTCAGTATTTCTCTTGGAAGCCCTGAGTCTAGAAAGCTTGCAACTCTTAATGCAAAAACTAACTAGAGAAAGTAAAGCTGACTGCGTAGGCTAGCTTCATCAACAACATATATGTGGGTTAGCCAGCTAGCCATTCTTATGATAACTTCAGGCATAAGATGGTTGCTGGCCAACCCTGTAGAATTTGGCAAAACAGGGAATCTTTTTAGATTCTTCGCACCTGTGAAGAAGGATCTTGCTGCTGCTATGGGTATTTTTAGACCCAAGCATAAATGCATGTTATGATAAATTAGGTTTCAGCTTTGATTGCCGATAGTGTTAGATGGAGAGCAACACTGAACACTAAGCCCCCCATCAAACTAATCTTTCCTACCCTGTTTCCCCGAAAATAAGACCTAGCGTGATTGTCGGTGATGGCTGCAATATAAGCCCTACCCCCCAAATAAGCCCTAGTTAAAGTCCTTGTAGGTCTTATTTTCAGGGTAGGGCTTATTTTCGGGGTAAAAGGGTAGGGCTTATTTGGGGGGTAGGGCTTATATTGCAGCCATCACTGACAATCACGCTAGGTCTTATTTTCGGGGAAACAGGGTATAACCTAACACTAACCCTCTCTGTACCAAAGTGGCCCATGCACCAGTCCGCTGACACACACCTCTGCTCCCCACTGATTCAATTGCAAAAAAAATAAAAATTCAAAATTGGAGTTGAGCATTAGCTTTTTTTCGCATTCTTGCCTCCCCTGCACCTAGAGAATCATAGCTCCAGTCTCTTTCATGTTAGACTTATTTTGTTTGATTGATTTTTTCCCTCTGTGATATCAGTGTTGATTGCATCTGCTAAGCACATAAACACACCCTTGTAGTAAATGACTAAGCATGTGCACATCTATTTTATTACAACATTTGATCACTGACCTAGTTCTGATGACTTAGGGTCAAAGCTAATATTTTAGTTATTGATTAAAGTTTGGAGATTGTAGTGATGAAATATCAGTTTCCAGATCTGATCCCTTGCTGCAGCAGTTATCAGAATGTGTCATTCTGTTAGAATCTTCTTGTTCTTTATATTATGGGGTATGCAGCAGGTAGAGTGAAACTTTAAGGTGAGAGAGCAGAGCAGGGAATGCTGATGTCCTGAGATGTGGTGCAGCAGGTGGAGTGAGATTCTAAGGTTAGGGATTAGGGTAAATAACACATTGATACCACTGGAGTTCCTTTAGGAAGAATCACAAATTGGAAAATCCCACTGCGCCATAATGAACACCTTTCATTGCCAGAGATTTTCATGATTGCTCATGGGGGTGGATCAAAAATATGAGCTTTCTTGCTTTTATTGGGTTATTTATGGCCACCCCAATGCAAACACAACAGTGAAATAATCTGCCTCCCATTAATTCTCTTCTAATAAACTCTTATATCCTCAAGCCCCGTACACATGAGTGGAATTTCGGTTGGAAAAATCTTGGATGGTTTTTCCGACGGAATTCCGCTCAAGCTTGGCTTGCATGCACACGGTCACACAAAAGTTCTCTGAACTATTGAACGTCAAGAACGCGGTGACGTACAACATTACGAGGAGCCGATAAAATGAGGTTCAATGCTTCTGAGCATGCGTCAAATTGTTTCCGAGCATGCATGTTTTTTTTGCACGTCGGAATTGCATACAGACAAACGGAATTTCCATTAAGAACTTTTTCCGTCGGAAAAATAGAGAACCAGCTCTCAATCTTTTGCTGTCGGAAATTCAGACAGAAAAAGTTGGATGGAGCATACACACGGTCGGAATATCCGACCAAAAGCTCCCATCACACTTGTTTTGACGGAAATTCCGACCGTGTGCATGCAGCATCAGTCTTTGCTGTATGTGTAACATGAGTAAATCCCATCCTAACCCTTTAAATGTATAATCACACACCTTTACTATATCCACAGTTTGGAATTCAGTGGCCTAACACATGCACATAGTTAAAGTGTCTGGCCTGAAGAAGAGATAAGATAAGATGAGCATGTTGAGACCAGACCAGAAAGATTAAAGGATGACCTGTCAACAGTGTTTAGGATTTTAAAGGAAATGGGCAGTTTTAAAATCAGTGCTTTGGCAAAAACATCTTTGTCATGTTGTGCTATTTCCATTCTTCACTGTACAGACAACCCTGACTTGTAACACGATTTAACCATGTTGAAAGGATTTCAACGGATTATTTTCCTAATTTTGTGGCTTCAGACAAAAGACTGTTTTTTAAACTATATGGTTTATGATCTGACTGAGATAAGATAATTTATGAGAGTGCTGTGTTTGGGCAGGCAGTGAGTCACTGTCATTAAACAGTTCCCAGTGCTATTTAGACAGATGTTGTGGGGTTTAGGAGGCATAACATTTGTTCAATGGCACCTTGCTGATTCCACTGTCCCTTTGATCAAGCTCACCACTAAAATCATAAAAATACTGCTGTACAAACAGAGGTGATAGTGTTTAATCAGTGTGTATTCAGAAACTCAATTACCAACCATAGCAGAGTTTTAATACATTATTTAATAATAATAATAATAATACTACTACTAATAATAATAATGTAAGCTTCATTGGCAAAATACAAATAAATAGAATATCTCCTGGAATTTTAAATGCCTAAATTGTTTTACTTTCCTTGTGTCAGAAATACATATCTGTTTCTTCATATATTACCCCCGCTGACCTCTTGTCTGAAAAATGCTAATTATATGACTGAAGAGAAGTTCAGGATAAATTCGAAAAAAAAAATTATACTCACTTAGGTGGATGCGACATTGTTTCAATGCTGCATCTTTCCTCCGCCAGCTCTAAGACTAAGAACTGAGTGATCAAATACAGCTGATCGTTCAGCTCTCGGTCTTCAGACTGCACAGAGCTGCCCCTCCAGCACTCACTGGAATGCTGGGCTGTGGAGGAATCGGCTGGATCAGGCTCTCAGCGGCTCGCTGAAAGGCTGAGAAAGCTGCCGGTCCAGGTATCTGGGTGGAGCCTGACCATATGGTCGGGATCTTTTCAGAGCCTGGACCGACTCTGTGACGTCAGCGGACAACAGGTTTTAGCCTGCCGTCGGCTGAAAACGGGTCACAGGAGTGCAGAACGAACTGCATTCCTGTGATCCATAGGAGAAGTACAGCCAAAAAAGCTTTCGCTATACTTCTCCTTTAACCTCCCTGGCGGTATGATTATTTCAGATTTTTGATGCTCAAAGCGGTACAATTATTTTGCATGGAAATTTGGCATTTTATATTGTAGGCCTGTAATTCTTAGGAATAACTCACTTAAATCTGTCCAAACAAGAGTCTAGTAGACATCTCGGGTATGATAAAGTTTGAAAAACAAAATCATAAATTATAATATAATAAATAACTATAAATTATTATAACAAATAATAATATAATTATAATAAAAATTATTCAATAATGTAATCAAATCAAAAACACTGAAATTTGCTCAGTTACAGAATTGTCGCTGTCATTACTTTTAGTGTTTGATGACGGCTTTCCCCACGATTCACTATCGCTCAATTCTGCAAGTGATTCTAATTTATTATCGCTGTTTTCTAGCTGGTCTAAAACCACTTTTGATGTAAAGGGACGGTTTTGGTTGCTATGGACAATCTCCAGTTTCCAGGCAGAAAAAATAGTATTTATAATATAAAACTGCATGTAGGGCACTGGACAGACCACTAGGGACAAAAGGGATGTGAAATAATTTGATACAGTAATGTAATCTGTAAGATTACAGTGTACTGTATATGTATTGTGTGTTTTACTTTTTGAATTTGGTGCCGTTGTCTGTCCCCGTACGTTGCAACGCTCGCAGGGAGCGGAGCTCGGCTCCGTGATAGATCGAGCGGAGGACGGCTCGCACACAGTGCAGGGAGACATCGCAGGATCCTGGGGACAAGGTAAGTAAGCTGTACCTGCATCCTGCGATGCAATCCCGAGTGTGACTCGGGGTTACTGCTTTTGGTGAAAATCCACCCTGAGCCACACTCAGGAATACCATCAGGGGGGTTAAATTCCTAATCTACATGCTTGTTCTCGGTTGGTGACTTAAAGTACTGAAGTTAGATACTGCCAGGCAACTATCTTTATTAAAAGGAGGCCAGCAATGGAAGTCCCTATAATTCCCTTTAAATGTTGGCCTCTTGTTTATGAGTCCTCCATGGGCCAAGCTCCTTTGCTAGTCCTCCAAGGGCTCCACTTCTTGACTAGTCCTCCATGGATCCCACCTTTCTCCTATATGAACAAGACGTAACCTCTCTATAGATATTAGACACTGGTCATAAAAACACTATTCTTGTGGAAATCCATTCTTTTTAATTACTAGCTCTCTTTCTAAAGATCTGCCAACATCATTTAATACTTAGCTTTAAGCCATAAACAGATATCAGACTAAAGATAACAAGCTTTAAAAGACTTGCCTATCACTATTGTCAATAAACACTGTATTGGAAACACTGCAAATTTTTCATCATCCTCAGGTGAGGCCGGCCATACACAGTGCGAATTTCTTTCCTGCAACCATGGATTGCAGGAAAGAAATTTGCACGATTCTGCCATCAACACAGACAGTGCTGACAGGGGCATCCCTCCTGCTGAGCAATTGTCTGTTCTGGGCGGGGGCAGGCGGTGGAAGCCATCCTTGCAAGGGGAAGACAATGATTATTGCTGGCGGATATACCAGCCACTAGCAATAATTGCAAGAGAATCCAGCAGGCTGGTTGTACCCAAGTTGATCGATCAATCAACTTGGTACATTCAGCCTGCCCATTAATGGTTCAAATCTCGGCCGGATCCTGCTAAACTGGCCAAGATTTGAACCGTGCATGGCCCGCCTAACGCTTGGAGGCAACATTGAGTAGTAAAAACAACGGTTTTGTTTTCTATGGTGAGAAAAGAACATTAGCCTAAAGCTGCTGGCTGAACAAAGGAAGTCTAAGGCCGCATACACGCGGTCGGACTTTTCGACCGGACTGGTCCGACAGACTTTCCAGCGGACTTTCGACAGACTTTTGACGGACTTCCGATGGACTTTTTAATGAACGGACTTGCCTACACACGATCACACCAAAGTCCGACGGATTCGTACGTGATGGCGTGCACCGGACTAAAATAAGGAAGTTGATAGCCAGTAGCCAATAGCTGCCCTAGCGTCGGTTTTTGTCCATCGGACTAGCATACAGACGAGCGGATTTCTGGGCCTGGCGGAGTTACGACGTAAAGATTTAAAGCATGTTCCAAATCTAAAGTCCATCAGATTTGCGACTGGAAAAGTCTGCTGAAGGTACAGTGAAGCCCACACACGATCGGATTGTCCGCCGGATTTGGTCCGTCGGCGTCCGTCGGACAAGTCCAGTCGAAAAGTCCGACCGTGTGTACGCTGCATAACAGATTTCTCCATCTACCTTAAACAGCACAGATATATGTATCTCCCCTGATAGCTATTGTTTCTGACAGCCAGGATCCATGGTGGTCAAAATACCCAAACAGTGGCTTCACCTAATTGCATGCAGTCACTGTTGTGCCGAAAATTTTCCACCTGGCTCCTTTAAAAAAGTTAATTGAACAAAACCTCCACTGACATGTGTTGGGGTCCTGCTCCTTCATCACGGACTCCTTTACATCTTGTCTCTTGCTGAACTACTAAAACCATCCATTGGGGCTAGAGATGCTAGAGGTGCGCTAAAACGCAAGGAGGGACGCACAGCAGCTAGAATCCCCTGTGTACAGAGGGCCTTAATATGCCAGTACTTGTTCTGCATGAGGAAATCAATTAGTAAAAAAGAAAAGGATACGGATGATAGTTATGGAGCCTGCTCCTTCAGAAAGAAGTCAACAGTGGGTGCTCCTACATTTCTATTTTGCCAGGTTTCCTTGAAGCATTCCAAGCCCTCCAGTGTTGGGCTTGACAGGTGCATTTCAGCATATGTGATAGAAATGTAGGTTTGGGACATACTACATTTTAAGTAACCTTTTTTATAAATGCAGAATAAATAATTGTCAGGTCTACTAAAACAAATCATTATTAGTAGATTCTCTGTACAAGCATTGACTATACTGAATGCACCTTATGTCTCCAAATCCCCAGTTTTATATATGTATGCTTAATATGTAGGTTTCAGTAACGGACTGTGAAATCCTCAAGCTCTCATACAGTAGGCGAATAAGTGGAATATTCCAATTTCAGAGATTAGCGAGAGTATGCTAGATCACTTGGCTGGTTTTCCAGAGGTCGCTGGTGTTATTGTTTTCCATTAGTCTGGCTCAGATCAGGTTGTAACTCTTATAATGAATACTGCTGTTCTATGGAGAATTTCACACCTTGCTAGAAGAGATGACATTTCAAAAAGCTGGATGGATAAGGTGAGCTGAGACTCCATCTGATTTATCAGTTGTTCCCTAGCAGTTCTCTTCCTGCAATTCTCAGGATTTACAAAACCAAGTTGTACACTGTCATGCAAATTAAAAAACAACAGTCATTTAAATCACATTCTAAACTAAAGACTGGCATTAGACCAGGAGATAAGAAGAATGATGGATTACCAGTAGATAAAAAACAGCAAACAAAAAAAATGGTCTGTGATAAAAAAAGTGTTGCCAAAAAGACATCAAAGCCCTGTTCCCACTCATTCATATGAGGTGATGATTAAATCTGATGCATCATTTGGAAAGATCAGACCATGTAGGACTTCACTATCATGACCCTAAATTCTCACTATCTACAAACCAACAGGACAGCAATGGGCAGCACTAGGATATTTCAATCGCCCAACATTATGTTACATAGTTACAGCACATGGTTAGTCAGGTTGAAAAAAGACACAAGTCCATTTAGTTCAACAAATAATAAAAAATAAATAAATCATACAATCCCATATACACAATCCTTCACCCACAGTCGGTTTGCACTTAGTATTAGCACTGTGCAACTTTAAAAAGAAGAGAATATGAGATGAATTGCTCCTTGGATTCTGCTCATCTGATGCACTGACCATTTATTAGTGGTGTTGCTTGAAAATCCATTAACTGCAGTAGTGCTTCTTGGCACAGCTAACATCAGGTTAACATTCAGAACATAGTGTTCTTACTTTTGTTACTAACGAGAAAAAAAGGAAAGAAGTAATTGAGCTATAACGTCACTAATCTATCATCCACCAGCAGTCCATAAGGTACCAGTAATGTACAGCAAACCTGCATGTTTGGCTCCGGATATAGGGAGAAATTCATGGCAGATGGTTCAATGGTTCACTTGCTCTTACTTATCACATTGCTTTATAAACCAGCAGTGGACTTTTCAAAGTTCCTTGACATTTTTGCAAAGCTATTTCCAATATGCAATACATTATATATACCATATGTTCCAGAATAAGAGCATGTGATTCCTAAACAAACTTTTGTATACCTTTAATAAGTAACACCTAATTTAGGATTTGTAACTTGTGATTTAAAGGTTTACCAGACCAGTGAAGCTGTGTTTGGCCACAAATTAAAGATTTTCTTGAATTTTCCTTTAATCTTTACTTAAGCAATCCTGTCTGTCAAACATTATTAGCCTCGGTTCACACCAGAGGCGGCACAACTTGCAGGTCGCCTCACCGAGGCGACCTGCACACGACTTCCCGGGCGACTTGTAAAACGACTTCTGTATAGAAGTCTATGCAAGTCGCCCCAAGTCGCCCCCAAAGTTGTACAGGAACCTTTTTCTAAGTCGGAGCGACTTGCGTCGCTCCCCCTAGAATGATTCCATAGCACAGAACGGGAGGCGACTTGTCAGGCGACTAGGCCGCTTTTTTTTTTGTTCAATGTGACTTTTCACACATTCATATTGCACTCAGAGCTGTAGTGGGATTTACAACAATCAAGAGAACTGCCCTGTGTTCATATTAAAGATTTATTTAGATAGGTATTTAAAAAATATAGGAACTTCTGTGCATGACTGCTTGTTTGAAACAAATACAGATTCACTTGACTTAATTATGTCCTCTGTGTACAAGCTGTAAACTTAAGCTGGCCATACATGAATTGATCTCTAATGGAAGTCGAATGGATTCCTCCATCCTCTGAATGAAGGACTCTTCCCTGCCAGCTGTTGTATGCAGACAGCCACAACACTTGTGGCTATCTGAATACCCAAATAGTGACTACATCTGATTGGATGCAGCCACTGTTCAGCTGACAATTTTTTACCCACTCTTTTGATTTTTCAATTGAAGTTTGTTGAGCCGATTGCTGCTGACAAGGTCACCCAAACCTGGAATTTTGGCCAATTCAGCCTTGTATGGTCAGCTATGATAGGGTTAATTTGAGAAGAAGGTAGGTTGTGCACCTAAAAAAGTATAATGTTAGTAAATGAGGTGAAACTGTATTCAATTTGAATATCCAATCAACTGCGAGAGAAATAAAAAAATATATATTTTTGGTAGAACATGATTAGGTATTCTAAGTCAAGACAACTTCACCTTATTTAATAACATTCACTTTTCAAAGTGAACGTACACCTTGCTAAGTGAACAGTCTGTATTCTTTAGTAAGTCGCCCGCACTTCCTATATTTAGCTGCTGTAACTTCTATCTGCTTTCCATATATATGCTAAATCAGTGCGCAGCTCATCCCCACAGTTATTACATTTTGTATCAATTGACCTTCCCTTTAAATTGTAAGCTCTAAGGAGCAGGGCCCTCTGATTCCTCCTGTACTAAACTGTATTGTAACTGCACTGTCTGTCCTTATGTTGTAAAGCGCTGCGCAAACTGTTGTCGCTATACAAATCCTGCATAGTAATAATAATAATAATAATATCACAGTATTATGCAAAGTTGCAATTTTGCTGTTAAAACATAAAACTGTATAAATACAAAGAGTGTAAAAACAAAAAGCAGCAAATATATCCATCAATATGCCAAACTCTTAAGACATACCTCTCTTCCAATGTGGCAGAATAGCAAAGGTCTTATGCCAGTTAAACATTGTCTCCCTCCAACAAAGTCAATTTTGAGGTTTCTGCACTTCTCCAGAAGGTAGGGACTTAACAGGACCTGGATCTTCCCTGCACAATGTTACTTTTTTTTCTAATGTAAAGCTTTAAATTCTCCTTTTTCTCTATCAGTATCCATGATTGTCAGCATTGCTGAGCTCTCTCTCCGCACAATGTAAAAAGGAGCCAGTTTCCAGCTGTAAGGAGAACTGGAGGCTGGATTCTTGTCTCAGCTACAGAGGAAACTGAACTAAGAGCTCAATCAGTGCTGGCTTTTTCAGAGGCTGTGTTTCTGAACTGTAGGTGGCTCCCAGCCAGGAGTGAGTAAAAAAAAAAAAAAAAGGGAGCAGCCCATAGGAATTTATCTCCCTTGCTTGATAAGCCAAGATGACTAGATGGGTTGAAACCAAGTCTGTTATGAGTGCACCCCTGAACATGCCTCAGATATTACACAATTATTAGCTGTACTGTTCAAATAACGTTAACATAAAAGAAGTAAAATATGTGCAGTAAAGGATGTGTCGTAATCGGCTGTAAAATCTCCTACAAACAGAGATGCTAGATAGGGTACCTGTGGCTAAATGTTCTTTTATTGTGTGGGTTGTGTATAAAGCAGGAAAAAAAAAAAAAAAAACACAGTGTTTGTGTTGCTTTTTTTTTTAAGATCGGAACACCAGTGCATTTTTCATCTGGGATGGGACAATGCACACAGCTTCTGAAAGATAATGCTGCAATGTATCCATTAGTAAAAAGAATAGACAACTTGTATGTTTGCTTGCTGTATTTTTGTGCATACGCAAGTGTATATGAGCATATATGTGTAAATTGCAATACTGACAGCTTGAAGAGGATGAAGAACAATTTAACGTGTGTATAAGCAAGGTCATAGGTGTGCGCAGCCTATTGCATTAGGGTGTGCACCCCAAAGCTCAAACACATATATATATATATATATATATATATATATATATATATATATGCATTGGACAGTGTAAGTAGAGCACTGGATGTGTCAGTAGGGCAAAATTATTATTATTATTATTATTATACAGGATTTATATAGCGCCAACAGTTTTACGCAGCATTTTACAACTTAAGGGTAGACAGTACAAATACAATACACTTTAATACAGTAGGAATCAGAGGGCCCTGCTCGTTACAATCTAAGAGATTGGTGTCAGTAGTTTATTTTTATCTTGTTTTATTTATTTATTTTTTTAGATTTTTTTTTTTCAATGTTATTTTTTATTATTATTATTATTTTTTTTTAAGAGCCCCATTGGGGGGTTTTGGTGAAATATCAGGGTGTCTAAACAGACCCCTGATGTCTCATTTTTGAGACAGAGAAAAGGGACTGAGGACAGAGATTCCCCAGTGGTACACTGCGCAGCACCTACGCTGCAGCCAAAGAGCAGCAGGGCAGTGTGACTCCACCGTAAAACAGCAATTCCAAAGAATTAGTGAAACCATTCAGCAAGCTAATAAACATTTTAATAAATGTGCATGCAATGGTGGTTATTTACGAAAGGCAAATCCACTTTGCACTACAAGTGCAAACGACAAGTGCAAAGTGCACTTGAAATTGCACTGAAAGTGCACTTGGAAGTGCAGTCGCTGTAAATCTGAGAAGTAGATTTAAAATGAGGGGAAGGGGAAGCTCTGCTGATTTTATTATCCAATCATGTGCAAGCTAAAATGCTGTTTTTTATTTTCCTTGCATGTCCCCCTCGGATCTACAGCGCCTGCACTTCCAAGTGCATTTTCAGTGCAATTTCAAGTGCACTTTGCACTTGTAGTGCAAAGTGGATTTGCCTTTAGTAAATAACCCCCAACGTATTTTTTTCCTTAGGGAATAGGAAATTAAAATGGGATTTTTTTTTGCTGTTCGTATCCAATTGATGAGCTTTCCCTTCACTTCCTGTCCCAGAGACACAACAGAAAGTAATAGGAAATCTCTCCAAAGTGAGAGAAAAGTGATCTTTTAGGCAGATGTCACCAGAGCAAAGATTGTACGATTTTTCCTTTATTCCTTTTCAGGTAAAATCTCAAAATTCCCAACAGATTCTGTCCCAATGACAATCGTCATCAGAAAAACAGAGGACACCAACAACATAGTACTGATTGGGGTTTTTAACTCTTTCAGGGTTTGTGGAGGTGCGTCCAAGCATGCACAATTTTTTTTGCGTGTTATTGTGTATCACATTTTAGGGCAATCCATTCATTTCAATGGGCTGCCCTAAGCATGAAAAAAGTGCAAAAAAGGTGTTACTTTTTTTTTTTTAAATCACGCTGCACCAAAGGGCATGGTACTACGGTACCATTCGTATTAGGATACGCAAACACACGCACATTTGTCAGATGCGTGGGGTGCCATCAAGAAAATAATGACACCTGTATGTATCTACAGAAGGACAGTGCTTTTTAGTGCAGTATGGGAAAATGCATGATTTTGCATGCGTTCCCACACTGCACCTGGTGTGAGCAAGCCCTCACACACTGAAAAAAAGCTTTAGATACACTTTAAGCCAAAAAGTTCACTCAATTTACTAAAGCTCTCTGTAATCCACTGTAGTCTGAATCCAAAGAGCATCTCACATGGTCACTGTGAGTGTACATATTAAAACCTGCATTGTTTATCTCTCATTCTACTACCTGTATCAGCAATCTCATTCACCCAAAGCAGAACTCATCCTGACTGGTGGCTGTAAAAAGCATGCCAGTACTTATTTTGTTCTTTGTTTTTTTTGCATTTCTATATGTGAGACACAGCAAGCTGTCAAAGCATTGGAAGTACAAACAAAAAGGACTGTGGTGGTCTGGTGCAATATGACAATGCCTGGAGGAAAAGCTGTAGTGTTGAGCAGTTGGCTGTGCTTTATGAATCACATATATTCTCAACTAGGATTCCATGGAACCTGAGGGTTCCTCCAGATGTTGATAGAGGTTCCTTGAGCTGTGGCGGGTTGACCTTCCATCTGATGGTACTTGCATAGTTCCAAAGCCAGGGCCACTTGTTACAGTCAATTGCATGACACCAATGATCTTTTTAGATGTTCCTAAGAAGGGCTTCCACTGGCCACAAAAGTAAGGGGTATATTTCCCACTGGTGTCAGCAGGGGGTTCCCCAAGACAGAGAAATTATTTAATAGGGTTCCTCTGGGGTAAAAAGTTTAAGAAAGGCTGCCATAAGTCATGCAGTGTCACATGTTACAATGTGCTTTCAAGTATGCTGAAAAATAATTGACTTTACTGTATTCTGACTTTATTCCAACTTGTTGATGTTCTCACTAATTGCATGATTGTTCCAGGTCAGTAATTCAGGTATAGCTCCCAACTGTCCCTGATTTTGAGGGACTGTCCCTCTTTCCTCCTCATGTGTCCCTCATTTTGGTCTGATTTATATAATTGTATATAAAAATACACTACTTATCTATCAAAAAGTGTTTTACCTTTCATCCAATTCCTACATGTTTGCATTTGTAAATTCCAAAAGCCAATATAAAGAAATAGTAGTGGTAAAAAAAGCACCAATCTTTTTTTTTTGTACAATTCTCTTTAAGGGGGGCGTGGCGGGGATGTATCCAATGCCTACATACTTTTGCTAATAGGTCTCCCCGGTTCCATCTCAGAAAGTTGGGAGGCATGTTTCAGGTACAGAAGACTGTGACTAAAATGTCGGCCTCTATACTTCTTTTGGTACAGGTTTCTTTCACAGTAAACTTTTCCCTAGAGAGCCATTGCTGAGCTTCTGCTGAAAATGCTAGTTGCCTGGCTATTATACTGACAATCTGAATTCAACATATTTGGATCACTGATGTGAAACAAATGCACAGTTCAGGAAAAGTGCAAAGAGGAGAAGTGTCAGTGACTCAGAAAGTGTATTTTTCATTAACTTAATTAGCGTGAGTAAATGATTTTTTGTGGCGCCACAGTCACTTTCCGGCCTATTGGATAATTTATGTATGCCTTTACACAACAAAAATTAAGGTATTGGGAGATTCTACAATTAAATTGTAACTTGTATGGTAAGCATCATAGCTGGGTAACATCCGATGAAAGGTGTCAAGTGTGGGTGTAGCACAGTTATGTGTCCTTATTGCAACCGATAACTGCACTGTGGATCATCAGGGAAAATAAGGTCATTGATGGAGCGTTTCTCCCTTGTTTGATTATTAAACAAAGCGTGATGTAATAAACAAATAAAAGCGTTCGCACAAACACCAGTAAAAACAATCGTTAGCATGATGAAATAGTTGCTCTGTAATACCACGGATTTCTTAAAATCGTTTGTAATCATAACCAAGCATCTAAAGACAATAATAAAACAACATAGATGTACAAAATCAAGAAGAAAAATATTCATACAGGACCACTAAATCTAATTTGAATTACACAAAAAAGTAGGTAACATAACTTATGAAAATGTATGTCAAAGTTCTAGGACTGAACAGATGGAAGGTGGATTTTCTGTCCAATTATCCCAAATGTCACCATATATATAGAGTAACAAGTTACATAGGTGCAACATACAGTATATATTCAGGAACTTTTGCATACTTTGGAACCCTGGTGCTCAACCTTGATTTTTAGAGCTCATTCACGGGGGTCAGAAAAATGTGTACTGTGAAAAACAAGCGTATATATTTGCTCTGGGAGTGACAGCACCAGTGCCCAGCTACCCGTACTATCCAATGACAGGCTGTGCCTATCAGCTGATAACCGCACATCCGAGCATTTACTTGCGTACAGGGTAGCTGAGCGGCCCATATTAATCCCTGTATCCCTGGGATTGAGTCCATAAGGGGCCTGTAGGCAGCACAAATGTGAAAGTGTTGATTTATAAAGGGGCTGTAATAAAAGTGGTCTTTAGCAGTCTCATGTATTGTGTCTCCAGTCTATGACTGTCTATTGAAGCATATCCCCCAGTCTCCAACAACTTTCACAGCGTATTCGCAGTCTCTGCTCATCTCCCCCACCAAGTCTGAAGGCTCTGACAGCTTTCTATGGCATAACATTGACTGAATATTAAGTGTGACCCATCCTTGAAAACTTTGATGACATACCAGGTATATCCAAATCAGGGGTGGACTGACAACTCATGGGGCCCCCGGGCAATAGGAGATCATGGGCCCCCTATGTCCCCACCCACACTCAAGCCACACACAACAAAGCCCCACCTACATATTGCACTGCCCACACTACATGCGTTCCTCACAGAATTGCTCTACACTGTGATGAAAATAAATGTTTAATATAGAAAATAAAGAAAAATAAACTTACATTAAAGAAAGTGCAACAATGGTACATTTTCAAAATTAAGGTTTTCATAAATTAACACAATATAACTTTTGCTCAAATGTCTTCTTAGCTGAACAGTTTAATAAAAAATATATAAAAAATAAAAAGCTCTGACCAGCATGTTCCAAAATTATGGTCCTAGAATTGCTCTAATTCTGACGTTCGACAATACCATACATGTATGGTGCCATTATTGTTTACATACATGTGCTCATCCTACATAACGCTTTTTATACAGAGCGTATGCGGGGGGGATGGGTGTGCTTTACATTTCTTTAAATTAATTTTAATTATTTTATATAATTTTCACTGACCACCAATGTAAGGGGCATTCCTCCCATTGACCACCATTGTCAGAAGCATTCTTCCCACTGACCACCAATTTAAGAGACCTTCTTCCCACTGACCACCAATGTAAAGGACATTCTTCCCACTGACCACCAATGTAAGAAAGGTTCCTCCCAACGACCACCAATGTAAGGAGCATTCTTCCCACTGATCACCAAACTAAGGGGCATCCTTCCTATCAATCACCAATGTAAGAGGCATTCCTGCCATCAACCACTAACATATGGGGCATTCTTCCCAATGACCACCAATGTAAGGGACATTCTTCCCACTGACCACCAGTGTAAGGGATGTTCTTCCCACTGACCACCAATGTAAGGGATGTTCTTCCCACTGACCACCAATGTAAGGAACATTCTTCCTGCCGAAGTGTACAGATGTCAGTGTTATATATAGGAAATACCACTCATTATGTGCTATTCCCTATAAATAACACTGATATCTGTATACTGAGTGCACTCAGTGTACAGATTTCAGTATGCACTCAGTTTACAGCTATCCGTGTACTAGGGAATAGCACCCGGTAGATGGGCACTGGGAAAGAAGGAACACTCATTCAGCCTGGCTGTTGATGATAGACACACAGTAAATGGCTGTGATTCAATCGGTGTTTCAGACAACCATATCTCTGGACCCAGGGCCGGATTTGCCATAAGGCCACCGAGGCCAGGCCTCGGGGCGGCAGCGGTGCCGCGTTTCAGGCTGCCCGTTAAAGTTGATTAAGGGCACCGGTGCCCTTAGAAAAGATGGCCGCGAGCCGCCCACTACGGCGCATGCGCAGTAGCGTGATTGCGCCGTCCGGCGCCATTTTTGAAAAGATTAAGAAGTAATGTCAGCGGTGCGGCGGCGGGGGGAGAGAGATGACATCTCTCATTGCCAGCACCGCTGTTCCACCCTCCTTCATCTGGTGGCAGACAGGCAGCGTGGCAAGTGACATCCCCATCTGGTGGCAGCGTGGCAAGTGACATACCCATCTGGTGGCAGCGTGGCAAGTGACATCCCCATCTGGTGGCAGCGTGGCAAGTGACATCCCCATCTGGTGGCAGCGTGGCAAGTGACATCCCCATCTGGTGGCAGCGTGGCAAGTGACATCCCCATCTGGTGGCAGCGTGGCAAGTGACATCCCCATCTGGTGGCAGTGTGGCAAGTGACATCTCCATCTGGTGGCAGCGTGGCAAGTGACATCCCCATCTGGTGGCAGCGTGGCAAGTGACATCCCCATCTGGTGGCAGTGTGGCAAGTGACATCCCCATCTGGTGGCAGCGTGGCAAGTGACATCCCCATCTGGTGGCAGCGTGGCAAGTGACATCCCCATCTGGTGGCAGCATGGCAAGTGACATCCCCATCTGGTGGCAGCCAGGCAGCGTGGCAAGTGACATCTCCATCTGGTGGCAGCGTGGCAAGTGACATCTCCATCTGGTGGCAGCCAGGCAGTGTGGCAAGTGACATCTCCATCTGGTGGCAGCGTGGCAAGTGACATCCCCATCTGGTGGCAGGCAGAGTGGCAAGTGACATCTCCATCTGGTGGCAGCGTGGCAAGTGACATCCCCATCTGGTGGCAGCGTGGCAAGTGACATCCCCATCTGGTGGCAGCCAGGCAGTGTGGCAAGTGACATCACCATGTGGTGGCATCATGGCAAGTGACATCTCCATCTGGTGGCAGGCATAGTGTCAAGTGACAAGCGATGGTGGCAAGTGACACGCTCAGGGCTCCCAATGATTCTGCATTATGGTGATTTGAACTATTTAATTTTACATTACAATGTAATGATATAAATAATGTGTTTCAATCATCCTGACACCATACCAACCATGGTGCCGGGGATGATTGAGGCACTAACACCAGCCATTGCCCTGAAAAATTGCCCGCGAAAAATCATTACCCCTCGCGCGCTTACCCTGAAGTATTTTTAGTCTGTACAATTAAAGCCAGTTGTTTTCAGTGTTCTCGTGTATGGAGATATGTTTTTAATTGATCTATAGTAGCATCATCAATAAAGGACGAGAATGGTGGTGTGTGTGTGTGTGTGTGTGTGTGTGTGTGTGTGTGTGTGTGGGGGGGGGGGCAGCATTGAAGAACCCGGCCTTGGGGCGGCAAAGGGAGTAAATCCGGGCCTGTCTGGACCCGATCTGCTGCGTGTTGGGTATCTTGGAGAAGGCGATTCCGGAGGAGATGGTTAGGATTGCCTTCTCTCAGGCCTTGTTCCAGGCCAGAAAAGTTATCCTTATGGGATGGAAATCATCTAATCCACCTGCAGTTACCTCTTGGATAACGCATATGGGAAATACCCTCATTATGGAGCGGTATATCTATCAGCATAGGGGGAACCTGGGCTAGTTGGAAAAGTTTTGAGCCCCTTGGCTTGATACACCAGGAATAAGTCCCAGGGAACTTGTCATGTCAAGAATTCTTCAATGTCCCACACGATGAGGTACAAATTGTACAAATGCATGTTGGACATATATGTACACTTCTTTTAAATAAAACTATTATCTGATTTTAAAAAAATAAAACTGCTGTCATTACACACTGACCTGTTGCTGCACACAAGGCAGGTCAGGTGGCTATTTCTGAGAGGATTTCGCTCTGTCTGCACTCTGTCTGCACTCTCAAGCCTCCAGCTATCTCACAATCTCTCTCTGCATGTTAAGCTGTGGGCACCTCCAGGGGCAGACTGAGCCTCTCATGCCCCCCCCCCCCTGACTCCGGCCCTCAGGCAGTGCCCGAGTGCCCGAATGGTCAGTCTGCCCTGATCCAAATACTCCTAACACTCATGAAACAACCATTTCCTTCAGAATGATGTGCTTACCTACTGCAGGAATCCAGCTCTTTCCCGATTCACCTGTACAGAGCAGTACAATGTAATAAAACTGGCTCATTACAGATCTTATCAGCCATTGTGAATTTACACAGAGACTCCTGCAGGAAACTGCTAAAAGTGTTTATGAAAAATACCTATATATAGCCTCTCTGAATGTCTAAACGTAATATAAAGAACATGCAGAAAGCCATTGGTGGCGCTAATCTAAACAAAGTGTGTGCAATATAATGAATGTACAAAGTGCATAATTCCTAAGTGTTACAAATTACATGTGTTTGCACAATTATAACACCCAGTGACTTCAAAGGTGATTGAGTCAAAAAAGTCCAAAAAAATATAAAATGCAAAATGTGTCCATAAAAATTAGAAGGAAAATACAAAAGTGTCCTCTTGATGTCTTTCCACCACACCGCCAGGGTTCAGTGCTCCCACTCCCTTAAGAAACGCACTCACCAACTCCACATGCCGCACTTTCGTGCAAGGCTCATAAGCTTTTATACCACACAGATAGGGTATGAACATCAGCTCGATCTCCAACAGTGTGTGCAGGGACCGCTTCCGCATGAAAAACAATAAGTGCTCCAATAGTGTAAACCAGTAAAAAACTCCTATATTAAACACTACCACTCTCCAAGTGTTCACTCACATTTGACAAACTTTAAAAACGGCAAAAGATCAGTGCAACTTCAAATCACAGCATCGCAGCAGTTGGATCACACAGTAACGTAGTGCGGTCACGGCGGACCTGAGGTGTGCAGGCGTGTGCAGGCGTCAGCCTAGAAATCTCATAAAGTGGCAGCTTTATTTATATATTCATTTATTCGCTTTATTTGTTTTGTTCGTCTTGGTAATATTTCTTTGGTGCAGTGGTGGTATCTGTAGTAAGGGGCGGCAATTATTTTATACTATAATAAAGTATAGCTAAAAGTGTTTATGATATTACTTTAAATACCATTTCAGTATCCTTACTATTACCACCAATCCCCAAATTAACCTATGCCACAAAAACATTAAACACAACGATTGCCTACCCAGCATGTTTTTTTAGGACATCCATCATCTATTAGTCTTTTCAGGTTAAATTTACCAATGATACTCATGATTAGACAAAGATAAATACCACCTAAAGCAGTCCTGAAAAATTTCCACTCACCTGCTCGCACTAGGTGAGTGGAAATAAGCTGAGGGCGAGTGTGGAGCAGGGGTGGACTGGGCCAGGGAAGCAGGGAGGCAGTTTCCCGCTGGGCAGGTCTGATGCCCTGTAGAAAAGGCTGCACTGCTTCTGGCAGAAGTGTACAGCCAGGAAACTGTTGGTAAATGGTAAAGTCTGCTTTGTGATCTTTACCTACAGGTAAGTCTATAAGAGGGCTTACCTGTAGGTAAAATGAATATCTTCTAAATGTACACCAGATATTCACCCTGAATGCAGCCATTGACGTCACTGACGCATGTGCTGTGAAGGTCCGTATACTGTGCTGGACCATCAGAGCTCCGCACCTTAACCAAAGGCTCCCGAGCGCATGTGTGCCGCTGGAGGGCTTCGTTTTCTGGACTTTGAACTCTACAGTCGTTCAAAGTCTGGAATTTATAAAGCCTGTCTGAGCTGTCAGAAAAAGGAGCGGCGAGCTGAAGTTACTCTGCAGAGCTTAGTGAGGAGAGCTCTGAGAGCTGATTGAAGGGAAGGGACACACCCCTCTTCACACAACACACAGAAACAGAGCTGAGGCTGTCAATCAGCTGGAGCTCCCTCCCCTGTCACCTTTTTTCTCTTGGTGTCAGGAAAACTTGTCAGAAGAGACTCATGCTTATAACAGAGGAGTGAAAAGAGGAGATTAAGGTCTGGTGTGACCCCTCTGACACCTCCATCCCTATTAATGCACAAAAAACATGAGAAGTAGCCCTGGGACTTTAGATGAGGTGAGAGAGGTTTCGCTAATGTTCACAGTGAACAGTGAGACAAAATCAATATATTAATTTCAAAATGTTATGTAACGGAGCGGCAACAACAATGATTGTGAGTTACCCGGCATAATAGCCAATGTACACAACACAAATGAAATATATAAAGATTTTTAACAAATGTTATACATCAATGAGCAACAATAAAACGTGAAAGTTGCTGGGTCAGTAAATACATATACACAATAGGAAAATAAAAATGTACATACATATGGACAGGAAAGTATGTAAACATAATGCAGACATCAATAATACCCAGCATGTACCGGCATAAAACAAGCATCAATAAAGCCCTACGCGTTTCGTGAGACCCTGCTCGCTTCTTCAGGGGCGGATGCATGAATGTTGTATCTGAAATGTAAGTAATAAGATCAATAGATGTATGTTGTTGATAAATGGGGGCAGGCAGAATAATTGGCAAGAGAGGTTTGAATTTATTATAAATGGTAAAAACCACCAACCCGCGCAGGTGGAGACTTTTGAATTTTAAATAAAAATAAAAATAAAAAGTAAAAAATAAATTTTAAATTTTAAAATTATATATAGGAGCTGCACGTTATAAGGGTAAGTAAAAAGAAAATATTTAACGAGTTCATTACAAACTGCACTCCCTTTAGAGTGCAAGTGCAAATAAGAAAATAACAATCACAGAAATGCAAATAGAAAAACAAAAACAAAATGCAAAAAAAAAAAAAAATAGTGATCACAAAAATGTAAGAAATACTGTGTTATTGGTGATAACCATAGGTGACTTTCGGCTAGAGTCCAATCAAAAAAATAAATGGAAGGCTCCCATTGTGTAATGTGCCAAAAAGTACAACGCTACGCAGCTTCGTAGCTGCTTTCATTGTTTGATTGTCCGCACAGACCCATATGTGGCTCATGCAGTTTTTTTAGCCTGTTTTTAATACATTTTTTGGCACATTTCACGATGGGAGCCTTCCATTTATTTTCTTCCCATTCATGGCATTAATGGTCTTTAATGACCAATCTCCATTCGAGGGTTCAGCCAAATCCATCCAGTGTCCATGCAGTCACAGTATTCCTGATTTTCCTTGTCAAAAGAAGTTTATTGAGTATACAATGTTATAAAGATACATAAAGATACATAAAGTAAGTTTACAAGGATCTATAAAGTAAGCTCATTGTTTTACAGTAGGGTTTATATAGGTAAATATCATGAGATTTCAAATATTAAACATTGGGTTCACGTAAACCTAAATTAAAGATATATATCATTTCCTTAGTTACTTTTGTAGGTATTTAAATGATTTATACCTACTATACATATTGTTTACAAGTAGAGTGTATATAGGTCAAATAAATTCTGATAATGAGCTTTAATCGTAAGGTGGAGAAAAGGAAAGAGAAAGAAGAAAAAGGGTTGAAAGGTAGAGGTATGGTCCACAAGGTTGTCCCGCTCGTCAGTTTATTATTCTTTTTAGTTCTCTTTGAAGCCTTAGAATGGGTGTCTCTGTAAGTCATTTAATCTGTTACCATGGCAACAGGACAGAGTCATTGAAATTTGACTGGAACTGTTGTTTTATCCAAGGATGCCAAAGTTTTTCAAATTTTGGAATTTGATTTTGATCGATGGCTACCATCTTAGCATGGGACATTGTATTATTCATTCTGTGAATTGTTTCTGCTAGTACCAATGTAGGAGATTTCCATGCCTTGGCCACTGTTTGTTTTGCAGCCGTTATTAGTTGGATCATAAGTTTGAATTGAGAGAGTGTTAACCATTCCGGTTTTAGATTAAGTAAAGTTAAATATGGATCTGGTTGTATTATTTTTTTAAATATTTTAGATGCAATCACAAAGACTTCCTTCCAGAAGGTTTGGATTACTGGGCACGTCCACCATATGTGTAAATATGTGCCTATTTCTGGGCATCCTCGAAAACAAAGAGCTGAGGTATTAGGTGAATATTTTGCCACTCTAGCGGGTACAAGGTACCAGCGAGTTAGGACTTTATAATTTGTCTCCAGTGCCAAGATGTTGGGTGAAGATGACTTAGATGTGAGCCATATATTAGACCAGTCCGTGTCTTCTAAAGTTCGTCCCAGGTCCTCCTCCCACCTCTGAACGTAAGAGGGTCTATTAAGATTTGCTACTCCATATAATTGATTATAAAGTGATGAAATTGTACCTTTAGCAAATGGATCTTTTATACAGATTGATTCAAAAATGGATAATTGGGATAATGGTGTATCCCCCTTTAGGAATGGTGTATAGAAATTTTTGATTTGGAGATATCTAAATATCTCAGAGTTTGGTAGATCATATTTTTCTCTAAGCGATGGGAATGAAAGGAATGATTTAGATGCTATGAAGTCATTTAGTGTCTGAATGCCTGATATTGTCCAAGCTTTAAAAGAATTTGGGTAGATCCATGCCGGATAAAAGGCCGGATTTCTGATAAAAGAAAGGAGAGGATTGTGTGGAGATTGTAACTGATATTTGGTTTTTAGTTTATCCCAGAGAGATAAGAAGTGTTTAGTTATGGGATTATGAATTTTTAAGCGGTCTTTAGGATCAAGCCATAATAAATTTGATATTAATAGAGGGTCATTTTCTGAAGCCTCTATAAATACCCATAATGGGATTTCCTGTTTTGCATGGTATTTGGACAGACTGGCCAAATGTGCTGCTCTGTAGTAGTTAGTAAAATTAGGGTATCCCAGGCCTCCTTTATTTTTGGGAAGATGTAGTGTGTGTATAGGTATACGTGGTTTAGAAGATCCCCATATAAACGAAGTTGCTCTTTTTTGTACTATTCTCAAAAAATAGGAAGGAATTGGAATAGGGAGGACTCTGAATAGATAAAGCAATTTGGGTAGAATAGTCATTTTGATTGCATTAATCTTCCCTATCCAGGATAAAGGAAGTTGCGACCATTGTTTTATTAGATTTGTGATCTGTCTTAATACAGGAGGATAATTGGTTGAGAATAAGTCAGAATGAGATGCTGTTAAATGAATTCCAAGATATGGGATTGATTTTTCTGCCCATGTGAATGGGAGTGCAGCCCTAGCCGGGATCAATTCCATGTTTGTGAGTGAAATATTAAGCACTAGGCATTTCTTAGGATTAATCATAAGGCCGGACAGGGCTGCAAATCCATCAAGAGCTGGTATTAAGTTAGGACCAGAGACCTGTGGTGATGATAGAAAAAGTAATATATCGTCTGCAAATATACATAATTTGTGTGTAATACCTCCTATTTCAATGCCAGTTATAGTTTGGTTTGTTCTGATGTATTGGGCCATGGGTTCGAGTATAAGGGCAAATAATAAGGGAGATAATGGGCAACCCTGTCGGGTACCTCTTTCGATATTAAAGGCTTCAGATTTGTATCCAGCATATTTTATATAGGCTTTGGGTTTATTATATAATGCTTTGATCCATGTTAAAAAGTGGGGTCCAAAACCCCATTTTTGTAATGAATATTGCATATATTGCCAGGATACTGTGTCAAATGCCCTCTTAATATCGAGAGATAGAAAACATAAAGGGATTTTCCGTTTTTTAGCAATATGTGCCAATAACACTGCCCTGCGTATATTATCGCCTGCCTGTCTATTTGGCATGAAGCCTACTTGATCTCTATGTATTAATTTTCCTATAATGCTATTGAGGCGTTTTGCTATTATTTTTGCTAATAATTTAATATCGAGGTTTAACAGAGAGATAGGCCGATAATTCACACAGGAAGTATCATCAGAAAGGGGTTTTGGGATCATACAAACAATTGCCATTAGTGTTTCTTGCCGAAAAGAATGTCCATCTAGAAGTTTGTTAAAAGTTTCAGTGAGAATGGGAGAGAGTATTTCTGAGAATGTTTTATAGTATAAAGCCGAGTAGCCATCTGGGCCTGGTCTTTTGTTAAGTTTTAGGTCTTTTATGGCGTTAGCAACTTCATCTATAGTTATAGGCTCATCCAAACTGCTTTTTTGATTCTGAGATAACTCAGGTAAGGTTATTTTTGAGAAGAAGGATTCAGCTTCTGTAGGATTAAATTCATTGTTTGTCTTGTATAAAGTTGCGAGATGTGAGTGAAATTTATGGACTATTTTAACTGGATTACAAGTGTAAACATTTTTTGATAATTTCAAACGTATTGGTTTGAAAGATTTGTTAGTTGAATTTAATGCCCGAGCCAAATATGTACCTGGTTTGTTTGTATTCATGTAGAAATTGTGTTTGGAGCGTTTGAGGGATTTATCAACTGACTCAGTGAGAAATAGATCGTATTCCAATCTAGATTTTTCCAGATGAGATTTTGTACTCTGAGATGGATTATCTTGAAATGATATGTAGGCTGCATTAAAATTGAGCTCTAGTTTTTTTGCTAGATTTTTGCGTTCCCGTTTAAATAGTGCCATTTGTCTTTGTATTGTACCACGCAAGACAGGCTTATGAGCTTCCCACAGTGTTATTGGGGAAATGTCTGTTGTATTATTAATTGATATGTATTCCTTTAAAGCTTGTTCAATGGCCATCTGATGTAGTGGGTGTTTGAGCATTATGTCCGGTAAGTACGACGTTGGGTCATGCGCTTTTGGTATGGCTGAGGCTATAGTAGTGTATACTGCATTATGGTCAGACCACGGAATCGGAATTATATCTGATGCAATAATTTCTGGTATCATTCCTATTGTTAGAAAAATATGATCTATTCTGGTGAAGGTTTGATGAGGGTGTGAGAAATAAGTGAATTTCTTTTTCATTGGGTTACTTTCTCTCCATGAATCTACCAGATTGTATTTGGAAAGAAGTTGAGAAAAAGGTAATCTAGAGGTTATTTTGGATGGTGTAAAAGGTGATTTATCTAGAAATGGGAGGAGGACCTGGTTCGAATCCCCACACATTATCACTGTTCCTATTTTGTGTGTATTAATCACTTGTAATATATGTGAGAGGAATGGTGTAGGTTGTTTGTTAGGAGCGTAGTAGGAAATCACCGTGATTGCTGTATCCATTATATAACCCATGAGTATCAGGTATCTACCTTCTGGGTCTTTAATTTCTGATGATAAGGTGAATGGTGTGGATCGGTGAAATGCAATTAGAGTTCCCCTTTGCTTGGTACAGGCAGAAGCCGTGTAAATTTGTTGATAAAAAGGAGAAATATATTTTGGAGTAGAATCTTTGGTGAAGTGTGTTTCTTGGAGGCATACTATGTGAGCCTTCTTGTTATGGAAAGTACGGAAGGCTTTGGTCCTTTTTTGAGGGACATTTATTCCCTGAACATTCAGGGAAAGTATATTCAGTGGTGCCATGGCAATAGATCAAATAGTTTTGACTTACTTTTTGTTATGCAGAGCTGACTGCGCAGATCAACCTGTGTGGACTGAAGAGATGAATAGATAGAAAAGAAACCAGTGAATTCTGGAGTAAAGAGTAAACAAAAAACATATGAGATTAGATGATACATTGTATAAATTATTTTTTGCAAGTAATCACAATTTACCCGTGAAAGAGAATAAATATCTCTCTCAGGGGAATAAGTGCCTTCGTCACACTCCCACATAATATGGTTGGGAGAATGAGGAGGGCTAATGGGGGTACACGGATCTTCCGCTTACAGGAGAGAAGTGCTATGTCAAAAGACATCAAAATGATGTTTCATTAATTGGAGTGCAGAATATAGTTTTTGTTGAAATTATTTATTCCAGGGTGGTTGTATATGGTTAGTCTTACCCTAGGCTAAATAATTCAGTTAGAAAGGTACTGTTAATAACTTTGGTATTGATGAAGATAGTTTGAATTATTTTGGGATTTTAACCCTTTTAGAGTAAACAATTACATATTTTATTCATATGTAACTGTTTAGATATGTTAATTCATAAAATTGAGGTTGTATTGCTTCAGATTAGAATAAACAAAAACATAATTCTAGGAACTAGTTAGGTAATAATATATTTGTTTTAAGAAAAGAAAGAAAAAGCTTCCATTACTTCTGGATTATTGAACATATTTGTCCTAAAAAGTAATAAATCTATTGTTATTACCTGATAATATATAACTGAACAAGAATTTCCTTATTTCACTTATATATTCTAAGGCTATATGAATCAGAAGTAATAAGAAATATAACTGGAATGTAACATGATCCCACACAGTGTGTGACTATCAGAATGCAGTTACATTCAGTTATAAATATAGGTTTTTTATAGAGAACCATCTCTTAGTATAATATATGAAGAGATATCAGGAATTAGGATGTCAGTCCATTGAATCTTCTTGGTCCATGGATGATGTGGCATAACGGCCTCTTTTGTGAGAATGATGATTCCCATTTTGTTCTGAAATTTTCTGGGTGCTGCCTGAAGGTGAAGATGACGCTATTCTTCTGCGTGTGGGAGTGTTGCTGCTTGTGGGTTCTGTCAGATTTAATTTTAAAAGGGTTTGTTGTAGTTCATCTGCTGATCTGCTTCTGTAAATTGTACCTTGGTAGTTAAATCTGACTGAAAAGGGGAAGCCCCATTGATACATAATGTTGTGGCGTTGCAGTTCCATTAGTTGGGGTTTCATGGATCGTCTTTTAGTAATAGTAAGTTGGGATAGGTCAGCAAAAATTTGATAATTGTGTCCTTGAAAATTAAGTTCCTTTTTTTCTCTTGCAGCAATTAGTATTTGTTCTTTCGTTCTGTAATAATGAAATTTTGTGATTATATCACGTGGGGGTCCATCTTTCTTTTTGGCTGTGAGGGCTCTGTGTACTCTGTCCAGTTCTAAACGTTCAATAGGGATATCTGGCTTTAGTTCTTGTAATAGAGCAGTAATAGTAGATTGCAGGTCTGTCACAGTTTCAGGTATTCCCCTTATGCGCAAGTTTGAACGTCTGGCTCTATTTTCGTAATCTTCGAGCTTAGTTTGAAGTATTAAATTCTCTTTTTTTAATTGTTCCAATTCTGTTATATTTTCTTGGGTTGTAATTTCAATTTCATCCATTTTTATTTCTAAGGCTGCGGTGCGGTTTCCCAGCTCTCTTATTTCTTTGGTTAGGCTTTTTGTTATTTGGTCTGAGGTTTGTTTTAAAGCCTTATGAAGCATCTTTTCAAATTGTAATAATATTACTGGGGATACTGAGGAGGCTTGTGGAGAAGTTTGTGAGAGGATTTGTTCTGTATCTGACTCAAATGGAGAGTCTTGCTGTGACATTTTCTGCCTGTGAGAGCGCCCTGATGCTGTATCTTGTGAGGTGACTGGAGCTGCTTCAGCTGCAGTGAGTGCCTGTGAGCTCTTTGTGAGGTGATTTTTATTTCTGCCACGGTTTCCTCCCAGTACCATATTTCCTGCCCAAACTTTCACAGTTTGTTCCCTGGGGCAAAAAGGTTCAAATGGATACCTTTTGAGCCTGCAGGCTCCGCTTTGTCCTTCTCTTCTCTCCTCAGCGGTGTGGAGCTCTAACAATGCATGTCTGCTCTGCTAGGCTCCGCCTCCTGCCCTCCAGTATTCCTGATTTTCAGCACCTGGACCAAGCCGTGATCGTGAGAATCCTTCTAGCATGTCTATGAAGCGCTTCTGACTCCTGTAATGGGAGTCACCACAATCTGGTGAGTAGACTGTGTGGCCGGTGATGATGGTGGATTACTGCTCCCTTGATGCTTGCTGAATACTAGGAGGATTCATCCAGAAGTTTTTGAGAATCTATCTCAATTTTTGAACACTATCTGTTTTTGATTTTTGTTTTTTACTGTTTGATATTTCAACACTTTGATGCTTTTTGATTGGACTCTAGCCGAAAGTCACTTATGGTTTTCACCAATGACACAGTATTTCTTACATTTTTGTGATCACTATTTTTTTATTTGCATTTTTTTTTTATTTGCATTTCTGTGATTGTTATTTACTTATTTGCACTTGCACTCTAAAGGGAGCGTGGTTTGTAATTAACTTGTTAATTATTTTCTTTTTAAGAGAGGTCTGAAGCAGAGACCTCATACTTACCGAAGGGCTGAGATAAATCACCAAACGCTGGATATCAAGATAGCGGCTGTGTAGTGCATGCAGCTCGGGAGCTGAGGAGGCGGAACAAACAAAGGCCACAACAGGGGATAGGGGTATTTCTCACCGCGGTCTCCACTTAGCCCATTAAAATAATGTCTAGAAAATATCTGCAAGGATGCACATATATCAGAGGGCATCATAATTGCAAAATGAGCTTAATGTATAAGGTTCTAATAAGTAAAATTTAATTTATTTTATATTATTTTTATATTAGAGTATGTTGGTATGAAGGACTATCTGAGATATGGAATATGGTAAATACATAAATGCAGACCAACATGGTTATAAAGCTGGTATGGGCAGGGAGACTACGGGGCAATATAGAAATTATATAAGTATTACATATGTATAAGGACAATGTAACAAACCCAATAGGTATCAAGAAAGTAAAAAAGTTGTACCTCAATAGAATGAAAAATATCCAATGGTTGTCAGTTTGTTCTTAGAGACGTGACCGTTCCATCCAACCGTCAAGTTGTGAATCAGAAACCCAGCCGTGCTGAACGTCCAGATATACCCACAAGGGCCCGAAGGCTACACCCCCAGCGTCATGTACGGGCGGTGACGCATGGGCATCCATGAGACATCCCCTGTCAGAGGGGGTGCAACCACCCAACCGTCCAGGCTGACCCACATAGCCCACACCTCAGTGACGTCAGGGACACGTCCGTGTGTGGGCGCGGAAAACATGGCGCCGATGTGCAGGTGGCCACATCCGTCAACAGACAAGGGAGGACAGCAAGAGATCAGGAAAAGAACTCCCTTATGCACATCGCAGCCCCTGAGCTGGATGGAAAAAACCGCCATAAAAGACAAACAGCGAAAGAGGAACAGCTCAGCCCAGAAAGGCCTCCTGGTAGCAGTATGCAAATATAACTGGCCAAAGGGTGATAACAGAGGAATAAAGCAGCAGACAGAAATGACACTCAGGGGGTTATTTAGGAAAGGCAAATCCACTTTGCACTACAAGTGCACTGAAAGTGCACTTACAAGTGCCGTCACTGAAAGTGCACTTACAAGTGCAGTCACTGTAGATCTGAGGGGAAGATCTGAAATGAGGGGAAGCTCTGCTGATTTTATCATCCAATCATGTGCAAGCTAAAATTCTGTTTTGTATTTTCCTTGCATGTCCCTCTCAGATCTACAGCGACTGCACTTGAAAGTGCACTTGTAGGGCAAAGTGGATTTGCCTTTCGTAAATAACCCCCTTATTCCTCTAAATTGGGACATGTACACATTATAGAAGGATATGCTTTGTTTATATTTCATGTCTGAGGTTTCCAACAACTTTAGGTCAGGTTAGCAAAAAGATGAACTTTCATTGGTGGCTCAGGTGATGGCATGTTTCACTTTTCCTTATTCATATTGGCTTTAAAGGTTTGGTCTACAGCTTGGACCTCTGCAACTAATGACCAAAGTGTATCTAAAGCAATAGTTAGAACCTCAACCCCTGTCAGGTTTTTCTTTTGCTGGCTATGTCCATTTGTGGAGATTTCCTGTTTTGTTTTTTTTAAAGATATTTTTATTGAACTTTTGTGTCAACATACACAGATATATAAAAAAGAAAAACTTTGGTCATTCATAGCATTACATTATTGCATAAGTCCACAGAAGTGCTCTATAAACAATTCTTACATATATCAAGTCTCTCGTATTCATTCAGTACAAATTGCCCAGAATATACAGTATGTATTGCTCGTCCGCTTAAAGTGGGAGTCCGGCGACCAATCTTTTTTTTTTTTTTTTTAGGTCATTGAGACACTTTGCTAATCCCAAAATAATACTCACAGTTTGGGTGTAATATTTCCGCCTCTGTCTGTTTTCGTACTGAAGAATAACTTTAAAAATGTGATACTGGCTGTTTCCATCTTGCTTGTGGGCATGTGAAGCCCACAAGCATTGATTTCCTGGATGCGTTGAATGCTGTTCATTCACAGCTTGTTCACACGCATGATCATTGTTCCCGCACTGAATCTTGGGAAGCCTGACACTAAGCTCCCAGGAGACAGTGCGGCGTCGGGGAAAGGCAATAAACATGCCTACTCCCATGGGAGGAGAGACAGGAAGTGCCACAATAAAGTACAATATAAAGGTAATTACAGCGATAAAAAAAAAATTTGTGCGGCATTTGAACATCTATGCAATTAACTGAAGGGGGTAAGATTAAGTTAAAAATTTGAGTGGAACCCCGCTTTAACTACCATGGGAAAGTATACATGGTTCAGGTGTATTTCATCTATTAGGAACATTACCTATTCAATCATTTGTCTTGTGGAAGGGTTAATGGGCTGGCCAGACATCTATTCCAGATCTTGTTAAAGGTTTTGTTTTTTTTTCCAGATCTCAAATGTGAGTTTATATAGAGATATCGAGTCGTTGATCAGTTTTAGCCATAGAGATTTTAGGGGTGTCTGTGATCCTTTCCAGGACAATAGTATATTTTTCCTTGCATCAAAATGGAGGATACAGAGAAGTCTTTTTGCATGGGCTGAAATGTGCAGATCCCCCAAAATTCCCAGCAGGCAATTCTTGGGGTGTAGAATGTTTGGGAGACCTATTGCCAGTGAAATGAAGGTGCCTGTTTCCGCCCAAAATTCCTGGACCATTGGACAGGCCCAGAAACAATGTATAAAATGTGCTGTCAGGCCACATCCTCTAAAGCATTCTGCTGTGGGTGCCAATCCTAATTTAAATAACCTGGCAGGGGTTAAGTGTGATTGATGAAAAATTTTTATATTAATGAGCCGATCTTTGGATGCTATTACTGACGTCTTATATGTTTCACTGAATTCTGTCCAGTCCTCCTCTGTCAGTATGAAGTCTATAAGGTCCCATTTTGTCTGAGCTTTTTGAAATCTAGGGTTGTTATCAGTCATGAGGGTAGCGTAGTATGTGGAAATAAGTTTAGTGGGGTCAGGGTGTCATAATACTTTCTCTAGCTGAGGTGTTGTCTAAGGAGCCGAATTGGGTACGTATGGCATGTTGGAGTTGGTAGTAGAAGAACATATATGAACGTGGTAGATCAAAGTCAGCCCACATTTGTTGGAAAGACTTAAATCCCTGTGCATCATATAGGTGGCACAGGTACTTAACCCCTTTAGAGTACCACCGTTTCGGGTCAGGTAGAGAGTATAGTTCCTTATAGTTAGGGTTAAACCACTGGGGGTTATTAGGAGATGTTGACCATGGTTCTTTTGTGATTTTGGATAGTCATTTTAAACAGAGATATTAAGGTGCTTAGCATAGTTGTGCCTGGGCGGGGTGGAGCCCCGCCCCTGTATATAAGATTATGGAGTGTTTCCAGAGAGGACGCAATGGCCCCTTCAGTAGATGTGCAGGCATTTCCCGCAGCAGGGTGGAGCCAATCATGGATATGGACCAGTTGGGAAGCCAAGTGATATAAGTAAAAGTTGGGGAGTGCCAGCCCCGCCAAATGCGTCGGTAGCCGTAGTGTCTCCAACGCCACTCTGGGGGATTTACCACTCCATAAAAACGTTGTGCAGATCGTATCAATCTGTTTAAATATAGACTTAGGGATCTTGCATGGAGCATTGGCTAGTACATACAAGAATTTTGGTAAATAGATCATTTTTAGGACGTTAGCCCTTCCCATTAAACCTAAGGGAAGGTCCACCCATTGTTTCGTCTGTGTCAGTAATTGGTCCAGTAAAATTGTTTTTTAAATAGGAGGACAGAGGTAATTGCACTATGACCCCCAGATATCTGAAAGAGGACACCACTTGTAGTCTGGAGTCCAGGTGTATCTGCACAGTGGCATCTGGGTCTAGGGGAAAGAGATTAAATTTGTCCCAGTTGACCCAGGAATCCAGAGTAATCGCCAAATTTATCTATTTCTAGTAGCAGTGTCTTCAGGGATTCCTGGGTGTCAGCTAAGTATAACAAAGTGTCGTCTGCATATAGTGAGATCCAATCTTCTATTGTGGCGATAGGGAGGCTCTTAATTTGCTGGGAGCAACGAATACGTATTGCCAGTGGCTCCATAGCCAGGGCAAATAGGAGGGGTGTACGGGGACCCCTGTCTAGTGCCTCGGGTAATTGAAAATATGTCTGTAGTATAAGAGTTGACTCGTATACAAGCCTGTGGGGAGGTGTAGAGGAGTTTTATCCAGGCAATGATACGAGGGCTGAAGCCATACCGTTGAAAAAGATAGTGCCATTCTACACTGTCAAAGGCCTTACATGTGTCTAAGGACACAAAAGCTTGGGTATGTGTATAATCATGTGGGTATGGAAGATTTTGGAACAGTCTATGAATGTTCATTCTCGTAGATCTACCAGGTATAAAGCTCCCTTGATTGCACCTGACCAGTTTTGCAACCACAGTGTTCAGACGGTTGGCCAATGTTTTGGCAAGGATTTTAACATCCACGCTTATAAGAGAAATTGGGCGATATGAATCTCATTTAAGTGGATCTTTGCGTGGTTTTAGTAATCGAATAATTAGGGCTTCCCTCATTGTGGGGGGAAGAGTCCCAGCTGCTAATGCTTCGTTATATGTTTTCAGAAGAGAGGGGCAGAGTAAGTGATGAAATTGGTAGTACCAATCAGCAGGGAAGCCGTCTAGCCCTGGTGTCTTGTGTGCCGGTAGCTGTGAAATGGCACTATGCAAGTTAAGGCAGCACAAATACACATGAAAATCCAAAGTACAAAGGAAAAAAGTATTCAAAAACAAAATTAAGGATATCCAAAAAAAGAAAAAAAAGTGGAAGTCCCTGAAAAACCTTGTACCCCCCTCCCCGCTCGGCCTTTCCAAACATAGCGAGCCTTGGATCCCTGAATGGAGAAAAAAACCTTTCACTTAAGAGAAGTGAGAACTGTTCCGTGGCCTCACCACCAACTGATGTGGGGGTTTTGTTGTGTCTGGCTTGGCTCCCAAACAGCACAACTGGAAATAGGGGAAAGATGTCCTACCCTGTTTCCCTGAAAATAAGACCTAGCGTGATTGTTAGTGATGGCTGCAATATAAGCCCTACCCCCCAAATAAGTCCTACCCTGTTTCCCTGAAAAGAAGCCCTACCCTGAAAATAAGACCTACAAGGACTTTAACTAGGGCTTATTTGGGGGGTAGGGCTTATATTGCAGCCATCGCCGACAATCACGCTAGGTCTTATTTTCGGGGAAACAGGGTAGCATCAAATCGGTCCGGCTTCAGGGTAATCCGTGCTTGTAAATGGGAGGATGCAGAAGGGATGGCATTCCATGTCCATAATATAGAGGGCTTGTCCTTAAGGATTATGAAGGGGTCCGGTCTGAACGGGTCCATCTTGGATAGTTTGTAAACGATAGAATTCAAGTGTCAGAACCAGTAGGAGAGAGGGTAACATTCTTACTTAGGATCATAAACAACTGTGAAAGGTATAGTGTGCGTGGGTCTCTCTTTTCCCCAGTAACATAAGGGGGGTAATTAAATTGTCAGACAGTAACATATGGAGGTATGCAGGGAACTCGATTGCCTGTGATTACACCGCTCTGCGCCTCAGTAAGTTTCCATACCGGTCATTTAGCCACGCCATGGCTTCCTTGGGGTTAGTGTAAAAGTGAGCTTTACCATCATGAATAATGTACAGTTTGGCGGGGGAAAAGCATGGTGTAAGGGAGACCTTCATGCACAGGCGGGCCTTTACTGCCGCGAAGGATATGCGTTGTCACTGGACGTCTGCTGAAAAGTCAAGATACACTGAAATGGTATTTTCATTGTATTTCAGTGGGGCTTTTTCTCTTGCAAGACATAGTATGGAAACTTTATCCTGAAAATTAAGGATTTGTGTGATTATGGAGCTTGGGGGAGCTCCAGAAGGAGGGGGACGTGGAGGGGTGCGGTGCGCACATTCAATTACATAAGATAATGAGGATGCGTCTGTCCCAAAAATATCTCTGAGCCATTTATACAGGAATTTTTCGGGGTGAAAGCCTTCCTCACATTCTGGGAACCCCACAAAGCGAAGATTGTTCCTGCAGGAACGATTTTCCAAATCGTCAATTTTTGCGCGGAGGGCCACCATTTCACCTATGTGATCTCTTACATTAACAGACAAAGGGTGTACAACATCTTCTAAGGAACTGATACGTTCTTCATTGGCACCCGTTCTATCCCTTAAGTTTTGCACATCCTGTTTCAATAGAGAAAGGTCAATGCGGATGGATACAATCTGAGTGGTAAGAGAAGCCTTACAGTCTTGTATAGCTAACATTATGGTGGCCAGTGTAGGTTCAGTAGAAGGGGGACTCGGGCCTGGGCTGTCCTCATTATTCAGGGGGGAGTCCTGTGTCTGCAGGGGATCAAGCTGTGTATCAAACAGGACAGGAGCGGAGTCACTCACCAGACCTGCAGGCTGTCTGTGTGAAGCAGTGGTGGACGGCTGCAGCATGTCACACTGCTCTGTCTGTGTCCCGGCGCCATCTTGCCATCTGAACCGGGCTAGCTGTCCCGCTGCGGATGGCGGCGCTGGTGGGCCGTATTTCACCATGGGCTCCAGTCTGATGTATGCCCATGACTGTGGGGAGTATTTTAGTGTCGGCCTGAGGAAAAATGGACCTAGGATGGCTGCAGGATCCCGTTCGGTAGCCGGAGCTGTGCCGCTACACGTCTGGTCTCTTCACCATCAACCCACTACCCCCCGGAGATTTCCTTTTAATTCCTGTTAGTGATGAGACAAATGTGCCTCGGTTTGGTTCAAGGGATGTTTTACTAAACTAAAAATAAAATTGCGAATGGTAGTCTCAATCCCCCTGAAGTCTATAAGAGGGTGAATCCTGAAAATTACTTTTTTGGCCATTTTCAATGCGAACAGGCAAGGGATTGTCAAAGGGCATGGGGAGCTGGACATTGCTATAGGCCAAATGTACTGCTGTAAAAAATAATATTGTTCAAATGGGAGCAGCACTTTTAAAAAGGCTAAGGGGCAGCATTAAAATTGCACAATTCCTTCAAATAACATGCTTAAGGGATGTCTTAAACCTGCCTGTGAAGTGGCGCATCTGTACGATGTACAAAAGGTGATCACTTATAATAGCTTACACCCCAATCTCAATGTAGAGTGGAGGAGAAAATGGGATTTTTTTTGTTCCATACAGAATAGACATAATTTCATAAAAACATCACACCTTTATTATATACATAAACGTAAAAGGACAAAGCCCATTTCATTTATAAAAAAAAAAACACATCCATCTTCATTAAAAACTAACTCTGACAAAATAGTTTCCAATCTATGCGACTGTTCTTGAATGGTATCTAGGACAAACATATTCGCAATTAGTTCACTTCTTCACACTTACTGCATATGTGTCCGTTCTCATAATCAACCAGCTAAAATATGAACTACCATCAAAGTCAGGGAGTAATCTATATACATTTGTGAGGTCAGGCTCTGGTGTTGAATTAGAAGGCCTGGGTCGCAGTCTCCGCTCTAATTCATCCCAAAGGTGTTCTATTGGGTTGAGTTCAGGACTCTGTGAAGGCCAGTCAAGTTTCTCCACCCCAAACTCGCTCATCCATGTCTTTATGGACCTGGCCCAACATAGGGTGGATACCTTGCCAGGGGGACATCTAGCAACCACTATCTCAGTCCCACTGCCTTCCAGTTTGTTTCACAAGCCAGGCAGCATCTCCTGGTGACATTAGTGACTAATTATGACCATGGAGTCATTGGTTGCTAGGAGGCAAGCGGCTGCTAGCATTCTGGCAACCAAAGATGCTGTGCAACCTGGCCATATTTGGTCCAAACTTGAACCACATGCCTACTTATTATACCAGAGACACAACAAGAAGTGAGAGAAAATCTATCTATATAAGTCACAGTAAATTCTTCCTTAGACAGTTATGACCAAATCAAGTGTACCCTTTGCAATAGTTCCCCTTGCAACAGGGAAAATATAGAGGGTAAATTGCCTTAGGTAGGGTAGGGTAGTTATAACCTTTCCCTCTATCAAAAATTGAAACAGTTTTGGCTTTAGGGCTTATTCACACCATATGCATTGAGCTGTGCTGGGCAGCCTTGGCCAACACAAAGGCAAGTTTTCCTAAAAGTTATGGTGTGAACTAAAAAAAAGTAGGACATGCTCTACTTTTTATTAGCACAGCATGTGGCATAACGCACCACACCGCCACACTTTGCACTGTAGTTTTTGTGAAAGTTGAAAAAAAGTTAACAGTGCAACGTATTATTGCAACACATGAACACCGCTCTCTTCAATTTGGGGTGGCTGCTGGTATGAACAAACTTTTACATACACTTTAACTATTAAAAAAGGTCCAAGTCGAAAACTGAAATGTTATGGGCAATGTATTTGTGAATTATCTCTGCACATGAAAGGGGAGCAAAATTCTGCTATACTTACCTTCTCTCCAATGATGCAAACTCCTTCGCCAGCTCTTCCTTCTTCATCCAGTCATCTTCCAGGTCCATTTTGATTGACCAGCCCAGGATGATGCAGCACCAAGGCATGTGGAGAAGGTACAGTAAACTGTGTGGCTAAATTCATTCACTGGCATCATTGTTAGCATGCAGGGGAGATCTTTTTATTGAGTCTCTTCTGCAATAAAAGTCTGATTGCCAACCAGCAATGCTTCAATTTAAAGTTTAATATGTTAAGTCATGTCATCAAGGTAATGAGCTGCTGGTTATCTAAGAGCCCATTCACACCAGTTGCAGTGAGAAATGTTTCCGCGCACGATTCCTACACCAGTCTGCTCACGATTCCTACACCTCATAGGAAAACACTGCCATCTGCAGATGCACGTAGGTGCCATTAATTGTCATACTTTTTGCACATTTCTGCAAGCCTGAAGCCTGCTGTCGGCTGATGTCACAGAGTTGGTCCAGGCTCAGGCAAGATCACGACGAAGGCGGGATCTGCCCACGTGCCTTGACTGGTACCTGCGAGTCGCTAAGAGCCTGAGCAAGCCGCTCCACCCACTCCACAGCCCAGTGCGCCAATGAGCAAGGAGGGGGCAGAGCAGAGAGCGGTGACTGACTGGTGTTTGATCGCTCGGTTCTCAGGCTTAGAGCGGGTGAAGGACAGATGCAGCATTGGACCAATGCTGGACCAATGCTGCAGCCACTTAAGTATTATTCTTATAAAAAAAGAAAGCCATACTTCTCTTTTAAAGCACTAAACCCAAAAACAAAAATGGAAAATATTGCACCCTACAAATTCTTAGATAAGGTGGTTGCATTCGTTTTCTTTTTTGGTCTTTTTATTTTCATCTGGTGATTTAGCCAGTAAGTCTATTATTTTCAACTTCCTTTAAAGTGTTATTGAACCTAACAAAAAAAAAAAACACTGACTGTTAGGATTTTTAGGACAGAAGAGATTCTATTGGTCTCTTCTGTTATAAGTGCTTCTCCCTCTATCAGCATTATTGTACACTGAGCAGTGCATGCGTAGTTCGGCATAATTTTACAACATGCATCGGAATGATGTCATCACGACTTGGCCAATCAAGTGCCAAACAGTCCAAACTCAGAAGAAATACCAGGAGTCAATGGAAGCGCCCATGACGGCCAAGAGCACTGATACTGAAGCGTTGGATGGGATCACTTGACATATTGCTGTGCATACTAGCACATTATGGCTAACAGCTCCTGGGGGCCCATTTAAAAAAAAACTGTGGAGATTAATTACACTTTATCAGAACAACCTGTCTAGCAAAAGTGTCAGTTAGAGGGTTGAGACAAACTATTTTGTCCCCATATGGGTGTCCTTACTCATTATCCTACAGTTTTATGACCCCCCTCTGTGACTATCATCCCCCCAGTCTATAGCTCGCCCTCTGTCTTATCTCACAAACTATGCTAGTTTTATTACCATTGCCTTGTACATTTGTTTGTGCGTGTCTGTTTTTCTTTTTTTTTTGGTTTCCTTTCCCTCAGAGATTGTGTTTTTTAAACATTTTTTAACATTCTGCTAAAACTTTTGTAAATCAGTACCACTGGAACCTTGAAGAAGGGGACATACCCTGAAAGCTTGTCCTGAAAAGTTGTATATTAGTGCAATTAAAAAAAGTTTCACAGACAGTACTCAATTGTCTCTGTCCCCAAGAAAAAAGTGTTGCTGTAACTCCTACATAGTGTAATGCCCTGTACACACGACCGGTTTTGATAATGGAATAAATTCCGAAGGTTTCTCCGACGGAATTCCGCTCAAGCGGTCTTGCCTACACACAGTCACACCAAAGTCCGACCGTCCAGAACGCGGTGACGTACAACACGTACGACGGGACTAGAAAAAGGAAGTGCAATAGCCAGTAGCCAATAGCTTCCATCTCGTACTTGCTTCAGAGCAAGTCGTTTTTGGTCCATCGGAATAGCATACAGACGAGCGGGTTTCCCGATAGGAATTGGTTCCGAAATATTTAGAACATGTTCCATTTCTAGGTCCATCAGAATTTTCGAAAAAGAAAGTCAGATGAGGCATACACACGATCGGAATAGATGATGATAAGCTTTAGTCTGACTTTTTCTGTCGGACATTCCGCTCGTGTGTACGCGGCATTAGCTGGAATTCATTTCTTGGTCAAGTCCATCTAAATCTGTTAGTACTATCCTGTTGCTGTCCAAAGATGTCTTTATTGTTCCTCCATCCAGAGTTTAGACACCCTAATATAGAAATTGTTTTACAGGCCATATCACCAGGTAAAAAAAGCCTGAAAAAAATTAAATGAATGAAGCCACCATATTTAAGGTTTAGTAACCTCCAATATAAAATTGTGCACTTTTTGGGTTTAATACAGCTTTAAGCTAGCCTTACATGGCTAGATTTCTGGAATTCTGCCCTGGAAAATCAATAGAGTCCCCTGCCGGCAATTTTATACCCAAACAATAATTGCATCTGATCGGTTGGAGTGATTGTTCAGCTGACAAATTTCTACTCTGCTCCTTTGATTGAATTTTGTCATGATAGGTGGTGTATTAGATTAGAAAAGCAAAGCAAATTAAAAATGTGTAACTATTAGATTCTTAGATCTTAGTATAGATTGTGCTAAAACACAATATCAACAATAAATCTGGGCCACATGAAACCATATGGAAGAAAACTTCAAGTTATCAAATGCATGACTCCAGTGCTCCTAATAGCACTTACCATTCCATAACGGAGCATGATACACAAAGCAAACATTTGTATAAGCTTAAAGAAACATGGAGCAGGCACTGATTTATTGGGTTTAAATGGTACATTTAAACCCAGGTTAAAATATTCTATTTTAATAAGTATCCTCTGCTTCTTAAAAGCTGGGAAATCAGCTGCTTCCCAGTGTGTCTTCAGAAACTATTCAGGGAAATGTGTTTTCTTCTGGGAAGAAAACATTGCTGACTCAGCAAAAGCCAAGCTGAGCAGAGATAAGGGGGTTGTGGAATCCAAAATTCAAGAAGTGATTTAGAACACACTTGGGATATAAAAATATTCATGCTGCCAAATGTGCGGAAACAAAGAGCAAGAGGGAAGAATGTTATGGAAAATAGGTCATGTTATCCAGTCTTGCTGTCATGCACACATCGAATTACATGTACAATATGGTATAATTACCTGGCATTGCTGCTGTAGAACTCTCTGTATCCTAGTACAGTTGTGGACTCTGAACCAAAGGAATTATGGACTGTAAGTAGCTTATTATGTGACTTAATGTACAATATCACTAGTTTCTATTTGCATAGTGCCTATCTACATACAGCTTGTACGTCATACCTGGCACGGCGCTAATACCGTAAAGGACAAGACCTTCAGAATGTCCATATATTATCTTACACTGGGAATAGTAAGATCGCCTTTAAGGGTTACATGTTGCGACTCAGTGCTTGCTGTTTAAATGATTAAAAATGTACCAAATTTAGTAAGATATTTTGTTGCAGTTAATCTCCAAAAGGGAACACAATGCGCACTGTCATTGCTTGTTGTCCTAGAATTGTATCAAGCTTTCTTGCTGTCCTAGAAGTGTATCAGGTTGTATTGCTAAAAAATCACTGGTGTCAGCAAATTATTAAGGCCTTATTTGCACAGAAGACAAAATGTTGTGCTAGCCACAGGTCTTTTATACGGTCAATGCCCCAGGCCAGTACAAAAGCTGGCGCTTGCCTTCCATATTATCTACAGTGTGTACTATACTGTAAGGATTATCAGATTGTAAATTGCTATTAAAAGAGGAGATGATGGCCAACAGTATAAATTATTATTAATGTAGATTGGATACCTTTGGTGGCCAAAAATAGCCCAGTTTTTTCAAGCATTGATCAATTGGCATTTTCTCATACCTGAACAGAATCTGGAGTGCAAGCTCTCAAGTGTTGAAGTCTCGCTGGATTGTAAATAGGTGGGTATAAAATTTGGGGACATGGACTGGGGATGTCTTGGATTTACAAGTTTAGTGTAACTGCACTAGAAATGCAGTTACACTTTAGGATGAAATATGGTCATCTATGGCCTGTTACTAGCGACAGCATATCTTCATTATTATTCAAAGACAATGATTAAAGGTCCAAAGGGCACCCACAGACACCCAAAGCTGTGGTTTAGTGACACCAATCAGACAGGTTAGAACACCTTGCACAATCACTGTTTGTTTGATTCAGGATAAGCTGGCTTTAAAAGATGTCTAGAAGCATCTCACCACTCTTCTTGCAATTAAAGTGGAAGTTTAGTCAAAATCCAACTAATGCCGCGTACACACGAGCGGACTTTACGGCAGACTTTGCCCGGCGGACTTTTTGACGGACTTTACGACGGACTTTCTGAATGAACGGACTTGCCTACACACAATCAACCAAAGTCCGTCAAATTCGTACGTGATGACGTACGACCAGACTAAAATAAGGAAGTTCATAGCCAGTAGCCAATAGCTGCCCTAGTGTGGCTTTTTGTCCGTCTAACTAGCATACAGACGAGCGGACTTTTCGACCGGACTCGAGTTCGACGGATTGATTTAAAACATGTTTCAAATCTAAGTCCATCCAACTTTTGAGAAAACAAAGTCCGCTGGAGCCCACACACGATCGAATTGTCCGACGAAATCCCGTCCGCTGGGCAAAGTCTGCCGTAAAGTCCGCTCGTGTGTACACGGCATAAGACTAAACCTATGCCCCTCCCCCTCATTTTAAGCCTATTCTATCTACCCTATGAAAGAAAAGATGCTTATACCTACCTATTCTGAAGTCGCTCTGCTGATCACATGATCAGGTCCCAGCGCCGGCTTCAGTGTAGTGGAAGGGCAGCTGACAATGGATGCCCCATAGTAAGCCTAAGGGTGACATCATTTGCAGCCATTGTCAGCGATCTCTCCCCTACACTGAAGCCACAAAAGGAGAGGACATGTGACCAGACCGGCTTCAGAATAGGTAAGTATAAGCATCTTTTTTTTCAAAGGGTAGCTATAATAGTCTTAGAATGGGGGTGGAAGTAGGTTTAGCCTTATTTCGATTTTGTCTGAACTTCCACTTTAAATTTGAATGATTACCCAATGTAAGCATTTGTGTGTAGAGATGCCCTGATCAGGGCAGATGCTTGAATGCAGTTGAAACTTTCCTCTAGTGTTAATAGCAAACTTTAGTTTGCGTTTTTCTGGATTATTAGTAATTGAATCTGAATCTTAACCTCCCTGGTGGTATGATTATTTCAGTTTTTTTATGCTGAAAGCGGTACCATTATTTTGCACAGAAATTTGGCATTTTATATTATAGGCCTGTAATTCTTATGGGGTGTACACACGGTCGAACTTTTCGGCTACAAAAGTCCGACAGCCCATCCGACAAACTTTCAACGGACTTTTGGCGGACCTGCGGCGGACTTTCTAACAAACGGACTTGCCTACATATGATCACACAAAAGTCCGACGGATTCGTACGTGATAACGTACACCGGACTAAAATAAGGAAGTTGATAGCCAGTAGCCAATAGCTGCCCTAGCGTGGGGTTTTGTCCGTCGGACTAGCATACAGACGAGCGGATTTCTGGGTCCGGCGGAGTTACGACATAAAGATTTGAAGCAAGTTCCAAATCTAAAGTCCGTTAGATTTGCGACTGGAAAAGTCTGCTGAAAGTCCGGGGAAGCCCACACGCGATCGGATTGTCCGCCGGATTTGGTCCGTCGGCGTCCGTCTGACTTTTATAGCCGAAAAGTCCGACCGTGTGTACGCCCCATTAGGAATAATTCACTTAAATCTGTCCAAACAAGAGTCTAGTAGACATCCCGGGTATGATAAAGTTTGAAAAATGAAATAAAAAATTATAATATAATAAATAACTATAAATAATTATAACAAATAATAAAATAATAATAAAAATTATTCAGTAATGTAATCAAATCAAAAACACTGAAATTTGCTCAGTTGCAGAATTGTCGCTTTCGTTACTTTTAGTGTTTGATGACGGATCTCCCCACAAATCACTATCACTCAATTCTGCAAGTGATTCTAATTTATTATCGCTGTTTTCTAGCTGGTCTGAAACCACTTTTGATGTAAAGGGGCAGTTTTGGTTGCTATGGACAATCTCCATATTCAAAGGCAGAAAGAACAGTTTTTATAAAATAAAACTGCATGCAGGACACTGGGCAGACCACTAGGGACAAAGGGGATGTGAAATTATTTGATACAGTACTGTAATCTGTAAGATTACAGTATACTGTATCTGTACTGTGTGTTTTACTTTTTGAATTTGGCGCCGAACTCCGTCCCCGTGCGTCGCAACGCTCGCAGGGAACGCAGCTCGGCACTGTGAATCGAACGAGACGCGGCGGCTCGCAGATCACAGCGGGGAGACATCACAGGATCCAGGGGACAAGGTAAGTAACATCTACAAGGATCCTGCGATGCGATCCCGAGTCTGGCTTGGGGATACCGCTTTTGGTATTGAAAATCCACCTCGAGCCAGACTCAGAAATACCGCTAGGGGGGTTAAAGAGGAGCTTCAATCAAAAGGAGAAGTTCCCCTTTAAGGCCTCCTCCCCCTCCTCTTTAGGAATTGGCACTTTTTTGGGGGGGAATCACCTAGGTTCTCCTCCCCCGCTCCCTCCCCGCAGTCATCTAGGACACTTCACAGGTCCCAGAAGACTGTAGGACCATTCACAATGTGCAGCATGGCTCACGCATGCCCAGCATCTTAAGAGTGGGCATCCAGCTGTGACAGCTTGTGGCTTCACAGCCGGGTGCCCACTGTTAAGATGCTGGGGACCAAAGACGGGTGGAGAAAACAGTTCAGCTGAGCACATTGCTGAATCCTGGGACAGGTGAATGTTTGTTTATAACAAATCAGCAGCTATACTTTTTGTATAAAAACAAATAAAATGCTGCGCTATATTAAGATTACCAATGTGATATGACATATAAAATGCATAAATATCTTAGTCCAAACCGTGCATGATATTAAACATAATAACATATAATATATAAAATGTCCATTGTGCTGGCAAATTAAAACAATAACAGATGAAAAGTGCCGCACTATATTGAAGTAACCAGTTATATGACGCATATAAATAAAGTGCATGAATGACTTAGTACAAAGCGTGCATAATATCAAACATATTACATGTTTTTGTAGCTGCTGACTTTAATAATCACCTAAATGACTGGAGATTATACTTAATGGAAAAAAAAATTACTTTTAAAAACTGACTATTATGGTACTGCAAGGACTGATTTTTCAACGTATTAGTATTGCCCCACAAATACCAACCAGATTGACCATTCAGCTGAACTCACATGATTTCATTCTGGCATGTCAGACTTCGGGGGCGATTTCAGAGACATCTGTGCAGGTTTCTGCACAGATGTCAATGGAAATCGCACCCCCCCCCAATCGCTAAAAGTAGTACAGAAACTACTTGTGGGAATCGGTGTGGTGCCACAAATGCAGCGTCGCACTGATTCTGAAGATGCCACTGCCGGCAACTGCCGTTGATTTGGCATGCGATTTGACATGTCAAATCGCATGTCAAATAGCATCAATGTGAACCAGGGCTTAAGCTCTCATATTTTGTTTACTCAATCATTCCCACGCTTATCATAATCTCCCTTTTGAGGCCAAGGAACACACCAGACAGGTCAGGGATAAAGTTGTGGAGAAGTTTAAAGCAGGGTTAGGTTATATAGTAAAAACAATAAAATAAGCACTCAAAGTGACAGAGTCCCTTATAATATTGCAGCAGCGCTCCTTGTCAAATATTCAATGATGGCAAGTTTCAATATACTGTTCATAAATAGCAATGTGATTCAGTGATGGATGACATTTGTTAGTTGTTTTGATCGTGAAGAAACAGCTTCCACCAAACAATTCACCACGTGAGATGATCTCCCCTTTGGGGATGCACTCACCACATATGCAAAGATAATGCGCCTTGGATCTTATCACTTAATCTCCACCGCTCAACTCCAACCAGATTTTAAAGCCGTGTCATATAAGGATCCTTCAGAATGATTAGTAGATTCAGCGGTACCAGCATCTAAAGTTACTTGCAGGTATTGCTTTGGCCCATCTCCTTCAATGTAATTAGCAGCATTCTGGAGCCATAGGGAGAATCAGGGCATGCCAACTTCAACTTTCACATGAAAGAGCTTCGTTAGGCAGGTACTGGCACTCTCTCCTTCCATGTTTTTGTTGTTCAGACAGTGGTTTGGCTCGCTGGGACTGGTAGTTCACCACCCCCACATGGATGTCTTTCAGGAAGCTCAGAGTTGGGCAGGTGAGGTCAGAGGCAGCTTCCTCTTTTAGGGTAAGGTTATAACAAAATAAAATGGAAAGGTTTCCCCAAGGGGTTTCTAAGCAGCAAAAATTCAAGAAGTTGTCCTTCTTTCTTTGAATATGTACATTTTTATTATTAGGTACAATTACACAAAGAGGACATTTGTTTATATTAAAACATGAGCTCTGAGCATGAAGCTAAAACATGTACATGATAATACAGCCATGTGGATACACATGAAAAACATATCATGATATAAATATAATGATCATACTAGAACCTCAACCCTGATGCATTTCGACCTTATTGGTAGAGGTCTTCTTCTGGGGGAAAAAGAGGGAGGAACTCTAAAAAAGAGATGCGTTTACTTTTTTGCATTCACTGTCAGTTCTTTGCAATATCTTTTACTCATACATCACATACCATCACCATCCATCGTGGCCCCCACTTTCCCCTCCCCCTGTGAGGGCACTAACATGGCCTCTCAAGGGCCATGGGGTGGTCCTCTTGCATGCATCCCTCCCGCTCTGCACGGAAAGGTAAGGAGTGCTCGCCGCATCAGTTAGATCCATCAGCAGCTTTTAAGCACAGTGATCAGGAGGCTTTTTCTCAGCTGTCAGTGGTAAATATATCTTAACTATAATAATTGTCTGTACCAGTATCAATATGTATTGTCTTTGATAGTATTGTTTTTCTGAAAGATCTCACTGTTACAATGCATCTCTTTTTAGAGTTCCTCCCTCTTTTTCCCCCAGAAGAAGACCTCTACTGATAAGGTCAAAACGTGTCAGAGTTGGGGTTTCTAGTATGATCATAATGTTTATATCATGATATGTTTTTTTATGTGTACCCACACGGCTGTATTATCAGGTACATGTTTTAGCTTCATGCTCAGAGCTCATATTTTAATATAAAAAAGTCCTCTTTGTGTAATTTTACCTAATAAAAATTTACATATTCAAAGAAAGAAGAACAACTTCCTGAATTTTTTCTGCTTAAAAACCCCTTGGGGAAACCTTTCCATTTTATGTATATTCAGGGTGTGCAGTGCCTTTTATCTCATTATTGGTATTGCCTTCCCTTTCTACCAGGTTATAACAAAAGATCCCAAAATTTGAACATCTCACGGAGCACTGTTGAGTCCATCGTCTGAAAATAGAAAGAGCATGGCACAACTGCAAACCTACCAAGACAAGGCTGCCCATCTAAACTATAGACAATAAAAAATGAAGGGCAATCAGCGCAAACTATACCTATAAATATGTGCAAGCTGAACACTAAAAGATAACACCAACCTCAATAACAGTCATAAAACAAAATAAGTGCAGCGCAAAATAAGAACTATAAAAGTAGATTATTAAAAAGTCCAATATGTATATGTGTATATAACAATCAGAAGTCCATAAGATCCAATCTGGAACACACTTCTTCTGGGTGCACACAGGTTAATCACTTTCCAACCGATGTAGTGAGTGAATCATATCAATAAATGAGATCGCGCTTACCAGATCCGGTGGACCCCTTAATTACAGGGGGTCAGAGAAAGCGTAGATAAACCAATGGCACACTGCTGGGCTGGTTGTCATCTGCTGGATACACTCATCCAATAATCGGGAGGATCCGTCATACACAGGAAGATCCTTGTTTAAATGGCAAGATGATCGGCAGTAATTTCACGAGGGCGGAGCTACACGACCGACGTCACCCGCTGCCATTTCATGCTGACAGCTGTTCGGACGCGGACAGCTTGTCTCTATCATAGAAAGCCTGCTTTTATATTTTTATATTTTGGCGCTGTTGAGTGCTTTTATCATTACCATTTACCCTGAATAAATCTTGGAAGCATTCTACATATGGATCGCTCTTAGATTCCTTTATCATTATTTCTTTCTGGGGAAATTACTGCCGATCATCTTGCCATTTAAACAAGGATCTTCCTGTGTATGACGGATCCTCCCGATTATTGGCTTGTTAGTTTAGGTGGATGGCCATGTTTTAGTAGGTTTGCAGTTGTGCCATACTCTTTCCATTTTCGAATAATGGATTGAACAGTTCTCCATGAGTTGGGATATTTTTTATAACCTAACCCTGCTTTAAACTTCTCCACAACTGTATCCCTGACCTGGCTGGTGTGTTCCTTGGCCTTAATGATACTGTTTGTTCAATAAGGTTCTCCAATCAAACCTCGGAGGGCATCACAGAACAACTGTATTTATACTGAGATTAAGGCCCCTTTCACACTGGGGTGGTTTGCAGGCGTTATTGCGCTAAAAATACCGCCTGCAAACCGCCCCAAAACAGCCTCCGCTGTTTGCTCAGTACCCCCACTACAATAGACATTGTCCTCAACGTCTGTAAAAATAACTCCCAAGCCTGAGAGTAGGTATTTGAACTTAGAACTTGGATAAGGAAGAAGAAAAGACAGCACAGAAATATTACAGTTTCAACATCTATACAACAACATGTTCACATCCGCAAAATAAATTACATTAGACTGTCACAAACCCCACTATCTATCTAGCTGAAAAGCCTAACAGCTTGATAGGAGATCCAATTGTTCCTGAAAAAAAAAAACAAAGTTAAACACACTCTAGATATGTACAGTATCATCACTAAACAGTTTAGGAGCAAAGCCTCATTCCAGAAGAAGAATGACACTCTGTTCCCACATATTTTCCTTTTAATGGAAACAAACTAAAGTAACTTGAAAAGTCCATCCCTATCTCTGAGTGGATTACATCCTTTCAATAAAGAAAGTCCAGCTAGCGAAGAATCTTTGGATTTGAAAACGCTGAGGTGAATATTATCTCTTGACCACGGAGATCTCTAGACACTGACACTTTCTAACTACACACCCCAAAGTTCCTTTTCATAATCACCAATAAAACCGAGGATCTGGCAATGTCAGTTTCTTTCCTAGTTTATCCACGGTAGTGATAAAGTACACAACATCATCTTTTCCGGGTCTGCAAATGACCACTTTGTCAGCATAGATGTGCCGACCATAGTTCCAATGTAGGAAACATCCATTGAAGCGTTCATCCATTGCAACAGAATACCCAGCTCTCCGGAAAGGTTTTGGCACAGACAAATAGTCCCAAACAGCTTCACGGTACCACTGTTCCTGGTTGGCCTCAATTTCCTGCATAATGTCCTGAGTAACATAGGGAAATTCCAGACCATATTCTGTAGCAACTCGCTTGGTGAGCACTCTCTGTAAACGGGCAAGTTTAGGCAAAGGTCTATTTTTGCCCAAACCAGGAGGCACACAAGAATTTGGTGATTTACTCACCATAGATCCGACGGGTGTCGAAAGCAAACTAGCAACTTTAGACAATGTCTCTTTGGTAGTACTGTGCGGCTCCACACAAGGTGATGTCTTCCCAGAATTCAGGGCTGTCCACTCTGAGAAGGTTAAAACAGAAGCAACATCTTCACCCTGGGCCCACAACAGTTCCTGTGACATTGTTTCAAACACATCATCATCACCGAAGAGATCCGACATAGAATCTATCTCCGAGTCTCTCAACTCTTCTGCTGGCAAATATTTACAAACAGTCCCAGATATGTTCCCCTTTGAACTCTCACCCATTCCTGACGTGGACTTCTCTGGATCCATGTATTTCTCCGGCTCCGGTTCGGGTAGTCTCTGGGGTAGGCCTCGACCACGGCCTCGGGAAGCCTTCACATATCCCACCTTCCTTGGAACAGGTGCAACGGGGATAGGTGTAGTAGACGTGGACATAAAAGTGATGTCTGCTGAGGAAGCGGTAACAGCAACATCTTCCTCTGAAGCACTCACGGTAGCAGACAAGATCACGGCCTGTTGCTCTGCAGCAGCAATGGCAGTAGTTTCCACTGTGGCAATTCCTGTAGCCCAATCCACACGATAAGCACGGGGCGACATGGTAGGTTGCTCCACCGTGAACAAATATTCTCAGCACTGCAAACATCGGACAAATGGACGGTGATGTATGGCCAGTCCTTCACACTTGTGGCAAAGCATGCCCAGCCCTTCGATATCTCCAACAGTGTATAACACAAACCTCCCCTGCGGCTTCAAATGAATGCCGGTATCTGTCAGCAGGGTTCCGGTCAGCATAGCACCCACAGCAGTACTTGTAGGGAACATCTTAGACCCCACAGTCGACGGTACCAATGGAAAAGAAGACATGGCTGTACTCTGATCCTCTCAGCGCGATCACGAGGCCTCTTTTCTCCTTTGGTGCCAACACACAAATGCGCGTCCCACGCGGTAACAAGTGGGTTAAGCTCCTCCCACTTGTTCTTCTGATCATGTAGCTCCCGGGCTTATACTTCTCAGCCACAGCCTACGCAGTCAGAAATAAAGTCCTGCAATTTAACCTCTTCTTTTCCTGGAAAAAAGTGACAAAGTCCAGAAACCTCTTTTAACATAAACTCCCGGTGAAATAGTTCTCAGGGTTGCGGGAGGTTGACGGCTAACAATCCCGGACGGCACTAACTCACGGTGGAGCGGCTGATTTAAATCGGGCAGTTGCCGTCACCTTTGTTACCTCAATTTCACCAGAACCGGGTCTAGGGTACCGTTGAGTTTAATGCCAGGCAGTGTAGACACCAGACACTTGAGTATCTTTTCCAATGCTTTAATAAAGAGTAACTGAAGGAAGTAGCAGGAAAGAGGTAGAAGAAGAGTTGCAGGGAAGTTCAAATACCTTTTCTTAGTGTAGTATTATGAATTGGAATCTTGTAGATGAATGTACTCTCCTTTTAGAGTTAAATCTTTGCCCGCTCGGATAGGTTTCTCTCACTAACCTAGCAACCAGCACGCAGCACGAACAAAAGTCTCTGCCACAGACTTGAATGGAATAAGAACCCGTACGATCCTCTGCCACAGGATGTAATGGTTTACGATGGACAGCAAACACAGCATTAGAACCTTTAAGCCGACCCGGCAGTACTATGCAGTAGGTTAACTTTAGGATGCGTCCTTCAACTGAGTCACCAGGCCCCTCTCCAGACCAGCACTCTGCATGATCCTTCCATGATGGGTCCTCCCCTGGGATCTTCTCAGTTGTCCAGCTTCTTCCCGCAGGACAGACAGCACAGGACCATTCCCTCGCGGCTGTGGTAGGCCCCAGACAGGCTTCTGGGCCCACCCACATGCTGCAGCAACGTGGTCCTCTCGGTCGGAGGACCACGCAGTAGTACTCCTAACACATACCTGTCGGCCAGGAGGGCCAGCAGGTGGAACGAAAAACAGCCTAAAACATGGCGTCTGCCCATAAATACCCCCTCCCAGAATGCAACTCGGAGGACCACCTTCACCGAATTATCTCCGGGACAGAAGAGCACTCATACGCTTCAGCGCATTGCCTTTCCAACACCGACCCATGGCGACAACGACACCTACAGGCACATTGTGAAACTACATGCAACACAGCCAAACTGGAACAGAGGCTAAATCTGACTATGTATAAAACAGATAACCCACTAAATTTACCTATAAGCGGTAGATGAAAATCTACCAGCGCTACATAAAGAAGCTGAGGGTAAAGATGATGGACTAGCAAAGCATGTCTCTAGACCTAAACCCTATTGAGCATCTGTGGGGCATCCTCAAACAGAAAGTGGAGGAGCACAAGGTCTCTAACATCCACCAGCTCCGTGATGTCGCCATGGAGGAGTGGAAGAGGACTCCAGTGGAAACCTGTGAAGCTCTGGTGATCCCTATGCCCAAGAGGGTTAAGGCAGTTCTGGAAAATAATGGTGGCCACACAAAATGTTGACACTTTGGGCCCAATTTGGACATTTTCACTTAGGGGTGTACTCACTTTTGTTGCCAGCGGTTTAGACATTATTGGCTGTGTGTTGAGTTATTTTGAGGGGACAGCAAATTTACACTGTTCTATAAGCTGTACACTCACTACTTTACATTGTAGCAAAAATTAATTTATTCAGTGTTGTCACATGAAAAGATAGAATAAAATATTTACAAAAATATGAGGGGTGTACTTACTTTTGTGAGATACTGTATATATAAACATATATACACACAAAGTATATATGCACTCGCTGGTATGTGTTGGTGCAGGTGTGGCAGGGGTTGTGTTTTTGCTAATGACATTGCGGTTGGTGGATGTGTGGGCTTCAGTGCTGGCTGTACCTCCCCCATGGGACTGTCCATAAATTAGGCTTCAGTCTAGGGTGCAGCTGCAACCAGCACTGACAGAACTAATTTTATTCAAAAGCCATTGCACACATTTTATTCAGACCAAGGTTTATAGGTACTGGGTCCGCTAAGGGATTCAAAAGGAGTTTTTCTGGTGATATTTCTTTGTTAAGCATAGCAGTTTCGTGAATGAACCCCCTTCCAATCTGCTGACTGGACACTAAAGCATCAGCATCACCAGAGGAGAGACCACAGTGATCATTCATCGGTGTACTGCTGCTACCTCATTGTCCAATAAGCAGGCTGGGGATGTGTTCATGACCAATCTATTTTGATTGTACTTTGGAGGTTAAATTCTTAGCTATGGTGTCTGGCATTGGTACCTGGAACACATGGGTGACTGTGTGTGTATTGTAGGCAATGAACAGATGAAACAAAAAGGCTATACAAGTAGTATGTAGCAGTTGCATCATCACACATTGCTTCAATTGTGTGTGACTGATCAATAGGGCATTCTATCTGTGTAGTTTACACCAAAAGGAGCTATTTATTCCAACTGTTAAAATGGATCTTGCACCTAATATTTAGGTTTTGTTTTTTAGGTGGGCTCCCTCTCCCCTTGCTGATACGGGAGACCTGTTGGATGCTTTCGGTTCAAGCTAAGCAGCTCCACCTATCAAATGTTGACAGTGTTTTAGTGCAGTTTTTTTATGAGGTTTCCACACTCAGTGGGCAATTGATGGTGAAGGGGCTCATAGCTTTGCTAACATTTACAGAGCTACCTATGCCCATGGCAGGTTCCTTCTCTGCCTTTGGGATGGTGCTGTTTAGTAGTCTTCTTCCACTCAGACTTTTTCTGATTTTAGTTTTTAATGCCTTTAAAGATTCAAAGCCAGCAGGCCTGACGTTAAACTCTGTGAGTCATCATTTCTGACCGGTGTTTCAACCCAAATTATGATTCCACCTCCATACCCTCCAATACATTTATCCGTTCTTCCTAATCATGATCTGTGGTTTGTTTTTGGCATGTTAGACAGTTCCTTGTTCATACCTAAAATATGAATGCATGTAATTGCACATTTTCTAAGCTGAATAAACTAGGTCCCTTCAAATATGTTCAGAAAAATTTGAACATATGTAACTGCTGGGTCCATCAACTCTAAATAATCTTGTTGAGTGAAGGTTAAATCATTTTGTATTGCAAAGGAGCAGTTAATATTGAGGTTACAGACCAGGTTTAGAGACAATGGGCAAGTCTCGGTGGTGAATTAGCTGGCTACCAAAAAGCCACATATACAGACTGGGGTGTAGTCCCTAACATATGAAAAACATTTATGTTTTAGCACTTTGCACATTTCTTTTGTACTGGTAAAGCTAGAAATATGGTTGTCACTCTGATTAATAGTACGTTGCTGCCTGTGAACAAGTATCTAGGACAGATGTTTGGGCTTTACGGATTTAACTGGATGCATGCTTGGCTCAAGTCAATGACTCACCAGCTAGTACAATCAGGATCTGAATGAGAGCCCTGGTACTTAAAACAACTTAGCAGTGGCACAGTGGCATTTCCTCTTTTTTCTTTCCTCAGAGGTTCCCTTAAGCCTGGATTCACACTGCCCCCGACTTCAAAGTCGTGCGAATTTGAAGTCGAACTCCAGCGCGACTTTGGCACGACTTACATGCGACATCTTTAACAGAAGAAAATGCAAGTCGTATCAAAGTCAGACCAAACGTAGTGCAGGAACCTTTTTTTTCTAAGTCGGAGCGACTCAAGTCGTACTGATTAGAACAGTTCTATTGCACAGAATGGGGTTCAACTGAGGTCTGACTTCTGAAGCGACAAGTGCTCCAAAGTCAGAGCAATTGTCACACCAGTGTAAACTGCCTTAAATCTGATTTTTGTCTCTTTGATCTTTTCATGGGTTCATTTATACAACAGAAAATTTGGATACTCCCAATTGGGACTTTAAATTGGCAACAACACTAATGGAATGAGTAAAAAATTGTTTTATTAATACAAATAGAAACTAAAAAATCATCACACAATGATTGCTAAAACATACATAAACATCAGACACAAAAACACATAATACAATATCTTGCAATAGAATACAAAAGTACGTATATATATATATATATAAAACTTTCCAGTAGCCAACATCCAGGAAAAGCTTTCCAGTACCCAACGTGTTTCAGGTTCAAAGTCCTTTCATCAGGGGTATTTATATAGGAGAGTTTGAATTTGAGATTTGGTGAATGGCACCGCAAACACACAGAGTATTGAGGCAAGAGTAAAATTAATGTTGTCAGTGGATGGCATATGTGGAGGTCTAGTTCAACCTATAGATTCAAAGTATCACGGCCCAGAGGAAAGGAGGGTGTCACTGGTCCCTCAGGCAAGGGGCTGTGCAGCTGGGAACGAAAACTTTAAAGCTCATATGGAGATCTCACAGTAGGGGTCAGTTAGAACTTTGGTCAAGGTCCTGCATCAATGATCAAACTGTATTGGAATGATCTCTATCCTTCAAATCGTTCTATCAGCAAACTTTGCCAGATTCGATGGCGTTCTCCATGGACCCCCTTTACACAGCCTAAGGAACGATAGAGATCATTCCAATTATTCCTCTGGGTCGTGATACTTTAAACCTATAGGTTGAACTAGACCTCCATCTATGCCATCCACTGAAAACGCTAATTTTACTCTTGCCTGAATACTCTGTGTGTTTGATTGCGATGCCATTCTCCATATCTCAAATTTAAATTCTCCTTTATAAATACCCCTGATGAAAGATCTTTGAACCTGAAATGCATTGGATACCGGAAAGCTTTTCCTGGATGTTGGCTACCAAAAAGTTTTCGGTTACTGGAGAGAGACTACTCTATATACGTACTTTTGTATTCTATTGCAAGATATTGTATTATGTGTTTTTGGGTCTGATGTTTATGTATGTTTTAGCAATCATCGTGTGATGCTTTTTAATTTCTATTCGTATTAATAAAACTATTTCATTAGTGTTGTTGCCAATTTAAAGTCCCAGTTGGGGGCACCCAAATTTTCTATCTATACAGGGATGTGGCAAACTCACAATTTTTTTCTGGTATGGTGAAAACATCTATCAATTTATACCACAGTGTGGCCCTGTAGGATTTTATTAGCAATGAATGCAAAACAAACCAACTTTTTAAACAATAATTTCTGATAGGTGTGGACTGTCCACCACTGGACCACAGTGAGGCTGGGTTCACACTGGTCCGACAAACGCTCCGACATTGGGAGCTCATGTCGCATGACGTGTGAAATTTAATGTTTCCCTATGGGAGCCGTCCTAACTGGTCCGACACAAGTCGTTCCGACTTTAGAAATGCTCCCTGTACTACTTTGGTCCGACTTTGATCCTACTTCAGCCTATTGACTATCATTGAAGTCGGATCAAAGTCGGATTGCCGTCTCGCATGATCCGACTTCGGCACGCGACTTGTGCTCAGATCATCTTGAGGGGGAACTCCGCGCCAAATTTTAGATAAAAATCCGGCATGGGTTCCCCCTCCAAGAGCATACCAGGCCCTTGGGTCTGGTATGGAACTTGAGGGGAACCCCCTATGCCGAAAAAGCGGCGTGGGGGGTCCCCCCAATCCATACCAGACCCTTATCCGAGCACGCAGCCCGGCCGGACAGGAATGGGGGTGGGGACGAGCGAGCGCCCCCCCCCCTCCTGAACCGTACCAGGCCGCATGCCCTCAACATGGGGGGTTGTTGCCTTGGGGGAGGGGGGCGCGCTGCGGCCCCCCCCACCCCAAAGCACCTTGTCCCCATGTTGATGAGGACAAGGGCCTCTTCCCGACAACCCTGGCCGTTGGTTGTCGGGGTCTGCGGGCGGGGGGCTTATCGGAATCCGGGAGCCCCCTTTAATAAGGGAGCCCCCAGATCCCGGCCCCCCACCCTATGTGAATGAGTATGGGGTACAGCGTACCCCTACCCATTCACCTAGGAAAAAAGTGTCAATTTAAAAAAAAACACTACACAGATTTTTAAAGCATTTTATTAGACAGCTCCGGGGGTCTTCTTCCGACTTCGGGGGTCTCTCCGGTTCTTCTCCACGCTCTCCGGATCTTCTGCCGGGCTCCTCCGCTCTCTTCTGCTCTTTTGCCGCTCTTTTGCTAAAGCGGAGGAGCCTAGTCTTCAATCTTCTGCCTTCTGCCCTCTTCTCCTGATGTTGACACGACGCTCTCTGGGGCTAGAATGCTCTCTGTGCGCTCTGCTCTGACTTATATAGGCGGTGACCCCGCCCCCTTATGCCGTCACAGTCCCTGGGCATGCTGGGACTATGACGGCATAAGGGGGCGTGGTCATCGGGTGATGACCACGCCCCCTAAAACGTCACAGTCCCAGCATGCCCAGGGACTGTGACGGCATAAGGGGGCGGGGTCACCGCCTATATAAGTCAGAGCAGAGCGCACAGAGAGCATTCTAGCCCCAGAGAGCGTCGTGTCAACATCAGGAGAAGAGGGCAGAAGGCAGAAGATTGAAGACTAGGCTCCTCCGCTTTAGCAAAAGAGCGGCAAAAGAGCAGAAGAGAGTGGAGGAGCCCGGCAGAAGATCCGGAGAGCGTGGAGAAGAACCGGAGAGACCCCCGAAGTCGGAAGAAGACCCCCGGAGCTGTCTAATAAAATGCTTTAAAAATCTGTGTAGTGTTTTTCTTTAAATTGACACTTTTTTCCTAGGTGAATGGGTAGGGGTACGCTGTACCCCATACTCATTCACATAGGGTGGGGGGCCGGGATCTGGGGGCTCCCTTATTAAAGGGGGCTCCCGGATTCCGATAAGCCCCCCGCCCGCAGACCCCGACAACCAACGGCCAGGGTTGTCGGGAAGAGGCCCTTGTCCTCATCAACATGGGGACAAGGTGCTTTGGGGTGGGGGGGCCGCAGCGCGCCCCCTCCCCCAAGGCACCACCCCCCATGTTGAGGGCATGCGGCCTGGTACGGTTCAGGAGGGGGGGGGGCGCTCGCTCGTCCCCACCCCCATTCCTGTTCGGCCGGGCTGCGTGCTCGGATAAGGGTCTGGTATGGATTGGGGGCGACCCCCCACGCCGTTTTTTCGGCGTAGGGGGTTCCCCTCAAGGTCCATACCAGACCCAAGGGCCTGGTATGCTTCTGGAGGGGGAACCCATGCCGGTTTTTTATTTAAAATTTGGCGCGGAGTTCCCCCCTAAAGATTCATACCAAACACAGTGCCGGCATTGGCGGGGATCCAAGTCGGATCCCCGTTCATTGAAAGTCGGACACATGCCGGCTTCATGTCGCAGGGCAAAGTCGGATCCAAAGTAGGACGGCTGTCGTGTCGCACCAGTGTGAACCCAGCCTGAGTGTTCTATATGAAGCTTTTAGTTATGAGAACCCTCATTAAGGGTGCATTCACACCTGCAAATTCACCTTGCCTGTGATTAGGTGGAAGAACCCCAGCAGCAGTTCCTGCGATTGGCTTCAAGTAGGCGGCCCCATTGAAAGCAATGGGAGGCTGTTGTCTCTCACAACTAATCATGCCCACTCGCATGTAATCTCTCAAGCATATATCACATGCAAGTGATTAGCCCTGGATGCATATTCTGTGGTCTAAAGATCTTTATTTTCAGCCATGTGACCGGTATATTCAAATCTGCTTGAATTCAGCTAAAAATAACTGCCATTTTTTTTTTTTAAATAAGGATCCTTTTCCTGGTCTTAAAGCTTGTGAATTGAAGTATTAGTATGAGCATCATGCGTATTGGTAAACCAGTTTGTGCGTGTAGTCTAATAAAGAAACAATACAGATGGATAAACCATTTGAGCTATATATAGGTTTAAACCGTTCAAAAACAGACCCATTTATGTTAAACACAGATACACAGGGAGCATGGAGGATAAGTGCGTATGCACTCTGAATGACAATAACAGGAGAACAATAGGGCTGGGTGCCTGCAATCCTAACCTAAAAATATAAATTCAGTTTAGAATAATAGTATGCTGCCATATATACATCTTTACTAAAATTTATAATTGTGTTATAGTAAACTTATTATGCATTTCTTAAAATATGTGTATAAACTGATTTTTGCCATATGGATTTTATATATATATATATATATATATATATATATAGTATCTCACAAAAGTGAGTACACCCCTCACATTTTTGTAAATTCTTTATTATATCTTTTCATGTGACAACACTGAAGAAATGACACTTTGCTACAATGTAAAGTAGTGAGTGTGCCGCTTGTATAACAGTGCAAATTTGCTGTCCCCTCAAAATAACCCAACACACAGCCATTAATGTCTAAACCACTGGCAACAAAAGTGAGTACACCCCTAAGTGAACATGTCCAAATTGGGCCCAAAGTGTCAATATTTTGTGTGGCCACCATTATTTTCCAGCACTGCCTTAACCCTCTTGGGCATGGAGTTCACCAGAGCTTCACAGGTTGCCACTGGAGTCCTCTTCCTCTCCTTCATGAGGACATCACGGAGCTGTTGGAAGTTAGAGACCTTGCACTCCTCCACCTTCCGTTTGAGGTTGCCCCACAGATGCTCAATAGGGTTTAGGTCTGGAGACATGCTTGGACAGGCCATCACCTTTATCCTCAGCTTCTTTAGCAAGGCAGTGGTTGTCTTGGAGGTGTGTTTGGGGTTGTTATCATGTTGGAATACTGCCCTGCGGCTGAAGGGAGGGGATCATTCTCTGTTTCAATATATCACAGTACATGTTGGCATTCATGGTTCCCTCAATGAACTGTAGCTCCCCAGTGCCGGCAGCACTCATGCAGTCCCAGACCATGACACTCCCACCACCATGCTTGACTGTAGGCAAGAAACACTTGTCTTTGTACTCCTCACCTAGTTACCACCATACACGCTTGACACCATCTGAACCAAATAAGTTTATCTTGGTCTCATCAGACCCCAGGACATGGTTCCAGTAATCCATGTCCTTAGTCTACGTGTCAGCAAACTGTTTGCAGGCTTTCTTGTACATCATCTTTAGAAGAGGCTTCCTTCTGGGTTGACATCCATGCAGACCAATTTGATGCAGTGTGCGGCGTATGGACTGAGCACTGACAGGCTGATCCCCCCACCCCTTCAACCTGTGCAGCAATGCTGGCAGCACTCATATGTCTATTTCCCAAAGACAAGCTCTGGATATGACGCTGAGCATGTGCACTCGACTTCTTTGGTCGACCATGGCCAGGCCTGCTCTGAGTGGAACCTGTCCTGTTAAACCACTGTATGGTCTTGGCCACCGTGCTGCAGCTCAATCTCAGGGTCTTGGCAATCTTCTTATAGATTAGGCCATCTTTATGTAGAGCAACAATTCTTTTTTTTCAGATCTTCAGAGAGTTCTTTGCCATGAGGGGCCATGTTGAACTTCCTGTGACCAGTATGAGTGAGAACAATAACACCAAATTTAACACACCTGCTCCCCATTCACACCTGAGACCCTGTAACACTAACGAGTCACATGACACCGAGGAGAGAAAATGGCTGATTGGATCCAATTTGGGCATTTTCACTTAAGGGTGTACTCACTTTTGTGAGATACTGTATATATATACATACACATATATTTGTATGACATAGCCGTCAATCTCAGGGGATCATTTTGATTTTTGACATGTGCTTAAATTCCTACAACCCATTTAGCCCCGGTTCACACTAAAACTTGAATGTAAATCACAAAGGAACCACAAGGCATTCCTGTGTAATTAACATGCGATTCAATGCGGTGCAATTTGAGCCCATTCATTTTCAAAAATCACAAAGCTTCGCACCAAAAAAACTGCAGCCACCTTTTTTGGAGGTGCACCGTAACCGTATCACATTGTCATTTTGTACCATGCGATCAGGTACGCACAAGCCACACTGCTTTGAGTTGCTTTTGGGGTGGGCACAGTGTGATTGCAATGTGGGGTGCAATGCGGGGTGGGAAACAAACAAGGATCACTGCATTTCCTGCACCACATACAGTATGTGTGAACCTAGGCTTATGTATTTACGGTGCCTTGAAAAAGTATTCATACCCCTTGAAATTTTCCACATTTTGTCATGTTACAACCAAAAATGGAAATGTACTTTATTGGGATTTTATGTGATAGACCAACATAAAGTGGCCCATAATTGTGAAATGGTAGGAAAATGATAAATGGTTTTCCAAATTTGTTACAAATAAATATCTGAAAAGTGTGGTGTGCATTTGTATTCAGCCCCTCTAAGGCAATACTTTGTAGAATCGTCTTTCGCTGCAATTACAGCTGCAAATCTTTTTGGGGATGTCTCTAGCAGCTTTGAACATCTAGAGAGTGAAATTTTTTTCCATTCTTCTTTGCAAAATAGCTCAAGCTCTGTCAGACTGGATGGAGAGCGTCTGTGAACAGCAATTTTCAGCAAAGTCTTGCCACATATTCTCAATTGGATTTAGGTCTGGTTCATTCTAATGCCGCGTACACACGGTCGGACTTTCCGGCATACTTGGTCCGGCGGACCAGAGTGTGCCGGACAATCCGCCCGTGTGTAGGCACCGGCGGACTTTTCCGGCGGACTTTTTCCCAAAAGCCCGCCGGACCTAGATTTGAAGAAAGTTCTAAATCTTTCCGCCGGACTCAGTTTCGGGCGGAAAGTCCGCTCGTGTGTGTGCTGGTCCGACGGAAAGCCCGCTCGTGTGTAGGCTGGTCCGACGGACCAGATACAACACGAGGGCAGGGTATTGCATCTCACGCTCGCTGCAATAGGAAAAACACATTTTCCTATTGCGGCGAGCGCGGGGCATACCAGGCCCTTAGGTCTGGTATGGATTATAAAGGGAAGCCCCTACGCCGAAAAAAACGGCGTGGGGTCCCCCCTAAAATCCATACCAGACCCCGATCCGAGCACGCAGCCTGGCCGGTCAGGAAAGGGGGTGGGGACGAGCGAGCGCCCCCCCCCCCCTCCTGAACCGTACCAGGCCGCATGCCCTCAACATGGGGGTGGGTGCTTTGGGGGAGGGGGGCGCCCTGCGCCCCCCCCCCAAAGCACCTTGTCCCCATGTTGATGAGGACAAGGGCCTCTTCCCGACAACCCTGGCCGTTGGTTGTCGGGGTCTGCGGGCGGGGGCTTATCGGAATCTGGGAGCCCCCTTTAATAAGGGGGCCCCCAGATCCCGGCCCCCCACCCTATGTAAATGAGTATGGGGTACATGGTACCCCTACCCATTTACCTAGGAAAAAAGTGTAAGTAATAAAACACACTACACAGGTTTTTAAAATATTTTATTAAACAGCTCCGGGGGGGGGATCTTCCTCCGGCTTCGGGGGTCTTCTTCCGGCTTCGGGGGTCCCTCCGCTTCATCTTCTCCCGGCGTCCGGTTGGTTCTTCTCCGCTCTCTTCTCCCGGTGTTCCTGTTCTTCGGCCGGCTCCTCTGCTGTCTTCAATTAGCTCTCTTGCCAGCAGAGGTCCGGACTTCTGGGCTTCTGGGCTTCTTCTCTTCTCTTCTCCAGATGTTGACACGACGCTCTCTCCTGCTGGACTGCTCTCCGAGGGCTGCGTTGTGACTTATATAGGCGGAGACCCCGCCCCCTTTTGATGTCACAGTCCCTGGGCATGCTGGGACTGTGACGTTTTAGGGGGCGTGGTCACTGGGTGATGTTGACCACGCCCCCTAAAACGTCACAGTCCCAGCATGCCCAGGGACTGTGACATCAAAAGGGGGCGGGGTCTCCACCTATATAAGTCACAACGCAGCCCTCGGAGAGCAGTCCAGCAGGAGAGAGCGTCGTGGCAACATCTGGAGAAGAGAAGAGAAGAAGCCCAGAAGCCCAGAAGTCCGGACCTCTGCTGGCAAGAGAGCTAATTGAAGACAGCAGAGGAGCCGGCCGAAGAACAGGAACACCGGGAGAAGAGAGCGGAGAAGAACCAACCGGACGCCGGGAGAAGATGAAGCGGAGGGACCCCCGAAGCCGGAAGAAGACCCCCGAAGCCGGAGGAAGATCCCCCCCCCCGGAGCTGTTTAATAAAATATTTTAAAAACCTGTGTAGTGTGTTTTATTACTTACACTTTTTTCCTAGGTAAATGGGTAGGGGTACCATGTACCCCATACTCATTTACATAGGGTGGGGGGCCGGGATCTGGGGGCCCCCTTATTAAAGGGGGCTCCCAGATTCCGATAAGCCCCCGCCCGCAGACCCCGACAACCAACGGCCAGGGTTGTCGGGAAGAGGCCCTTGTCCTCATCAACATGGGGACAAGGTGCTTTGGGGGGGGGGGCGCAGGGCGCCCCCCTCCCCCAAAGCACCCACCCCCATGTTGAGGGCATGCGGCCTGGTACGGTTCAGGAGGGGGGGGGCGCTCGCTCGTCCCCACCCCCTTTCCTGACCGGCCAGGCTGCGTGCTCGGATCGGGGTCTGGTATGGATTTTAGGGGGACCCCACGCCGTTTTTTCGGCGTAGCGGGGTTCCCCTTTATAATCCATACCAGACCTAAGGGCCTGGTATGCCCCGCGACGGGGCTAGTAAGGTGTCAATCTCGCCGATAAAAGCGGCAAGATTGACATCCTTTTCTAGTCCCGTCGCACCTGAGTCACGTTCAAAATGAACGGACTTGTCCGTGTGTGGGCAAGTCCGTTCATTCTGAAAGTCCGCCGGAACTCCGGCGAAAGTCCGTCGGAAAGACGGGCGGACTTAGCCCGCCGGAAAGTCCCGGCGTGTGTGGGCAAGTCCGTCCGTTTTAAAGTCCGGCGCACCTGGCGGACAAAGTCCGTCGGAAAGTGTGCCGGACCAAGTAGGATAGAAAGTCCGCTCGTGTGTACGCGGCATAACACATATCCTTTGATTTAAACCATTCCATTGCAGCTCTGGCTGTATGTTTAGGGTCGGTGTCCTGCTGGAAGGTGAACCTCCGCCCCAGATTCAAGTCTTTTGCCGACTCTTATGCCCCGTACACACGGTCGGATTTTCCGATGGAAAATGTCCAATCGGAGCGTGTTGTCGGAAATTCCGACCGTGTGTGGGCTCCATCGGACATTTTCCATCGGATTTTCCGACACACAAAGTTTGAGAGCAGGCTATAAAATTTTCCGACAACAAAATCCGTTGTCGGAAATTCCGATTGTGTGTACACAAATCCGACGGACAAAGTGCCACGCATGCTCAGAATAAATAAAGAGATGAAAGCTATTGGCCACTGCCCTGTTTATAGTCCCGACGTACGTGTTTTACGTCACCACGTTTGGAACAATTGGATTTTCCGACAACTTTGTGTGACCGTGTGTATGCAAGACAAGTTTGAGCCAACATCCGTCAGAAAAAATCCTAGGATTTCGTTGTCGGAATGTCCGAACAAAGTCCGATCGTGTGTACGGGGCTTAACAGGTTTTCTTCTAAGATTGCCCTGTATTTGGCTCCATTCATCTTCCCATCAGCTTTGAGCAGCTTCCCTGTCCCTGCTGAAAGAAAAGCATCACCATAACATGATGCTGCCACCACCATGTTTCACGGTGGGGATGGTGTGTTCAGGGTGATGTGCAATGCTAGTTTTCCCCATACATAGCGTTTTGCTTTTAGACCAAAAAGTTACATTTTGGTCTCATCGGACCAGAGCACCTTCTTCCACATAGCTTCTCGCAAACTGCAAACAGGACTTCTTATGGCTTTCTTTCAACAATGGCTTTCTTCTTGCCACTCTTCCATAAAGGCGAGATTTGTGGAGTGCACAACTAATAGTTGTCCTGTGGGCAGATTCTCACACCTGAGCTATGGATCTCTGCAGCTCCTCCAGAGTTACCATGGGTCTCTTGGCTGCTTCTCTGATTAATGCTGTTTTTGCACGGCCTGTCAGTTTTGGTGGAGGGCCATGTCTTGGTAGGTTTGCTGTTGTGCCACACTCTTTCCATTTTCAGATGATGGATTGAACAGTGCTCCGTGACATGTTCACAGCTTGGGGTATTTTTTTTTATAACCTATCCCTGCTTTAAACTTCTCCACAACTTTTTCCCTGACCGGTCTGGTGTGTTCCTTGGCCTTCATGATGCTGTTTGTTCACTAAGGTTCTCTAACAAACCTTTGAGGGCTTCACAGAACAGCTGTATTTATACTGAGATGAAATTACACACAGATGGACTGGACTCTATTTACTAATTGGGTGACTTCTGAATGCACTTGGTTCCACTAGATTTTAGTTAGGGGTATCAGAGTAACACTATTTCAGATATTTATTTGTAAAAAAATTGGAAAACCATTTATCATTTTCCTTCCACTTCACAATTATGTGCCACTTTGTGTTGGTCTATCACATAAAATCCACATAAAATACATTTACATTTTTTGTTGTAACATGACAAAAATGTGGAAAATTTCAAGGGGTATGATGGATACTTTTTCAAGGCACTGTATTTAAGTACAGGTTTGTTTCAAGCACTAACTTTAAGAAATAGCTGACTTTGGAAAGATTGAGCAATACCACACATCAAAGTTTGCATCCGTCAGCACTGATCTGTCTTGTGCCAAGCTACCATGGGTTTTGTTAGACTCATTCAAGTATCAGTGAAATAGGTCAGTTGACTGGAGGACTAAATTAATAGGACATCGCCACTGAAAGAAACCAGAGTCACATAATAATGTGGGATTATGTGATTTTTAAGGTCATTAAAATATAATAAGGTTGACCATATCAAATAGGTCAAGAGAATCCTGAGAGAACCCTAAGATAAATAGACCTATTGCCTCTACTGACCTCCTTATAAAAATGCTAGTTGCTTGGCTGCGATTGTGTTCAGTACTTTCTGAACTGCAGATCTAAAAGTTTATTCCAGGTCAGGTATTAAAGTTATTGAATCAACAGAACAGCCAGACAAATAGCATTTTCATAAGGATGTGTTAGCAATGGCAGCTCAAGCACCGCCCTGATAAGGTAGATGTCCAAAATGTATTGATGCAGACTTATAATGTTATTAAAAGCTCCACTTTCACAGAGAATGTTCAATGTTTTTGTGTATAGAGTATTTCCTTTCTTTATGTGTTACACACAAAATTGTGCCCATTACACATTTTATTTAAATCCTCGTTGTGACAGCACAAAAACGTCAGCATACATTTCAACACATTATTGTGGGGTCAACTGTTTAAATACAGTCTCGATTACTATACTGTATACAGCATTTCGTATGGCTCATTCGCAGGCGCCTGAACAACTGAGAGGGGATAGTCCACTGTGTGACCCTACATAAAAAGGGCCTGTTCATTACACAAATAAAAAAAAATGTTTCCTTAGATTAGCTAGGTACATATTAAACAACATTCTTGCGCATAAGTATGATGTCCCGGCTCAGGTGAGAGTGGTGGTCCACTTCACCAGAGGTATTGCTTCAGGCTTTGCTGCCCTCTGGGACAGGGGGTGTCCTAGAAAATGGAAAGAAAAGAAAAGAGGGAACATCAGCCTAGTGCATTATCCTACATATATTTATTGAAGATAAAAATAATAAAAACGGAAAAGCCCTGGAATCTACAGTCTCCAGATCCCGGGGGGACCATGCAGGGGCTCCTGCTGGCTGAAGCCTCATGCTCTAAAGAAGAAGGTCAATTCTTCAAAACATGTCAGCCAGCAGGGGTCCCTGCATGGTCCCCCCAGGATCTGGAGATTGTAGATTCCAGGGATTTTCAAGCTGCAGAAGATCTGCTGTTGTAGGCGTACTTTTATCTCATGCTTGTGAGTTTTATTTCTTTTTATCTTCAATAAATATATGTGAGATAATGGACTTGGCTGGTGCATTCTCTTTTCTTTTCTTTCCATATTCTAGAAATATATTAAACATTGCACTATAATACTTTGCATTCTTACTTCTATCCAGCAGGTGGAGCTTTAGGCTTCTTTTTACGTTTTCCAGCTTCTCTTTTGCTCTTATTTCAATATAACTGTCATCTACCGAGCTCAGTAGCTCAAATCCAATTATTAACACACAAGTAAATAAGTTGGGACATAGTTCTCTCTCAAATGAATGGCTTTTTGGACAATGCCACTCAGACAGTGCAAGCCTTAAGGATGGAATCTTCTGCTATGCTGTTTCTTTAGATAACCCATAGGACTCTGAAAATCCATTCTATTACTTGTTTATATGTGAAACAAAGATCTTACACTCGTAGTAAATATAATAAATATAAAGTGTCAGTTTTGAAAACTAACTCAAAACTTTACAGTGCTTGTCACCCCACTCAACTAAAAAAAAATCACATTGCCTTCATAAAGAATTCAGCATGAGATGAATCAGAGAGGCTGGCATGCAATGTAACATATTAGAGTAACCAGTGGCATTGTCTATCAAAGTATTGATCCATTAATCAGTCTAAATTATAAAGAGGTGGGGATTAAGTCACCATATAATAGTACACTATGATGGTGGAATTTAGGAAATTGATAATGCCTAGAACAATGGTCCTGGTCTGCACGAAGTGCACAATTAAGTCTACAACAAGCATTTCAACGTAAACGATAGGAAATGCCTTTATTGTCTATACCGTATGACTTATTTCCATAGGAAGTGTGATTCCTGGGTGGACTTTGTGGGAAAATGAATGAGGTCAGAAATCCAACCTAGTTTTGGGAAAGACAGAATGAAACATGAATTTGATCTATGAAAACTACAGGTAGTGTCTAATCTTTAGTAACTAACAAGTTAGAAGAAAATGTCACTTATGTTATTGCAGATAAATAATTGCACCACAGGTCAATTTAAAATTTAAAGGTACAGAAAATAAACAGGCATTTCTATTTGGAAGCAATCAATTTCTAATACTGGTAACAAACAAATTTTTTTGGACATCCCAGTGTTGTCATTAGCTTTGCTGCAGTCAGCCATTCATTTTTGATGAGATATTTTCTAAGCGTATTACATAAACAGATGGATGCTGAGGTGCACGTTTCCTTTTTTTTACCACACTCGGACTGTTTATGGGACATGCCCTCCCACTTAACTGTCTGCTTGAACAGAAAATTGGCAGTCTTATGCCGCGTACACACGGTTGTATTTTCTGACGGGAAATGTTGGATGTGAGCTTGTTGTCGGAAAGTCCGACCGTGTGTATGCTCCATCGAACATTTGCTGTCGGACTTTCCGCCAACAAATGTTTGATAGCAGGTTCTCAAATTTGATCGTGTGTACACAAGTCCGTCGCACAAAAGTTCATCAAGCAGAAGGAGCCGCACTGGCTATTGAACTTCCTTTTTCTCGGCTCGTCGTACGTCTTGAAAGTCACCGCGTTCCCACATTCGGAATTGTTGGCCAACATTTGTGTGACCATGTGTATACAAGACAAGTTTGAGCCAACAACCTTCGAACAAAGATCCACGGTTTTATTGGTGGAAAGTCCGATTGTGTGTACGCGTAGGTTTCAGGAGAACAGAAGCAGGTAAGAATCTGAAGTGAAGTTTATTAGAATGTTTACAATGTTTATAATTCATATAACCGATTTTTTTTTCATTAAAATTGAGTTTTACATGCACAGTTTATATGCTTTTTTGCTGTTAATTCACAATTTGGCAGAAAAATGAGGGCTTCATCTTTGAACCCAGGGCCGGCGTACCATAAGGCAGCTTAGACAGCTGCCTTAAGGAACCAGCATAGGGGGGTAAAATCCGAATCCCTAGCCACTTGCTAGGGATTCAAATTTTTTAAATACCTATCCCCCCAGCAGGCAAACTTAAACTTCCATGCTACCCCTGGTAGGAAAGAGGGGGCAGAGTGGAAGTTTACATTTTCCTGTTGTTTAGTAGGCTGCTGAGAGGGTGTGGAGAGCACAGTAGGCAGACGGGGCATACCCCACTGTCAGAGTGGATCAAAGGATGCAGTGGAGGGCGGATCGGTGGGTGGATCCTAGGTGTGTGCAGGGAGGGTGCTGGGTCCCTCTGTCAGGCAAGCTCCTGTCAGGGATGGACGTTGTGCGCCAAGCTATGCGACGTGGGTCAGGTTGGGTGGTGCAGTCGGAGGAGGAAGTAAGGGTGGAGGAAGCCCCGGAGTCCCCACTCTTTGCTGCTGTTGCTGCCACCTGAGATCCTAGTGGAGATTTTATCCTGCCTGCCCAGAACACAGCTAATCCTCTTGGCCCTGGTGTGCCACAAATTCCACCACTGACATCATCTAAAGGTGGAGCTTCATGACTGGTAAGATCTGGGGGATTGGTAAACCAGATATGTGTGTGATGGGGGAGGGGGGTATTTGGGAGGTGTGATCAGGGTGGGGGGTATGATCAGAGTGGAGGGATCTGGGGGTGTGATCAGAGGAAAGAGGGATATCTAGGGGTGTTCGATCACGTTGGGGGTATGTGGGGATGGGGTGATCAAGTTGGGGGTATGTGGGGGAATGATCAGGGTGGAGTTATCTGGGAGGTGGGGCTAGAGTGGGTGTATCTGGGGAGTGTGATCAGAGTGGGGGTATCCAAGGGGTGTGATTTGGGAGTTTGTTTATTGGGGGAGTGTATGGGTGTGGGGCGATCAGGGAGTATTTTGGGAGGTAGGATGCGATCAGAAGGTCACTCACCGGGGTATGCCTGAAAATGCATCTTTGTCTGTGTAGACATAAATTCTTGCACTGGCCCTGTTTGCACCCCATTCTCTAGCCTGGCTGACAGCAACTTGCCTAAGGTCCATGCTACAAGGTCGACTCTGTGGCTAACTTCACTGGCCACACTTCCCTATCAGCAGAATACTGAAATAAACTTCTGTTATCGCTAATGAGAGTTACTTCACCACTGCCTGACATGGAAAAATTGGTCAGATATATTTCCTTTAAAGCAGTATTAAAACCAAAAACAAACATGTAACATATTGCAGCTTTTTGTGCATTAGATGTGGTGGCTGAATTAGTTTTCATTCTTTAGGCTTTTTCTCCTCTGTCTTTACCATGTGATCTGGCCAGTAACACACCTCTTGTATTAGAGTGTCCCCACTCTGGATGAAGTAGCACAGAGGGCACCTTTGGAAAGCAGCATTGTCAGTGTGAGGAGAGGGGGGTGTTGGATGTGCTAGGTGATTTAAATACACTAACAAATTGAAGCCAAACTCCAACTAATGCTTTATAAGCAATTACAGCAGGTGTTTGTTTTTTTTTATTTTGAGATGAAGGTTTTACATTATAAATAAAAGCTGATCATTGCAATCCCCCGTGACAGGCCGGGCAAGGAGAGCATTAATCTGAGAAGCAGCCAAAGGCTCATGGTAACTCTGGAGGAGGTGCAGAGATCCACAGCTCAGGTGGGAGAATCTGTCCACAGGACAACTATTAGTCGTGCACTCCACAAATCTGGCCTTTATGGAAGAGTGGCAAAAAAAAAAGCCATAAGAAGTCCTGTTTGCAGTTTGTGAGAAGCCATGCGGGGGACACAGTAAACATGTGGAAGAAGGTGCTCTGGTCTGATGAGACCAAAATGGAACTTTTTGGCCTAAAAGCGAAATGCTATGTGTGGTGGAAAACTAACGCTGCACATCACCCTGAACACACCATCCCCACCGTGAAACATGGTGGTAGCAGCATCATGTTGTGGGGATGCTTTTCTTCAGCAGGGACAGGGAAGCTGGTCAGAATTGATGGGAAGATGGATGGAGCCAAATACGGGGCATTCTTAGAAGAAAACCTGTTAGAGTCGCAAAAGACTTGAGACTGGGGCAGAGGTTCACCTTCCAACAGAACAACGACCCTAAACATACAGCCAGAGCTACAATGGAATGGTTTAGATCAAAGCTTATTCATGTGTTAGAATGGTCGAAGTCAAGACCTAAATCCAATTGAGAATCTGTGGCAAGACTTGAAAATTGCTGTTCACAGACACTCTCCATCCAATCTGACAGAGCTTGAGCTATTTTACAAAGAAGAATGGGCAAAAATGTCACTCTCTAGATGTGCAAACCTGGTAGAGACATCCCCAAAAAGACTTGCAGCTGTAGTTGCAGGGAAAGGTGGTTCTACAAAGTATTGACTCAGGGGGGCTGAATACAAATGCATGCCACACTTTTCACATATTTATTTGTAAAAAAAATTTGAAAACCATTTATCATTTTCCTTTCACTTCACAATTATGTGCCACTTTGTGTTGGTCTATCACATAAAATCCCAATGAAATAAATTTACGTTCTTGGTTGTAACATGACAAAATGTGAAAAATTTCAAGGGGTGTGAATACTTTTTCAAGGCACTGTATGTAGCATACAGTTTAATTAAGATCATAGATGTTTAAGACACTTGATTTTTATTTTTGCCCATAGTTTAGTGTGTGTTGTTGAAAAGGCAAGGTGTGGTCATTTCAGCTGCCTATGTTATAAATAATCTCATTTGGCCGCACGTCCATTAGGTTACAGAAAGAGCTCGTCAACAAGTTGAAAAGTTTCCTGCAGGATTTCAAAATAATGGTTCAAAAAAGCATATAGCATAAAGCACAGGAATTTGTTTAAACAACGTTATCTTATAGAATAATTTAAACACTTGTGAACTTTGAGTCATAAATCACATGCATACTCCCAGTCTTACTAATCAATGTTCTCTGGCACAACATAGATGTAGCCAGCACACCTTAAAGTGAACAGTCACTTGATAAAATTCCAGCTGGCAGATATGGTGAGGGAAAATTAGTGCGTTTGTTCAATATCGCTTTTCTTCTTCTTAGGGGATTGACGGATCCCAGTTCTCTGTTTAGCATCCTGTATTTTGTGGACAAATTCAGGACAGTGATTCTGTCATTGCATTCCTAAGCTGAATAAAACAGAGCTATGAGACAGAGATGAGTAAACCGGTTCACAATTTCTATGAATAATGAATTGTTCTGTTAACACAACTGAGATATTCCCTAGTCCAAGTTTCATATGACTAGTCCACCATCCTGAACAAGTGACAAGACACCTGTTTTCTACTTCTTAGGATGGTTGTTGAGTCATATAATTCATCAGAGCTAACCTGGTGCTAACTGGCATGTAACAGCTAAATTTATGGGATTTTCTTCTCCTACTAAGCAGTTTCAACTCATTTTAGCAATCACAACATAAAAAAATGAGGTGATTGCCAGCATGTGGAACTACAGCCTTGTTCATTTATGGATAGAGTAGTGAAAGGGTTATAACCACTGTCAGGTTTTTGTTGCTATCTTGCTCCCTGTTGGGGAGATCCTACAATTTTTCTTGTACAAACAAATGGTAACCACCCCAATCTATAACTAGCCTTTTCAGCAAGGAACACCTTGAAGAGCAACTCACATCAAAAAAGAGCAAAAGTTCCCATCTCACTTACCAGTTAGCCTGCACTAAAACCAAATTGACCCTCGAACAGTTTAAATTAAAAACAAGGGGTTTAGTCACACACATTTGCAAACATACGTGTAAGCTGCAGTCAAGGCACCCCAGTGTACTGCGGTTCCTACTCTATCATTTTGAGAGTCTCCCAAATTAGAGCACATATAGCAATGGGTTGATTAAGGGCAGGTTTGCCGGGAGGGAGCTCAGCCCTCCTTAAAGCTACAGGGACGCATGGGACACCCAACAAGGGAACAATGAGCGCGCAAGACCGGCCGTTCTGGGACGCTGTCATTTGATGATGGGCGGGCGGCAACTGGTTAAAGTTCATGTGCGTGTAAAGGCAGGTGTCCCAATTCTTTTGACAATATAGTGTAGGTGAATGGTGGGGTAGAGATGCTGGGCCAGCACAGATGGTAATTAGACATCCTAGATGAAGAAAGAGCCGAAGCGTGTACAGAGGGAGGGGATGTGCTACTGAATTGACACTTCTGGGAGTAATCATAATAAAAGGCACATTGCAAGTGAATTCAAAACAATAATGGAAAGAATAAATATTGCAAGTAAGCACTTAGGATGCTTGATTGTTCTAAGCTCTTACCTGAAATTTTGGTGACAGGGTATCTTTTTTTTAAATGTTTTAATTTTTTTTATCAAAAAGGTGTTTATTAAACAGAGTAGACATTTTCCAATGTACAAACAGTGCACAGATATCTACAGTTATTTATCAGAGAAAAAAAGGGGGGCGAAGGGCAAGCCTAGGTTATTAGAATAGTGCCACATCCAATAAGCAAGATACATACAAAAAAAGATGAACCTCTCTTCTCTTTTTCTGCACCCCTGAAGAAGGACTAAACTATATCCCAAAACGCGTTGGGAGTGAGGAGAGCTCTTTTCATATATCTACTTTGTATGGTGGTAGAAATGAATTGTTTATATATGTCAATGTTTCGCTAATATTTTTTAATTTTGTGTTTTCATAAATAAAATTTGTTTACTATTATATTGTTGCATACTTTGGTATATTTTTTATATAGGACATTATTAATTGCCTTTAAAGTCCACCCAGGGGAACCTTTTTTGTATGTATCCTACAGTTATATATCAGGGTTAACCTTGCGCCCAGAAATGTAATCCAATTTGCATCACCTTCAAGTTCACAATACACTAAAGCCTAAGGACATAGACATTACAGCCGGTATTTAGCAACCCTAGCATGTCAAGATCTCCCTATAGGGCACTGCAATATTCTGGACATTATCAATTCCCTGGGGCTTAGCCCAGGTGTATCCAGCCACGGTGACCAGATTTTTTCAAATCTACCCGGGCTTTCCCTGTGTTGGTAGATATACCGTTCCATGACCAGAGTGTGCCCCATGTGTGTTATCCACAAGGCAACTGTGGGCGGTGAGATCGATTTCAATCCAATCAAGTTTTCGGGCTTAAAACAGTGCCCTAGAAAAAGCAGTCCTGACCATCTCCTCGGGAATTACCTCCTCCAAAACTCCCAAGATACAGTGAATTGGGTCGGGTCTAGAGGGACAGTCGTCTGAAACACTTGATTAGGCGTTCCAAGTACTGTTGTTATAAAGGATAAAACAAAATAGAAAATAGACACTTGGAAACCTATTCCATTGTGACACTTAGTCCTGTTTTTGATTTTTATCTTGCCAGGAAATTCAGTCTTGGATGATATGAGATATAACAGGAAGAAAAACAAATATTAGTTTAGGGTCTGCATTACTGGTTAGTGTGCTGGCTTCCTCTGGACAAAAACGGTTCCATGGACAAATAAAGGTCTCTGTGTACTGGAAGCTGCGCCGATCCTTTGTATTTACAGCTGCATCCTTTTTTGTTTTTTCCCTTCGTGTGATCCAGTTTGACAAAGTCCAGAACTGTATACACCCAACTGCAGCTAAAAAACATTACCAATTTTTTTTTTGTAGAATATTAAATTTGTAGGCATTAAACAGAAAGAAAGATTGTAAAAACGTAAAGGGCCATTCAATCCAAGAGTGATATTTTAGTTATAGAAGCAGCCTTTTGGAGTGAGTTTACCCCTGCTTCTTGGGGGTATGGAGAAAAAAAAATTTATACTTACCTAGGTGAATACAGCATTGATCCGATGCCGCAGCTGTCCCCCGCTGGCTCTGCACTGATAACTGAGCGATCAAACTCTGCTGATTGCTCAGTTCTCCCCTCCGCTCTGAGCAGACAGCTGGGACTGTTAGGACTTTCTCTCTGCTCTGTCTCTCACTGGAGCCAGCTGCTGGTCCAGGTATCTGGGTGGATCCCAACTATATGGTCGGGATCTTTTTGGAGCCTGGACCAGCTCTTTGAAGTCAGCTGACAGTGGGCTTTATCCCGCTGTCGGATGAAAACAGGTCACAGGAGTGCAGAACAAAGTGCACTCCTGTGACCTACAGGAGAAGTATAGCCAAAATAGATGTTTCTGCATAGATGTCTCTGCAATTGCCTCTGAAGTTGGGACTGACATGCGGGTGTCACAGATCAGCTGCGGAGCTGATCTGTGTCTCACCTTTACTGCTGTAGGCCGGCTGGCGCTTGTTGTTCCACTAGCTTGTATTCAGCTCTGCTGCACTCTGCAGCTATGGGTATCGCCGGCTTCACCTGTTGACTAATATATGATTCCTTCCTGCTACTTCCTGTCCAGCCCCTCATGTACTTCGCTATTTAAATCCCTCTCAGACCAGTTCTGGTTGCTTGAGCAACATTTGTTTCTGAGCTCTCTTCGTGTAACTTGCCTTAACCTGACCTCTCGTGAATTGATCTCTTGTGTACCGACTCGGCTTGTTCTGATTACATTGTCTGCAGCCCGCCCTGACCTTGGCTCGCTATCCGGCTCTCCTCCATCCTTGTCTGACAGTGTCTTCTGGTACTTCCCTAGCAAGCAGGGTGAACCCGGGGATCGTGACCTGGGGTCAGCACGCAGCTAAGCCCAAACCCTAGTAAGAGGGGTCCCCGGCAGAATACCGACTGGCCCTTGGACTTCGCGCCCTGGGGGATCCCGTGTCACCTGCTCGCCTGTGGGCTCACTGTAAGTAGTAACGTGACAGTTTGCTCAAGCCATGAGCGCCTCTGAGAATCGGCCACTGACCGAGGATCAAATGCAACATTTAGTTCAGAGACTTAACTCCCAGCAAACAAATCAAGAGCAAATAATACTGGTTCTTCAGGATATTGCCTCCCGTCTGGATTGTCTGCAACTCGCTGCAACTTCAGCTCCTTCCATTCCTGCTTCTGCTTCAGCTGCTCCTGTGTTACCTGCTACACCTGGCAATCCCTGCCTGCATCTGCCGCCACCACCTAGTTTTTCTGGCGACCCTAAGGCTTGTCGGGGCTTCATTAATCAGTGTTCCATCTACTTTGAACTTACTAAAATCACATATATCATCTCTCTCCGGTGATGCTCCAGCGTGGGCTTCCCCACTCTGGGAATCACACGATTCTATCAACTCTGACCTCCAGCTCTTTTTGGATGCATTCTGGAAAACTTTTGATGAGCAGAGTGTCTTCAGGTGCTGGAGCCCTCTTTCATCTTTGTCAGCAAGGAATGACAGTCGGCCAATACGCAGTTCAATTCCGTACGCTGGCCGCTGAACTCAAATGGAATAATGAGGCCCTTACTGCTACCTTCTGGCAAGGCATATCTGAGCGTGTCAACTCGCTGGATGCCCCATTCCTACCGCATTGGATGATTTAATCGCATTGAGCATTCAAATAGACATTCACTTCCAGGAGCGGGCCCTGGAGCAATCCAGATCCAGTCATCCCCCTGCTGGCCGTCCAGAGCAGGTAGTCCAAAGACCTGTGGAACCCTCTCCGTCTTCAACCTCTCACATGTTGGAAGAACCCATGCAGCTTGGGTGAACTCGCCTCACTCTCAAGGAATGTACCCGACGCATGGGATTGGGCTTGTGCCTTTATTGTTGAGATAAAAGACATCTTTTGAACTCCTGTCCGTTCCATCCGGGAAACTTCAGGGTCTAGGTCACTCAGAGGGAGGTGATCTAGACGCATCCTTTAATTATGTCTGCTTCCCTCGTTTCACCCTTCCCGTGGCTATCCACTGGGGTCAAAATGCCTATCAACTCTCTGCATACATGGACTCTGGTGCTGCTGGGAATTTCATTGAATAATCTTTAGCTTCCCAGTTGGGCATTGCCTTTGTTACCTTGGCTATACCCCTTTCCATGACTGCAGTAGATGGCTCCTTTTTGCCTATGAGCCCCATCCGGTTTAAAACCCCTCCTATAGACTTACGCATTGGGGTTTTGCATGCTGAGGAGATCTCTTTCCTAATTCTGCCTAAGTCCTCCAGTCTCATCATCCTGGGCCTTCCATGGTTGCAGAAACACTCCCCGCATCTTGACTGGAATTCTGGAAAAGTATTGGCTTGGGGTCCTCCGTGTCAGCAACAATGTATTTCTAAGGTGCTACCTCCCATTCCTCTGGCTGAGACCTCCACAACTCCCATCTTGCCTTCCCAATATCAGTCTTTCCGAGATGTTTTCTGCAAAAAGTCTGCTGATCGCCTTCCTCCTCACAGAGACTATGACTGCTCCATTGATCTGTTACCTGGGACCTCTCCTCCCAGATGCCGAGTCTACCCTCTATCTATCCCCGAGACACAAGCCATGTCTGAATACATTTGGGAAAACCTGCAAAAGGGTTTCATCAGGAAATCAAACTTACCTGCCGGAGCCAGATTCTTTTTTGTAGCGAAAAAAGATGGTTCACTCCGTCCATGCATTGACTACAGGGGCCTTAACGCCATCACCGTGAAGAACCGATACCCTCTTACTTTAATTTTGGAACTCTTTGACAGACTGCGAGGTTCTAAACTGGATCTTAGAGGGGCCTACAATTTAATAAGAATCCGGGAAGGAGACGAATGGATGACCGCCTTTAACACCAGGGACAGACATTATGAATATCTCGTGATGCCCTTTGGCTTATGCAGTGCCCCAGAAGTCTTCCAAAATTTGGTTAATGAGATCTTCCGCGACCTTCTATATGTCTGTGTTATTGTATATCTGGATGATATTCTTATTTTCTCACCCATCGTTTTATGGAGTGCCCCAGCAGTCTTCCAAAATTTGGTTAATGAGATCTTCCGCGACCTTCTATATGTCTGTGTTATTGTATATCTGGATGATATTCTTATTTTCTTACTCATCGTCTTCATGTGAAAACTGTGCTACAGCGTCTACAGGACAATTGTCTATATGCAAAATTGGAGAAATGTCTATTTGAACAAACACAAGTTCCATTTCTGGGCTACATAATCTTGTCACAGGGCTTCCTCATGGACCCAGCCAAACTTCGGGCCATCTCTGAGTGGCCCCAGCCCTCTGGTCTTAAAGCCACCCAACGCTTTTTGGGCTTCACCAATTACTATCGCCAATTCATTCATAACTACTCCACCTTGGTGGCCCCTAATTCATCTCTCACCCGCAAGGGTGTCAATGCCCGGCTCTGGTCCCCTGAAGCCACTGATGCTTTCCTCAAACTCAAGGCAGCCTTCCTCTCCGCCCCAATCCTCCTACGTCCGGACATTACAAAACCCTTTTCTTTGGAGGTTGATGCCTCTTCAGTAGGAGTCGGTGCCGTCCTACTCCAAGCTCAGAAGGGCAAGTCTCAGCCTTGCAGATTCTTTTCCAAGAAGTTTTCTGATGCTGAGAAAAACTATACCTTTGGGGACCGTGAGCTACTCGCTATTAAACTAGCTCGTCAAGAATGGCGACATCTTCTAGAGGGTTCTCCCCATTGTATTACCATCTATACTGATCATAAAAATCTGCAGTATTTACAATCCACGAAACGCTTGAACCCACGTCAAGCTCGCTGGGACCTCTTTTTCGCCCGCTTCAACTTTAACATTGCTTTTCGTCCAGGTGCCAAAAACCTTTGGGCCAATACCTTGTCCAGGTCGTGTGATGTCAACGATTCTGAGAATCACCTAGATCCTGGTCCCATCATCCCTCCGCATCATATTCTAGCCACTACTCAGCTCCGGTCTACGCAGCCTCCTCCAGGTAAAACTTTTGTAGTTCCCGCACTTCGTCCTAAAGTCCTTGCTTGGGCACATGACTCCAAGTTCTCTGGACATCCTGGCATACCTCATACTTGTGACCTTCTTCAGCGTCATTACTGGTGGCCTTCTCTTCGTAAGAATGTCAAGGAATACGTTCAAGCTTGTACGGTTTGTGTACTATCCAAATTTTCCACCGCCACCCCTGCTGGGTTGCTTTTGCCCTTACCAGTTTCCAATATACCTTGGCATTGTATTTCCATGGATTTTATCTCAGATCTGCCCCCCTCAACAGGTTCTACAGTCATCTGGGTAGTGGTGGATCGGTTCTCCAAAATGTGTCACTTGATTCCTCTCCCAGGCCTACCTTCTGCTCCCAGTCTTGCCACAACTTTCTGTCAGGGATCTGTCAGCACCAGACCGGGACATTTGCATGTGCGCATGCGGCGGTGCGCCCCTGTTCAGTCTATGCAGCAATCCCCAGCTATTGCTGTGCGTCAGCGCGTCCCGCGGGCGCGCGACTGGTGAGCGCATGCGCGTTAACGTTGTTTGGCGCCAATGAGCGCATAAAGGTCTTCCTGCTGCACTGGCGCGCTGCTGTTTCGTCTTCAGCTTCTGTGAACTTGTTACCCGCACCTGATTGATCTGTCTACAATACTAACCCGGCTTGTCTGACCATCCCTCTCTCTCCAATCCAACCCGGCTTGCCTGACCCTGTTGCTGTCTCTGCCAGTACCCGTTGCCGACCTCTGCCTGCTTACCGACTCTGCCTTTGCCTGCCGTTATCACCTGCCTTGATTGCCTGCCGACCCGGACTGTCTGACCCTGCTTGTGCCTGCCGTTAGCTCCGTGTGCTGCTGCACCTTCAGCTCCAGCTCCAGTGATCCCTGCACCAGCATCTTCCAGTGCTTCATCCTGCTGTTCTCCGCTGACCACCTTCATCTGCAGTCCAGCCATCCCTGGAGGGATCTCTACCCTGCTCCAGCACCAGAGACTTCTACCTCACCAGGCACTCCTACCCCACTGTGTTCACGAGACCACTGTCCAAACTCCAGTGGCTCCTGAACCAGCGTTGTATGAGAGGTCTTTTCCTACAAGTCAGGCTCTACTAGCAGGTACCTAACACTTTCATTAAGGAGATCTTTCGTCTTCATGGGATGCCTTCAAATATCGTCTCTGACAGAGGAGTTCGATTTACTGCTCGGTTTTGGAGAGCTTTGGCCAGCTCCTTTGGGATTAAATGCTATAAACCTATGGGAAGAATCGGTGCTACCTGAAAACCTGTTTGCTAAGCATATACAGGAAACATCAAAAAGATGTTTTTTGTACCTTCCTCATACACCAAACTCGTTTGTCTCCTCAATGATGTATACAGAGGGGTTAATTTGGGTTAATGGTACTTGATACAAATGAGAAGACATCCAAATTTTCCTTATACTATAGATATCTATACATATGGCAATGGAACTAGTATAACCTGAAAATAGAGTGGTATATAGTGTGTAAGTAAATAGCTGAAGGGAAATGCTATATGATATTGGTAAGCAAGCTGCCAGTGTTAGCCCCAGGGGACGTAACCGCCACTAGTAATCAAAAATTGCATATGGTGCAATCCAGCTGGAAGCACACACTCTATATTACAGTCCACGTATTCTGATGATGTATGCAAATTCCTAAATATACAATTATATCATCCATATGTATGCATACATCAGTAAAAAAATGCTTCACAGTTCATATGTTAGAATCCAGATCCAGTATATATTGCAACAGTGGGTCACAGTACATGCAATAGTTCCATGTGTTTTCCACTACAACGAGTCAGGAGGTTCCCATGGGTGACTTTCGTGTATACACTGTTGTCAGGTGACTTTTGTGCTCCCCCTTCAAAATGCCTACTCAACGACTCCTGGAACCCCTTCAGGGGTATTGGGCCTGTAATGATAGGATGGACTCCACTGCTCGCTGTTGCTTCTCATGGATACCTCCAAGTGGATAAAGTTGCAGCAATACCCTCAGGCATCGAAAATATAAAAGGAGAGGGCTTCCATAGTGTGATAGAGTACAAAACCGCTTTTATTTAAAACCAAACTTAAAACCAAAAACAACATTTAAAAACAAATCAAAGCGTTCAAAAACGGAGTATTTCCTCCCATCCAGTGACCCGCTGGGATAGGAAAAAGACCGGGACAAGCTTCGATAGATACAAACAGAGTCACTGTCACAAACGCATGTATCGAGGTGGGGGATGTGACAGCTGAGCGCTGCACAAACGTACCACCCACTCGTCTGCAGGGAAGTGACGGAGTATGCGTAGTTCCGTCGTGCGTGCTTCGTCACTTGACGTCCTCAGCGACCAGCTCCTAAGTTCCTGCCGGCGAACTGGCGATAGAGTTTGGCTCTCTACCAAGCACATCTGACTTCGGGTGCCCTCAATGAAATTTACCCCTCACTTCATTGGTCCATTTCCTATTCTCCGTCAGATCAATCCAGTTGCTTTCAAGCTTCATCTGCCCTCTCATCTCAGGATACCCAACGCCTTCCATGTCTCCCTGCTCAGGCCACTGGTCCTCAATTGGTTCTCTCGCCCTTTTTCTCACCCCGCTCCTGTGGCTGATACCACAGATCAGTATGAGATTAAAGAAATATTGGACTCCAAGTACTCCCGAGGGAGGCTACTCTATCTGATTGATTGGAAGGGCTATGGTCCGGAGGAGAGGTCTTGGGTTCCTGCCACCGATGTCTCAGCCCCACGTTTGGTGACCAGATTCCATCGGAAATTTCCCTCCAAGCCAGCCCCCAGACGTGTAGGGGGACCTCGTACGAGGGGGGGTACTGTCACAGATCAGCTGCGGAGCTGATCTTTGTCTCACCTTTACTGCTGTAGGCTGGTTGGCACCTGTTGTTCCACTAGCTTGTGTTCAGCTCTGCTGCACTCTGCAGCTATGGGTGTCGCCGGCTTCACCTGATGCCTAATATATGATTCCTTCCTGTTACTTCCTGTCCAGCCCCTCATGTACTTCTCTATTTAAATCCCTCTCAGACCAGTTCTGGTTGCTTGAGCAACATTTGTTTCTGAGCTCCCTTCGTGTAACCTGCCTTAACTTGACCTCTCGTGATGTTATCTCTTGTGTACCGACTCGGCTTGTTCTGATTACGTTGTCTGCAGCCCGCCCTGACCTTGGCTCGCTATCCGGCTCTCCTTTGCTTCATCCATCCATCCTTGTCTGACAGTATCTTCTGGTACTTCCCTAGTGAGCAGGGTGAACCCGGGAGTCGTGACCTGGGGTCAGCATGCAGCTAAGCCTAAACCCTCGTGAGGGGGTGCCTGGCAGAATACCGGCTGGCCCTTAGACTCCACGCCCTGGGGGATCCCGTGTGACCTGCTTGCCTGTGGGCTCACTGTAAGTAGTACTGTGACAGTTTGCTCAAGCCATGAGCGCCTCTGAGAATCGGCCACTGACCGAGGATCAAATGCAACATCTAGTTCAGAGACTTAACTCCCAGCAAACAAATCAAAGCAAATGATGCTGGTTCTTCAGGATCTTGCCTCCCGTCTGGCTCGTCTGCAACTCACTGCAAATTCAGCTCCTCTAAGGCTTGTCAGGGCTTCATTAATCAGTGTTCCATCCACTTTGAACTTTTCAGCCACCATTTTCCAACTGATCGCACCAAAGTCGCATATATCATCTCTCTCCTCTCCGGTGAAGCTCTAGCTTGGGCCTCCCCACTCTGGGAACCACACAATTCTATCACGTTCTAACGTGATAACGTATCCTAACCCTTGTGAGGGGGTCCCTTGCAGAATACTGGCTGGCCCTTAGAGTCCACGCCCTGGGGGATCCCGTGTCACCTGCTCGCCTGTGGGCTCACTGTAAGTAGTACCGTGACAGCAGGTATAAAATTGTGCGAGTTTAGCTGAACTCGCACAATTTCAATCCTGCAGCAGTGTGAACCTGGGCTCAGGGTGTAATTTTCAAAAACCAGAGCGGCAGAAACTGGTGCAGCTGTTCAGCTTCCAATCAGCTTCTAACTTCAGCTTGTTCATCTAAGTTTTGACAATAAAATCTAGACTCTGACTGATTGCCATGCACACCTGCTCCAGATTCTGGCTGCTCCAGTCTTAGTAAATAACCCTCATAATCTCTCCCTCTCTATTGTCATCTTTTTAAACCTTCTAAAACATACACTGAGCACCCCCATACTTAAAAAGCCCTCACTGGACCCCACCATTCTGAACAACATAAGACCCATCCCATTGCTTCTGTTTACCTAACATCTACAATGTCTAGTCTACAACTGCTTGAGAGACAACTCTACCTTCTCCTCTCCTCTTCCTCTTTCTGCAGGGCTCCCCAAGATTCTGTCCTTGGTTCTCTATCTACACCTCCTGATGACAACCAAATCTATCTCTCTACTCCTCACTTCACCCCTTCAATCTCTTCTTGCATCACCACTTCCTCAAACTCATTCTTTTCCAAACTGAGCTTGAAACATTTCCACCACCCCTCCTTCATCAAGATCAATAGCACAATGTTCTTCACCTCATGCCATGGTGCTAGGTATATTTCCAAATGTCTCCTCTTGGCTGTGACTGCTGTCGCAATCTTGCTGCCTTAACCACTGTAAAATATCCAAAATATGCCCCTTCAACAACATCCCAAAGCTACTATTTCACTTTCTGAGTATTTCTTGGCTTGGCTACTGCAACTTGTAGGCCTAACTTTCCCCCTTCAGTCCAACATGCTGCTGCCAGACGCATTCACATTACCAACCACTCAGTGTTTGCTCCCATCCTCTAGAACGCCTTACCCCAATGTGTCCATCGATTTCCCACTCTGTCTGCCTTTAGGCAATCCCTAAAAACAAATTTTTTCAGGAAGGTCAATCCCACCTGACAAACTGTACTTTAGCTTTCTCCGTCCGCTTATCCCTCACAGTTATTATCATTTGTATCATTTGACCCTCCCTTTTAGGTTGTAAGCTCTCACGAGCAGGGTGCTCTGTTCCATCTAGCTTTGAAATTGTGTTGTACCTGTATTTCTTCCCTTTATTTTGTAAAGCACTGTTCAAACTATTGGTGCTTTATAAATCCTGTATAATACTAATAGTAATAACCTTCATTTAATCAGATAGATTCATTTAGGGTGCATCAAAACAAAAGGTGTTTAAAGCCTTAGACCCCTTTCACACTGAGGTGTTTTTGCTCTTTTGTGCTAAAAAAAAGCACCTGAAACGCTCATGAAAACCTATTTCCATTAAGATCAATGAATGCATTCACACTGGGGCGGTGCGCTAGTGGGGAGGTGAAAAAACTCATGCAAGCAGCATCTTTGGGGCACTAAAAAATTAGTGCTCCCAAAACGCTCTGCCCATTGAAATGAATATGCCGGGCTTCCAAAGCGCCTGAAAAGCACTTCAAAAGCGGCGCAAAACAGGACTTTTGTACCTTTTTTTTTCAGATAAAAAGCGCCCCGCTTGCGGCCGAAAAGCGCTGCAAAAGTGCCACAAAAACTAGCGGCGGTTTAGCGATAACGGCTGGGCGCTGAAGTGTGAAAGTACCCTTAAGGAGTCAGAGATAGTGTTCACCAGTCAGCAGGGAGCATGGGCTTTGTTCATTGCAGAACTATAGATATGACTTAGCAGGGGCATGTCAGACCACTGCAGCGAGACCACTGCTTACATAGGGAGTCAATGGTCCTCGCTAAAGAAAATACACTTTAAGGCTCTGTTTCCACTACTGCGAGTTGTTGTGCGACTTGACACATGTGAAGTCGCATAACAAGTCAAAATACATGTATTTCAATGGTCCCCGTTCTAATTGGTGCGACTCAAGTCGCAGCGACTCCAAAAAAGTTTTTTGTACTACTTTGTTCCATCTTCAGTGCAACTTGTTCTCCCATGGTTCTCACCAGTCGCATGACATTGCATCAAAAATCGCATTGCAAAGTCTCACTGTAAATCGCGTGACTTTGGGGCCGCAATAGTGGAAACCGAGCCTTAGACCTTAAATGCTTCTTGTTTTGATGTGCCTGGAATTTGTTAAGCTGAATAAAACTGAACATTCAGTTGAGCCAGTTGCCAGTAGAGCCCTAGCCATAATGTGCAATTTTCTAAAATAGGTGCAGTGTTATTAATGTGGCGTGCACCATGTCTTAACCACTTAACCACATTCCACCCAGCCTATAGCAGAATGACGGCCAGGCGGGACATCAGTTATCCTGACTGGGCGTCATATGACCTCTAGCCGGATACGGACGGCCATGAGGGCGAGCAGCGCAGCGGTTAGTAGTGCAGTGTGTTGCTGTGACACACCGCATCTCTGATCTTGGTAAAGAGCCTATGACGTAGACGCTTTACCATGTGATCAGCTGTGTCCAATCACAGCTGATCACATGGTAAACAGGAAGTGCCTTTTATCAGCTATTCCTCTATTCGCCCTGACAAGGCACGAGTAGAGGAGATTTGACCAACAGCTCTCCTGACAGGGGGGGGTCTGCGCTGATAATCAGCTCATCGATTATCAGTGCAGGATCTTTAAGGATGCCCACAATTGCTAACCCATGCCCACCAGGGATGCCAACCGTACCCAACAGGGATGGCAATCAGTGCCCACCAGGGATGCCAACCCATGCCCACCAGGGATGGCAATCAGTGCCCAATTCAAGGATGCCAATCAGTGCCCACCAGGGTTGGCAATCAGTACCCATCAGTAATGCCTGTCAGTGCTTCTTCTTCAGTGCTGCCTATCAGTGCCCATTATTGAAAAATTACTTTTTTACAAAATTGTATAACAGAAACAAAAAAAAAAAATTTTTTTTCAAAATTGTCATTTGTTTAGCAATAAATAAAAAACCCAGCGGTGATTAAATACCACCAAAAGAAAGCTCTATTTGTGGGGAAAACATTATAAAAATGTCATTAAGGTACAGGGTTGCATGGCCGCGCAATTGTCATTCAAATTGTGACAGCGCTGAAAGCTGAAAATTGGCCTGGGAAGGAAGAGGGTAAAAGTTCCCTGTATTGAAGTGGTTAATGTGTTTACACGCAGCATGATAATTGAAAAATAATTGATATACTAGTTTAAAAATAAGATTTTCAGAACCTAATAGCTCAAGTTAAAACTTAGTGAATGACTCAGAGCGGAATGTCCTTCTATTGTTCCATAAAAAACCTATAAAACAATTTTTGTTTTTGTTTAGATGAAGTTTTGGTTACAGTCTGTAACCTCAGGAAAGCCGATAAGCAATAGGAAAAAATGTGTAAATGGAAAAAAAATGAAAAGAGTGTATAATTCATGACATCAGCAGGCAGAATGGAAACTCAATGAAATTACAGGAAACAGTTTTAATAAAACGCATATGCCATTTAATAATCTGTGTGTGTAGTGTATGCACATTCTGTGTCTTTTTGTCCATCACCCTACTTACTTACATTACCAAAAACTGCTGATACTAAGTGAAACTAAAGTCACTGAAACAGAAAATCACCAGGACATAGATTTATTTTTCTGCTGGGGAGACATGCCAAAAATCTTTTCCCATAAAACCCTTTTTGTTTTCTATGTACACTGCATGGCACATGAACCACACAGTATAGAGTCTGCCTCGGTTTTCGGCAGACCAGTTGATCAAAATCTGCCTGCTGTTGTTTACAAATTTCAATGGACCAGGTTGTACAGCACAAACATAGGTGTGCGCACAGGGTGTGCCAGGTGTGCCCAGGCACACCCTAATCACTCTGTGCAGCATAGATTCCCCCTATTGCCCTGCCCCCTCCCCCATTTCCCCCACAGCGCTTTCCTCCTCTCCTTTCCCAATGGCTGCTGCTGCTGGCACACACAGGGGGGTGTTTTAGAATGAGTGGGGAAAGTGGCTGGCAAATATGTAATTTACCGACCCCTTCCTTTTCTAAATGAACACAGTGAGTGATCAGTAGTGTGTGTTTGAGCTTAGGGGTGCACACCCTAATGCGATAGGCTGAGCACACCTATGAGCACAAAGTTCTGTGGGTGGGTGTTCTTGACTATAAGGAAATTCCTATTACACTTACCATTATAGACAGCTGTATGTAAGGGAAATCTGTATTATATAATATATATAATATCTATTAGGGAAGATGCCTAATTTTACTTCTTTCTACCTGGTACTATCGATAGGGAAATTGGCTCTATTGATGCTTTTCTCACCTCAATACAGCCTGTCAGAAAATGTGGAGTATAGACTTTTTGAACACTTTTATACCAATGTGCAGTAAAGTGTTACTAAGCCCAGGATCCTGCAGATGGTTTGGGGACAGTGGAAGAAGGGGAGGGTCAGAGAAGACAGGGACCTTTTTACACAGTGCAGAGAATTAACCCCATAGGTTCCACAGTGAGTATAACAAGCATGCTTTATTGCATATACAGACTGATTTTACAGTTGTAGGGTTAGTAACACTTTAAGGAATAGGCATGATGAATAGCTGGGAACCAGAAAACTTTCATTCCATACCAGCCCTAAGCAAAATACAAGATTAACTTTTAGCTTATTCAGTGGATCGACAACTAAGATTTATCCTTGTTTGAGCAGTGGGTGGAAAATACTGCAAGTATTAGAGGTATGAATAGTAAATCAAGTTCAAATTTAAAAAGAAAAAGTGCAGGAGTGTACCCTGCCACAATGTTGGAGTTTATTGGCACTCGACATTAGACAAACACATTTATATATAAAAAAAAGACATCTTTACATATTTTTTATAATTCATTGTAAAAACAGTAGTGCAAATGCAATTCATTGTTTAAAATAGTATACAGCTTCTAAAACTTCACATATGGGTCTGGAACATTATTATTTTTATACAGGATTTATATATATAGCGCCAACAGTTTGTGCATTGCTTTACAGCGTAGAGAGGGGCAGCACAATTACAATACAGTTCAATACAGAAGGGACAAGAGGGTCCTGCTCATAGAGCTTACATTCTAAAGGGAGGGGGGAGGTGGTATGAAAGTTAATAGCTTTGGTGGATGGTCTGATGGGGGTGGCTCAGGTACAGTTCTTAAGTGGGTTAGGGATAGGCTTCCCTGAATAAATGAATTTTCAGGGATCTCCTAAAGGTGGACAGGGTAGGGGCTGATCAGACATACCGGGGCAAGGAGTTCCAGAGGATGGGAGAGGCTCTAGAGAAGTCCTGGAGGTGAGCATGGGAGGAGGTAACAAGGGATCTAGAGAGAAGGAGGTCTTGGGATGAGCGGAGAGGACGATTTGGGTGATATCTGCAGATGATATTGGTGATGTAGCTGGGGGCGATGTTGTGGATGGCCTTGTATGTTGTGGTTAGTATTTTGATTTTTATACGGTGGGGTAGAGGAACCCATTGAAGGGATTGGCAGAGAGGAGCAGCAATCACGGATCGGTTAGTGAGGTGTATAAGTCTAGCAGCAGCATTCATAATAGACTGAGGGGGGATAGTCTGTATAAGGGTAGGCCATTAAGGAGAGAGTTGCAGTAGTCAAGGCAGGAAATAACCAAGGAGTGAATACGTTGTTTTGTGGTGTCGTTAGTCAGGAAGGGGCGAATTCTGGAGACGTTGCGGAGGTTAAGGCGGCAAGATTTAGCCAGTGATTGGATGTGGGGGCTGAAGGAGAGGTCAGAGTCTAGGATTACACCCAGCACCCTGGCATGTGTGGAGGGACCAATGGTTGTGTATAAAATGGCAGGGTGTCAATATGCACTACAAGTCTTGAGGGTATGGAATTAACCCTTTTATGTATGGTAGAGTGGTATAATAAAACAGAGCAGTATGGATATTAGATCCTCATAAAAATTGCCAATTTCAATTAATCATGCTTGAGATACATAGAAAATGGATTCAACATGATTACCTCCAAATGCAAATGCATGTGGCCACAAAGGTTTATCCTAGTCGGCCATAGTTCAAGGGGCAGCAAAAGGAAAAACCCAAAAGCCTTCCACTGGGACACTGTGTCATGTGTGTTCCGATGAGAGTTATGCTGCCACTCCTTCCAAGTTCAAGTTTAGTACCTAAAGTTTTCCTGTCCCGTTTAAAAAGTGTTATATGAGCATGTATAGTAGGGACCATAAGATATCAGGCTGTGTCTTTGTTGTAAGAAAATTCCCTCTGAGAATACCACAGGATCCTGTAGTAGTCCATGGGTAAATACTGACACTGAGTGCTGTCATATGGGGTGGCAGGTGGACGTCCTACTCTTCCCATACCTCAGACATGAGAAATGGGGGTATATTGGAGAGCTCCACTGGCCATAGTGAGTTATTTTACTTACAACAGTTATGATCTGGTATCTTTTAAAACCTACTATTTAACACCTATCATTTTAATATTTTGTATTACCGCATTAGGCTTATTTAAAGGCTTAGATGTGGATTGAGCAGGTCAACCTAAAGCTGGCCATATACACTAGAGGATAATGACACATGCAGGTGCAGTCTTACCAGCTTCAGGCATCTTGGTTGTCAAATGAGCCCCTAAACAAAAATAGTATCAGGTGTCTGCTTAAAGTTTATGGAGAGGGTTAGGGGAGATGCTGTAGATACTCTTACTTAACAGGGGGAACAGTTATCAGACTTACTATTCACTGGAACTTAAAGAAGAAGGAATAGCAGAAATAGCCCACATTAAAAAATGTTTCCTCCCCACTACTCTTATACATTCCGCATACAGATGGAAGAACTGGACATACCTTTTTTTTTTAGGTCAAATCTCTTTTTTTTTATTGGTTTTCGAAAAAGGGATACACATAATTATTATATTGTTTATTGCTTGTATCATGATGTGAGAGGGTGACAGGGAAATGAAGGGTGGGGGTGTGGTGGAGGAATCTGTGACAAAGGTCGCTTGCAAGCAGGTTGAAGTTTCGGCTGCCCGTTTACACTGCCTGAGTTGGGAAGTGGTAAATCTGTTCCTGGATTTTCTGTTTGGCGGGATTTGCTGGGTCTGGCCCACAGGTTTAGTATGATATAAAAGGAGCGGGGGGTCCGCCCCCAGGGCAGAAACCCTGAGCCTAAAAAAGGGAAGAGAATAAGGAACAGCCGGAGTCAGATGGGGTCTGGAAATGCGGGAGATGGAAAGCTGCCATGCTGTCATCAGAGCCTGGAGGACCAGAGAATTGCCAAAATCTCAGTAACCCACTATGGAATTAAAGTGTTAAGGTACTCAAGCACTAAAGTGAATATATAAAACTGTAAAATGTTGTACAAAGTAGTGTAAAAAATAAATAAATAAATAAACTGATATATAAAAAAAACTGATATATAAAAAAGGGTTTCAAAGGTTGAAAAAGTCACGTGTCTAGTGATGATACGCGGGAGGGAGAAGTAGCCTGTCAGCTCTTGTCAGTGTGCAGCCTGCAGTGATCCTGAATAGCAGCAGAACGGAGGAACACGAAGGCAGTGATTTCTACTGACCATACATCAGTGAAATGCGATCTAGATCTTTTACATCATATGAGTGGATCTATTGGGCTCTTTGTTAACTTTATTTAGTAGAAGTTATTTGCGCAATGGTCTTGTCCCACTTTTGTATTTCATGTGGTGGAAAGCATATGAACAGGAGAAGTGGAGATTAGATGATCCTAGCTGGTGGATGTAAGCCTATCCTCTGCTGATTAACCCAGACTCAGTAAGCCTTGTTTAAACACAGATAAGAGGTATCTTCTAACCTGCAAAGGATACACCTTTTCAAGTAAGGTGTATGGGAATCCACACAATTGTAATCCTTTTATAATTGTTACCAACTACATATTTATTGAATATATCTGTTTTAATATATTTTTCACTCTATTTTTTCACCACCTTTTTCCACATATTTTTGTTTGTTTATTATTTCACAAGAACAAATGGTGAACTAACTTTTGGATTTGTATTCCGGGAGGTCTCCAATTAGACTTTCACAGCAGACTTTTTAACACATTGTATTCATATTTATTTATATTATGCTAATCACTGTTCAAGTTTTTGTATAGTTTGTTTCCACAAGTAGAATGTGACCTGTCAGCACATTGAATAATAGGATTTCCACTATGGAATCATCCAATTATGGACTCAACCTAAACAGGTATGCTGGGGCAGCCACAAGCCTAAATTAGCGACTAGGGATGTTAGGGGAAAGTCTGCACTTTTTTTTCTGAACTGTTACCTGTGATTGTTATGATGTTAATTTATTCTTTAGTAAAGCTTTTAGAACTTTGCCCTTGCCTGGTTTGAAGTTAAAGGGGTGCAATGTAAGTAACCGGCACACATAGTCTACAGCTCGGGTCACTAAGACACATTGGGGTATGAAGACAACAGCACAAGGAGTTAATGCAGTGTGAAGATACAGTGGTTACCAAGGGTAACAAAGGCTTCTCTAGCAGCCTGTCATTAAAGCCAGGATACTTTTTTTAAAAGTCAGTAGCTACAAACACTGTAGCTGCTGACTTTAAATAAGTAGACTTACCTGTCCCGGGTGCCCGCGATGTCGGCCGCCCAATGCCGACCCGTCCCTCGGCTCTCGGGTCTCGGCACCACCATCTTAAGTAAGGGAAACAGGCAGTGGAGCCTTGCGACTTCACTGCCAGTTTCCTACTGCGCACCCGCGAGCTGCGCGGCGCTCTGTGAATGGCCCCGTGGTTTTCTGGGAACACACACAGTTCCTAGAAGGCAACGGGCCGCTCACTGAGGAGCAGGACATGCCGCGGAATAGGAAGAGGCAGATTAGGAAGACTGCCTAGCAACAAGGGTTTCAGGTAAGTAAAAAATTTTTTTTTTTCACACTTTTTTTTTTTAAAGATTTTTGGTGCAATTTTTTTTTAGGGTGGCCCTCCACTTTAAGCGTGTACATGTGACAGGTAAGATAGCCTCTTGCAGCAAGGGAGATGTTGTCAGCACTCCTTCTACAGCTATCCATCTCCCATAGCAACGGGAACGGATCTGAACCACCAAAGTCCTCAGCCTGTACACAGGTATGGAAGAGAAAGAGTTAAGTAAAATGAAAGTGCACTCATAGAGACAGTGCTAGGTGCATGGCGGGACCCCACACTGTTACTGAGAGTGTGGTAGTGGTGGTACGCTGGACAGCTGGAGAGGACATTGGCTCTGTGTGTCCCTCCTAAATGCTGAAATAACCGTGGTAATGTTTAGTACATCAAGAGAGAGTTTACTAGAGTTCGTTCATGTTAGTCATCTACCGGGTCGTGAAAGTGACTCAAATAACGGTACCCCATGTGCATGTCAGTGACCTTGTACAAGGTGCCTATCGTAGTCCAGAAGAACCCACCCTGGGGTAGGCCTCCCATGTGACCCTTGCTTGGCACCCAATGAGGAGGGAAATATGGAGGACATGACAACCACTCTGTCTCCCTGACCTGCCCACACACTGTTTATGTTAAGAGGATAAATACCATGTTGACACCAAGTGGTAGGGTTGTTAAAATGTCAAGAGATTTTGGAATACCTGGGAGGAGCCCAGGCTCACAAGGTGTAGTGGTAAAGATCCATCGTGTCTGCTATCAGGCTTTCCGCATGCTTCAAGTTTTTATGATTGAAACCCAGGAAGACAGTGGTGATTTAGTTGTCATTTTCCAGTGTCTCTGTACGCTACTAGACAGCGCCTCAAGATATCTCTTTTTATGGATCTCAGAAAGCCTGGAAGTACATAGTGCAAAACTACTTCTGGTGTGCCTTTTATATTTGTCCACTTTATTTCAATATAGATCTGGAAAAACAAATGGCAAAATGGTTGAATTTTTGTTCAGCTCCACCAGATATGGAGAGAGCTTCCACAGTCTTGGTGGCATCTTCAGCAAGTATCAGGTGATGATGGAAACATCTGTTGCACTACTGTACATACCATTTTTTAAATTTTCTACCAAGCAGTCACGTGATTACACAGTTCTAGCTGCTTTTTGTAGATGTGCAGGCCATCAACAATTATGTATTTCACAGAACCGCAATGTCACCCATCAGCATTTACTGGTGTATTCCCCTCCACCAGTCGCAGCAGACCCTCATTTATTCTGAGAAGCTACAGCTTAGAGGTCACCTGGAAGAAAATTAATAAAAAGTATTTACACTGATATTCCTTACAATTTGATTCTGATTGCAGCATGCAAGAGCAGTGGGAAGGCAAACGTCTTAAACATTGGTTATTTCAGCCTTTGCTTCTACTTTAAAACTAGGAAACAAAGTCACAAATATAATAAATAAGGCAAGCATTGTCAAACTTTCCAGGAATTTGATGGAGCTAATGAAAAGTTCTTCTCTCACAACTTATCAAATAAAAAATAATGGTATAATAGAAGGTACTTCCTGACTTTCAGTAATCAGTGATTATGACGGGGTTATATAGACATTTTTGTTGGCAGCATCTAAGTAGAGTAAGCTTGTTTTTTACAGTCTTCGTGTAGAATCCAAAATCTAATGACAAAGTCTGTTACCGGTTTCCCCTTTAAAAGGACAATATAGTGAACTTCAGAGAGTACAGTTGCTGTGTTATTCCAAATGTAAATTTGCAAATGCTCCCCCTTGTGGCCATTTGTATGTCAGCGTTTTCAGTTCGCTACATTAGGCTATGTTTACAGTGATGCATTTTTATGTGTTGTGATGCACTGTAGGCGCATTGTGTGTTTTAGACATGCTTTGTGTGCATCCTATAAAAATTACCATTGATTCCTATGTAATATACATGTCGCTGGAAACTGAACCAAATATGCAGCGGCTGGACATCGTTCAACGTGCCATACCTTTAACGTGTCTTCACCCTAAAACTGTAATATATTGCAGCTTATCAGTCCTCTTTGTTCATCATTTCTTTATTAACCCCTTCCCGACCACCGCACTCCGCTTTACGTCGGCAGAATGGCATGGGTGGGCAAAAGGGCATACAGGGCACCTGCCGCGTGCTCCGTGACCGTGACCGCGGGCCTGCGGACTCGATTATCCGCCGGGTGCCTGCGATCGTGTCCTGGAGCGGAAGAACAGGGAGATGCCTTTGTAAACAATTTCCCCGTTCTGCCTAGTGACATGACAGAGATCACTGCTCCCTGTCATCCGGAGCAGTGAACGCTGTCATGTGAGTAGTAGCCCAGCCCCCCCCATAGTTAGAATCACTCTCTAGGACATACTTAACCCCTTGATCGCCCCCTAGTGTTTAACCCCTTCCCTGCCAGTGCCATTTATACAGTAATCAGTGCATTTTTATAGCACTGATCGCTTTATAAATGACAGTGGTCCAAAAATATTGTCAAAAGTGTCTGATGTGTCCACCATAATGTCGCAGTCACGATAAAAAACACAGATCACCACCATTACTAATAAAAAAAATGAATAATAAAAATGACATAAAACTATCCCCTATTTTGTAGACACTATAACTTTTGCTCAAACCAATCAATATACGCTTATTGCAATTTTTTTTTTTTACCAAAAATATGTAGAAGAATACATACTGGCCTAAACTGAGGAAAAAACATTTTTTTAATATATTTTTGGGGGATATTTATTATAGCAAAAAGTAAAAAATATTGCTTTTTTTTTTCTAAATTGTCGCTCTTTTTTTGTTTATAGCGCAAAAAATAAAAACCACAGAGGTGATCAACTACCACCAAAAGAAAGCTCTATTTGTGGGTAAAAAAAGGATGTCAATTTTGTTTGGGTCACAATGTTAATGTCACACGCGCAATTGTCAGTTAAAGCGACGCAGTGTCGAATCGCAAAAAGTGCTCTGGTCAGGAAGGGGGTAAATCCTTCCGGGGCTGAAGTGGTTAACACACTTGCTGTAACTGGGTGACTTCGCTCATTCTTTCAGTGTATCTATGGAATGAGCCATGGTTGCCATCTGCCTTTATTCATCTCTATTACACAGCGGATAGGGAAATTAGTAATTTACCTAATGCCTCGTACACACGTTACGAATATCGAACGACCGTTCTCTCTTAAATAGTCGCAAGTAGAAATTCAATAGCTAATAAAGTCATGAAAATTCTCGTATGACAGACAAAAAAATCGGAAGTGATGTCATGTGTTGTAATGTATTTGTATTGTATTTTCGGACGACAACTAAACTGACTAAAGGAAAATCGTACGATCTGGAATCATACGAGGAAAATTTTCGTGTATGTCCGATTGAATAATATCGGATGAACGGTCGTGATAGGCTGTGGAAAGTAGTGTACACACGGTCCGAATGTCGTACGATCCTTCCTCAGACGACCGTTTTCGTACGATATTTGGATTGTGTGTACGGGCCATAAGTGAGATAACATTGGTTTTGCATCCAGTTCCGTTCACAAGAAATGACAAGGGCCCTGCATTTCTGGCAAGATTAGCAGGTATTTTCTAAACCTCTTAGATATGTCCATAGCCTGAAAATTTTTAATAAAAAATCAGCGACCACATATAAGGACTAATAAGCTGCAATATACATAACTTTGCAAAAATCCTAGGCAGGTGTGAAAAAATTCTGTAAATTAAGAATGCTTTCAGAAATAGAAGTGTTAGTAGTTTATTTTTTATCAATTAGCACAATAGAAAGTAAATGAACAGAAGAGAAATCCAAATCAAATCAATATTTGGTGTGACCATCCTTTACCTTCAAAACAGCATAAATTCTTCTATTGCACACAGTTTTTAAAGGAACTTGGCAAGTAGGTTGTTCCAAACATCTTGGAAAACTAACCACAGATCTTCTGTGGATTTAGGCTGCCTTAAATCCTTCTGTCTCTTCATGTAATCCCAGACAGACTCAATGATGTAGAGATTAGGGGTCTGTGGGAGCCAAACCATCACTTTCAGAACTACTTGTTCTTCTTTACGCTGAAGATAGTTTTTAATGACTTTGGCTGCATGTTTGTGGTCATTGTCCGGCTGCAGATTCAATATGTGGCCAATCACACACCTCCCTGATGGTATGACATGATGGATATGTATCTGCCTCTATTTCTCAGCATTGAGGACACCACTCTCCAAACTATATTTGAAGAAATGCAGCCCCGAACTTGCAAAGAACCTCCAGCATCTTTCACTGTTGCTTGCAGATACTCATTATTGTACCACTCTCTAGGCCTTTTCGTGAACAAACTGCCTTTTGCTACAGCCAAATATTTCAAAGTTTTGACTCATATGTCCAAAGCACCTGCTACCATTGTTTGGCACCCCATTTCCTTTGTTTTTGTGCATAGTTAAGTTGCTTAGCATTGCTTCCATGACCTATGCATGAATGCAGGGGAAAAAAGTGCAAACAGGGACCATGAGGAATGGTGTGGGGGGCAGAGACTGTTGCTGTCCTAGATTTGGTCTGCTAAAAGTGACCTAGAGTGACACTAAGTGGCCAGCATTAGATTTTTACTTCTGTCCAATAGTACTACATATTTCTAAACTTTACTTCATGATGATATAGAGTTGCCATTAAATCCATCTAACAGCAGATAACTTTGGAGAGCCATAATTGAATGGTAGGGGATGATTCCTTTCTCCAGAGCTAAGGAACACAAGCCCTGGCCACGTTTACCAGGTGAAATAGACTTTTTGTAACGTTTCCTAGAGAGGTAGTTTGAATCAAGTAGAAGGGAGGCTGTATGGTCTCCATGTTGGTCAATTTGTGCAATATCTCCCGCACTTGACTCAATAGGGGCTTTTTTTTTGGAGAGGACCAAAAGATGCTGTGGAGGTTCCCCTCTTGCTGCTTTCATCACCTGCAGAGCTTGCAGTTCTGATGGTAAAATTTATGTAAGACTGTTGGTACCAATTTTGGTCATTATCTTATAACTCAACTCTTGGAATTTGTTTGAAATTGGGGACAGCAAAGTATAAGATTTTGTCACCTCGTTTCAGGGTAAACTGGGTATTTAGGTCTCTCTCCCATTTCCGAAGAGGTAGGGTGTTCTGATGGAGCTGTTAGCAGTATGCATAATTGTGATACTGAGTGATGCAGTATCCCCTCTACAATACAGTAAGGGAAAAAGTATTTGATCCCCTTCTGATTTTGTACATTTGCTCAATGACAAAGAAATGATCAGACTATAATTTTAATGGTAGGTTTATTTAAACAGTGAGAGACAGAATAATAACAAAAATATCCAGGAAAAAACACATTTCAAAAAAGTTAAATTGATTTGCATCTTAATGAGTGAAATAAGTATTTGACCCCCTATCGATCAGCAAGATTTCTGGCTCCCAGGTGTCTTCTATACAGGTAACAAGCTGAGATTAGGAGCGCTCTCATAAAGGGAGCGCTCCTAATCTCAGCTTGTTACCTGTATAAAAGACACCTGTCCACAGAAGCAATCAATCAGATTCCAATCTCTCCACCATGGCCAAGACCAAAGAGCTGTCCAAGGATGTCAGGGACAAGTCTGTAGACCTACACAAGGCTTGAATTTACTACATGACCTTCGCCAAGCAGCTTGGTGAGAGGGTGACAACAGTTGGTGCGATTATTCCCAAATGGAAGAGACACAAAATAACTGTCAATCTCCCTTGTTCTGGGGCTCCATGCAAGATCTCACCTCGTGGAGTTTCAATGATTATGAGAACAGCGAGGAATCAGCCCAGAACTACACAGGAGAATTATGTCAATGATTTCAAGGCAGCTGGGACCATAGTCACCAAGAAAACAATTGGTAACACACTACGCCGTGAAGGACTAAATTACAGCGCACGCAAGGTTCCCCTGCTCAAGAAAGCACATGTACAGGCCCGTCTGAAGTTTGTTAATGAACATCTGAATGATTCAGAGGAGAACTGGGTGAAAGTGTTGGGTAAGATGAGACCAAAATTGAGCTCTTTGGCATCAACTCAACTCGCCGCATTTGGAGAAGGAGGAATGCTGCCTATGACCCCAAAAACACCATCCCCACCGTCAAACATGGAGGTGGAAACATTATGCTTTGATTGTGTTTTTCTGCTAAGGGGACAGAACAACTTCACCCCATCAAAGGGCCATGTACCATCAAATCTTGGGTGAGAACCTCCTTCCCTCAGCCAGGGCATTGAAAATGAGTCGTGGATGGGTATTCGAGCATGACAATGACCCAAAACACACGGCTAAGGCAACGGAGTGGTTTAAGGAGTGGTTTAAGAAGAAACACATTAAGGTCCTCGAGTGGCCTAGCCAGTCAGAGTTTCCAGACCTTAATCCCATAGAAAATATGTGGAGGGAGCTGAAGGTTCGAGTTACTAAACATCACCTTAGAAACCTCAATGACTTGGAGAGGATCTGCAAAGAGGAGTGGATAAAAATCCCTCTTGAGATGTGTGCAAACCTGGTAGCCAATTACAAGAAATGTCTGACCTCTGTGATTGCCAACAAAGGGTTTTGCCACCAAGTACTAAGTCATGTTTTGCGAAGGGGTCAAATACTTATTTTACTCATTAAAATGCGAATCAATTTATAACTTTTTTGAAATGCGTTTTTCTGGATTTTTTTTGCTGTTTTTCTGTCTCTCACTGTTAAAATAAACCTACCATTAAAATTATAGACTGATCATTTCTTTGTCAGTGAGCAAACGTACAAAATCAGCAGAGGATCAAATACTATTTTCCCTTACTGTACATACAGTATCTCACAAAAAATGAATACACCCCTCACATTTTTGTAAATATTTTATTATATCTTTTCATGTGACAACACTGCAGAAATGGGGTTGGGGTTGCAAAAAAAAAGGGGTTGCAAACCCTCATGGTTTTTCACCTTAATGCATTTCTATGCATTAAGGTGGAAAACCTTCTGTAGTGCTGCAGCCCCCCCCCCCTTTTACTTCCCGGAACGCTGCCTTCCTTCAGCCAGGAGCGAGCATGCTAACTCTAGCTGATGTCTCGTGTCCTGATTGGATAGATTGATAGCAGCGCAGCCATTGTTGTCAATAAATCCAATGACCGGGGGTGCAAGGCCGAGTCCTGCTTTGTGTGTGAATACACGCAAAAGCAGGACTCTGGAGTGTGCCTGCACGGGTGTCCACCAAGGAGGGTGCTTCTGCAACGTGGACACCTGAAGCAGGGAGGAGCTACCAGCACTGCCAGGGGACCCCAGAAGAGGTAGATCGGGGCCACTCTGTGAAAAACAAACTGCACAGTGAAGGTAAGTATACCATGTTTGTTATTAAAAAAAAAAAAAAAGAGGGTTTACAACCCCTTTAATGTCTAAACCACTGGCAACAAAAGTGAGTACACCCCTAAGTGAAAATGTCCAAATTGGGCCCAAAGTGTCAATATTTTGTGTGGCCATCACTATTTTCCAGCATTGCCTTAACCCTCTTGGGCATGGAGTTCACCAGAGCTTCACAGGTTTCCACTGGAGTCCTCTTCCACTCCTCCATGATGACATCACGGAGCTGGTGGATGTTAGAGACTTTGCGTTCCTCCACCTTCCGTTTGAGGATGCCCCACAGATGCTCAATAGGGTTTAGGCCTGGAGACATGCTTGGCCTTTACCCTCAGCTTCTTTAGCAAGGCAGTGGTTGTCTTGGAGGTGTGTTTGGGGTCGTTATCATGTTGGAATACTGCCCTGGGGCCCAGCCTCTGAAGAGAGGGGATCATGCTCTGCTTCAGTATGTCACAGTATATATTGGGATTCATGGTTCCCTCAATGAACTGTAGCTCCCCAGTGCCGGCAGCACTCATGCAGCCCCAGACAATGACACCAACACCCTCCATGCTTCACTGTAGGCAAGACACACTTGTCTTTGTACTCCTCACCTGGTTCCTGCCACACACGCTTGACACCATCTAAACCAAATAAGTTTATCTTGGTCTCATCAGACCAAAGGACATGGTTCCAGTAATCCACGTCCTTAGTCTGCTTGTCTTTAGCAAACTGTTTGCGGGCTTTCTTGTGCATCATCTTTAGAAGAGGCTTCCTTCTGGGACGGCAGCCGTGCAGACCAATTTGATGCAGTGTGCGGCATATGGTCTGAGCACTGACAGGCTGACCCCCCCAACCCTTTAACCTCTGCAGCAATGCTGGCAGCACTCATACGTCTATTTCCCAAAGACAACCTCTGCATATGACGCTGAGCATGTGCACTCAACTTCTTTGGTCGATCATGGCGAGTCCTGTTCTGAGTGGAACCTGTCCTTTTAAAGCGGAGTTCCCCCCAAAAGTGGAACTTCCACTCATTTGTCCCCTCCCCTTCGGTGCCACATTTGGCACCTTTCGGGCGGGAGGGGGGAGCATATACCTGGAACAGGTATCCTGTTCCCACTTCCGGGAGCCACAGCCACAGCTGTTGACGTCACGACTCCCTCCTCCTTTCTCCTCCTTCCCCTGCAACCGGAGCAGTAGGAGAGAGGAGTGGAACCTCACGCATGCGCAGTAGGGTTCCTGGTATGAAGCCATAAGGCTACACTGCCGTGTACCCTTACTCGCAAAAGCGGCGGCAGCACCCAACAGCTGATGGAAACATCAGCTGCGATGCCGACATTGCTGGACTCCAGGACAGGCAAGTGTCCTATTACCCTGTTTCCCCGAAAATAAGACCTAGCGTGATTGTCAGTGTTGGCTGCAATATAAGCCCTACCCCCCAAAAAAGCCCTACCCTCTTTCCCCGAAAATAAGCCCTACCCTGAAAACAAGACCTACAAGGACTTTAACTAGGGCTTATTTGGGGGGTTGGGCTTATATTGAAGCCATCACCGACAATCACGCTAGGTCTTATTTTCGGGGAAACAGGGTATTAAAAGCCAGTAGCTGGTCAGGCATGCATTTTGGACCAGTGGGCTCGCCGTCATCTCATACCTCACTTCTTGTTTTGATTCCTGGCGGTCGCTGGTAAGATGGCGGCGATGTTTGAGAGGGTTAGGATTTCTGCCTCTGAATTGCGGGACTTGCTGGCAGCTGGGAAAAGCGCAGGGAGCCGAGGGACTGTAAAGGAGATAAGGGAACCCCCACAGAGGAAAGACAACAGACGTCCAGACATTGAGATCTACAAACCTGGCCTATCCAGATTGCGAAAGAAGCCTAAACTGGATTTTTCTGAAAATGGAATCAATCACACTGAGGGTCTTCAAAGCGAGAAAGCAAATGACAGTGAATCTGTTGTTAATGGCATAAACTCATCTGTTGCCTCTAGAGATCACAATCAGGAGGAGAATGACATGGAACATGATGGACCAGAGACTCCGCATCGAAAAAGCGCCAACAGAGCCAAAAAGCCAGATCAGTTGATTTATCAGCCAGGAAGACGTCTTCAGATCCCTGTAAAGGAATCCGTAAATGACGTGACAGAAGATATTGTAGGAAAAACCGAACAACTGAAAATTGTAACTGAGGAAGGCCTTGTCAATGCAGCCAAAAGTCACAAGCCTCCTCTAGAAGATGGCAAAGCTACCAAGAATGACAAATCCAAGAGATCAGAAAGAGAGAAACATAACAGGACTAGTGAAGAAACCTATTTATCAAGACAAGGAAAGGAGGAGTATAAGTCTTGCCAGACTAAATGGTATTCCCATTCAGACAAGCGAAGAACTCACACACGAACTTGTAGCACCAGTTCTGCTGGAAGCAACAATAGCAGCGAAGAAGGAGTTTTGGCAGAGGTGAGTAAGAAATGTCAAGAAAGAGAGAATACTGGAGATCGGAAAGAAAAGGTACTTTCAAAGAGAATCGTTGTCTTTGACAGACTCATTTGAAGAAGATTACGAGTGGTTGGATGGAGCGAAAGCAAGTCGGAACAAAGTAAAAAAGAGACAGGGATTCGCTGATAATGGCTACCCAAGCAAAGCTGATAGCTCCAAGACCCCAGACAATTATTATTTTGAAAAAAGAATCCATACATCGCCATAACAATGAAGAGAACAGGTCCAGGAGATTTGGGGAGAGATCTACTTACAAATGCAACACTGATATGGAGAAGAAGGAATCGAGAGAAAAGTCAGCTGAACCAAAGGGCAAAGGAAGAGGCATTCTTATTCTTCCAGCCAACACAGACTTATCCAACGCTACTGGAACACCGGAACTAAGCAGCGCCAGGCCACTTCCCATCATTTCCACCAAAGGTGTCCATGGTCGAGAGTGTGGTGGAGCTAACCGGTGTCTATGGGACCCGAACAACCCTGAGCAGAAATCTGCTCTTAAAAATCAAAAATCAAAGCCCCCAGTTTCATTTTCTGGACACAATGATGAATCTGCTCCTTCTCAGAGTGATAGCTACCCTTCTGTTCCTCTGACATCTTACTACAAATTTCAGAACTCTGATAATCCATACTATTATGGCCGTTCAACATATGGCTATGGTAGTTATTCTGTGCCATTTTCCATCAATGGCATCTATCCTGGGACATATTACCCAGGATTCTGAGCTCAGTCAGGGCAATATGGCCCTAGCTAATACACTGGGAGACCAATAATATCTGAGGAAATTGAACAGCAAATGAGAACAATGCAGCAGCAGGAGCTCGTTCATCTTTTGCGAATGGCAGATCATTAGGAGTTACAACTCAGTAATCTTCTCTCCCGTGATGGCATCAGCTCAGGCGGACTGAATATTTATTTATTTATTATAATAAAATGTCTTTACTTAGACTAGAACTATTTCATATTTATGAGCACTGCCTCCTCACTGCCATTGAGTTCTGTGACCATCACAATGTGGATTAGCTCCTATGGAAAAATGTCTTCTATCAGGTTATCGAAAAGTTTTAACATTTGTTAAAGGAACCATCATCTGAAAGGGAGGAATTTTGCAAGAAGCTGCTGCAGGTCTTGGATGAGGGTACAATGTTTTTTGATGGTTTGTTTCAGAAGTTGCAGACAACATACCAGTTTAAATTGGAGGATTATATGGATGGAATGGCAATTTGCGGCAAGCCCCTTCGCAAAACGGTGAAGTTTGCTTTGATCAGTGTACAGCGATCCATGATTTGCCAAGAACAGTGGATGGTGACACGGACTTGATGGAAGGAGACAACCAACCCACATCCCTGTGTACATATACGAATAGAAGGTTTTTCCTCTTAGTTGGGATTTTAAAAGGTGGAGGTCTCCAGAAAATGTAACAAAAATTATATAAAGTATCAAAATTTTATTATATCAAAAGGTTAAAAACATAGCACATACTAAATAGGAGTCATAAACAACGAAAAATAATATGGATGCCAGAATGTACAAATGGTAATAGTACAACGAAAATATACAGAATGTACAAAACAGGTTGACGGAACTACACTTAACCATAGAGGCTGTTTAAGCAAGGCGCTAATTGACAGTGCAGGCCCAACGCGTTTCGAGGTATTTTTATAATGATTGCGACCTCTTCTTCAGGGGATGGGGGTAAGGTGTATATCCGTCTAAGGAACAATTTTGTAAAGAAAAAGAGAAACGGACAAAAAAAGACACACAATAAAACATATTATATATCAAGAATAATGCATATACATCACTATTTACATAGTAGAATTGTTATAAAGTGATGACAAAAGTAGATTCTAACCATAATGTTATAGGAGCATCATCACATGGCATACAATTCAGGAGAGGGGGAGACATAAAACGGTTAACCACCGGGGTCCAGAACCGAAAGAAGGCGCCACCACCACGGAAACGATATCGTCAGCAAGTCGGAACCGGACACAAAGGGCGTCACGTCTGTCAGCTGAATGATAGTAAATCATCCTATTAGCTAGGAGTTGAGCAAGATATATCTAAAGAAGAGTTATCTCAAGGAGTGTATTTTCATAATTAGTTGGGCATCACCTCTATTGGTAAGGTTGAAAGTTAAGGCAAGCAGCTCTGGCAGGTGTTTGCTCATACATACCTAACGCTGTGTGGAGACTGGAGTTATCTCCACTCAGGCTCCAAAAGATGGATAACCATCAACTGGTAACACCCCGGATGATTAGAGTTTATGGAAATGTTGGACTGAAGACAAGGAAAAAGAAAAAGAGCAGCATGGTAAATAGTATTACTCAATTAAGTGTTTATCACTTAATATGCACCCATCTGCAGAGCTCAGGTATCCATACCTAAAGGTGTTATCAATAATGGCTAGTAAATCTCCGAGCTGTGATCCAAGAGGAGGTAATAGTGGGGCCCCTATGGTCAGCGACTATAAAAAAGGAGAAAGCATAAATGATAAATACAGGCTCCTACATAAGTTTGAAGAGCACATAATTTATCAAAAAATTACAGGGACAATGATTGTGCTCAAGATGTGTATACATCCTGCAGCTCCAAATGGCATTCAAAATACACCTTAGATAAATAAGGAAGAGGCTAAGCTTCTTTACCTTACAGAAATCAACAGTAGCTGCACGTTCAGTTCAGTGTCTCCCCAGCGAGTGAGCTGGCAGCTTTGTGTGCAGCTTAAGTAGTGCTGTTTATTAACAGCACATTCAGGACAGCTGTCTCCACCAGGAGCAACGTCATTGCTGTCAGTAAGGGCCGCCCTCTGAGTCCCCGGCGTGCAGACCAGCCCCCCCGCCCCACACACAGGTCCAATCCAGGAGCGGGATGCATCGCATCCTGGAAGCGGAGAAGGACCCGTGCTGGGAGGGGACTGACATCCGCGTCAGGCACCCGCGGCGCGCTGATCGCCATGGCAACGGGATAAACATATCCCTGTCATAGGCGATCGTGTGGGGGTGGCCAAGCATTGCCAGACTAAGAGTGGCAGCTTTGGCCCCCGTGCGCCGAGTGCCGGACCCGAGCGCAGACTAACACGGCTCCACCGGACCGCAGCTCCGCCGATCACGAGCCCCGGTGGCACCGATACTCACCCCTGAGATGAAGAGGATGCATGTGATGTCCTAGTCCACAGATAATCGTGTGAGGATATGGAAAGAATGTGGGAAAAAGAAGCCAGAAGGAGAAACAGGCAGGCATGTTGAAAAACATGTTAATGGCATGAAGAACATGTTAATAAAAAACAGTCCATATAAAACAATATATTATTATGGAGACATAAAAAAGGGAGGGGGACACAAAAAAAAAAAATTAATTTTTTTCCCCCTTACTCGTATCTAATGCCCCCATCCTTATTTAGCCGCAAATGGCTAATGATTAATCATTTATATGGATGCATTTAATGCTACAGAAAGAGGGGAGTAGTGTCAGCACCAGGGGGTTCCCACTCTGACCCTCCTGAGGTGAAGCCCTCCAGGAAGGGTCTGAAAGAGGTGGTATCATTTAGGCCTGGTGCCTTGGTAGCCTGGAGACGAAAAATCCACTTTTGTTCTTTTTGCAGCAGGACTTTGTTCCAGTCCCCCCTGCGTAAGCCTGGATGGACCCGGTCCAGGATCAGAAAAGACAACTTGGGGAATATTCCAGAATGAAAAATGGAAACGTGCCTTCCCAGTGGTAAACTGGGATTGCACGTTTTCATAGAAATTATATGGCGGTAGGCTCTCCGCCAGAACTCCTGGTTCATTTTGCCAACGTAATAGCATGCGCAATCGCACATAAGTAGATATACTACACCGATTGTTTTGCAATTAGCAAAGTGTTTCGGTGTGTATTTACTACCATCAGGTAGTTTGGTGTCTGGTTTAGTATTCATAAATTGGCAATATGGGCACCCTCCGCAACGGAAGGTTCCCAAACGTTTACAGGGGTCCTTCTTCCCTGCCCCGCCTCCCACATATTCGCTAGATACTAAGTTGTCTTTAATAGACCTGGCACGTTTGAAAGTGAAAGATGGTCTGTCTTGTATGAATGGACCAATGGTAGGATCTAACTTTAAAACGTGCCAATAACGTTTAATGATGTTTTTAACAGTTTTGTGTTGATTTGAAAACCTAGTAATTATCCGAATAGATCAGGTGGGACTGACCCATGGAATAGTAATGTCTGTCCTGACTGATACATTCCAGCAATGAGATCCCTGTGATGCTTTGTAAGCAACAGAAGAAGATCAATGTTTTGGGACACAGGGCCGTCTTTAAGACAGTGTGTGAGGAGAGGCTCTGAAGAACTGGGTCTATTTTCACTCCACCAGTGGTTCCTCATCTAGGATGCCTGCACCACTTTGGCCCCAATCAAGGAGATACCCGGGTTATATTGGAGAGTCTGTCACCGGAGCCCCTTGGTCCCTGAGGAGTGTTTGACACCTGAGCCCTGACGGACGCCTACACATGCTGTTCCTTGCTTGATTAAGGCGATTTATGACCCTCTATAATCAAAGGGTCCATTTCTTCAGGTGAGAGGCCAACCTATTTCTTGGTGGTGGGCTACCTGAAATCACTTCTCTACAAATTGGTGTTCGCTCGCACCTGAGGATGATTTACTGATTACCCTTATGGACATTGATATCATGGTGGACTTCAGTGTTTTACTTCTTTAGCGCTGCACTATCTGTTGTTATATTTGTATTAAGGGATTTGTTTTTTGACCCTAGTGTTCAGCAGCTTTTAATGCTCATTTACCACTTCGCGCTGATTTGTATTTTTTTCATCAATTATCCGAATAGGATTCTTTTTTTCCTATTGGTTTCGGTGCTAAAGACAAGTTCATGTCTTGTCTTCAGACATGCACGTTTATACGCTCTCTTCAGACATTCTTTAGAGTACCCGCGCGTCAGTAGCCTCTCCATCAGCGAATCGGCCTCCCGTTTAAAGACTTCATCGCTGGTGCAGTTGCGTCTGACACGCAGGTACTGACTGTATGGAATCGATTGAATAAGAGGTTTTGGGTGGAAAAAAACCTTCTATTCGTATATGTACACAGGGATGTGGGTTGGTTGTCTCCTTCCATCAAGTCCATGTCACCATCCACTGTTCTATGTAACTTTTGGGTAGAAGATACCCTTTCCTCGTTCCCGGTGACAAGTACTTTTTGGAAATTAACTATTGTATTATTCAAATATTTTTTGTTGATTTTCATTTAACCTTCAATCATGACTAACTATGCTAGCTCTAATTGGGACTCTACGATGTCAGGACTCTATAGGAACTTTGTACAAAAAGAACAGAGAGACACTGAATCTCAGAAACGTTTTAGAGAAAAAAATCTTCTTATCATTGGCATATCCATTCTTTCAAGCAATACATTATGAGATGAACCCTCTTGGTTTACGCATTCAAATCTTTCCCACTCTTGAAGACATGAGTGTCAACTTCAAAAAAGAATGGGAAAAAAATCTTTCAAAATGCTCAGCAGGCATGATGTCGCTGTTAATAGATGAATACCAACGTAAACTGATTGATATAGAGAAAGAATTGGAACGTTTGAATAAACAATTAATAGGTTTTAAAGATCATCCCCTGTTCGAACAATATGACAAAAACCTGAATGAGCATCTTGAACACTACAATAAAGAGATCCTAATCAAGAAGGAGAAAAAGTTTTTTAGAGACAGGACAGAGTCCAAGGCATATAATTGGAAAACTGCAACCAATAATAGAAATACAAACCGTCATGTTAATAATGCTAATATGCTTTCTGAAACTTCGTCTATGTCTTCGTTTTCATCCAAGGGTTCCTTTAGGCGGAAATCACCGCGGAAGACCAAGAGGAACTCTCAAGGCAATGGGTCACATGAGAAGAAACCCAAAAAACGTATCACTGATCTTAATATGAGCACCGGTATTCCTATCTCGCACGTGGTGTCAGGTAAAACAGGTGGTGATGGGTTTTCTGCACCGCCACCCACAGAGACGAATACTCCCCTGACTGATTGCTCAGCCAAGGGAATTCAACAACCGCGTACACTACAAGACAATTTTTTAGTCAACCCAACAGACAATACAGCAATGTGAACACCCCTATCCCTCAGACGGGGGTGTTCTCATCGACTGAGAACCATGACCTCAACGTTGTAAATCTCTCCTCACATACGCTGACGGAGGTTGAACTATCCGTCCTGACCCGGGGTTTAAGCTTTTGTCCGGACCAGGATCTGGACAAATTTGAGGTGACAAAAGATATCCAACTATTCGCACGTAAACTTATCTTGAAACAACTATATTCAAAGGAAGCACCAAAGGAACCCATGTTTAAATCACAAGAATTGGCTGCACTAGATAATCTGATATCACTGCTAGATGAGAATGAGCCACCTGATCTGATTGACCAGATCGACCTGGAGCATCTGCTTGGCCGATTTGATCAATCTGACCCTCCTCAATCCTCCATTAAGTAATTTAAGAAAAAATCAGACAAATTCCCTGCTCTCAGCACTAACTCTAATGTACTGGCCTTCGTAAAACTAACGTGTAATGAAATTCGGAAGATCAAAATCTGTCCTAAAAAACAACCTAACCTCAGTACAGATGAACGCAAAGCCCTTAAAGAACTAGCTTCCAATTCTAATATCACTATAAAACCTTCGGACAAGGGGGGCAACATAGTCATTTTGGATAATGAGCAATATGTTGCAATTTGCAACAAAATACTTTCCAATCAACAATGGTATTCGAAAATTTCATCTAATAAAATTGACAAATTTAATAAAAAATTCTATAGATTGGTAGACGAAGCGGCGTATGCCGCTGGCATACTCACCAAATCTGAACTTGACTATGTTAGAACCAATCAACCCCGCACTCCAACATTCTATGCCCTTCTAAAACTTCACAAAGACTTATGTAAACCATCGGGACGACCAATCATTTCTGGTAACGGTTCCCTAACCGAGAATCTAAGTCAATTTATAGACGGCCACCTACGACCATATGTATTAAACATACCCAGTTATACTAGGGATACTTTGCACCTCTTGCAAATTATAGATAATATTTGGGTCCCACCTAAGTCATTACTGGTAGCGCTAGACGTGGAAGCTCTTTATAGTTCGATTCCCCACGACAAGGGGCTGGCATGCATTCGGCATGTGCTTGCACGTGATAGCCATATTGACATGAGGAAGAAGTATTTTTGATTGACGCCCTGGACTTTGTCCTAAACCACAACTATTTTGCGTTCGACGGCAGTTTTTTCCTCCAGGTACAGGGTGTTGCGATGGGGACTTCTTGTGCCCCATCGTACGCTAACCTGTACCTGGGGGAATGGGAGGCCATGTTGGATCAGTCTGAATCTACACGACCGTACATGGACCACATAGTCCTGTGGCGTCGTTACATTGACGACGTGCTGATTGTCTGGGATGGGACCCCAGATGAACTTCAGAGATTCCTGCAGGAACTCAATAACAATTCCTTTAATCTGACTTTCACTATGACGTTCCAGGAATGGGAAATTACCTTTCTGGACGTTTCAATTCATAAACAACACGATGGCTCACTCCTCAGTTCACTCTTACGGAAACAAACTTCCGGCAATTCCATCCTGCATGCCTCCAGCTTCCACCCGAAACCTCTTATTCAATCGATTCCATACAGTCAGTACCTGCGTGTCAGACGCAACTGCACCAGCGATGAAGTCTTTAAACGGGAGGCCGAATCGCTGATGGAGAGGCTACTGACGCGCGGGTACTCTAAAAAATGTCTGAAGAGAGCGTATAAAGGTGCATGTCTGAAGACAAGACATGAACTTGTCTTTAGCACCGAAACCAATAGGAAAAAAACGAATCCTATTCGGATAATTACTAGGTTTTCAAATCAACACAAAACTGTTAAAAACATCATTGAACGTTATTGGCACGTTTTAAAGTTAGATCCTACCATTGGTCCATTCATACAAGACAGACCATCTTTGACTTTCAAACGTGCCAGGTCTATTAAAGACAACTTAGTATCTAGCGAATATGTGGGAGGCGGGGCAGGGAAGAGGGACCCTTGTAAACGTTTGGGAACCTTCTGGTGCGGAGGGTGCCCATATTGCCAATTTATGAATACTAAACCAGACACCAAACTACCTGATGGTAGTAAATACACACCTAAACACTTTGCTAATTGCAAAACAATCGGTGTAGTATATCTACTTATGTGCGATTGCGCATGCTATTACGTTGGCAAAACGAACCAGGAGTTCTGGAGGAGAGCCTACCGCCATATAATTTCTATGAAAACGTGCAATCCCAGTTTACCACTGGGAAGGCACGTTTCCATTTTTCATTCTGGAATATTCCCCAAGTTGTCTTTTCTGATCCTGGACCGGGTCCATCCAGGCTTACGCAGGGGGGACTGGAACAAAGTCCTGCTGCAAAAAGAACAAAAGTGGATTTTTCGTCTCCAGGCTACCAAGGCACCGGGCCTAAATGATACCACCTCTTTCAGACCCTTCCTGGAGGGCTTCACCTCAGGAGGGTCAGAGTGGGAACCCCCCGGTGCTGACACTACTCCCCTCTTTCTGTAGCATTAAATGCATCCATATAAATGATTAATCATTAGCCATTTGCGGCTAAATAAGGATGGAGGCATTAGATACGAGTAAGGGGGGAAAAAAATTATTATTTTTTTTTTTTGTGTCCCCCTCCCTTTTTTATGTCCCCATAATAATACATTGTTTTATATGGACTGTTTTTTATTAACATGTTCTTCATGCCATTAACATGTTTTTCAACATGCCTGCCTGTTTCTCCTTCTGGCTTCTTTTTCCCACATTCTTTCCATATCCTCACACGATTATCTGTGGACTAGGACATCACATGCATCCTCTTCATCTCAGGGGTGAGTATCGGTGCCATCGGGGCTCGTGATCGGCGGCGCTGCGGTCCGGTGGAGCCGTGTTAGTCTGCGCTCGGGTCCGGCACTCGGCGAACAGGGGGCCAAAGCTGCCACTCTTAGTCTGGCAATGCTTGGCCACCCCCACACGATCGCCTATGACAGGGATATGTTTATCCCGTTGCCATGGCGATCAGCGCGCCGCGGGTGCCTGACGCGGACGTCAGTCCCCTCCCAGCACGGGTCCTTCTCCGCTTCCAGGATGCGATGCATCCCGCTCCTGGATTGGACCTGTGTGTGGGGCGGGGGGGCTGGTCTGCGTGCCGGGGACTCGGAGGGCGGCCCTTACTGACAGCAATGACGTTGCTCCTGGTGGAGACAGCTGTCCTGAATGTGCTGTTAATAAACAGCACTACTTAAGCTGCACACAAAGCTGCCAGCTCACTCGCTGGGGAGACACTGAACTGAACGTGCAGCTACTGTTGATTTCTGTAAGGTAAAGAAGCTTAGCCTCTTCCTTATTTATCTAAGGTGTATTTTGAATGCCATTTGGAGCTGCAGGATGTATACACATCTTGAGCACAATCATTGTCCCTGTAATTTTTTGATAAATTATGTACTCTTCAAACTTATGTAGGAGCCTGTATTTATCATTTATGCTTTCTCCTTTTTTATAGTCGCTGACCATAGGGGCCCCACTATTACCTCCTCTTGGATCACAGCTCGGAGATTTACTAGCCATTATTGATAACACCTTTAGGTATGGTTACCTGAGCTCTGCAGATGGGTGCATATTAAGTGATAAACACTTAATTGAGTAATACTATTTACCATGCTGCTCTTTTTCTTTTTCCTTGTCTTCAGTCCAACATTTCCATAAACTCTAATCATCCGGGGTGTTACCAGTTGATGGTTATCCATCTTTTGGAGCCTGAGTGGAGATAACTCCAGTCTCCACACAGCGTTAGGTATGTATGAGCAAACACCTGCCAGAGCCGCTTGCCTTAACTTTCAACCTTACCAATAGAGGTGATGCCCAACTAATTATGAAAATACACTCCTTGAGATAACTCTTCTTTAGATATATCTTGCTCAACTCCTAGCTAATAGGATGATTTACTATCATTCAGCTGACAGACGTGACGCCCTTTGTGTCCGGTTCCGACTTGCTGACGATATCGTTTCTGTGGCGGTGGCGCCTTCTTTCGGTTCTGGACCCCGGTGGTTAACCGTTTTATCTCTCCCCCTCTCCTGAATTGTATGCCATGTGATGATGCTCCTATAACATTATGGTTAGAATCTACTTTTGTCATCACTTTATAACAATTCTACTATGTAAATAGTGATGTATATGCATTATCCTTGATATATAATATGTTTTATTGTGTGTCTCTTTTTGTCCGTTTCTCTTTTTCTTTACAAAATTGTTCCTTAGACGGATATACACCTTACCCCCAGCCCCTGAAGAAGAGGTCGCAATCATTATAAAAATACCTCGAAACGCGTTGGGCCTGCACTGTCAATTAGCGCCTTGCTTAAACAGCCTCTATGGTTAAGTGTAGTTCCGTCAACCTGTTTTGTACATTCTGTATATTTTCGTTGTACTATTACCATTTGTACATTCTGGCATCCATATTATTTTTCGTTGTTTATGACTCCTATTTAGTATGTGCTATGTTTTTAACCTTTTGATATAATAAAATTTTGATACTTTATATAATTTTTGTTACATTTTCTGGAGACCTCCACCTTTTAAAATCCCAACTAAGAGGAAAAACCTTCTATTCGTACATGATTTGCCAAGGTGACATTGCTCGTTACAGAGAGCTGGCTGCAGACATATGTAAATATGGAAAAGCTCGCAGCTGGTACCTAAAGGCACAACACATTGCTCCAAAGAACGGACGACCTTATAACCATCTGGCACTTCTAGCCATATACACAAGGAGGAAACTGGATGCTGTTTATTACTACATGCAAAGCTTGGCTGCCAGTCATATAAACTTGTTTGAAGAAACTAAACGCAAGGCTGAGCAGATGGATCAAAAGCAACAGAAGGATGTGGATGCAGCTTTCAGCCATCAAGGACCGAGTACCACGTTTTGGCACACTACGGAGTATGCCACTTAAGTTGAGATATGGATTCATCCAGCTCCACCAGGCTGCTAGAGCAGGGACAGTCAGAAGTGTAATGGTGTGGATAATCTGAGCCCAAGTGATCTGAACAAACGCTTCCTGCTCAGCTTCCTGCATGCCCAGGGGAAGCTCTTCACCAGGATTGGAATGGAAACGTTCCATGTGCTTTTTGAGAAGGTTTTAAAGGAATTCCAGGCCTTGCTCGAGCACAGTCCATCCCCTATAGGAAGCACAAGGATGTTGCAGCTTATGGCCATCAACAAGTTTACTGTGAACAACTGTCAAAGCAAAGATGTCCTTTCAGAGGGCACACTCTCAGTAGTACAGGAGCAGGCCACCAGTCTGGGGCTTTCCATGTTCTCACTTCTGGTGAATAGATGCATCAATTTGTTACAAAAACAAAAAACAGAACAATACAGCTCCATGGCAAAGCAAGGTGTAACAGAGGATGATGTTAAGGTAAAGGTTTCTTCTCTACCATCTGATCTAAAAGAGCTTTTGCCAAGTGTGACGGTATGGTCAGACTGGATTCTGGCACACCCTGATACCTGGAATCCACCTCCCAGTCCACTTCAAGGAGCCTGCACTAGATGTCTGGAATGTTTTGGTGGAGTTCTGCAACTCACTGACCTGGGTAAACTCCGAGGCACCTCTTTATAAAGACCTTTCTCTACTGTTACTTGAAGAAGACAGACTACTTTCTGGGTTTGTCCCCCTCCTTGCTGCCCCTAAGGAACCTTACTAAGTTGAGATAACCTCTGATAAGATTATTGCTGCAGATTGTAAGCGGGTCACAGTCCTGAAATATTTCCTGGAAGCACTGTGCGGACAAGAAGAGCCTCTGCTGGCATTCAAGGGTGGAAAGTATGTGTCAGTGGCATCCGTCCTAGATGCCATAGGAAAGGAAACGGGAAGCCCGGAGGGAAACCAACTGGAAGATCAGGATGATGTAGTAGTTGAGGAGTGCACAGAAGATTTGGATCTAGACAGCAGTAGGGCAGAGCATGATTTCCGAGAACTGCGTGCCAAGAAGCACGCGCTGGCAAGAAAACTGGAAGAGCAGAAATGTCAACAGCAAAAGATTCAGGCTGTACTGGATGGCAAGACAAGGCTCCTGGAGTTGGAAATTTGTCCCTTGTTTCTTGTTCCTGATACCAATGGCTTCATCAACCATCTTCCAGGCCTGGAGCAACTTCTTTCATCTCAGATTTACATCCTTGTCATACCCCTTATAGTTATCCATGAGCTGGATGGTCTTGCCAAAGGACAGGAATTTGATCAATGCAGTGCTGGAAATACTCGCTCACTTCAGGAGAAAGCAAAGAAAGCCATCTAGTTTCTGGAGCAGAGGTTTGAGTCTCGAGACCCCAATCTGCGAGCGCTTACAAGTCGTGGCAATGAGCTGGAGTCTATCGCCTTTCGCAGTGAGGAAATTTCTGGGCAGAAGGGCAACAATGATGATTTGATTTTGTCTTGTTGTCTGCATTACTGCAAGGACAGTGCAAAAGAATTCATGCCATCAAAAAAAAATGATCCAATACACCTGAGAAGAGAAGTTGTCCTGCTAACCGATGACCGTAACCTCAGAGTCAAGGTCTTGACCAGGCACGTCTCTGTGCGAGACATCCCTGCATTTCTCAAGTGGGCCAAAGTGGGGTGAAGCAGCCACATGTCAAAAGGAAGGAATCCTTGTGTGCAAGGAAAAAAGAACAGAATATCCAGTGTGTGACCCATTGGGGCAAGAGGTTGTTAGTCCTGGTTTAACAATTCAACTGTCCCGTGTCAAAGCACACAAATGCTCCCCCAGACTCCAACCCGCCATCTGAAATAAACTTAGAGCAAAAGCAAACGTTCTGCTCTTGCACCCTCAGCACAGGAGCTTGTTGTAATTTGAGCTAGAAGAGAGTTTGCGGATAGGAGTGTCAATGTACGTTGGTTCTGATTGATCAGCAGGGGTGCACAGTCTTTATAGGCTGGTAGTGGCAGCCTTCACCTTTTTTTCGTTTTTTCTTTTTTTTTATTCCTGCCGTGGATCAGATCCCTTGTCTAGCTTTATTTCTTCACTAGTGATGCCTATGTTATTTTACAGACTCCGCAGGCATTTTTCTTTCTTAGGAACTGGTTAGCAGACTCTTCTTTTTTATTTTTTTTTATTTTTACTGTACTTTTATTTTTTACTTTTAGACTTAATTTAAGGTAAAATAATGTTTTGCAAAATATTTTATAGACCAATCCTTTCACAACAAAAACACCTTGCAAACGTTTAAGCAGGTCGTCAGCCATGTTTTCATTGTCCTCCTTCCTCTATTTATCACATAGCTTGTGTTTTTTTTTAAATTTTCTTTATGTTTTGGTGCAGTGAGAGCATCCTTTTTTGTTTGACTTTTATTCATGCTTTGTTTTTCCCCTTTTTTTTGTAGGAGCTAGTCTCAGTGTTTTGAGAGGTGTGTAGGTGTGGCCACAAATAAATTCAGACATGAAGCATGATCTTGTTCCATGAAGTTTACAACAATGCTTTTCCTTTGCTTGATCAATATTTAATGTACCTTGGTCTGATTGATAAGCGAAGGTGTAAAGTCCTTATAGGCTAGTAGTGGCTGCCTTCATCATTTTCTTTTCTCCTGCCAGTGAGACAGGTACCTTATCTAGCTTTATTTTTTGTTCACTGGTGATGTTATTTTTACATGCCCCACAGATATTTTAGACTTTCATTCCTTCCTACAGACAGGATAGCAGACTCATCATTTTCTTTATTTTTTTTATTGTACTTTTAGTTTTTATTTTAGACTTAATCTAAGGTGGAATAATGTTTCTCCATGTAGACTTCTTGCAAAAGTTTAAGCAGGAGGTCAGCCATGATTTAATTGTTCCAATTCCTGGTTACCACTTAACTTTTTTCCCTATAAGTTTTGGTTCAATGAGAGCATATGTTTTGCCTTTAATGCATTTTTTGCTTTACCCCCTTTTTTTTTTTAAAGAAACTAACTTAAGTGTTTGGGGAGGTGTGTGGTTGTGGCCACTTAAAAAAAATTAAGAGATGAAGCATGATCTTGTTCCATAAAGTGTACAACAATGCTCTTCCATTGCTTGACCGATCTTCATGGATATACACACGAGGTTACACAGATGTTCTCAGCAAGTTTCCCTGGCAGCCAAAGCTTTCAGCAGTTTCTGCCATTCCCAGCCAAGACTTGACATCTGAAAATCCTAAAAGTCTTCTGTAGGTCCTGATGTCATCCTTTTCCCTAATACTTTAAAGGATCAGTCTCTAGAGATGCAGGCAGAAATCAACCACATGGTCCTGGCTATGTTCTTCTTGGGCTAAACCCTTTTCTCCATTTAACCCTTTTTATTTAGGGGACCAGCCACACAGATCTTCAGTGAAAAGAATAGACCTTGATAAGGGAACTGGCTAATTCCTCTGGTGCAAAGACTACGGGGTTTATTTACGAAAGGCAAATCCAAGTGCAAACTACAAGTGCAGTCACTGTACATCTGAGGGGTAGATCTGAAATGAGGGGAAGCTCTGCTGATGTTATCATCCAATCATGTGCAAGCTAAAATGCTGTTTTTTATTTTCCTTGCATGTCCCCCTCGGATCTACAGCAACTGCACTTCCAGGTGAACTTTCAGTGCAATTTCAAGTGCAAAGTGGATTTTCCTTTCGTAAATAATCCCCTATAAGAATGTTTTGCTATGTTGAAATGGGATCAGGTGCAAAGCTGGCTTTCGGAAAAGCCCGTTATTAATGTGGATGGGTGGGATTGTGTACTAGTGGATAGGAACTAGTAGCTCTGGTATTTTCCACAGTACTAGCCTAACAGTGCTGATAAAAGGAGAAAATCACTACATGATGAGATTGATATATTATTTTATGTAGTGAACTTTGTTATGAGCTGAGTTATCTGTGTGCATAAATAGTTTTTAAGCAAAATAAATAGGACATTCAATCTTTTGCACACACCTTTATCAATACCCAATGAGCAGGCATATTTATTCATACATGTTGTGGTGTTTTTAACCATTTAAAAGCAAGGTCCACACAAATTTGATATTTAAAGTGGAGGGTCACCCTGAAAAAAAAAATCACCAAAAACCCTAAAAAAATTTAAAAAATTTTTTTAACCCCTTCCCGCTGACCGTACGCAGAAATGCATACTCGGCTTTCCGGGATTATACCGGGATGATGCCCGCAGCTGCAGGTACCGTTGTTCACAGCGGGCGATCGGCTACCCGAATATAAAAACCGATGCGGCTAAAAGCCGCTCGGCTGTTATACTGGAGGAGCGGGAGGGGACATCCCCCCTCCAGCCGCCTCCCGCCACTCTTACCGGGAGGCGGCTGGAGGGGTGTCCAATCGGCTGCCTTCGGCGGCTGGGGGCGGGCTGCAACGAAGCTGTGGGCGGCTTCGATCCAGCCTTCTCATTGTAAACGCGGAAGCGACGTCATGACGTCACTTCCGTTTACTCGGCTGCCAATGGCGCCGGTTTTAAAAAAATAAACAGTATTCAGAATCGCCGTTTTCGACGATCTGAATACTTTGAAGTGCAAAGGAGGGATCGGGGGTCTTTTAGACCCCCGATCCCTCCATAAAGAGTACCTGTCACCACCTATTACTGTCACAAGGGATGTTTACATTTCTTGTGACAGCAATAAAAGTAAAAAAAAAAAAAAAATTTTTAAACACAATTTATAAAGTATAAAAATAAATAAAATAAACAAAAAAAAAATTTTTTTAAAGTGCCCCCACCCCCGCGAGCTCGCGCAGCGAAGAAAATGCATACGGAAGTTGCGCCCGCATATGTAAACGGTGTTCAAATCACACATGTGAGGTATCACCGCGATCGCCAGAGCGAGAGCAATAATTCTAGCCCTAGACCTCCTCTGTAACTCAAACCTGGTAACCGTAAAAAAAATTTAAAAATGTCGCCTATGGAAATTCATAGGTACCGTAGTTTGTCGCCATTCCACGAGTGCGTGCAATTATAAAGGTATCTATTATAAAGGTTTGGTATCTATTTACTCGGTGTAACATCATCTTTCACATTATACAAAAAAATTGGGGTAACTTTACTGTTTGGATTTTTTAAAATTCATGAAAGTGTCCCTTTTCCAAAAATTTGCGTTTAAAACACCGCTGCACAAATACCGTGTGATATAAACTATTGCAACAATCTCCATTTTATTCTCTAGATTCTCTGCTAAAAAATATATATATAATGTTTGGGAACGCTAAGTAATTTTCTAGCAAAAAATACGGATTTTAACTTGTAAACACCAAATTTCAAAAATAGGCTTAGTCATGAAAGGGATAAACTTACCTAAACCCTTGTTGCTCGGCAGTCTTTCTAATCTGCCTCTTCCTATTCCGCAGCGTGTTCTTCTCCTCGGTGAGCGGCCCCGTTGTCTTCTGGGAACTGTGTGTGTTCCCAGAACACCACGGGGCCATTTACAGAGCGGAGCACCGCGCCGCTCGCGCGTGCGCAGTAGGAAACTGGCAGTGGAGCCGCAAGGCTCCACTGCCTGTTTCCCTTACCTAGGATGGCGGTGCCGGGACCCGAGAGCCGATGGATGGGTCGGCCTCGGGCGGTCGACATCGCGGGCACCCAGGACAGGTAAGTACTTATTTAAAGTCAGCAGCTACAGTGTTTGTAGCTGCTGACTTTTACATTTTTTTTTTCAGGCCGGAATCCCGCTTTAAGTTTCAGATGGATGCCATATACTTCTGCTCTGCTATTACCTAAACCAGACAGTGTTGTCTCACTCCTGCTTCTGTGTTCTTGGTAATGTATATTACAAGTGAGACCTTTTCGTAATGACCCCCCTAAGTGATGTGCAAAGCTTGGAAACGAGTCGGTGGGTGACCTGCCTAATCCCATCTCGAAATAAAAAAATCAGTTTTGAGTTGTACCTATCCTGTATGATTTATTTAATAACGTGCAAATAGCATAGACGTGGGCAGTAACTATGGCAAAGATCTGCTAGCAATGTTACTAGTCTCATTAAAGATCTTAGCTAGTTGCTGAGGTTTTGCTTTGTGCCTTATTATTAATGAAAATTATAGTGCCTGTAATGACTTCTGGACAGGTTTGTTCTGCAATATGGCCCACAGTAGGTAATATCCAGAAAACTTCTTGTATCCTATGACAGTCCTGCTCCGTGAATCTATTATATTTGCTTGGGTTGTCTTGCTATTGTTGTAAAGCTTGTTTCTTTTCCCAAACGTTTTGTTGTGTTCTTTGTCACCTGTGTAGCATGAGCGATTTGCTTCTGTCTGTATTTACAATTTTTTCCATTACATGTTAATTTTTTTTTTCCCCCCGACAAGAATATTTGTCGTGTTATTTTTAAACATTGTGTTTGGTTGACAAAAAAGCTCTTAATAAACATTTAAAAAAAGAAAAATAAAAGCCAGCAGCTGCAGTATGTGTAGCTGCTGGTTTTTAATTTTTGCAGCGGTGGGCGGCCCGCTTTAAACCGCTGTATGGTCTTGGCCACTGTGCTGCAGCTCAGTTTCATGGTCTTGGCAATCTTCTTATAGCCTAGGCCAGGGATCCTCAAACTACGGCCCTCCAGCTGTTGCGGAACTACACATCCCATGAGGCATTGTAAAACTCTGACATTCACAGACATGGCTAGGCATGATGGGAATTGTAGTTCTTGAACAACTGGAGGGCCATAGTTTGAAGACCCTTGGCCTAGGCCATCTTTATGTAGAGCAACAATTCTTTTTTTTAGATCCTCAGAGAGTTCTTTGCCATGAGGTACCACGTTGAACGTCCAGTGACCAGTATGAAAGAGTAAGAGCGATAACACCAAATTTTAACACACCTGCTCCCCATTCACTTTTTTTTCCACTGGTATAGACATTAATGGCTGTGTGTTGAGTTATTTTGGAGGGGACAGCAAATTTACACTGTTATACAAGCTGTACACTCACTACTTTACATTGTAGCAATGTGTAATTTCTTCAGTGTTGTCACATGAAAAGAAATAATAAAATATCTTTTATAACAAGATAATCCAGTTCAACAGAGTGCATGTAGTTCCTCTAGTGATCGAATACCATTGTCCATACTTACATACATTATTGCATTAGATCCAAGGAGGTTGAGGAGTTTGGAATTCTGCAGTCCCGGTTCAAAGTCTGGGTTGGCAATTCCTGGGTTCATAGCAGTGATGTTTTTGGCAGTGGGAGAGAAGAAGTTGGTAGCAGTCACCAACTAAAAGGTCGGTCCTATGGTGGGGTGTAATTTTTTTTCAACTTTTAACACATAGTTAAGGGCTGAAAGATAGTCAAGCTACAGATCAGGATTTACATGGTACTTATTTGCCTATATATCTAGATCTGCTGATCAATTTGACATACACGCTTTACTGAATGTAATAATTTCTTATGTACCCATGTGCACAGATTGAGTTGCTCAGATTTGCAACAGGTTTATTTTTAAAACATAACAAAGCAGGGCAAGTGCGCATTTAGAGACAATCAACCTGCTCAAAAGGCTTTGTAAGTAACAAAAGCATAGGCAGCCAAAAATAAACACTGAAAACTACATTTTGTTTCCATTCATGTTTTTCTGCTGGGAAAAATAAGTTGTATTTTTTGCACATCATATTTCTTAAGGTGGCTAGGAACTGTGGAATGTTTAAGTATTGAAAAGCCAGAGAAAATAAGTCTGCAGTTGTTTTGCCAGCTAATTCTGGTGTACTGAAACAGCTTAAACAGTACTTTTACTATAGTGTGCTGGATTATCTAAGACTAAAAAGTGGACCTCTGCCCATAACTGATATTTCAGATATGGGTGGACACCGTTTGTGCCACATCACCTTCTTGTAGCTCTCAGAGGTTGCAGTTGTGATATTTGCATGTAGTACATTTTGCTGTTATAACCACAGTATATGCAAGATGATGGAATTCTTGTGAGAATGTCACTGAGAGATACAAGAAGTCAGAATGTGAACTAAGCTTAAACAAACAATAATAGTTTTGATTGAAGTTGTCTTTTAAAGTAACACACATACAACGTCCAATATCCAGAGGTGTATATTAGGAGGGCATAGGGGGTTCCAACCCCCCCAGAGCATCCATGGCATGGCGCAGCAGCTAGAGCTGACAATGTGCCCGTCTCTGTACCCTATGCATTCCTGTTCTCTGGACTCTGTTTCTTAAGCACTATTGACCCCTGTGACCCTTTGTGCGATATGCACTTGTTATGCTTATTATGCTTTGTTATGCTTTGCGTCTATCTATTAAAGTTCTTGCGGTAAAACCAAGGAAGCTTAGACTTCTGTAGTGTATCAATGCTTTACTAAACAGGATAAACTGCATATACAACTGTAGGATGCACAGTACAACACAACTCATAGCTTACATAAATATGCCTACAAATATAAGGATGTGCCATATGTACGCATTAAGTAAACTAAACAGTTACTTAACTTAGGGTTTAAGATGTAATGTCCTTCATGGTTCCTTGCTCAGTCCAACTCAAAAGTTCTCCAAAACTCTCCAGCTTCTGGCATCCATGTCTTCCTCTTCGTCCTTCCAAAGTCATCTCCCCGAACACATGTCTCTTTCAAAAGCTTGTTTCAAAAGACCCCAAGCCCCTCCCACCAACTTCCTGCATACCAACTTCCCCTGCTCAGCTCCTGTCAGGGCTGGGCTCAGCCCTTCCTTCTCAAAGCTGGCCACTCAGCTGTCAGGTAATTGTCAGCTCCTATCTCTCCACAGTGACTCACCTGTTGATGATATCCTGCTCGCCTAAGCCGTCCAGTCCGGATGATCTCTGCCTTCACCTTGGTCACATCTCTAGAGACGCTCTCCTGTTTTCCTGTTAAAGAATGCTTGGCTGACATTCCTTCTGGCTCCAGATCCTGCTTGCTGTTCTACTACGCTCATCTCTGGCTTGTCTGACTATCCGTTCCGGTTCCTGAACTCTGGCTATGTTTTGACTACGTTTACTCTGTTTGACCTTTTTTATTATAATTAAACAAGTGTGATTTAACTGTACTTCTGTTTCAGTCTGATTCATGGTTTCTGACAGCTCCAAAACCTATTCAACTGGTTTATTTACATATCAATGGAGGGGGAAGAGCCTCTGTAAACATATGCTCTTACTGAACCTAACTCTATATTATTGCTATCAAGACAATACAAATGGCCATAGCAACACATACCACCACTTGACTTTATAGGATAATATAGGAAACTTCAACACCTCTTAAAGCCTTTTGTCCAAAAAAAGGGCGAAATAACCCCCCTGTATTGTAAATGGGAGGAAAAAATTGCCTTTTGACCCCCGTATCTTCGGGGTGGTCAGACTTTTATTTTGTTGTCCCTGGAAGGCTGCAACATTACTTTTGAGCAGGGTTAACAGTGTCTTTGGCAGTTTGTGTAAGGAAAGTCCCAGATGAAAGTCTCTTGTCCTCTTGGTCATAAGGAAATGCTCAGATGAAAGTCCACTCCAATTCAGCTACCATCAGGAAATCATCCGCATTTTCCTCAGGCTCTCTTCTGGTCTCCCATCTAGCATGGTCATCTGCTTTGCCTGCTCCACCTCTAGATAGTCAGTACCTGAAAAGAGTAAGAGACAAAGCAGATTATATGTTCCTTCCAACTGTGCCAAAAACATAGCTCACTGCTCACATTTCTCTCTCTGCCCATTTCTAACTGCAAAACTATTGTAGGGTGCCCACTGTTGCCTTGAAACACTTTCACGGAAAGGCATTGACTTCCAACGTAATGAATAAACTTGCATGTCTCTCCGTGCTGTCCTGGGAAGAACACAGGCCTGCTGTTGTCCAGTCTTCACAGCATGGCACATTTTTGCAAAGTGCCCCATTTTTTGGCAACAGAAACACTTAATGTGACTGAATCTACCATTCCCAACCACTTGCTTCCACTTCTTAAGCAATCCTGGTGTAGGAATCCCAACTATTTCCTCTCTAGGGACCCCCACCTTAAGTAAATCAATCCACATGTGTCTCCTGGAGATCATAGGCCTTGCCTTCCTTGTATCTGACTCAACTCGGCCATTTGAGCTGATCAAATCCTCAGCTTCCTGCTTATGGGAAGTAACAGTGGCACAAGTCCTACTTCTGCTTACAGGCTTTTAGCCTTTGTCATTTGTTAGGGCATCATTAGACTTGTTCATGAGGGTTGCACACCGCTCATTCAAATCTTCAGCTCGGCCTACAGAGGTTTAAACACACTTCGAAGCCACTGCAGGTTTAACTTTGATTACCCTACTTTCTAAATCATTTGCCTTGCTTGCAGTTTCTTCCAAACACTTGGATGCTACTGCAAACTGCTCCTTCAGTAAAGCCCCTTTCACATGGGCTTTCTGATCATGTCCACCTGTCAGTTTTTCAGGCAGACCTGATCGAAGCCTCCATTCACTGCTATGGGGCAGCAGATGTCAGCGATGACATGTCCGCTGACGCCCGCTGCTATCTGGTCCGATCCTGTCCTTGAAATCCAGACGGTTGGAGACCCTATCTTCCATCCGTCTGGCGGATTGGATGAAAACTGGCAGGCGGTCCATTTTTATTTGATCTCCCCATAGAGAACAGTGCACAGTGAGCAGAGACGGACCTGTCATCCGCCTGCTGAGCAAAGTGGAGTCCGCCAGATGGGCCACCCGTGTAAAAGGACCCTAGAAAAGAAAGCAAATGCAGTTATTACATCTAAGAATTGTTAAGTTGCAATATATTACACTTTTGCTTTTGAGTTTAATACTGCTTTAACAACTGTTGTGATAAGATATTGACCAGACAAGGGGGCAGGAGCGTTGCTAGGTGGTAAAAAAATACAGGGGCTTCAGCCCAAAGTCCGAGCCCAGCACTGGGGGGTTGGGGGATGGTGTGTGTTACCTACATGTGACCTATGGTAGGTTCATGGTGGTTACTGACAGGACATAGAAAGGAAGGAATCACATTGACCCTATGCTAGGTACATAGTGATCTCCGATCAGGACATAACCAGGCAGGGATCACATGGCCCCTATGATAGGTTCTTGGCAATCTTCGACCAGCACATAGTCAGACAGGGATCACATGGCCCCTATGGTAGGTTCATAGTGATCTCCGACCTGGCCATAGACGGGAAGGGATCACATGGCCTCTATGGTAGGTTCATAGTGATCTATGACCTGGCCATAGACAGGAAGGGATCACATGGCCCCTATGGTAGGTTCATAGCGATCTCCAACCAGACCATAGCCAGGAAGAGATTACATGGCCCCTACGGTAGGTTTCACAGTGATCTCTGACCAGGACATAGACAGGAAGGGATCACATGGCCCCTATGGTAGGTTCATGGTGATCTCCAACCAGGACATAGCCAGGAAGGGATTACATGGGTCCTATGGTAGGTTCATAGTGATTTCCAAACAGGACATAGCCAGGAAGGGATCACATGGCCCCTATGGTAGGTTCATAGTGATCTCCGACCAGAACATAGACAGGAAGGGATCACATGGCTCCTATGGTAGGTTCATAGTGATCTCCGACCAGGACATAGACAGGAAGGGATCACATGACACCTATGGTAGATTCATAGTAATCTCCGACCAGGACATAGCCAGGAAGGGATCACATGGCCCCTATGATAGGTTCTTGGTAATCTTCAACCAGGACATAGACAGGGAACACATGGCCCCTATGGTAGGTTCATAGTGATCTCTGACCAGGACATAGTTATATACAGTAGTTACATAGTAGGTGAGTTTGAAAAAGCACACAAGTCCATCAAGTCCAACCTATGTGTGTGATTATATGTCAGTATTACATTGTATATCCCTGTATGCTGCGGTCGTTCAGATGCTTATCTAATAGTTGTTTGAAACTATCGATTCCCCCCGCTGAGACCACCGCCTGTGGAAGGGAGTTCCACATTCTTGCCACTCTTACAGTAAAGAACCCTCTACGTGGTTTAAGGATAAACCTCTTTTCTTCTAATTTTAATGAGTGGCCACGTGTCTTGTTAAACTCCCTTCCGCAAAAAAAGTTTTATCCCTATTGTGGGATCACCAGTACGGTGTTTATACATTAAAATCATATCCCCTCTCAAGCGTCTCTTCTCCAGAGAGAATAAGTTCAGTGCTTGCAACCTTTCCTCATAACTAATATCCTCCAGACCCTTTATTAGCTTAGTTGCCCTTCTTTGTACTCGCTCCATTTCCAGTACATCCTTCCTGAGGACTGGGGCCCAGAACTGGACAACATACTCTAGGTGCGGCCGGACCAGAGTCTTGTAGAGCAGGAGATTTATCGTTTTATCTCTGGAGTTGATCCCCTTTTTAATGCATGCTAATATTCTGTTTGCTTTGTTAGCAGCAGCTTGGCATTGCATGCCATTGCTGAGCCTATCATCTACTAGGACCCCCAGGTCTCTTTCCATCCTAAATTCCCCCAGAGATTCTCCCTCCAGTGTATAGATTGCATTCATATTTTTGCCACCCAAATGCATTATTTACATTTTTCTACATTAAACCTCATTTGCCATTTAGTTGCCCATCCCATTAATCTGTTCAGATCTTCTTGCAAGGTTCTCCTGCAGAGAAGTTATTGCCCTGCTTAGCTTAGTATCGTCAAATACAGAGATTGAACTGTTTATCCCATCCTCCGGGTCATTTATGAATAAATTAAATAGGATTAGTCCAAGCACAGAACCTTGGGGGACCCTACTACCCACCCCGACCATTCCAAGTACTCCCCATTTATCACCACCCTCTGAACTCGCCCTTGTTGCCATTTTTTAATCCATGTACCTACTCTATGGTCCATGCCAACGGACCTTATTTTGTACAGTAAACGTTTATGGGGAACTGTGTCAAATGCTTTTGCAAAATCCAGATACACTACATCTACGGGCCTTCCTTCATCTAGATGGCAACTCCCCTCCTCATAGAAGGCTAATAGATTGGTTTGGCAAGAACGATTCTTCATGAATCAATGCTGATTACTGCTAATGATACCGTTCTCGTTACTAAAAACTTGTATATAGTCCCTTATGATCCCCTCCAAGAGCTTGCATACTATTGATGTTAGGCTAACTGGTCTGTAATTCCCAGGGATGTATTTTGAGCCCTTTTTCTACAATAATCTGGTACCATTCCAGTCAGTAGACTGTCAGTAAAAATTAGGAACAATGGTCTGGCAATTACTTGACTGAGTTCCCTAAGTACCCTCAGATGCAAGCCATCTGGTCCCAGTGATTTATTAATGTTAAGTTTCCCAAGTCTAATTTTAATTCTGTTCTCTGTTAACCATGGAGGTGCTTCCTGTAATGTGTCATAAGGATAAACACTGCATGTTTTGGTTACTTAAGTCCCCCAATTCCCTTGTGAAGACTGAAGAGAGGAAAAAATTCAATACCTTTGCCATCTTCCCATCCTTTGTAACCAGATGTCCTTCCTCATTCTTTATGGGGCCAGTATCGTCTGTCCTCCCTTTTTTACTTAAAGAATTTCTTGTGATTTTTTGTGCTCTCCTCCGCTACGTGTCTTTCGTGTCCTATCTTAGCCGTCCTAATTGCACCCTTACATTTCTTGTTGCATTCTTTATAAAGTCTAAATGCTGATGATGATCCCTCAACCATGTATTTTTTGAAGGCCTTCTCCTTCGCTTTTATATGCATTTTTACATTGGAGTTAAGCCATCCAAGACTTTTGTTCGCTCTTTTCAATGTATTACCCAATGGGATGCATTGGCTAATGCCCTTATTTAATATGCTCTTAAAGAAAACCCATCTCTCCTCCGTGTTCTTTGTTCCTAAGATTTTATCCCAATTTTATGCCTTCTAGCAAGGTTTGTAGTTTAGGAAAGTTGGCTCTTCAGTGTCTTTGTATTCCCCTTATGTTTCCTCTTTGTGTGATTTATACTGAAGCCAATTGACCCGTGATCGCTGTTTCCTAAATTGCCCCGTATTTCCACATCCGTAAAAAGGCCGGTATTGTTGGTAATCAGTAGATCCAGTAACGCTTTATTTCTAGTTGGTGCGTCTACAATCTGAACCATGAAATTGTCCTGCAAGACATTTAGGAATTGGCAAGCCTTAGACGAATGCGTGGTTCCCTCCGCCCAGTCTATGTCTGAATAAATAAAATCCCTCATTATGAAAACTTCCCATCCTTGCTGCTAATCCAACTTGTGATAGGAGATCCGTCTCCTCCTCCTCCCTCAGGTTAGGGGGCCTACAGCATATTCCCAGTAATATTTTCCCCTTAGCTTCATCCCTTTGGAGCTCTACCCATAAGGATTCCACCTCCTCCCTAGCTCCCTTAGTGATGTCATCTCTCACATTCACTTGTACATTATTCCTGATATAAAAGCATACCCTTCCCCCTTTTTTACCCTCTCTATCCCTGCGATAAAGGGTATACCCTTAAATGGTTGCCAGACAATCATGAGAGCTGTTGAACCAGATCTCTGAAATTCCCACAAAATCCAAATCCTCCTTGTACAACAGTATCTCTAATTCACCAATCTTGTCCGCCAGGCTTCTGGCATTGGTGAACATGCCACGTAGTTTAGACCGGTCGCATACTATCCTCTTATTGGGTGTTCCAAGATTGCAATTAGGACTTGCTACTATACTTACCTTGGGTTTATGTGCTTTAGTCAACCTACCACTAATGCCCCCAATACTACCCTCTGTAATATGTTCCCCGCTGACTATCTCTACTTCTGGGCCCCCCTCCATCGCCTAGTTTAAAAACCCCTCTAACTTTTTGGCCATCTTTACTCCCAGCTGATCTGCACTCTCCCCATTTAGGTGCAGTCCGTCCCTTCCATAGTACTGGTGATCAACTAAGAAGTCAGCCAAGTCCTCCAGGAATCCAAACCCCTCCTTACTACACCAGTTCTTCAGCCACTTGTTTACTTCCCTAATCTCCCTCTGCCTTTCTGGTGTGGCTTGATGTACCGGTAGTATTCCTGAGAATACTACCTTGGAGCTCCTTTTCCTCAATTTAGCTCCCAAGTTCCTAAAATCGTTCTTTAGGACACTCCATCTGACTTTGTCATTGGTGCCAAAGTGCACCATGACAGCCGGGTCTTCCCCAGCCCCTCCCAGTAATCTGTCCACCAGATCCGTGATGTGCCTAATCTGAGCGCCTGGTAGACAACCTACAGTTCGGCGCTTCAGGTCTTTGTTACAGATTGCCCTCTCTGTCCTAAGAATTGAGTCCCCTACCACCAGAATCTGTCTTTCCTTTCCCTTCGCTTCTCCCCCACTCTCACTGGAGGAGCTCTTCCCCCGGCAGCTAGGAGAGTCCCTCAGCTCCAGCAGTGCTGGTCCCTGACTGGTTTCACCAATGTCACTCAAGGAAGCATACTTATTGGGATGCTCCAGCCCTGGATCGGCCTCCCTGGCACTCCCCCCTCTACTCTTCCTGACTGTCACACGTCTGCCTGCACCTCTTTGTCTTGTCTCCACCCGCCTCTGTGCTGGCCCCTACCGGCACCTGCCATGTATGTTCCTGGCTCTCCTTTAGTATGGAGGGACTTCTCAGTGCTGAAAGTTGCTTCCCCAGATTCAGAACCTGGGCTTCCAGGGAAACAATGTGCTTACATTTTGCACAGCAGTATTCGCCCTCGATCGGATGATCAAGGAACGCATACATGCCGCAAGATGTACAACGAGTCGCATCTCCACACCCACCAGGCATCGTACCTACTAATTTAATGAGGATTGGGGATTATGCCCTGTCCAAATGACCTAACAACTAGCTTCCTGACACTAATATTCAACAAGACAATACACAGATACTCAACAAAACAATACACAGGTACTCAACAAGACAATACACAGGTACTCAACAAGACAATATACAGGTACTCACAGATCAGTGTGCACTCGCTGACCAACGTGCACACACACACAATACACAAGTACTAACGATCCACACACACACTACTCAGACAATACTCAGGTACTCACAATACACAGGTACTACTTGACACTAACTCAACACAGCCCCCGTGCACTCGCAGCACTCATGTACTTACAATACACAGGTACTTGACCCCTGTTATACCCTCTTGTTTTCAACTCTGGTTTTTTAACTCACCACTTAGTCCAGTTCCACTTGGTCTAAGTTCCAGAAAGCTCAAAGATGAGCAGGCTCACAATGAGTTCTACAGAAGGTTATATAGGCCTCAAGCACCTGTGACCAATAACCACTTCCCTTAATTAGTAGGTTGAAGGAAGCAAAGAAAAAAAAAACATAGACAGGAAGAAATCACATGGCCCCTATGGTAGGTTCATGGTGATCTCTGACCAGGACATAGCCAGACAGGGATCACATGTCCCCTATGGTAGGTTCTTAGTGATCTCCGACCAGGACATAGACAGGAAGGGATCACATGGCCCATATGATAGGTTCTTGCCAATCTTCGATCAGGACATAGTCAGACAGGGATCACATGGCCCCTATGGTAGGTTCATAGTGATCTCCGACCTGGCCATAGAGAGGAAGCGATCACATGGCCCCTATGGTAGGTTCATAGTGATCTATAACCAGACCATAGACAGGAAGGGATCACATGGACCCTACTGTAGGTTCATAGTGATTTCTGACTAAGACATAGACAGGAAGGGATCACATGGCCCCTATGGTAGGTTCACGTGATCTCTGACCAGGACATAGCCAGGCAGGGATCACATGGACCCTATGATAGGTTCATAGTGATCTCTGACCAGGACATAGGCAGGAAGGGATTACATGGCCCCTATGATAGGTTCTTGATAATCTTCGACCAGAACATAGTCAGACAGGGATCACATGGCCCCTATGGTAGGTTCATAGTGATCTCCAACCAGGACATAGCCAGGAAGGGATCACATGGCCCCTATGATAGGTTCTTGGTAATCTTCGACCAGGACATAGCCAGACAGGGATCACATGGCCCCTATGGTAGGTTCATAGTAATCTAAGACCAGGACATAGCAAGGAAGAGATCGCATGGCCCCTATGGTAGGTTCATAGTGATCTCTGACTAGGCCATAGTCAGGCAGAGATCACTTGACCCCTGTGGTAGGTTCATAGTGATCTCCGACCTGGCCATAGACAGGAAGGGATCACATAGCCCCTATGGTAGGTTCATAGTCATTTCTGACCAGGACATAGCCAGGCAGGGGTTTTTTTGGACCCTATGGTAGGTTGATAGTGATCTCCGACCAGGCCATAGCAAGGCAGGGATCACATGACCCCTATGTTAGGGTCATAGTGATCTCCAACCAGACCATAACCAGGACGGGATCACATTGCCCCTATGGTAGGTTCATGGTGATCTCTGACCAGGACATAGCCAGGCAGGGATCACATGGACCCTATGATAGGTTCATAGTGATCTCTAACCATGACATAGAAAGGAAGGGATCACTGTTCTTTATATACCTCTATATACTATATCCCCCGTATATACCCAGATATAGAGGTGTGACGTGTATTCTCTGTATATACTATATATCCACTGACCTATATATCTCTATATACTATATCCACCGTATATACCCAGATATAGAGATGTGACATGTGTACTCTCTGTATATACTATATATCCACTGTCCTATATATCTCTATATACTATACCAACCGTATATTATTATTATTATTATACAGGATTTATATAGCGCCAATAGTTTGCGCAGAGCTATACCCAGATATAGAGCTATGACATGTGTACTCTCTGTAGATACACATCTAGGAGTGATCAAGGGGTTAAATGTGTGCCTAACAATATGTAATGTGTGGATTTTACTGCTTTTACTAACAGATCTCTCTGTTTTTTGCTTTGCAGGAATGAGAAACAGAGAGATTGTTCCCTCTCTGCTGTACAGGGCCCTGTGTTTCTTGTCAGCACAGGGCTCAGGGCTCAGCCTTATGAAGGTACAAAATCTTCAGTATGCAGCTCCATAGCTAGCGACTTGCTATGGGGGCAAGGGGGGTAGGGAGCCCCCAGGAGCGCCAGCAGGGGGAAGGAGAAGTGGAGGAACGGGGCTGCTCTGTGCAAACCCATTAAACACAACAGGGAAGAATAACATGTATGTTATATAATATATATATATATATATATATATATATATATATATATATATATATATATATATATATATATATATATATATATATTTATTTATAATCAATTAAATGTATTTTCCTTCATTTCAGACTTCTGAGTTGGAGGAGGAGAAAGCGGAGATCATCCCCACTGAAGACGGAGATCACCACCACTGAAGACAGAGATCCCCACTACTGAAGTCAGAGATCCCCACCACTGAAGGCGGAGAAACCCACCACTGAAGGCGGAGATCGCCACCACTGAGGAGGGAGATCCCCACCACTGAAGACGGAGATCCCCACCACTGAAGAAGGAGATCCCCACCACTGAAGAGGGAGATCACCATCACTGAAGAGGGAGATCACCACCACTGAAAAGGGAGATTACCACCACTGAAGAGGGACATCACCACCACTGAAGACGGAGATCACCACCACTGAAGAAGGAGATCACCACCACTGAAGATGGAGATCACCACCACTGAAGACAGAATGTCCAGGAACATTGTACGACCACAGGCGAGACGCCACTGTTTCTAAACTCAGGATGGGGAGGAGCCAAGCACTGTGACTGCACAGCATTCCAATGCAGACGGAGGATGGCAGCATTGTGTAGGCCATAGTGGTGCAGAGCGAAAAAAAGGCGGGAGCTGAGGCACTGCATACCGAGGTGTACGAGGTGCAAGATGTCGCCCAAGTCCTTCAGCCCATGGTGGAGCAGCAGTCCTCCGAGCCCAGAAGTCCTAACACTGGAGTCTATTAATCCAAACGCACAGAGTGCAGAGCAGCAGGTAAGAGATACAGAAAGTGAACAATCATTTGGGCTTATTTTTCAGTCCGGAGTGGGCTGAAAATAAGAAAATATACACACTATATTCCCAAAAGTATTGAGACACCTGCCTTTACACACACATAAACTTTAATGGCATGCCAGTCTAAGTCCGTAGGGTTCAATATTGTGTTGGCCCACCCTTTGCAGCTATAACAGCTTTAACTCTTCTGGAAAGGCTGTCCACAAGGTTAAGGAGTGTGTCTATGGGAATGTTTTGACTGTTTGAGCCTTCCCAGAAGAGAAGAAGCTGTTATAGCTACAAAGGGTGGGCCAACTCATTGTTGAACCCTACAGACTAGGACTGGGAGGCCATTAAAGTTCATGTGTGTGTAAAGGTAGGCGTACCAATACTTTTGATACTATAGTGCATATAGTGCGGGTAAAAAAGTATTGAACACGTCACCATTTTTTTAGGTAAATCTATTGGTAAAGGTGATATTGACATGAAATGTTCCCCACCTGTCGGTAACAACCCATGCAATCCATACATACAAAGACACCAAAACAAATCCGTTCAGAAATGAAGTTCTGTGTAATAAAATGGAAACACACAGAAAAAGTATTGAACACATGAAGAAAGGGAAGTGCAAAAAGGCTTGGAAAGCCAAGGCACCAGCTGAAATCTATCAGTAATTAGAAAGCAATCTTAACCGTTGTCTGTGCAAATTAACCACTTGCCGACCAGCCGCCACACTTTTACTGCTGCAGAATGGCACGGCTGGGCGAAACAACGTTATGTAACGTTGCTTCGCCCTGTCGCCACTAGGGGCACGCACTGCTCACCCCTAGAGCCGATGCGAGTGCCCGGCGGGCACGATGACCGCCAGGCTCCCGTGATCGCTCGTGACAGAGCGAGTAAACACACAGATCCCGGTGCTCTGAGGGGAGAAGAGACAGATCGTGTGTTCATACAAAGTATAAATAAGGGGGAAATACAGCGCTGTGTAGAATGAAACTGTGTATAGCAGCTGACACAACTTTGGACTAAAAGTGATACGTATAGGTGACTTAAACCCAAACAAACCCCAAACAAACCTCTAACACTCACATGTTAGAGGATCATCAATTAGGCTCGATAGATACAAGAACAAAAAGAGGTATATGTATGTGGGTGGACCCACATACATATACCGCTTTTTGTTCTTGTATCTATCGAGCCTAATTGATCATCCTCTAACATGTGAGTGTATTGCCTTTCTTTTTAAATAAAACTTATTCAAACGGTATGGGAATTTTTCATTTATCTCTGCATGGCCTCTGAACACTGATTTTTCATCTATTGGAATGTTATCTTTAATCTGATGACCTCTAACATCTGCGTTAAAGTCGACTTTTTGATTGAAGATCTGCTGTGCCAGCCTAGTCTGGTTTACCCATCAAGTCATTTGACTTACAAGCCTATATGACCTAGGGGGCGTAAGCCTTTCTAGGTCATCGACATCTGGTAAGCCTCCTCTTGTTTACTGGTGTAAATACAGTCCTTTGGAATATCTACACCGTGTTAACACATGTTTAGCAGTTTTGGACTTTTTTATTTTTAAATTTTTTATTTATGTGCCAATTTTGGTCTTCATATGTAATACTGTACTTGCTGTGGTATGAGCTTATTCGTGCACCTGGCTACCATTCACTGATCTTATTCGTTTTTCTACTTTTTATTTCAATTTTTCCATTTATCATGTTGCTAATGTAGCATGGTTTTTTGGGTTTAAGTCACTAACTTTAATCAAAGTATTTATCTCTGCACTTTATATATACCCCTCCTTTTTATACAGGAGGGTATTCTTCTAATTTGTTATATTTGTATTAGCTCTACACTTTTATAGACCTATTCATACAAAGTGTGAACAGCGATCTGTCATCTCCCCTAGTCAGTCCCATCCCCCTTCAGTTAGAACACACACAGGGAACACAGTTAACCCCTTGATCGCCCCCTAGTGTTAACCCCTTCCCTGCCAGTGACATTTTTACAGTAATCAGTGCATTTTTATAGCACTGATTGCTGTATAATTGCCAATGGTCCCAAAAATGTGTCAAAAGTGTCCGATGTGTCCGCCATAATGTTGCAGTCCCGATAAAAATCGCAGATCACTGAAGCGGTTAAAAGAGGAGTAAAGGTTTTTTTGTTTTTTTTTTCAGAATCATACTTACTTTGGTGGATGCTGTATTGGTCCCCCAGCGCCTCCACATTGAAAACCGAGCGATTGAACACCGCCGATCACTCGGTTTTCACAGCTCTGTGAGCAGAGAGCTACAGACTGTCAGTCACAGCTCTCTGCTCATCTCCCTCCATGCTTATTGGAGCGCTGAGCTGTGGAGGGGGCAGAGCGGGCTGTCTCAGGCTCTCAACAGCTCGCTTAAAGGCTGAGATCAGTGTCAGTCCAGGCAACTGGCAGATCCAAACTTCCAATGTCAGGATGACACGGTGCCAGGACTGATATCCGTGACGTCAGCAGAGAGCGGACTTTAGCCAGCTCTCTGCTGAAAACAGGTCACAGGAGTGCAAAACGAATTGCACTCCTATGATCAAGCAAGCTTTGGCTGGACTTCTCCTTTAATATCAGCTGGTTCAGTCTCACCTATAAAAAGGTGTCTCATTACCAAGGTGTCACACAACAAACATCTCATTATGGGTAAAAGCAAAGAGCTCTCTCAAGACCTTTGCAACCTTATTGTTGCAAAACATACTGATGGCATTGGTTACAGAAGGATTTCTAAACTTCTGAATATTCCAGTGAGCACGGTTGCGGACATAATCTCGAAGTGGAAAGAACATCAGTTTCACCATAAAATGGTCACGACCAAGTGCTCCTTTCAAGATTTCTGACAGAGGAGTGAAAAGAATTATCAGAAGAATTGTCCAAGAGCCAAGGACCACTTGTGGAGAGCTTCAGAAAGACCTGGAATTAGCAGATACACAATAAGTGATGCACTCACCCGCCATGGCCTGTATGCATGCTCACCACACAACATTCCATTGCTGAAGAAAAAGCATGGTGAAGCTCAGTTAAAGTTTGCTGCATAACATTTAGACAAGCCTGTGAAATATGGGGAGAATATAGTCTCCTCAGAGACCAAAATGGAACTCTTTGGATGCCATAATACACCCCATGTTTGGAGGTCACATCACCCCAAAAACACCCCCATACCAACAGTGAGGTTTGGAGGTGGGAACATCATGGTGTGGGCGGGGCTGTTTTTCAGCAAACTTCATATCATTGAAGGAAGGATGGATGGTGATAAAAATCTGCTGTCATCTACCAGGATGATGAAGATGAAACGAGGGCGGACATCCCAGCAAGACAATGATCCCAAACACAAAGCCAAGAAGAAAGAAAATAAAGCTGCCTGAATGGTCCAGCCAATCACCTGACTTGTATCCAATAGAACCTTCAAGATTTGAAGACTCTGTGGAAAAATGGTCTAAAATCACACCTTAGCAACGCCTGCGACTAGTTTCTCCATACAGGACCCTGTGTCTTGAAAGCGGACCTTCGGTCATTTTTCATCTTCCCATCTATTAAATCTTCTGCCCTTGTTGTTGTTTTATCTTTGGATAGTAAAACATTTTTTTTTCTGCCAGTAAATACCTTATACAGCCCACTTCCTGTTTCTTGTCTGGTCATTAGCCTAGGCTTATGACATCATGCACAGCTCTCTCTCACTCTTTTGAGAGTTTGCCAGGAAGGGAGGGGGGATGGGCCATAAAAGGGCCTATTAGAGAGTTGCAGGGCTGCAGAGCTGGAGGTGTGCCTCTGTGTAAATTCAGGAAGTGAACAGGCAGCAGCTTCAGCTGCCCACAGTTAAAATGGTTGCAGTCAGACTCAGTAGAGGGAGATTTCTGCAGCATATTTGGCAAGTACAGAATCACACGGGTTCAATACTTTTTCCCTGTGTCCTTCCATTTCATTACACAGAACTTCATTTCTGAACGGATTTGTTTTGGTGTCTTTGTATATATGGATTGCATGGGTTGTTGCCGACATGTGGGGAACATTTCATGCCCCCACCTTTACCAATAAATTTACCTAGAGACATGGTGACGGGTTCAATATTTATTTTACCCCCTGTTAAACAATATGGCAATTATTTTTAGCTGGGAGTCGAGAATAACAGTCACTATACTGAAAGCAGACATCAAAGTGGAGGGATCATCTCCTTATATTGTTTGGATTTGGTAAATCTGATACAATTTTTCCACTTGATCATTTTTTTTAATCTTTTTTATTTTGATAAATGTTGTAAATGAATGATTTGATCAATGTGATGATCACATGACTCCTATGGCAGGTTCATCGTGACCTCCGACCAGGACATAGTTAGGAAGGGATCACATGGCCCCTATGGTAGGTTCATAGTGATCTCCGACAAGAACATAGACAGGAAGGGATCACATGGCCCCTATGGTAGCTTCATAGTGATCCCTGACCAGGACATAGACAGGAAGGGATCACATGGCCCATATGATAGGTTCATAGTGATCTCTGACCAGGACATAGACAGGAAGGGATCACACGGCCCCTATGGTAGGTTCATAGTGACCTCCAACCAGGACATAGACAGGAAGGGATCACATGGCTCCTATGGTAGGTTCATAGTGATTTCCGACCAGGGCATAGACAGGAAGGGATCACATGGCCCATATGATAGGTTCATAGTGATCTCTGACCAGGACATAGACAGGAAGGGATCACATGGCCCCTGAAAGAGGGTGGAGTATGGGTGGTAATTTATTTTTATTTATTTATTTCAGGTACTTATATAGCGCCGTCAATTTACGCAGCGCTTTACATATACATTGTACATTCACATCATTCCCTACCCTCAAGGAGCTTACAATCTAAGGTCCCTAACTCACATTCATACATACTAGGGACAATTTAGACAGGATCCAATTAACCTACCAGCATGTCTTTGGAGTGTGGGAGGAAACCGGAGTACCCGGAGTAAACCCACGCAGGCACAGGGAGAACATGCAAACTCCAGGCAGGTAGTGTCGTGAATGGGATTTGAACCAGCGACCCTTCTTACTGCTAGGCGAGAGTGCTACCACTACACCACTGTGCTGCCGAGGTGAAGACCGGAGTTAGTGTCCGGTGATGTGATGAGCCAGGATGGGGCTCCGTGCTCATCATGCTGATCATACTCTGCCTGACGGTGAGTCACCTCTCCACACATATAGTTACATAGTGGGTGAGGTTGAAAAAAGACACAAGTCCATCAAGTCCAACCCATGTGTGTGTGATTATATGTCAGTATTACATTGTACATCCCTGTATATTGCGGCCATTCAGGTGCTTATCTAATCGTTTCTTGAAACTATCAATGCCCCCCGCTGAGACCACTGCCTGTGGAAGGGAATTCCACATCCTTGCCGCTCTTTCAGTAAAGAACCCTCTACGTAGTTAAACCTCTTTTCTTCTAATTTTAATGAGTGGCCACGAGTCTTGTTAAACTACCTTCAGTAAAAAAGCTTTATCCCTATTGTGGGGTCAACAGTATGGTATTTGCTTTGTTGCTCTTCTTTGTACTCGCTCCATTTCCAGTACATCCTTCCTGAGGACTGTTGCCCAGAACTGGACTGCATACTCTAGGTGCGGCCGGACCAGAGTCTTGTAGAGCGGGAGAATTATCGTTTTATCTATGGAGTTGATCCCCTTTTTAATGCATGCCAATATTCTGTTTGCTTTGTTAGCAGCAGCTTGGCATTGCATGCCATTGCTGAGCCTATCATCTACTAGGACCCCCAGGTCCTTTTCCATCCTAGATTCCCCCAGAGGTTCTCCCCTCATTCATATTTTTGCCACCCAAATGAATTATTTTACATTTTTGTACATTGAACCTCATTTGCCATGTAGTTGCCCACCCCATTAATCTGTTCAGATCTTTTTTGCAAGGTTTCCACATCCTGCGGAGAAGTTATTGCCCTGCTTAGCTTAGTATCGTCCGCAAATACAGAGATTGAACTGTTTACCTCATCTTCTAGGTCATTTATGAACAAATTATATAGGATTGGTCCCAGCACAGAACCCTGGGGGACCCCACTACCCACCCCTGACTATTCCGAGTACTCCCCATTTATCACCACCCTCTGAACTTGCCCTTGTAGCCAGTTTTCAATCCATGTACTCACCCTATGGTCCATGCCAATGGACCTTATTTTGTATAGTAAACGTTTATGGGGAACTGTGTCAAATGCTTTTGCAAAATCCATATACACCACGTCTACGGCCTTCCTTTATCTAGATGGTAACTCGCCTCCTCATAGAAGGTTAATAGATTGGTTTGGCAAGAACGATTCTTCGTGAATCCATGCTGATTACTGCTAATGATACCGTTCTCATTACTAAAATCTTGTATATAGTCCCTTATCATCCCCTTCAAGAGTTTACATACTATTGATGTTAGGCTAACTGGTCTGTAATTCCCAGGGATGTATTTTGGGCCCTTTTTAAATATTGGTGCTACATTGGCTTTTCTCCAATAAGCTGGTACCATTCCAGTCAGTAGACTATCAGTAAGAATTAGGAACAATGGTCTAGCAATTACTTGACTGAGTTCCCTAAGTACCCTCGGGTGCAAGCCATCTGGTCCTGGTGATTTATTAATGTTAAGTTTCCCAAGTCTAATTTTAATTCTGTCCTCTGTTAACCATGGAGGTGCTTCCTGTGATGTGTCACGAGGTTAAACACTGCAGTTTTGGTTACTGAAGCCCCCTGATTCATTTGTGAAGACTAAGGAGAATAAATTCAAAAGCTTTGCCATCTCCCCATCCTTTGTAACCAGATGTCCTTCCTCATTCTTTATGGGGCCAATATGGTCTGTCCTCCCTTTTTTACTGTTTACATACTTAAAGAATTTCTTGAGATCTTTTTTGTTCTCCTCCGCTATGTGTCTTTCATGTTCTATCTTAGCTGTCCTTATTGCACCTTTACATTTCTTGTTGCATTCTTTATAAAGTGTGAATGCTGATGATGATGATCCCTCAACCTTGTATTTTTTTGAAGGCCTTCTCCTTTGCTTTTATATGCATTTTTACATTAACATGGGTTAAGCCATCCAGGACTTTTGTTCGCTCTTTTAAATTTTTTACCCAATGGGATGCATTGGCTAATGCTCTTATTTAATATGCTCTTAAAGCAAAGCCATCTCTCCTCCGTGTTCTTTGTTCCTAAAATTATCCCAATTTATACCTTCTAGCAAGGCTCGTACTTTAGATAGTTGGCTCTTTTGAAATTAAATTCAGTGTCTTTGTATTCCTCTTATGTTTCCTATCTGTGTGATTTATACTGAAGCCAATTGACCTGTGATCGCTGTTACCTAAATTGCCCCGTATTTCCACATCCGTGATCAGGTCTGTATTGTTGGTAATCAGTAGATCCAGTAACGCTTTATTTCTAGTTGGTGTGTCTACCATCTGACCCATAAAATTGTCCTGCAAGACATTTAGGTACTGGCGAGCCTTAGATTATTGTGCGGTTCCCTCCGCCCAGTCTATGTCTGGATAGTTAAAATCCCCCATTATGATAACACTTCCCATCCTTGCTGCTAATCCAAATTGTGATAGGAGATCTGTCTCCCCTTCCTCCCTCAGGTTAGGGGGCCTATTGCATACTCCCAGTAATATTGACTGCTGGTGATTGCTGGGTTCATTTTTAGGTTCTTTTTGAGGCTTTTCCTTGTAACTTTTTAACACCTTTTTCTGACACTTTTTAAACAGCTTATTTTTTTTTCTTTGCTTCCTTCAGCCTACTAATTAAGGGGAGTGGTTAATTGGTCAGAGGTGCTTGAGGCTTATATAACCTTGTGCAGAACTCATTGTGAGCCTGCTCATTTTTGAGTCTGCTGGGACTCTGTCCAAGTGGAACTGGTCTAAATGGTGAGTTAAAAACCAGAGTTGAAAACAGGAGGTTATAACAGGGGTCATAGTACCTGTGTATTGTGAGTACCTGAGTGTTGTCTGAGTAGTGTGTGGATCGTTAGTACTTGTGTATTGTGTACTGTGTATTGTGGGTGCACATAGGTCTGCGAGTACCTGTGTATTGTCTTGTTGAGTATTAGTGTCAGGAAGCTAGTTGTTGTAATTTGGACAGCGTATAATCCCCATTCCTCGTTAAATTCAATAGGTGCGATGCCTGGTGGGTGTGGAGAGGCGACTTGTTGTACATCTTGCGGCATGTATGCGTTCCTTGATCATCTGATCGAGGGTGAATACTGCTGTGCAAAATGTAAGCACATTGTTTCCCTGGAAGCCCAGGTTCTGAATCTGGGGAAGCAACTGTCAGCACTGAGAAGTCCCTCCATGCTAAAGGAGAGCCAGGAATGTACACAGCAGGTGCCGGCTGGGACCAGCACAGAGGCGGGTGGAGACAAAGAGGTGCAGGCACTAGCAAGAGTAGATGGGTGACAGTCAGGAAGGGTAGAGGGGGAAGTGCCAGGGAGGCAGATCCAGGTCTGGAGCATCCCAATAAGTACACTCCATTGAGTGGCATTGGTGAAACCAGTCAGGGACCAGCACTGCTGGAGCTGAGGGACTCTCCTAGCTGCCGGGGGAAGAACTCCTCCAGTGAGAGTGGGGGGAAGCGAAGGGAAAGGAAAGACAGATTCTGGTGGTAGGGGACTCAGTTCTTAGAAGGACAGAGAGGGCAATCTGTAACAAAGACCTGAAGCACCAAACAGTATGTTGTCAACCGTGCGCTCGGGTTTGGCACATCACGGATCTGGTAGACAGATTACTGGGAGGGGCTGGGGAAGACCCAGCCGTCATGGTGCACGTTGGCACCAATGACAAAGTCAGAGGCAGATGGAGTGTCCTAAAGAACGATTTTAGAGACTTAGGAGCTCAATTGAGGAAAAGGACCTCCAAGGTAGTATTCTCAGGAATACTACCGGTACATCAAGCCACACCAGAAAGGCAGAGGGAGATTAGGGAACAAAACAAGTGGCTGAAGAGCTGGTGTAGTAAGGAGGGGTTTGGGTTCCTGGAGGACTGGGATGACGGTACTATAGAAGGGATGGACTGCACCTAAATGAGGAGTGTGCAGATCAGCTGGGAATGAAGATGGCCAAAAAGTTAGAGGGGTTTTTGAACTAGGCGATGGGGAGAGGGTCCAGAGGTAGAGATAGTCAGCGCGGAACATATTTCAGAGGGTAGTATTGGGGGCATTAGTGGTAGGTTGACCAAAGCACATAAATCCAAGGTAAGTATAGTAGCAAGTCCTAGTTGCTATCTTGGAATACCCAATAAGAGGATAGTATGCGACCGATCTAAACTACATGGCATGTTCACCAATGCCAGGAGCCTGGTGGACAAGATGGGTGAACTAGAGATACTCTTGCACGAGGAGGATTTGGATTTTGTGGGAATCTCAGAGAGTCAGGGGCGGGGCGGAAAAACAAGGTTTCGCCTAGGGTGTCAAAAATCCTTGCATCAGCCCTGATTACTGACCAGAACATAGAAAGGAAGGGATCACATGGACCCTATGTTAGGTCCATGGTGATCTCAGACCAGGACATAGCCAGGAAGGGATTACATGGCCCCTACGGTAGGTTCATAGCGATCTCCGACTAGAACATAGACGGGAAGGGATCACATGGCTTCTATGGTAGGTTCATAGTGATTTCCAACCAGGACATAACCAGGAAGGGATCACATGGCCCCTATGGTAGGTTCATAGTGATCTCTGACCAGGACATACAGTAGAAAGGAAGGGATCACATGGGCCCTATGTTAGATTCATAGTGATTACTGACCAGGACATAGAAAGGAAGGGATTACATGGACCCTATGTTGGGTCCATAATGATCTCCGACCAGGACATAGCCAGGCAGGGATCACGTCTCCTATGGTAGGTTCATAGTGACCTCCGACCAGGACATAGACAGGAAGGGATCACATGGCCCCTATGGTAGATTCATAGTGATCTCCGACCAGAACATAGACAGGAAAAGATCACATGGCCTCTATGGTAGGTTCATTGTGATCTCTGACCAGGACATAGACAGGAAGGGAACACATGGCCCCCATGGTAGATTCATAGTGATCCCCAACCAGACCATAGCCAGGAAGGGATCACATGGACCCTACGGTAGGTTCATACTGATCTCTGACCAGGACATAGACAGGAAGGTATCACATGGCCATACACTGACCCACACTGACTATTACACTCACCTACCTGACATACACTGACCATTACACTCACCTACCTGACATACACTGACCTACCTGACATACACTGACCTACCTGACCCACACTCACCTACATGACATACACTGACCATTACACTGACCTACCTGACACACACTGACCTACCTGACACACACTGACCATTACACTCGCCTACCTGACATACACTGACCTACCTGACCTACACTGACCTTCTTGACATACACTGACCTACCTGACATACACTGACCATTACACTCACCTATCTGACATACACTGACCTACCTGACACACACTGACCTACCTGACATACACTGACCCACACTTACATGATACACTGACCCACCTGACCACCAGACTTCAGGTGATGTGACCTCCTCCTGCAGCTCAGCTGTAGTGTGCGGCGCACCCGTAGAGTAGACAGCAGGGCCAGGCACTCCAGGCAGCCAGAGCCATGACACACGACAGGAGAAGAGAGCCGCCCGCCCGTGTGGGGATCTTCTCACAGTGGCGCGGCAGCCGCATTGTAATTCCCGCATTCTGGAGCCTGCAGCACCTATGATGGACGTCACACGTCCCGCTGTCCCCGCATTGGACCAGAAGGCGGGAACTGCTATGTCACTCGGCCGCGATTGGGTTAGATCGGTACTAGCTCGCCGGCGGCGCTCGGGGCTAATAACAAAACTGCATGCCCGAGACCCGGGGCTTTTTGGGGACCCACTCAGGGCTCCAGCCACCATCAGCCCCCCTCCCTGCCGACGCCACTGCAAGGGGGTCTATTTAGTTACATGTATTTTCACTGTATTTTCTCTAATATTGACTTCCTATGATTGTCAGCTCCATCTAATAGCCAAAATACAGTATAATTTCTTGTAGTACCCTGGGGTTTAGTTAGGGAGCTCCTCACGAAATTCCTTGTCAGGGGTAGCTACCATAGTTAAATTGTTAGAGATCCATTGATTTCTCCCTAAGTTTGGCCCTGTTGTACTTTTCTCTTCTACCACGGGCACTTGGTGGTACTATATATGAGAAGGACAACTCAAGGTCAGGTTATGAGTATATGGGGTATCTCAGCCAACTGGCAGGGGTTTTCTTCAATTCCTTGGTCTGCTGGGAGAGCCTATATATTTGGGTGGAGTCAGGTGATTTATGTTCTGTGCCACCCGGACTGGGTGGACGTGTGTCATCTGCCCTGGGCTGCTAGGCCGGAGACTTGGCTTATCCCGGGGGCATCTGGCTGCCAGGCTATGTGAGGGCCTATCCAGCAGTAAGAGGGCAGCGCAGGGTTGGGACTGCGGCTTGCAGACCAACCAAAAGTGATGGTTCTGCCGGCAGGAGAACCTGTCCTGGTCGGAGGTCGAAGGGAAGATGTCGCCACTAAGGGACCAACCACCTTTACCAGAGACCGCAGTAACTGAAGCAAGTACTGGAGCAGTATTCGCACCGAATGGGCATGGTGGAGAATTGGGAAACTTCAGGCGGCGATCAAGTCAGGGACCCAACCAGTGGAGGTGACGCTTGCAGAGCAGCCTTGTGTGTCAAGCTAGGGACCGAACCGGTCAGCAGGGGTGAAGCTTGAAGGTATCCAAAGTGCCAAGCAGGGAAGCGTGGGTGATGCTTGAGGGAGACACCACCGCAAAAGCCTTGAGGAGCTCAGGGGATTCAGAGTTAGTGAATCAGAGGGTCCGGAGAGACACCAGGAGCTCAAGGGGCTGAAGAACTACAAGCAGAAGTTGTAGTGAAGCTGAGAGAACTGTTACATTTGAATTAGGAACTGTTAAGTACTGTAGCCATAGGGGACAGCAAACCTGCACGTGCAGATGTGGTACCTTGCTGGGGCCTTATAAAAAAGGACTGTTAAAGGAAATAAAACCTCTTTCGCATCAGTGTCTGGCGCCCAATGACTTTTACCACCTTTGCACCCACTATGCCTCACAACCCACTGCATATTGAAGGATGTCAGCGGTCTGTGGCCTCAAAGGTTCTCATTAGAATGGAAGAGGTTAGAGATTCTGCTACATTCTGATTGAAGTATTTCATAATGGGGAAAATTTGTGCAGCCTGGACAAATGTTTGTGACATTCATCCAACCAAGGTTTTTTAACTTGACCCCAGGAGTACATTTTCAGTGAGTTGCTTCATAAACATGCATTGTAAAATATATCAATGCATCACAAGCCATTGTGTCGATTTACTAAAACTGGAGAGTGCGAAATCTGGTGCAGCTCTGCAAAGAAACCAACCAGCTTCCAGTTTTTTTTTTGTCAAAGCTTAATTGAATAAGCTGAAGTTAGAAGTTGATTGGCTACCATGTACAGCTGCACCAGATTTTGCACTCTCCAGTCTTAGTAAATCAATACCAATGCGTAGCTGTGTACATACATGATAAGCAATAAAATATATCTTTATTCATTTACAAAAACTATAGTTAAAAACATTAACCTACATTGTTATTAAAGCGGGAGTCCGGCGACCAATCTTTTTTTTTTTTTAGGTCATTGAGACACTTTGCTAACCCCAAAATAATACTCACAGTTTGGGTGTAATATTTCCGCCTCTGTCTCTTTTCGGACTGAAGAATAACTTAAAAAATGTGATGCTGGCTGTTTCCATCTTGCTTGTGGGCATGTGAAGCCCACAAGCATTGATTTCCTGGATGCGGTGAATGCTGTTCATTCACAGCTTGTTCACACGCATGATCATTGTTTCTGCACTGAATCTTGGGAAGCCTGACACTAAGCTCCCAGGAGACAGTGCGGCGCCGGGGAAAGGCAATAAACACGCCTACTCCCATGGGAGGAGAGACAGGAAGTGCCACAATAAAGTACAATATAAAGGTAATTACAGCGATAAAAAAAAAATTTGTGCGGCATTTGAACATCTATGCAATTAACTGAAGGGGGTAAGATTAAGTTAAAAATTTGAGTGGAACCCCGCTTTAATAAGGCCTCATTCACAAGTTTGTTTGTGATCTAACTCGTGTGTTGCAACGCGTTTCAACATATATGCACAGTTTTGTCATTGATTTTGTAATCATGCTAATTCACATCCATGCTCTGCATTGACCAAAAAAGCTCAGGACTTTTTTTTAGGGTGTTGCTGTGTTCTAGGTCCTATTGATGGTAATGGAAGCGCATGAAAATTGTTCTCAACATTTCATTGGCTGGCAGAGCTCAACAAAGTAATGCAGGATGTACTGTATGAAAATGAGCAAAAAAGATTATACAAAAATGAGCACATATGAAAATACACAACAACGCATGTTAATAATAGACATATGTAGCACCCTCAACCTTAGGTAGGTTGCTAGAGGTAGTTTGTGTTTTGTTAAGGCCAGTGCAGGTAATTTTAGGCAGGCCAAGTTCACTGTTTGTTTTTGATCTGGGGCTGGGAAGTGGTTTAGTGTAGCAGCAGGTGACTGACATGTACGTTATCTCTCTGGTGCCTCCTTTGTTTCCAGAGGGTTCTGGAAAAGAGTCGGGGCAGAGAGTAAAAGAAACATGGAGTGTATCTGGGAGCCCTGACCAATCCCCAACTAGGATTGGCAGGGAGCAGGCTAAATCCCCTAAATAAAACAAAAACATGCTAAAGAACTGTTCATTGACTGGTAAAGTGTGTCTGAAGTGAATGCCTGGCAAAGCAGGGTTATGTGTGGAGCTGAAACACTGGTACACATACAAAATGCATAATAATGCACATGAAAACATGTGAACCCAGTCTAAAAGCTGATGTCTTGTAACGTACATGTTTATCCAAAAATACATTGATAAACCATTACATTGTCTTTAATACTGCATGTATGAATTAGCATTGGGAGCGACTGATTTATAACTGACAGGCTTTTATGCACCCCTTTCCCTGTATAACCAATGAGAATATACTAAAATAAATAAATGTTCCTTTCATGAACACGCTGGCCCCAGGGTTTTTTTTCTGTCTCTACACACCTATGTGTACATGGACACGTAGGCTAACATAGGGGGGCATTTAGAGGCAGAAAAAAATGTAAAATGCCACTAAAAGCTGTATTTTTAACATCCTGTGTGCACAAGGCATTAAAATCATATATTAATTTCCACATTGTGTTTCAATTATTTCTAGCCTACTCCTATTAATCTGAATGATCTTGGAATTTTTAAAAACTTACTTTTACTTCCTTGAATTCTGTGACACTTATTCCCTATGCCCTGTGAGTAGGCGCTGCTGTGTCACAGAATTTACGGAGCCTGCCTTCTGAACTACAGAGGTGATGAGAGGAGGAGTTTCAGGATGTGAAGTCAGTACAGGAATCACTGCTTGCAGGCAGCAAGGTACCATGGGATATGTAGTCCTAAGAAATTGAAAGTATACTGCAGAGGGGAAGCTGCAAAGTATGCAAGGAATCCAGGAAATCTTCAGACAGAAATCCCAAGCGGACAGGCAGGACTCACAACATGAAAGGAGATTTTTCATGTAAACCTATAATGTACTATCAAAAATAACTATTGTTTGTATTGCTATTACAATGCTGATTATAAAATGAAAGTGTATGCCATTACCATAGAATTCCTTTACCCATGTATCCATCTATCTATGTACAGTTTTTGATGCTGGCATCTAGTTCTGTGTGAGATTTGTCCAGCTATGCATTAAGCAGATGTAGGAAAGCTCCTAATACTTTTTTTAATGGGCCCCCTGCAGTGTTCTGCTATAATGTGCTAGTATGCACACTAACTCATTATAGCAGACTACCTTTAAAATTGAGCCCTCCATCGCTGAGCTGTCACCGCCACCGGTGCTCCCATCTTTTCAATAGCCAGGTCATGATAACATCATTTACCTGCATGCTCACGGGAGTCATCATCACAGCATGGCGCTCTGCATTCAAAGCACACCTAGTGATTAGGGAGGAGCCGAACACCCCCCTGTTCAGTTCGCACCAGAGCATGCGAACAGGCAAGGCAAAAAATTAGTTCGAACACGCGAACACCATTAAAGTCTATGGGACACGAACATGAATAATCAAAAGTGCTAATTTTAAAGGCTTATGTGCAAATTATTGTCATAAAAAGTGTTTGGGGACCTGGGTCCTGCCCCAGGGGACATGGATCAATGCAAAAAAAAGTTTTAAAAACGGCCGTTTTTTCGGGAGCAGTGATTTTAATAATGCTTAAAGTGAAACAATAAAAGTATAATATTCCTTTAAATTTCGTACTGATATGACTGATTTCTGATTGGGACTCTAAAACAAAGTTAATACTGCAGCTGCAGGAACAGATTCACAGGACTCAATCACTGTGTTTAAAATGTCCGTTCAGTGAAAAATGTATTATTACATGTTATTTTATACATAGATAAGAAAGGGGTGGTGTGAGATGTTATTAAAAAGTAACAAATAGCAATATGTTATTAAAAGCTAACAAATAGAAATATATTATTAAAAACTAGCGAATAGAACAATTGCAAAAGTTAAACCTTGAAAAGGGAGGGGGGAGTAGAGAGCGTTTAGTAGGAGAAGTGTCTGTGTGTTAGGTGAAGGTTACAGAACACATTTCAACAGTGAGAACAAAATGGATTCTCTTGTGCTTAAATGAACAGTACAATGAATGTCCATGTCATTTCCCCCCTTTTGTTTATTTGACACCATTCTTCTCCGCGTTACGTTCAGCCGATTGCTGGTAACTCCTGTTACATTGGCGCAGAGAGACGGCGTCCTGTTCAGCTCTCTCCTAGCTTTCTCACAATAATGGGTTCATCAGGGCTGGTGGTACATTTGTTGGTACAGTGGGTAGTCACACAGAGGCATAGTCTGATGAGGAAGTAAATAACAAACATGAGAAATAGGAACATCACAATGTAAGCGCCTAGTTTCTGTAACCATGTTGCTATGCCATATAAAAAATCACCAAAACCTCCTAAACCATGAAAGGGTTTCCATCCATCTTTAGCAATATCTCTGGCCTTATTCTGTAGTTCTCTTATCTTAGCAAGATGCCCTTTAATAATGTCCTCATTATCAGAAATGTATATACAACAGTCAGTGCGAAATATCTTACACATCCCACCTTGAGCTGCAGTGAGATAATTTAGCGTTAATCTGTGCTCTAATACTACTTTTTTAAGCTGAGCCATTTCTTCATTTAATAAACCTATATCAGTGGTAGTAAGGTTAATAATCTCATCTACAATTCTAGTGTAATTATTTAGTCTTTTCATTGCTTCAATTCCCCATCCTGTCCAGGAAGGGAACCATGACCATGTCATGTCACCTTCAGTGAACAGCTCTCTTTTGAACACTAAAGGGTATTCTGGACTTTGATCTGGTCGCACTGTATCTTTGCGAACAGCCAAAGCAGGTACTAACTTCCCAATATAACATGTACCTGTGACATTAGTAGGAAGCCAGGCGTAAGCTTTATTTCCACATATATAATATAACCCTCTACGTATGGACGGTATGCCTGCTCCTAAAAAACTGGAAGCAATAACATGGAATCTCAGGAAACCGATATTTTCACATATTGGAAACTGTGAGCAATTTGTACTATAAAGGGTTCTATTTAGTTCTGGATCTGGGATATAATAATATTGACCATAGTTTCCTCCATAAACTGTAATTTTTGCTCCAGTGCAATCTGAATTGCCCAACCGTCTACATTTAGTGTTAAACGGGCATGTGATGTTTAAACAAATCTGTGGAGTGTTTATCTGTTTCGAAACCATCAAAGTTACTGATCTGTGCTCATTAGCTGTGGAGACTATGTATGAGCCATTTATTCTGGTCCTGTTTAGATCAGTGAAATTGAGAGGCATTGCTATCATGGGTATTGTTCCTGTTTGGGGATGTAAGTGAGAACACACCCAGCAGTTACTAGCGTTGCTATGGGTTGCATACAATTTTAACATTTGGATGAAAGGGTTATTTTTTCTCAGTTCTCACAAACAACAAAAAGAAAAGAAACATTATCATCTTTTTTTCAAAGGATATCATCACTTCAGGATTTTCTTGCAGTGACTGGCGTGAATCCAGGTGGGCTTTCCTTCCAACTTGACAGCAGAACCGGTTGTCAAAAGCACCAAATGTGGTCCGTCAAATTTTGGTTCTAGTGGCTTTCTGACGTGTCGTTTGACCACCACCCAGTCACCTGGTTGGATTCTGTGAATACCTGAAACAGAATCTGGGTCGGGGATAGATTTATAAACACCTTCATGTATTTTATTCAATGTTATTTGCAAAATCTGAACATATTCTAACAGATTAGAGTGAGAAGCCTGCAACTGTTGGGGAAAATATAGCCCTCTTTTGGGTGGCCCTCCAAATAAAATCTCATAGGGGGACAGCCCATGTGGTTGTTTAGGGGTAGTTCGTACAGAATATAGGGCTAATGGCAAAGCTTCCACCCATCCTTTTCCTGTATCTGCTTTAATTTTTGCACATCTGTTTTTCAAAATTCCATTAAGTCTCTCAACTTTACCACTACTTTGTGGATGATAAGGTGTATGGAAAGCTTGCTGTATGTGAAGTGCTTCCATTACCTCTTTCATTACTTCCCCAGTAAAATGGGTTCCTCTGTCACTCTCAATAGTTTCAGGAACTCCATGTCTACAAACTATTTCATTCAAAATTTTCTTTGCTGTTGTTTTTGCATTTGCTTTGGCTACTGGCCAGCTCTCGGGCCAACCTGAAAACATGTCAACACACACTAAAGCAAACTCATAGGTGCCTATTCTGGGCATCTGAATGTAGTCTATTTGAATTCTTTGGAAAGGGAAATCTGGCTGTGGAGAATGCCTTTGGGGAACATGAACAGGCCTCCCTGCATTGTACAGAGCACAAGTGAGACATGAAGCACAAAACCTGGCTGCAAATGCACTAAATCCAGGTGCTATCCAATAGCAGTCAGTAAGTGCCACCATCGCGCCCTTAGCAAGATGACTGACGCCATGTGCCAGCTGTGCTAAAACTGGGTACAAACTCCTGGGTAGACACCACCTGTTGTCAGCGCTCCACAGGCCCTGCTGATTTTGGGTAGCATTACATTTGATCCACTTATCCTTCTCTTCATCAGGGGCCTGGTTCTGCAACTGAATTAGAGTTTCTACATCCCACTGCTCTTGATGAGGGGAATCTGTCCCCGCTACCTGGGCGACCCCTACAGTGGATGTGACTCCAAATGCCATAAGGGCAGCATCCTTTGCCGCTTGGTCCGCTAAAGCATTTCCTCTGGCTGTCATGTCACTTCCCCTTGCATGCCCTTTTACCTTCAAGATGGCAACTTCTGCTGGTTTCTGAAAGGCCTCAAATAGCCGCTCTATGAGTTTTGCATGTCTCACTGGCTTCCCTGCACTAGTCAGAAAGTGCCGTGCTTTCCAGATAGGCCCAAAATCGTGGGCTATTCCAAATGCATATCTGCTGTCAGTGTAAACATTTCCCCTTTGATTCTCTAGGAGATGACATGCTTTGACTACAGCACACAACTCCGCTTCCTGTGCTGACATCTGGGGTTTCAATGCTTCCTGATGTAAAATGGTGTCTGTAGTGGTTACAGCAAACCCTGTGTGTGGCTGACCATCATCAGTGTAAAATCTGGAACCATCTATGAATAAGTGTGTGTCACAATCAGATAAGGGCTCATCTTTTGCTGGTGTGACAGAGGCCCTTTCTACCTCCATAAGAGCCATACAATCATGAGGAAAACTCTCAGGTTCTACATCAGTACCATTTGTTGCATCTTCCTCATCAATTATAGGAAGAAGAGTAGCCGGATTTAAAGTAACACATCGTTTGATTGTTAAATTCGATGGAGCAAAAAGAGCAGACTGGTACTTGTCAAATCTACTGGCAGACACATGTCTAGTATTTACTTGATTCATGATTTCCTGTACTGCATGTGGCACATACAGATCAGAGCAGAATCTAGTACAAGCTCAGTTACTTTGTCTGGCAGCAAAATGCAGGCTGCTATGGCTCGCATACAACTGGGGGAGCCTTTGATGACCGGGTCTAATGAGGCTGATACATACATCACAGGCCTCTGTTTGTCTCCATGTAGCTGGGTGAGTACACCTGCAGCAAATCCATTGACTTCATGACAGAACAACGAGAAAGTCTTAGTATAGTCAGGAAGTCCAATGGCGGGAGCTTCAGACAAAATTTTAATAAGCTCCTTCATCTGCAATTCATTGTCCCATGTGAGTTTGAAAGGGTTTCTAGTGGTAGCCTCATATAGAGGAGCCATAAGTTCTGATGCATTTGGAATCCAGTCCCTACAATATCCCACTAACCCCAGGAAGGCACGTAGTTGCCGGACATTTCTTGGCTTTTCAAAGTTTTGTAGAGTTTTAACTCGATCTGGGGTTAGGTGACGGATTCCATGTGAAATGCAGTGACCCAGGAAGATCACTTTCTCTTGGCAGTATTGTAGCTTATCTTTGCTAACTTTGTTGTTACTGTTATAGAGAAACAGGAGAAGGCTTACTGTTTCTCTGCTACAAATGTCCTTTGTATCAGAACAAATAAGCAAATCGTCTATGTACTGAAGCAAAACTGTGTTTGGGTGTAAGGGGGACCATTGGTCCAATACTTGCTTTAACGCAGTATTATATTCAGAGGGGCTACTCACACAGCCTTGGGGCAATCTTGTCCATGCTAACTTTTGGGCATCATGGGTAAATGAAAAAAGGTGCCAGCAATCTGGGTGCAGGGGCACCGAAAAGAAAGCATTTGCAAGATCAATCACTGTAAAGCAGGTGCTGGAGGCAGGTATTCCACTTAGTAAAGTGCGGGGGTTGGGCACGATCGGGGTATCTGCCTCTATTATATTGTTAATGGCTCTCAAATCATGCACCATGCGATATGTCACCTGCCCACCCTTCTTGTCTGGCTTCTTTGCAATTGGGAACAGGGGTGTAT